>NC_139554.1:103042365-103722274 GCF_965112155.1 Podarcis liolepis | reverse complement strand
AGCACAACTGCTCAAATGCTCACGATGTGGGATTCGATCCAGACATAACGATGCTAAACCGCAGAAATCAATGGGACTTAAAACAGTCTTGATTAAGTGAAACCCTGTTGCTTTAACAGGCCTACTCCATCCACTGCACCATTCTCAGCAAATGATTTTGCAGGGACTTAACAGACTGGGGAATGTGGAAGCAGAGCCCTGCTGGAGAGGAGAAAACTTTGCTGTGGAAGGAAGGATTGCCTCTTTTTCGCCTAAATTGCCAGCTGTGGTGGCAACAATGAAAAGCAGAAAGCGAATGCTCATTCAGAAGCAGCAGCAACCTCAGGGGAGCAGTGGTAGGACACAGAGGGCGTGTTGCCTTCAATAACTTGATCAACAGACATTAGGCAAGAGGTGCTTCTGACATTCTGTACAGCAAGAAATAAATGTGCTTCCCCAAGTAGAAAAATACCGCACTTTGGTTGCTCAGAAATTACAGTATCGGTGCAACAAAAGTGCTGCCTTGGAGGTAGACCCGCAGGGAGTGCAGAACAAAAAGGGAAGCAATTAATACATTGTTGTCGCCTCCGCTGCCTTTCTGCCTCTGCAGTGAGGTTGTGAACGTTACAGCACAAATGTGGAAGGTGTGGGTGATACAGTGCAGTCCTATGCATGTTAAACATTTGTCTCGTATGAAGACGGTACACTAGAGTCAACTGCACAGAGACCTTTTTGTTTTTTGTTTTTTTTGGTAGGCCATAATAAAGATCACATGAGTCAGTGGGTTGCTTTGACAAACACATTAGCTTTGAAAAGAGGCTCTCTAACAACTACTCATACCTGAGGAAGGAATATCTGGGAAGGTGCGATTTACAATTCCTTTTGGGACTTCAGCCAGATTAGAATGCTGGAGATGGCCTGAACTAGGCTAGCAAACCAGAAACAAATCTTTGGGAACGTTTAAAAAATAAAACAAAACGTTCCCCTTGATGGCGGTGACATGGGCCTCAGAAGAGGCCAAAGCGAAAGCCTTAAAATTCCATACTAAGAAAACTAATATATGATGGAATACTAGCCAATAAAAGCTGAAAGACAACAGTGTACATTTTGTGGTGTATTTATAACTAACCACAAGCTACGGGGAATTCCTACTTTAAATTCCTGTCTTATTTTTTAAAATCAACCACCACCACTGCTGCCAACACACACACACACACACACACACACACACACACAAATACAGAAGTAAGTATCAGCATATTAGATATAATGAGATAATCCACATCTCAGACACTGAAAGTTCCTCTAGCTGGAACCATTCATGAATGACATGTGGTCCACCTTCATTATAACACATGGCAAGCAGTGCAAGGGAGCCTGCTGCCATGTACCAGTCAGCTTTTTTTAATTCAATTTTCTGGGCATAGCTTTTACACCCACAACTTACGAGATTTTCCGGCTTGAAGCCTCACCAGCAGAGTGTAAACTGAAGCCACTCCAGAGGCAGTTGTGTGAAAAGCAGCTCTGGCGGCGTTTGTACGGAAGTTGTTCAGGCAGACAAACCATTCTGATGGCATTTTGAGGCATGGATGAGCATGGAGGAGAAAAGGAGAACAAGGCAAGTGAGGAAGAAGAAGAAGAAGAAAATGATGCCGTAGGAAAAGGAAAGGAAAGGAAAGCACAGGAGAAGCCGTTGACATAGAGCGAAGAGAAGGTGTATACAATGCGGGTGGCGCATATGAAAAAGGAGATGGAGAGGAGGAGAGAAAGAAAATGTAAGCAATGTGTAATGAACACCTGTATTTCTGCTAAAACCAGCTCCCAATGGGGGTTCAAGGAAGAACAAGACCAAAATCCATCTACTACTGATTTATGAAGTTTTAAAGCCCTGCTTTCTTAAATGGATCGACAGTGTACAAACTGTGCAAGAACCACTGCTGCACAGCTGTTCCCGGGTATCACCCTATAAGCAATTGCCTTGCCCCTTGAAAGCAATCAAATTATTTGGCCCACTGGAGATGTTTTTGATATTACCTTCTCTCTTCCGCTTTTTCCAGATCAAAAACTAGCCCTAACAATTTGATCTTCCTTCTCTGCACTCTTCGTTCCAGTTGCACGGATCTCTTTTGCAAATTATCAGTCCTCTGATTCTCTCCAAGCTTCTGAAGCCTGAATCAATGGCATGGGCTAAATCTGTTCTAAGTCCGCTGATGCAGCCTGACTGTTTAATGTCGAAGTTCCAAGAAAAGGAGTGAAAGAGGCTGCATAAAATTCTAAATTCTAAACCCTTAGTGATTTGAAAGCTTCTTTACTTTTGATGTCAGCCAGCAATATTCAAAAAGGAGCAGTGAACTTAAAGCAATTTGATATTTACTATCAATAGCCACCTTAAGACGGATACTTGCATTGAATAAAAAACAGGCTGCATTTGAGGTAAATCGTTAGGGAAATTAGCTTGTGCATGAGCAGTTCCTGCTGATCAGGCATTCACTACTTCCAAGAAAAGCAACTATGCAATAGTGGCATAGTTTTTCCATACTGATATTTCTACATGGTATTAGAGGGAATAGTAAGTGCTAAGGGAAATAGTACTAGAGGGAATATCCCACCACAGATAGATACTAAGCAAGAGATACTACATGATAACCACAGAAGAATAAGCAGCGATGAAGAAGCTGTTTCAGAGGAGCTGAACTAGGGACCTTGAGCAGATCTTGGCCTACTTGGTGGTGGCCCTCAGCAATGCCTCGCCTTGACCTTGCGTTGCGCTGACACCAGCAGCAGCAGCTCCCCAAAAGCAAAGAGCATAGGCATAGGGAGAGTTGTTTAAGAGAGCGCTAAAAGAGAGAGAGCTTCTAGGGCACAAGTTGGATGGGAGGGAAGGGAAAAGGAAGATGAAATGGATGGTGGGCTGACAGACTGATTCCTCAAGTGTGAGGGAAAGAAGAGAACGAAGGGGAAGGAGACGAGAAGTGCCTGAGGCTGCTTCTCTGCAGTCTAGTCCCTCTGCTCTGCACTCATGCCCAAACAGTCCTCCTTTCTTTCCACCCACTATCCTGTTGAGCCAGAGAGCTTCTCTTCTCCCTTCTGAGCGGAAAAGGCCATAGGGAGTGTTGTAGGAAATGAGAAAGAACAAAGAGGTTCCATTTAAATAAATAACAAATTGGAAGGGCCATCTACCATTAAACAGAGTAACATGGCCACTTCATGAAACAGATTCAGAGTGTCATGAAAGGGTAGCAAACTGGTAGTTATTCAATTTATTACTGTTCTTATTTTTACTACCAAGGATGGAGAGAGGTGCTTCCAAGATTTTCTGCCTCAGGAGTCAAAATAAATTGACTGGTTTTAGATACTGTTGGGAGGATCCACCTAATGGGCTTCCACTCCTCCCCCTCCTCCATATAGTAAATATCACAAGTAATGGGTTTGGCATGTAATAGTTCAAAGATTTTGCCAGCCTTGGTCATTCTGAGTATTTATTTATTCTTTAGTTCTGAGTACTTATTTATTATTTGGTATATCCATGCCAGAGGGTAGTAAGAGCTCTCCAAAAGGCTGTTTGCTTTAGAAGTGTAACCAGACGACTCTTCAAAGTGGAAGGACTCTACAGGTGTCTACTCTGAAGGAAGCCTCATTGAGTTCAGCAGGAACGTGTTAAGCGGGTATGGGACAACAGCCTTATCGCACTCCTAGGGGCATGCTAATTATTAGCCAAGCAATCACCTGCAAAATAAAAAAACACCACACGCAAACTACAAACTCGGCTCACAACAATATAAATAATTAGCTTCCTCAGATAATTTTTAATTTAATTAAGCACAGCCAGTGAAGTTTGGCTAAGTAGTCGTCAAAATATGTAAACTGTATAATAAGGGTTGGTGTCAATCTCAAAATATGTAATATTCAACTGAATTCTCTCCTGCATGAAGCCGCCATCTTGTTCCCTGGAGCCACCTTGCTTTCTTACCGTAGGGTAGAATGTCTGCTAGAGCGGGTAATGCTATTGCCAACGGGAGAGGGGAGGTTACTTCCTCGATGGAGGTCTTCAATGGATCGACTCCAAGGCTTAGATTTATCCATTGAGTTTTCCATGTTGTTTTCCAAGCTTTCAAAGTCAAACCTAAACGGAAATGAACATTTCAATGCAGGTTTGCAAAACACAAAGACAGAAAAGAGAAAGTAAGCAAGAAGAGAGAGACGTAGATAACATTTTCCTTCCTGCTGCTGAACATCTGCAGATTTACTCTGTCCCAGCTGATTACAGTCAACAATACAGTGACAGAGCGCACTGTAACATATTTCCCCTTGAGCTAAAAACAGAGTGCTAGTTACACGTACGTTTCACAGTAAATTTGGATCTTGAGAAACAGGGAGAGGGCCATCGTGCAGATAGAACTGAGAAAGAATCTTACAACCTTATCCAGATTTTCTAACTTCAAAACTGCTTGATTCGTTGGAGGAAAACAAGTCTCCAGGGCTCTCTTCATTTTTTTTTTTTTTTTAAATCAATTAGCTTTGCTTTCTAATTTAGTTTCAAATCTATCCCTGTATAATGGCCAAGACCAAACTCCAAACATATGCAATGCATTTAATGTAATCATTTCTGCTCTTCCTTTGTTTTATTTCCCCCCAGCCCTTACTCAATGCACTGCTCTTTGAAAGTGGAGCCATCTCTTCCCTTCTTATATGCTCTGAGGTTATTCTCTATGCATGCCATGTTAGGGAAGAGTAAACGACAAGTAAAACGCCTTGCTCTTGGTTCAGTATGGGAGGTGAAAGTCTTTAAAGCAAGCACTTCTTTTCCTGCAACGTGCCTTTCCCCCCAAATCAGTAATGTCCTGCCATTAACTTTGTTCCAGTTCAAACAAAACAACTGTCTCTCCCAAGCACCTTTGTCTGTATATGTCCTAAAAACCAAATCACATTTCTCTTCGTCTTAAGAACCTGAGGTCCTGAACCAGGAGAACTGCAAGTAAAGCAGAAACTTGTTTGCCCGTTGCTGAATTCATGATCCTTTGAAGTAGAAATGGGAAATCTGTAAGCCCTCCAGATGCTGTTGGGCTGCAGCTCCCATCAGCCCCAGTCTGCTGAGCCAACGGTCAGGGATGCTGGGAGTTGTAGTCCAGCAGCATCCAGAATGCCCCAGGCTCCCCATCGCTGCTTCAGAACATTCAGGGCTGGACAGCACAGAGGCGAAACAGGACACTGAAGCACAGTTCAGGCCAATCTTCCTCTCCCCAATAGATCAGCACTGCAAGGGGATTTCTCATGGGGAGCTAACAGCATGTAGCTCCATAAGACAACTCGCGCTTCCCAGTTTCTGCCCAGTACTAGCAATCACAACACTGCCATCATCTTATTGTAGGCATTTTCATGGCTAATTCAAATACTTTGAGAGTGGCAAGAAGAAGCTTGACTGCAAAGTGGTTCTACTTTCTGCAGTTCTGCCACAGCATACCAAGTGGAACTCATTGGTCTCAGCCGTGGTAAGACTGCGAACCTACTGCATTTTAAGATATGAAATCTCACTTAGGGAAATTAGAGGTATAAAAGCTTTGGAAAGGGCCCGTTGCTCAGCAGAGTATATGTGTTGCATGTAGAAAATCCTTGGTTCAAAGGACTGGCATCTCTTGTTAAAAAGATTTCAGGTAGCAGGTGATGGGGAAAACCTTGGACAACTAATGCAAGACTTGACAATACTGGGCAAAAGTGCTTCCTGTGTCCCTAAGAGGTCTACAATTCACTTGTGCTTTTGCTTTAACTGCTTCCATGGAACATTTGAAAGGGTATGTTCTGAAGGTATGGAACTATCTACTTAGGGCAAGGATGCAGAAGGTCGAACTCATCTCAGCATAGAGGAACAAACAAGTGCGGTATCCAGTGTTTCCTATATGCTGCTGATACAACATACTAAGCCAAGCAGTGCATTGTGTAACCCCACAAAGAAGAGATTTCTGGCAGCAATCTTTGGAAGACCATCAATTGCTAGAACGGTAAACTATTGCACTAAAGGGTGTTCATGTTTTAGTGCACGGTGATGCACTAGCAAGGCCAAAACAACAAATCACTCTACACTGTAAGGTTTTGTTTTGCGTAAGCCGGGTCTTACTTACGTGACTGCATACTGTGCAAAAGACAAATACTCTACCAAAATATCCAAGCCTTTGTTTTCTTCATTCAAAAACTCCCTGACCCACCTGTTAGGGAAAATCATTAGAGATCAGCATATTTGTACTTGCGCAAGCAAGTCTGCACACACACAAAAAAAAAGAACCCAGTAATTACAGGAGAAAAGAAACACATTTTGCAAAAGCTAGTAATTTCTCTCTCAGAAACCTTTCAGCATGGAATGCGTAATGGTGTCACCAAACCACAAGGCCACTGCACAGGCTCAGAGCCAAGGTAAAATTGCCCCTCTCAGTCAAGATTTTGAGGTTACCATTAGAGGTCAGCACAATTACCAGGTATTTCACTTATTTTAATTTAATCATCTGGGCAGGAAAGCAAGCATCATTTGGGCTTTCTGCCATCTCTATGTAAATGTAATTCCAAGGATATTTTATCGTTTTGAAAAACCTGGAAATGCACTAACAGAGAAAGTTTGTCAACAGTAACATGGCGGCAAAACTCAAGCAAATACCATGTTAACTGGACTATACCCCCAAATCTCAAGAAACAAATGAGTTTTTGAACTTCCAATGGTCTTTCTGCAGGGATAATTGGACCCAAGCCATAGCAACCACACCAGTGTTTCCTAGTTTGTATGTACTGATTTATTTTAATTCAATATTCTTTTTATCATGCTGTACACTGCCCTAGTATATACTACCTGAACAGCAGTATAGAATCTTTCAAAATGGATTTTCATTTGACATAGATTAGGCAGAGACCTTCTTATTGGGGACCCTTCCTCAGACTGGGAATTATGGGAAATTGGCCAGGCAGTGGGGGTGGGGAGGGAGAAGAAAGAAAAGGCTGGGGAGAATACTGATGGCCCAAAGTCTGTGTTTATTTCACAGCAAGTGATTTAGGCTGTAATCACATACAGCCTAAGTGGGGATGCCCATTTATACTTTTTAAGTAGATAGGTATAGGATTGAGCTATCAGTCACAGTTTTAAGAAGCAATGCTCTTGATGGATGGGACCAGGAGTATGTGGTACAGCTGACATTTCACCACATATGGAAGGAAGCCATTTTCTGTCTCAAAGGATTCATGTGTACAGGTACGGATAGCTGCACACAACCAATTAGCTCAAGCTAATAGTCACATTGACACACACAAAAGAATTTCACAGCAGCCACTGACTTCAAAGTCCTAATGAACTTAGCAGAAATAGTCTCTCACTTCAGTCACAGCTAACATCTGGCAAGACATTAGGGTAAGTCATAAATTTCGCTTGGCATTTTTAAAAAGTTAACTCTCGGGCAAGTTTCCATAAAAGAAAAGAGTAAAAGATGATATACTGACAACTTCTACTGCATATTTGGTTTGGGAAATATTACTAAAGTTTGACGTTCAGCTGATGACAAAACTGCTACAATTGCTTACAGACTTCATTGGCATGTCATCTCAAAGATATTGCCTAAACATTTGCTGCTCTGCAAACTATGTATTAGCAATGTTGGCCTAGCTTTGGTATTTCATGGTCAATTTCACTTCAAACGGGCTTTGCAAAAGGTGGGGGAGGGAGGGAGAGGGAGAGAGAAAGAAAGAGAGCCAGAACTTTTAACAAAAATAGTTTGTGAAAGATCGGGTGGGGGGGGCGTGTTCCAACACACTTAAAATGCAGCTCTCTTTTGAAGCAACACTGCAGTTGTTGAATTGTGTGTCTCTAAATTCTCACTGCCTGAGCAGCACAACGCTTATGCAAAACCAGGCCACATCACAAAGTCACAATGCCTTGAAGGAAAGAAAAATATGCCAGAGTAGTGGTTTTCAAATTGTGTTCTAGGGAACCCTGAGGGTTCTGAAAAGCTTCTCAGGGTTCCCAAAGGAAAGATCTGTAATAGTGGTTGAGGTATATTGTTATTGTTGTTTTTCTCTGCCTTTAAAAATGTTTTGTAGATTATTTTTCTTTATTTCTTTTTACTTTGACTCTTTGTAATTAATATTATTCATAAAATAAAATAATTTAATTTTTAAAAATGAAATGAAACCAAGGCACCCAGAAAAAAAACATTTTTACCCACCATGAGTGATGATGATTTATTAAATTTCTATACCACCTTCAATCAAAGTATCACAGGGCAGTTTACAATATAAAAACATAAAAATACATACTATAGTAACAAACAAAAACAATGGCTTCCTCAATAATTTAAAAGGCCACAGAAAGTTTAATTAGCCAAAGGCCTTTGAGAAGAGGGATGCTTTCATCTGGCGTCTAAAGATATGTAGAGAAGGTGCCAGGTGAGTCTCTCTGGGGAAAGCATTCCACAAGAGGAGAGCCACTGTAGGAAAGGCCTGCTCTTATGTTGTTCCTGTTTGGACCTCTCACAGAGGAGGCATATGAAGAAGGGCCTCAGATCATGATTGCAGGGTCTAGGTCTGGCATATTCATGAGATTATTCAGTTGATGTGTGACAGTGAGGCCCCGCAGGCCTGGCCAGTACTTATATGCACTGTGCATTCTCTGGAATATGTCCCAGAATGCTCTGTAACACAAGGGAGTCAATGGCAGATATTTAGGAGTACCTCAGCAGGTAAGCCAATGAGGAAAGGGTTCCTATAGCTTGAAAACCCACAGTCATAATACTATTTGAACCATGGTTCCATTTGAGCCATGAAGATACACAGCTGGGCCAAGGAAGCTTTAGACAGGTTGTGATAAATGTCTTTTGCCTAAACGTCAACAAAGGTAAAATAAAATAAATCATTCTTACCCAATGTGATTGGTTCTTAAAGAAATTTCTAGTTCTCGTAATACTTGTGTAGATTCTTGAACTCTTCTCCTAAATTTCTATAATTTGCAAGGAGAGAAAACAGTGCCTGAGTGTGATATTTAGATTAAGGTAGATGGCATATAAAACCTTCACACTCCCATGACAGGGAGAATACATAAGTCATTAAGATGCATATTAAGCTTAAATTCTGAAGAATTACACTATCTATCAGACAACCAATTGTTGTTGTTTTTTTGTGTGTACACACATACACACACACACCATACAATTTCCAGTACAAATCAACTTATAGTATATGAAATAAATTTAGAAATCAAAATATATCTTTTACACAACACTTTCTCCAAAGCTATCCAATATTTCACCCTGACTATTTAACCTTCTCTCTCATACTATACTATATGGGTAATAGTTACATTTAGCTGCACATTTTACTGCATGATCTGTACACACATGGCAAATGTGTTTTGTTGTGCTCTCTCCCTCTCTCCCTCCCTGGAGCAGGCAAGCTTAAGTAACAGAACAGTGCCCAGAAGCCACGATGAGCTGGATGAGGATCAAGAAACTGAGACTGAATCCTGATAAGGCTGAGTTGCTGTGGACAGTTATTTCCCAAATCCAGAAATTAAGAGAGACAGCCTGTTCTAGAAGGCTCCCCTTGAAGGAGCAGGTGCATAAACTGGAGGTTCTCCTTGAATCTCTGCTAACACTAGAGGCCCAGGTCCACAACCAGATGCTTCCTCAGCTATGGCCTCAGTAATCCACACTTCAATAACCTCACAACTGGATAACTGCTCTATGTGAGTAACCCTTGAAAATGTTCTGAAAGCTCCAGCTAGTGCAGAATTAAACTTCCAGGTTGCTATCTGGGTAACAACAAGGTACGATTCATGGAACACCAATCCCTAAAGCACAACACTACCTGCCTGTGTGCTACTGGGTCTAAACTAGATTTTAACTTGCAGCCTACAGGTGCTGTGTTCTGCAACCCATGAACCTTGTGCCAAACCACTTTCATTTCAACTTATGCCAGAAGTCTACTGGGTTTGTAATATCCATCAATTCTTTGCCCACTGACCTGCAAAGACATCCTTCAATGCCCAACCAGCCATGCAACTATAAAATGAAATATAAACTTTTCACTTTAAAAAAATATGCAAGGAAGACACACTCTTCTGAACCCTGATGGGACCTGCCTTTTGATATAAAAGAATGCCCCATTTATTCCATCATGTCAGCAGAATCAGGTGGTGAAGTTTTGACTAGACATTTCCTGGGTACAAGTCTTGCTTGCTTCCAATTATATAGCACTTAATGACCTAAGTCTCAAAGCAGCGTACATAAAAATTACAAAGGTTATCTTTGGGGGAAAGGAGAAAAAGCTGTGAGAGAGAAGAATGCATGTTTGAATGCCTCTGTTAAAAATATAAACCACCATGCACATAAGGCATTAACAAGTCTAGAAGAAGGCTGAAGTGAGCCCTTCTCCCAAAAATGTACCCCAGCATGCAAGCTTTCCATATTTTCAAATGTGCAGGGCTGAGGGTCAGTGCATAGAAGAGGTAAAGGTAAAGGGACCCCTGACCATTAGGTCCAGTCGTGGCCGACTCTGGGGTTGCGGCGCTCATCTCGCTTTATTGGCTGAGGGAACCAGCATACAGCTTCCGGGTCATGTGGCCAGCATGACTAAGCCGCTCCTGGAGAACCAGAGCAGCGCACGGAAACACCGTTTACCTTCCCGCCGGAGCGGTACCTATTTATCTACTTGCACTTTGACGTGCTTTCGAACTGCTAGGTTGGCAGGAGCAGGGACCGAGCAACGGGAGCTCACCCCGTCATGGGGATTCAAACCACCAACCTTCTGATCAGCAAGTCCTAGGCTCTGTGGTTTAACCCACAGTGCCACCCGCATCCCATAGAAGAGGTAAAGGTAAAGGTAAAAGGTACCCCTGCCCATATGGGCCAGTCGTGACCGACTCTGGGGTTGCGTGCTCATCTCGCTTAAGAGGCTGGGAACCAGCACTGTCCGAAGACACTTCCGGGTCACGTGGCCAGCGTGACGAAGCTGTTCTGGCGAGCCAGCACCTGTGCAGCGAACGGAAACGCCGTTTACCTTCCCGCTATAAAGCGGTACCTATTTATCTACTTGCAACTAGGTGTGCTTTCGAACTGCTAGGTGGGCAGGAGCTGGGACCAAACGCGGGAGCTCACCCCACCGCGGGGATTCGAACTGCCGACCATACGATCGGCAAGTCCTGGGCACTGAGGTTTTACCCACAGCGCCACCCGCGTCCCTATAGAAGAGGTAGGCAGCATTAAAAAAAAGTTAACCCCTCTCATCTCCAACATAATTATTTTTTGCACTCCAGACATTGCTGAACTACAATTCCCATCATCACTGACAATTGGCCGTGCTTGGTCTTGGTTCAGAGGAGCTGCAGTTCAGCAAAATCCAAAAAACCAAAAGTTCCCCACACCTGGTCAACTGCTTCATTTGGCTGATTTTATATACTACTCCTAAATGAAAATGGGGGGTGGGTGGGATTCAAACATTTACAAAATAAAATCTCTTACCTTCCTAGTTACAGCTGGATCGAGATAGCCTTTTAATTTCTGGATATATGTGTGTGGAGGATTCTTGACTTGAAATCTTTCCTGTAGGGGAGAAGAATAATGGTTAGTCATCCAAACAGTTACTAGATATGCATTAGAGCTGGATACCATAACTGAACGTGCCACTCTTCGCTTGCTGTTTTCATTTAATTAATATTTTATCTTCAGTTTCATTAGGTGTCAGAAACTGGAATAAAGGCCCCGGAGTCTAAATGCTTTGAAAAAATTAAACATGTCATAATTAAAAATGAGCCACAGTTATACAAGTTAACAGCTCTGTCACCTTCTCCTGTTTCAATTAATACCATAGGATAATTATGTGTGCCGTGAAAAAGCTTTGCATGAGAAAGAGAGGTTTCCACTACCAACTTCAACATACAAGCTCTGAGTTCATTTTCTGTCTTCTTCCTTCCTTCCTTCCTTCCTTCCTTCCTTCCTTCCTTCCTTCTTTTTCAACACCTCTTTGTGCTTTACAACTTGCTGCTGGCTTTGAAGGGTAAACTAAACTATGAGAATATTATGTATAGGACAGTTAGAGAAAAGGAAATGGGAAACGCTACTAATAAACAAAAATTATTAAATCTGTTTAATTCATCACTGTAGCCAATCCGCAAATACAATGGAAATCACTGACAGAAAGCAAATATTATCCATGATCATGTCCTGTACAAGCCAGCAATGGGCAGATTACTCTATTTCTGGTCCATTTCAGTTCCGTATGTTCATGAGTCTGCAGTGTTCGAAACTCCCATTGTTCTAGGTGCATTTTGCGACAAGGAATTTCATTAGCGCAAGCAGTTTCTGAGCTCTGGGCGAAGTACTGTGCCTAAGATTTCAGATTAAAACTGCAGAAAGAAAGGAGGACCTTTTTCTGCCTCCCCACTTCCAGCCACTCTCTGAAGACTGAAGAAGAGACCCTCTTAAGAATATTAGGGGGGTGGGCAATAAACATGAGTTATATCCTACAATAAGATTTGCGTTTTTGTTTCCTGTAGTATGGCTAAGAGCTTCAAAAATCCTCCTTTTTGTTCATATGCTAATCTCATAACTGCATAGTGTGACTATGATTCCAGCACTATGTGCTGCTTTGGTACAGTATTTTTTTTAAGTGTTTGCTTATCTCCTGTAAATATGGATTAAATTCATAAAGCTGAATTATAATACCACACACCATTTTATGTCAACAACAAATCCTTCACATTAATATGCTTATCATATTCATATCTACCGATTATCAACACCCAGTGAATGCTAAATACTGATAACCATATCCGGAAGACTGAAACAGAGAGATCCATTGTTTCTTTAAAGCAGTGGTTCACAAATTACACAGTGTTTAATATCGACTTATGACTCAGCCTGTTGGCATACTTTATAACTTACATCCCTTTTCCTTTGTCACATCATTCCACCTTTATGCCTATAAGAATAGTTTCATGCATCCTAATAATTTGCTAGCACATAAGAAGTGGGGACTAAGATAATTAAAAAGAAATAAGTCACGTGCGGAAATCTAAAGCTTGTGAACTACGATGTGAAAGGCAAATCTAGTAAATGCTTAGAAATCGTGACTTATGCAAGTCTGCAGCATAAGGTGGCTGCAGGTCAGCACTAACTGGCTAACACCTTGCACCACTTTAATTCCTCAGAATAGTTCTGTGGCTATTTTCATTCCCCCCACCCCATGTGTGCATGCATATGTCTGTATTTTTAAGCAAGCAGAAAAATAAATGCTTAACCCTTTTTGAATATCCAACCTAGATAATCAAGAGTAGCATGTGGGCAAACAAACAAAGCCAACTCTAGAAGAAGATTCCGCTTTTTTTCTTCACACATAAAGCAACATACAGTACTATGGAAAGACACGTTACTCAGGTGTTATGCAGCATAAGTAGGGTCTGCAGGCCATGAACACTAGCCCTGCCCTCAGCATTCCCATATGTGCCAACCACGCCTATTTCACCACAAACCTTCCCAAATTGAGGGAAAGGTCTGAATGGGGCTTTAAAGTATATGGCTGATACACATTTAGAAGTTTCGTTGTGATAAGGAACCCTGATAATGCAGTGCTCCTGCTCTCCCGGAGACTTCTAAGCAAGCTCAGCCAAACACACCTAGACGACCCCTTCACTGCACGTCTTCATTCAGCAGCTAGTAAGTTATGGAAGTCTCTACCACAATGAGGTTATGAATGACTACTAATCTGGAGGGCTACAGTATATTACTTCTAGTATCAGATGCACTATGTCTCTGAATACCTGTTGTTGGGGATCACAAAGAGTGCTATTGTGCTCATGTCCTCTTTGTGGGCATCCCACAGGTATTTGGTTGACCACTGCAGGAACAAGATGCTGGACTAGATGAGCATTTGGTCTAATCTTGCAGGGCTTTTGTTATGTTGTGTATGTAGGGGTTGTGTACATTGGGGCCAGGGCTGGATGCACAGATCTTGAGGATGTCAACCGTGTCGCCTTTCCCTATTCAGGCATAATGTCCGAACAGAACCTTAAGAGTATGCCTTTAGGTTGCAGACCTACATAATTTAATACAGAAGGCACTGCCATGGTTGATGCTAACTAGGAACTGAATCCAGAGTTTCAGCAGGGTTTGATATTTAAAGCCTTATTAAAAGCAAACCATAGTACCTTTTATGGTTAGTTCTAATGTCAACAACTTATAACCATGGTCAAAGCTGGAAAATGCATTTGTACATGAGAGGAAGAGAAGCGATACACAATTTATTTCAAGAACTAAGAGTATTAAATATTCACTACATTGCCATTTTCACTATTCTTGTTTACTTTTTTCCCCTTTGTTTCAAGCATTCGGTCTCTCACTCTTCAGCCCAAAAGAATCCAAAAAGAAGAAAACCAAACAGTAGCCAAACAATTTAGTAGCACAGCATACAACAGACCAGCAAAAAAACCCCTAAAATATTACATGTATTATTATTATTATGCATTATTACATCATCATCAACCTTAAATACCAGGTAGGTATCTTGACCACCAACATCCCAAATTGCTAATATGTATTGCTAGATGTAAACAAAATGCTCATCTTTTTGGATAAACCACACAATGGGCTTCTTTTCCAGAGCAACAGTCCAAGCCTTCCATGGGTAATCTATTACGTAGGCACAGATATATATATATATATTATATAATACACACACACACACACACACACACACACACACACGACCATAGCAGTGGTCAGAGGCAGAATTGCTTCTGAGTACCAGTTGCTAGAGACTACTGGAAGGGGGTGTGACCCCGCTTGCATGCTTCCCACAGGCATCTGGCTGGTCACTGAGAGAACGGGATGCTGGTCTAGATGAGTCATTGGCCTGATCCATCACATTCTTCTTAGGTTCCTAAAAAGTGTTGCCATTGCCCCTGAAATTGTTGCTGCCCATAGGCATAACTGCCAAGGTCACTCACACCTGATGAAATGGCACAGTGGTTCAAATGAGTTAGAATTGTTGTTTCCATGAATCATCTGCAATGTGAAAATCATCTTCAAAGAAGCTAACAGAAGAAATTGAAAGTTTCACATTATTGCTCCCTGGTGCATAAAGCTTCTTTGACCAACCATGTGGGAAACTGCTCACTGAATCATAAACCCGGCATGCATAATCCATAAAATGTAATAGTTAGTTAGAAACTCATATAACGAAAGCATGACTTTCCTGCCAACTTCCCTAGAGCAGACAAGATAACTATTCTAAAATAGTGGCTGTTGAGAGCACATTATTCTGATGGGAATACTGTTTGCTCGAGCTTGTTTACAACTGTCTGCAAAGCCATTCCCTCCACTCTCGTTTCCTCTCTGCAGAACTCTTTCAACTCCTTTTGTTTCATTTCAGTTTGCAAATGAAGAGATCTGGAAGTCTGAGCTTTTGCTGGAGTTTTCCGATCACTGTGAAGGCTAAATAGACTCCAGGGAGATCTGCACTGAATACAGACTAGTAATGCTCCCAGAAAAACATGAAGTCTTTTGTCTGAACCAAGCCTAGCCCAATTTGAAAATCATTTAACTAGTAGTAAAAGAACAATTAAAGGTCACATCACTGGGGAAAGTGGGAGGAAATGTAAAACTTGAGTAAGGTGACTTGGCAGATGGCAGATGACTTGAGTTACATTACTGGAGACAGTCTCAGGGTGCTCCGAACTGATTTCCCATTCTTACTGTTACAAAGTGGAACTAGAATGTATGACAAAAGACCTACCTTTTGCAATAACAAATACTTTGTTCTCAGCTTTCAAGAGAAAGGGAGAAATGATTTAATAAACACACTTGTCAGGGCAAGGTGACCTCAGAGATCAGCACCAATAAAAACTCAGGATTGTCTGTGCTTGAGCCTATGTAGAAAAGGCCAAGTGTCAATGGACACACACCAGTCTCAGCATCTTATCCTGGCAGGATATAAAGGTAAAGGTACCCATGACAATTAGTCCAGTCGCGAATGACTCTAGGGTTGCGGCGCTCATCTCGCTTTACAGGCCGAGGGAGCCGGCGCCTGTCTGCTTTCGCAGACAGTATTTCTGGGTCATGTGGCCAGCATGACTAAGCCGCTCCTGCCGAAGTCAGAGCAGTGCATGGAAACGCCGTTTACCTTCCCACCGGAGCGGTACCTATTCATCTACTTGCACTGCGTGCTTTCGAACTGCTAGGTTGGCAGGAGCTGGGACTGAACAACAGGAGCTCACCCCATCACGGGGTCTCGAACTGCCAACCTTTCGATCGGCAATCCCAAGCGGCACAGTGGTTTAACCCACAGTGCCACCCGTGTCCTACCTGGCAGGATATGGCATGACTTAAAAACAAAAAACCAGGGGGACACAAATCACATGCAAATATTCATTGTAACCATAAGTAATCTCATAATGTTTGAAACAGAGTGACAAGTGCTTCCTTATTAAATAAGCTACATTTGTATTCCTTCCTCCATGAAATGAAAATCAGGCCAATGTACACAGAGCACTCAATGACTTTTTTTGGCACAGCAAATCTCTGACAGCTGCTGAATGTCCCAAGATTTGAAATCAGTTGCCTTAATCCAAATCTAAGAATAATCTCTATCCAATTACACTGAACCTCTAACTTCAATACACTGACGCACTCCGCAAATAAAACAGAGCCAACAATTGCTCCTCTAAAAAAATGAGTTTCCATGCCTAAATGCACAAAGGTTCTATAGTGAAGAGAAGAGAATTCTAAATCTATATCTATATCTTCTGGGGCCGATGGGAAGAACTCTAGTGCTTACCCATTTCACCCAAAAATATCACTTTTACATTTGAAAAAAGTAAATGTGTATTCAAGGTGACAGGGTTGGTGGGGGCTGGTGAAATACAGATACTGAACATGGGAAGTTCAACCACGCTACAGAAGAAACAATTCTCCATCTTCTCCACCAGGAAATCATATTTATAGCACATCATTTATTTTTCAAAAATTGGCTGACAGGTTTGCTTTACCTGAAGGAACAACTGTACACGGGCAATTTGAATTCCTACTAATTCAACAGAAGCAAGCATGTTCACCGAAAGTAAGCAAATGAGATTGTAAACTCCTTGGTATCTGCCTTTTTGTACTTCACTTCTTAGTACAGCGCTGATGTCAATGGATTATGGTTGCTATTACATTATATGGACAACTGTAAATGGTTCCACCTTTGAAAGCTAAACCGTTCTGGCACCATGTCTATGGAATACCACTGCAAAACATGCTTGCCTGGCAACCATTTTCTTTTAGGGTTCTTTTCTTTGCTCAGGCTTTCTTCTCTTAATTGTTGTATGTTTTATTCTTATATTTGGGACTTGGTGTAACCAACATGCAAGTGAAACCTGACCCCCACCTGCTCTCATTTCCACCTAAATCCAAGGAAGCTCAACCAAGATAAAATAGAGGTGCTCCTCAGCAGCAGAAAGGTAAGGCAGAGAAGAGGGGCTCAACTTACCTTGAACAGTGTTACACGCCCCTTGAAGGTACCTGCATTCATCCCTGAACCCGGAAGCCTGCATTTCCACAGTACTTTTGCACAATAGGAGTTAGAGTGTCAACAGTGCCCATTCCCTGAGAGGTCAGACATGGCCCTGGCAACACATACTTTGGTTACATCTTATGCAGGGCTGCCTTTGGATGAAGAGAATTTAGAAATTTCAACACTACTGACTAGGGTTAAATATAGGACTCATGAGGCTTCCATGTTACAGCAGCTTCACAGGCCACTGGACCATTCTCTCATATAAGTTTGCCTGGGTCTTAAGCTCTTCGGAAAAGGACATCCTCTTTGTCTAGTTAATATTCAACTAGTCAATGTATGTCATCACTTGGTAGAAACTAGAGAGAAGGCATTCTCAGCAGCTACAGGGCAGCCATAATTTTTTCTCCATACAATGCTCCTGGGAATTATATCATGCTATCCTACAGCATCATTCTATGCACCGATCTTAAGAGGTTTTTAAAGCAACCAAGCAGCTACATGCTGATCATGGCATGCATGTTTTTAAAGCAAGAATGGAGAACCTGTGGCTCTCCAAGATGTGCTTAAGACTCCAGTTCTCATCAGCACCAGCCAGCATGGATGGTCAATAACATCTGGAGAGAACTGTAGGCTCCCCATCTCTGGATTAAAAAATTGAAGAGACAAAGGAGAAAGATGGAAAGACCACCTCCTCACCTTGTAAGTGCCCCTACACACCCTAAAGCATGGGTAGGATCCAGCCCAATTGCCTTCTAAACCCGGTCTGCGGATGGTCTGGGAATCAGCATGTTTTTATATGAGTGGAATGTGTGTTTTTATTTAAAATTCATTTATCCCCCCCCCCCAAAAAAAAACATAGTCCGGCCACCCACAAGGTCTGGGGGACAGTGGACCGGCCCTCTGCTGAAAAAGTTTCCTGACCCCTGCCCTAAAGTGCTGTGATTCTTGTGGGCATTCCACAAAAGTTGCAGAAATCCTCCCTACAACTTCACCCAGCCAAGAAGGGGTCATGCACAGCCCTCATCTGTATTCTGACAGGCCTTTGGCCTGATAAGTTTGTTTGTTTATGGCCACTATTAAGTGTTGGAATCTGTTGGCTTGATGGAAAAGCAAGATATAAATTTAGAAAAGAAAGAAGTTATTGGTTTAATTTGTTTTCAGCCACCTTAGGGATTGTGTGTTCAAAAGCCAGGTTATAAATATTTAACACAAACAAAAAATGCCTTATCAGCTAAATCAATAGGCCAAAGCTTGGGAGCTACAAGCTGGGAAATAGCAGAGAGTTTAAACGTGGCTTCAGAGTACATGAGATGAAGTCCAGCTACAAAATGGTTTACAAGCAGACTTCAAAGTGATAATAGCAAACAATAAAATTAGTCCATACTAAAAATTGGAATAGTGAAACCAGTTGTGAACAAAAGATCGTCCCCTCCTTAGTTTGAAGAATCTGTATCTTCTTGGGAGTTCCTCAATGGATACACAATGTTGCCGTGTTTAGTCTAATTGTCAAGAAATCCTGTATTCTTTTGGCAGCAGTGGAATGCTTTCTATTAATGATCAGAAAATGTTATGGTATGAGCCTGTCCAAACTGCAATTTGCAACCAGTAATAAGAGGGTGAAAGTGCATTTGTTAAAGGAAATCTCAGGGAGTATATCCTTATCTTCAAAACACTCCATACATCCTTTTCATTTCCCAAAGCAAATTAACTTTTTTTAAAAAAAGGAGTGCTTGCTCATCTGCATAACATAAGAACAGAAAGCATTTCCTAAAATGTGCTTTAGCCTTACCCATTGGCTAAGGGCTTTCTAGGGAGTGACCTGCCTCTAGCCTAAAACCACACTGATGTGGAACACCTGCCATTGTCTAGGGCCTTGGAACACACAGTCCTGTTGTGGTAGATAAATATTACACAGGCATCATTCCCACTCTGCATGGAGGCAACCGGCCAAAACCATAGCTTTAGTGCTAACAGAAGTGAACTTGAGTTCACAGACTCTCTTCTTCTCCAATGCAGCCATGAGGAGGGGATTGGAAGTTTATGTTTCCGTCTGCAGTTAATTGTGGTTACAAACAATGGTCAGTGTTAACTATGCTCTAGGGCCATCGGGTGGGAGGTCCACATGGGAATGTGGGGAACACATTCCAGTGGCATCATGACAGATGTGGGCGGGGCAAAAATGGGCAGGGCATTGGGTGTGACATCCACCTATGTAGCACAGTCCTACCATTCCTGCTACACAAAACTCAAAGGTATACACAGTAGTGGCCAGAAAGGCAACTACAGAAAGGGTTGGTCTCCTGCCTTGCCAACACCACATGGCGCTTCCGGTTACTGAGAAGGGGAAGGTGTAATTCTGCAGGATGCTCAACAGTATACTGGAGCAGCAGACGGGTCAATTCACTGCTTCACCTACACCATGCTGAACTCCCCACTCTTCAGTAAACAGCAGCGATGCACAACATTTGGAAGCTAGAAGAGTAATGCAGCCCCATTCGCTCCACCCTACTAGCCGATACTTGGGTGGGAGAGGGGGGAAAGAGAGAAAGAGAGATGATAGATGATAGAGATAGATAGATGATAGATAGATGATAGATAGATGATAGATAGATAGATAGATAGATAGATAGATAGATAGATAGATAGATAGATGATAGATAGATAGATGATGATAGATAGATAGATGATAGATAGATAGATAGATAGATAGATAGATAGATAGATAGATGATAGATAGATAGATAGATAGATAGATAGATAGATGATAGATAGATAGATAGATAGATGACAGACAGACAGACAGACAGACAGATAGATAGATAGATAGATAGATGATAGATAGATGATAGATAGATAGATGATAGATAGATGATAGATAGATAGATAGATAGATAGATAGATAGATAGATAGATAGATAGATAGATAGAGACACACACACCACATCTAGGCAAGCAAGAGGCATTACTGCCACTCAAAGACACATTCCATCCATGCAAAACGAAGAGGCATTGATGTGATGGAGGAGGGCTGGTTTAAGGACAGTTCCAGGGGCCAGATACAGATGTTTGTAGGGCTGCATATGGCTCTACCCAATCCTAGTTTAGAGAAGAAAGCAAACCTCAAACTTTGGCTCGTTTCCCATAGTTAACGTGAACCACAGCAGGGCTTAAAGAACTTGTGGTGATGAAGCTTTCTTAGGGAAGTTGGAACCCACTTACAAAGCAAGATCTGCACAGGTCAGACTACTGTGTCAAAAGTCTCCCCACGTTCAGAAGTGAGACAGGCAATGACCCATGAGAGGGGATTCTTGAGTGTGGTGACTTGACTCTTGAATGCTCTCCTCAGTAAGGCTCGCCTAGCGCAGAGTCTGGTATCTTCACAGCACAAGGAAAGGGCCTCCTTAAATTTTGCATGGCCTTTTAGATACTGAGTTCTACACTGTTTTAATCTGGCTTTTTCCTTCTCTGCTGTACTATTTTTAGAAGTTATTATGAACCGATAAAGGAACTGATGGCATCTAATGTATTTTTTATATAGAAATAAATACGACGATATTTTACAAAGAGAGAAATAGATAAACAGAAGCACAAAGGCAGCAAAAATTATGGAAGCAATTTTTATACAGCCCAATGCTTACATCTACTCTCTGGAAAGAATGGCTGAATAATTTTAACTGGAGAGTGGAAGGCTTCTTTTGTAGAGGAAGAAAAAGAGAGAGAGCAGAGATTTTGTGGATGTGGTCTGTTAAATGCCGTATGGCAGTCTGATTTAAAATAAAAACTAAAAAAAAATCCTCTGACAGGAATTCGCTTGCTGTTTGAGTCTGCTGTACCAAACAAGGCTAGCACCACATGCTTCTGGGACTGCTGAAGGGGGAATCCCAATACAGTTGCATACAAATGTGCTGCTCAGCAAGAAGTGATGGAACTTAAGATGCTCTGAAGCAGAAGCAGAAACATATCCCCAGTGCAACACAAGACACAACCTGGCTTGCAAGGGTTTATATTCATAATGTTAATAATATAAAAAGTTCGCTCCCACAAGATCTGAAATCACAAATTTGCTGACATTTGCTTATATATTTATTTAAATTTAGCCTTGCTGCAAAGATTCCAAGTGTATTTCTCAAAAATCACAAAATAAAACAGCCAAATAAAAATAATTTCATCAGGTGGTAAGTGCCCTGATCAATTTTCAAAAATGGCTGTGTAATTACAGCCCATTTAAAATAAAATAAAATATAAAATAAAATAAAATAAAATTCAGTCTAGAAAATTTCCAGAGGAGGGAACAAGGAGCAGACAAAAGTATTCCCTCAACCCCTTGTGTGCCTGGCTTGACAGAAGACTTCACTGTTAGTTCAAACACAGTTTCTTGTGTTGTCTAAACTGGGAAACACTGGTTTAAGCACTGTTTACAAAGCAGGATTTCATAACTAAAGTCTGCTTTGCAATCCTAGTTTTTAGGTGGTATTTAATCTACAGGTGTGGGTGAGTTATAATTTCATAATTACAGTGGTACCTTGGGTTACAGACGCTTCAGGTTACAGACTCCGCTAACCCAGAAATAGTACTTCGGGTTAAGAACTTTGCTTCGGAATGAGAACAAAAATTGTGTTCCGGTGGCCTGGCGGCAGCAGGAGACTCCATTAGCTAAAGTGGTGCTTCAGGTTAAGAACAGTTTCAGGTTAAGAACGGACCTCCAGAATGAATTAAGTACTTAACCCGAGGTACCACTGTATATGAAAGTGTGGCTGGGGAAACCCAGCCAGATGGGCAGGGTACAAATAATAAATAATTGTTGTTGTTATGTAACAAGAGACTGCTGGATCAGGCCAATGGCCCATTTAGTCCAGAATCCTGTTCTCAAACTGGCCAAGCAGTTCGTAGGAAGATCTTTTAATCAGGACCTGAGCGCCACACCACACCTGTGATTACCAGCAACAGATATTCAGGTGCATATTGCCTCTGACAGTGGAGGTGGAACATGGCCATTGTGTTTAGTAGCCACTGATAGACTTATTCCCTATGAATTTGCCTACTCCTTTTTAAAAAGCTATCCACCATTGGTGACCACCACTGCCTCCTGTGGAAGCGAGCTCCGTAGTTTAACTGTATGATACTTTCTTTTATCTGCCCGGATCTTCCAACATCCAGTGGATGTCCACAAATTCTAGTTGTTACGAGAAACGGAGAAAAACTTTCCTCTACCCACTTTTTCCATTCCATGCGTAATTATATAAACGTCTACCTCATCCCCTCTTACTCGCTTTTTCTTTACTCTGGAGAGTCCCAAGTGCTGAAACCTTTTCCTCATAGGGAATTGCACCTTCCCCTTTTAATCATTTTGGCCCTTTTCCAACTTTCATATCAAAATTCATATTCTACTATAAGTGAAGAAAAGTAGTAGCTCAAAGGGAGGTTTCAAATGTCTGCAGAACAGAATTATAAACATTAAGGCGTTTTTTTGTCCCCCATCCCCCCAAAGAATGTGAATCGGACAAATGAAATTTCATATTCCACTCTCTTGGTGCTCTGAGATTCATTGACATGTTTTATGCCAAGAACTATGGCCTTAGTTTCTAAAAATAATCCACCTTTTAATGCAATGAGGACACACACACACACACACACACACACACACACTCCCTTGTCTCTAACAAATCTTTTCTAAAGAAGATGGAAAAGCCACTCATAAACCGAGTCATAAATGAGAACATGGAACAGCTGATTCCAGGATTTCCTACCCACTGCTGTAGAAAGGTTAACAACTCCACAAGAGGACAAGAAGTGGAATATTTTGTTTTATTTTTCTTTAGTCTAATTGGCTAAAGGCCAATTTAGGCATAATGAACTAAAGAACAAAAAGTTTGGGGCTTTAGCCTTAAACAAAAGGGAACATTTGCCTAGACATGTCCACAAAGCCCTTAGGGTGTAGGTCTAAAATTGTAATGGGGGAGTGAGGTAAATTTATTCCATTCTTCATTTATAAAATTTGTATTCTGCTTCTAATAGATAAAATAACATCTAAGTCTTTTTTTTTTACATACAATATAATTGGAGGGGCATCAATACAGATTCAAAGAAGAACAGCCTTCACATCAGACTTTAAAAAAAACAACTATATAAAAGTAGAGTAAAACTATATACCACAGACAAAACTAAGCACTGCACAGAAAAATTAATAAAGAACATTAAAAATTTGGAATCACGGTCTCCAGGAACACTTGTGTCATTTATTGGACAAGGACTTGGACTACGTAGACCAGATTCAAAGTCTACTTGAGTGTCCCTACATCCAGTCCAAAATCTTGGTCACACCAGCTCTCTCCTATGAATCCTGTAGCTTTCCTTCCTTTGGTAGGCTCCAAAACTTGCATTTCAAAACACTCTTACTCTGAATATACCTGAGAATTTCAACTACTCTGGTGCAATGGGCAGAGGACTGGTAATCGAATGGAAAGCCATATTTGAATGGAAGCCCCCTATTTGAATTCCTGCTCAAAGAGCTCACTGGACAAAAACTTACTCAAGTCTTCATCCTTCAGGTCAACATAGCTTACAGGGCTAAGGACGTTTAAAAAAATAAGCATTCCCTCCCCCCACATCTCCCTTTTGAAACTGCATTTCCCCCAACCACCCATCAGGGGGCATAAAAGAACTTTGTAAAGGTTCCAAACACCTAATCTCCTCCCCACAAACCTTAATAACCAACAGATTGTACTAGTCAAGCACAAGGGATGCAATTATCACATTTCTCCTGAACCAATGAAAGAAAACTCTCCTACATCACTTGCCCTAGTCATCGAGGTCCAACTTGAAGATGGCAAATGAATTTGCAGTCAAGAACAGGCAAATACAACCTTTATTTCTTCTCGTATTGCTCTTTCCCATTGACCTACCTAGTGCATGTGTTGCCTTGAAACCTAATCTGATTCCCCCACCTTCCAAATTCCTACCATTCCAAACTGCAGAAATAGCTTTCTCGAGCAATTCTCCCCATTCTAAAAAAATGCCTACACCCTAGTCTATCTACTGAAGTCGCAATAAGGAGCCCTCCTCTTTCTCCCCCTATCCAGGTTTCATGGGGAAAGCATTTGTGAAGTATGCAGATGCTTGCTTTGATCTTAATTTGTTTACTTATTTAGCTGAACGGACAGGGTTGGGGGCAACATTTTAACATGTAATCCCAGAACTATCCAAAATCTCAGATGCTTGGAGAACTATAAAAGTTAGGGTGATTTTTATTTGCCTTTGGGATGATGAGTTTTTTGAAACGAGCCCTCTTTCCCCACCCCAAGTTAAAGTGAGAATTCTCATGGATGATTTTTAAAAATAAATAAACAAAAGCATAAGGAGAAGTCTGCTGAACCAGGTCAAAGGTCCACTTAGTCCAGCATCCTGTTTTCACAGTCACAAAGCAGATGTCTTCCCTTATTCACCATTTTTCTTAACTAAACTAAATAATATTTTGCTATGTGAGAAAACGAAAGCAGGTCTCTCTCTCTCTCTCTCTCTCTCTCTCTCTCTCTCTCTCTCTCCCTTACACATGCACACACACACACACAAAAACGCACACACACCCCTGGTTCAAATGTCCAAAATCTCTCATAGGGTTCTCAGCTTCTTAGGCTAGTGATTCAAATACCGTATTCTTTGCTCTATAAGACTCACTTTTTCCCTCCTAAAAAGTAAGGGGAAATGTGTGTGCGTCTTATGGAGCGAATGCGGGCTGCGCAGCTATCCCAGAACCCAGATCAGCAAGAGGGATCGCTGCTTTCGCTGTGCAGTGATCCATCTTGTTGTCCTGGCTTCTGAGATTCAGAATCTTTTTTTTTTTCTTGTTTTCCTCCTCCAAAAACTAGGTGCATCTTATGGTCTGCTGCATCTTATACAGCGAAAAATACGGTACATAAGGCAGCTTACAGAGGAAGTGTGCCCCTTCCTTTCCTGGACAGGGGCCTAGCAACAATCAACTACTTATCAGAGGAATAAACCGTCTGTTACCACCAAATAGGATCTTGTCAGTATTATGTCTCTGCTGTTTGACATGCCGAATCTGCTTTAACCACGTGCTGTAATTGCATGGTTAGAGATATAAATATTGCATGCACCATATGCTTCATCCGAATCTCTTTATGAAATGTCTGCCTCATGGCTGCTCTAATTTACACCCACTGGCAATGACCCTCGAGGAGTCAGTAGGTCAGCCACAGATGGGGCTGCTGCAACACAGAAGCTCTTGTTGTTTACAGTCGTGGTAGAGGTGGAAAGGAATAGCAAAGGGGATGCATAGGAGGAATCATCATAACTGTTCTGGAACTCTCCCCCTTTCATTGGAACAGGGAGATGAGAGCAAGTGCCATTTAACAGCAGGGCTTTGATGAACCAAGGTGCTTCAGACAACGAAATGACAATATTCAAGAGTATCTCTCAGATTTCCCCACCCCTTTCCTCTGATTGAAATTCTCACCTGCCTTCCTGAACCCTGCTATCAATGTATCTCCAGACTCCAAGACTACTGATCACTATCTGAAATGGCAGGGCTGTGTGCTGCAAATGAGCACAATTGACTCTGAGGTGTGAATGACAGTGCCTGGGCCCCAACCATATAGCTATTGCATTCTTCCTGAATCCTGCTGGCTGACAGTGTATACAACTGAGGACAAAGCTCACAATTCATAGAGGCTTTTCGCTCTTAACTGTGCACGCTGTAAGCAAACAGCCCCGAGGAAATGAGTTACTTACAGCAGATTAAGCAATTTGCCACAGTGTCTCAGTAAATTGCAATTGTAAGCTGTACAATGCTTTTAAATGTTCCGCGTGGAATATCCAACCAACACAAACTGTTAGTCCTGTAGCTCCATGACAAAATGACAACTGCACTGGGGGATATACAAGGCATATTCCATGGAGTTGCTTTTGGTTTTAGTTATTAATTTGGGGTGACTCTATGAAACTATGGGCAGACCCAATGGCTGAGCTTCAGAAGTGCTTAAGTGCAAACAAATTTGCTGAGTCTAGTCCTCTGTTTGCAGGTCTTCTGTTTAACAGAGCCTTTCCAAGATTGCCAAATACCCCTTTATTGTAAAATATTTCCCCTTCTTTTTGGGGGGTGACTGCTTCAGATTCAAAAAACCCTAATGCTTCCCCCTTGTTGTTTAGTCGTGTCCGACTCTTCGTGACCCCATGGACCAGAGCATGCCAGGCACTCCTGTCTTCCACTGCCTCCCACAGCTTGGTCAAACTCATGTTCGTAGCTTCAAGAACACTGTCCAACCATCTCGTTCTCTGTCGTCCCCTTCTCCTTGCACCCTCAATCTTCCCAACATCTGGGTCTTTTCCAGGGAATCTTCTCTTCTCATGAGGTGGCCAAAGTATTGGAGCTTCAGCTTCAGGATCTGTCCTTCCAGTGAGCACTCAGGGCTGATTTCCTTAAGAATGGCTAGGTTTGATCTTCTTGCAGTCCATGGGACTCTCAAGAGTCTCCTCCAGTGCCAGAATTCAAAAGCATCCATTCTTTGGCGATCAGCCTTCTTTATGGTCCAGCTCTCACTTACATACATCACTACTGGGAAAACCATAGCTTTTACTATACGGACCTTTGTCGGCAAGGTGATGTCTCTGCTTTTTAAGATGCTGTCTAGGTTTGTCATTGCTTTTCTCCCATGAAGCAGGTGTCTCTTAATTTTGTGGCTGCTGTCACCATCTGCAGTGATCATGGAGCCCAAGAAAGTAAAATCTCTCACTGCCTCCCTTCTATTTGCCAGGAGGTGATGGGACCAGTGGTCATGATCTTAGTTTTTTTGATGCTGAGCTTCAGACCATATTTTGCCCTCTCCTCTTTCACCCTCATTAAAAGGGGTTTTAATTCCTCCTCACTTTCTGCCATCAAGGTTGTGTCATCTGCATATCTGAGGTTGTTGATATTTCTTCTGGCAATCTTAATTCCAGCTTGGGATTCATCCAGCCCAGCCTTTTGCATGATGAATTCTGCATATAAGTTAAATAAACAGGGAGACAAGATACAGCCTTGTCGTACTCCTTTCCCAATTGTGAACCAATCAGTTGTTCCATATCCAGTTCTAACTGTAGCTTCTTGTCCCACATAGAGATTTCTCAGGAGACAGATGAGGTGACCAGGCACTCCCATTACTTTAAGAACTTGCCATAGTTTGCTGTGGTTGACATAGTCAATGAAGCAGAAGTAGGTGTTTTTCTGGAACTCTCTAGCTTTCTCCATAATCCAGCACATGTTTGCAGTTTGGTCTCTGGTTCCTCTACCCTTTCGAAATCCAGCTTGGGCATAAATAAATGATGCTGTATTTCTATTTGGCCCGCTGCAGATATAATAATTGTGCAGTGGCAGGAAACTGTGCATCCCCAAAGACCATGGTTTCATTCTCAGAATGGTTGGCAGCAATTCCATCATTTTCAGAAAAGACTAAAAGGTACTAAAGAAGAGGGGAGGCAAATGTTTCACTTCTCTACATCCTGCAGAAGTTGGCCCAAGTTAAGCAATCCAAACAGTATGACACAGGGCCAGGCTTTCCTCCTTTCCTTAACAATGGTGGTGGCCTAGTCTCTGGAAATGAAATGGGGACAACAGACTAGTGATCCCTCAGTTTCTCTTTGTGAGGAGACCAACTGTGATAGTCATGCTGTGTCATGAACTGGCAGGATGACAGAGAGGAGGAAGAGGATCCTGGTGAGGGGTGTAGCCAGGACTGGGACACACCAAAGCAAGCAGGGGTTTGGGGAAGGAAGTACTCACCGGGTGATGGAGCATGTCGGGGGGATGGGTTCAGTGCACAGGAACCAAAACAGCAAGACCCATCACCAGAGCCAGAGAAGCCTCAGGCTCCATGAACACAGTGGGCTCTGAAGCGTAGGGATGATCTAGGAAGGTCCCTAGCTGGTCAGATAGGGCTCACTAGCCCTGGGAGCATGTGTGTGATTTCTCAGCTGGAGTGAGCCTGGAACAGGCGAGGGTCACCTGCCTCATCAAGCCCAGATGCCACAATCAGCAGGCAAAGTACAAAAGGGAAGCAGAGCTTGGATGTTCCAGGGAACTCTTGGAGACTATTCTTTTGTGGGACTGACCTCCATGTACCCTGACCCCTGGATTGGCTGCAGAGGTGGGAATTTGGCCTGAGTGGACTCTCGACTTGTTGGCCTGCACGCTAACATCTGCTGTGGGAGTATTCACTCCAGCAGGACTTGTCTCCAGGTACCCTGTGGTTCAGGACGCTGCGACCTGGAATAGTGTCTACCAAAACATGGACAGAACCCATCTTGTTTCTACTCAGGTCAAGCAAACCATTTAATCTATTGCATTTTACGCCAAAGCTTAGAAAGCTACGCTGTCCATATCCTGTATCATATCAATCAACAATAAGAAAAGTGTTGCAAAGGGGAAATAAAACACATATGCTCTAAAATACAGATAGGGAGGATCCTTTCAATGAGGGTTTACAGCTGGACAACCCTGTAGTCTGAGCTAATGCAGTTCACGTGGGTTTAGAGCCCAAAGATTTGCATCTTTCCCCTTGGCTTTTTCATGGCACTTTTATTACTCCTGGCCATCACTGGCAAATCACACATTCTGGGTGTAGAGCATCATCCACACTCTGCAGCTTCCACTTCTCAACCTCAAGGTGGGGTGGCTGCTTTCCTTTCCGCAGGGATCAGGCTCTCTTTAAATCAAATCACATAGCCAATGGGTATGTGGAAATGACCAGGAAAGTCTGTGCTTGCTCAAAAAGAGGTGTTTGGATTGAGGTGCAAAAAAAGTGGGGAAATATTGAATATTGAACACAGCAGCGGGTGCACACAACTGGGTCATCAGAGACTAGAAGCCACATACAGGCTTTTCTCACAGCTACCATACACTCAAGAGGTTGCATGAATCAATCCTATGTTAGAAGTCTTCTGCCAGCAGAAACAACCCATTAGATTTCTGTTCTCAGCTACCCCAACATTTTAAGAGACTTAATGAGAGCATTGGTCTTGTTTGCATGGAGAAAAGTACCAGGTTCAATCCTTGGCACTTTAAAAGAGCTACTCTAGATCTGAAGAGCTGCTGCCAGTCAGAATGGCAGATACCAGACCAGATGAATGAAGAGTCTGGTCCTGTATAAGGCAGCTTCCTAGGCATCTACTACTATCATGGCCTAGGGACAGTGTTTGTAAGACCAGCCTTAAAGAACCTATTGGTTGTCACACTTACCTGATCACAGATCAGCTCCCACTTCTTCTCGTTGTCGTACTGTCGAAGTAGCCTTGCTTTGTCAGGAGGCAAATTCATTGCATTCTGTGGAGCAAGAGAAAGCAAACATGGGTGACCACAGCAGGCTTAAGCTTTGAGAGGTCTGATGTGAACAGACCATAACAATGTGGTTGCAATTAACGTTAATTGTTTTCCTTTGAATTCTCGGTTAACAGAGTTAATCCACAGCATTCCACAAAAAAGGATGTTAAAACAAGAATTGCCAAGGAAGAGAAGTTGAAGCAAACAAGGCACTTTTTCCCTCCCCAAGGGGAATCAATCCAAACTTGGTCAAGATTCAGAGGTTTCTCACGTGAACCAGAACTGGATAGAAGAGTCGCCGGTGATTCGTGGCAATTGTCTCCCCCTCCTCTGCCACATGTGCACACATTAATTGCTGCAGCACTTGTACAATTGTATGGCCCCAGCAGTATAAATAAAGGAGTGTGCAGGGTAGAATGGTATATTCAATGCACATTAAGGCAGTGCAGTTACTTATTTATACTACTTATTATTTATGTTTATATTGCCACCAACACACTAGGTACGTAACTTCCAGAAGAGAAGCCGTGTTAATCTGTTGCAGCTAACACACAACTGTTTCTGCGTACACACACACACTGATCCCTCTCTATCCTCCATCCAGACCAGCGAGAAGCATTAGCAAAGTTCTAAGACACATTCCGGCCAATCAAAAACACCCTGAGGTGCGAAGTAGAATGGGGAGGGTGTGGCCTGGGAAAAGTTCAAGGGTCAGAAAGAGACACCTTGAGGGCAGCATTTGGCATGCAGGCCTGAAGTCCCCCACCCTTGATTTAAAGGATACCAAAATAAAACAGCACATTTCACAATGAACGGCCAGGATCCTTTGCAGGACTTAATTGAGTGGAAATTACAATTTTCCCCCTGGCAGGCCTCCAGCTGCATGGCAGGCAGCTATAAAATAAACCGCTTTGAGCTTTTATTGGAATCAAGCAGTATTTAAATGTTTTGAAATATATGCATATATAACAAACATTCCCTGCATCCATTTTGGGTAGGGTGGGCTTTATCTATCAGGGGTCAGCAAACTTTTTCAGCAGGGGGCCAGTCCACTGTCCCTCAGACCTTGTGGGGAAGGCGGACTATTGGGGGGGGGGATGAACGAATTCCTATGCCCCACAAATAACCCAGAGATGCATTTTAAATAAAAGCACACATTCTGCTCATGTAAAAACAGGCAGATTCCCGGTCCATCTGCAGTCCGGATTTAGAAGGCAATTGGGCCAGATACGGCCCCTTGGCCTTAGGTTGCCTAGCCATGATTTAACTATACTTGTAGAATCATATCATAGGATCAAAGAATTGTAGAGTTGGAAGGGACCGTGAGGGTCAACCACCTGCAATGCAGGAACTTTCCCAACTTGGGGCTCAGACCCACAACCCTGAGATTAAGAGTCTTGTGCTCTACCAACTGATCTATCCCTATTGCACTATACCTTTCAGATGTAACCTGCCCTAGGACCTTCCATTGAAGGAAGGGTAACTCAGCATCAACATCACACGAGCAAAAGCTTCAACTGTTGAATTCCTGCCTGCGGTACAGCTGTTAAGAGACACAGCAGCCCTGCCAGAAAAAGCGGCATTCCTGATACAGTACTATGTCAGGTATCAGCCAACAGCCTCTGTAATATAGCTTAAAAATATTTGTTGCAAGCAGAGCATTCATTGCAAAGTCCTGAGATGTAAGTGTAGGTAAGAATCATAATCCGTACAGAGTGAGATTTCCTCCTCTCTTACCTAAAGGCATAAATGAAGGCCTACAGTTTAAAACCTCTCTTTTAAAAATAAACCTTGAAATGTCATTAAAATGCTAATGAAGTGCTATTCTGTTGTAACGGCAGGGCAACATTCTGATTTTTAAAATGTCACTGCATGCAAACTGAAGGAGATAATTTACATACTTGGGCTCTAATCTGTGCTCATAGTGATATGGCCCTTCTCATATAAAGGTAACACAATGAATTGGAAATGATGGCTGACAACCAGCACTAACAAAATATTTGAATAGATTGGGGGGGGAGGTTTGTCAAAACAGGGGGGAATGGTGCTTGGCTACAGTCAATGCCTTCAGGGCAGCCTCACATCTTAAGATTTCAGAAGGTAGGATCTCTCTGCTGCCACTACCAAGTACCTAACAGAGCACAAGAAAATCAGTGATGTTGAACTCAATATGCGTACACTGCTATGCCACTATTTACTGTAATAAAATTAGCAATGAAGCTTGTTTACATTGCAACTACTACATCAAGCAGAAGCTAACTCCCAAATTGTTCCAGGTACCTAGTAAAATGCAAATGGGTAAACGAAATGCTGCACAGAGTTTTGTCTATTCATAGCAATACAATTTAGTTACACGCATTGAAAGCAAATAAACAAATCATGGGCGTATCTCATTTAGGAGCTGGAAATGGGAACAAACTGGAGAGAAAATTATCAAAAGTTGTGAATGTAGAACTGCAGTCATTTCACAACAGATCCCAGGTTCCGACCTACTATTCTTTTCCACCATGTTTTGCAAGCTTCTGTGCTGGTGCTCTTGAGGGAAAGTCCCTTTCATTCAACGTTACACCTACCAGGATATCACATTATTATTATTATTATTATTATTATTATTATTATTATTATTATGCAATTTCTAGCATGCTAAGTGACAAAAGGAGTAGGGTGGAGTGGGGGAAAGAACCCAAAACATTTAATCCCATTTGTAATGGCTCACTGTGACTTTCAGTGTCATGCCTTTATACCGCCAGGAGTGCAATGAGTGGCATTCCTGGAATTGCCAGAATGTTGAAGTTCCAAAGCGGAAGAATTCATGTGACTCAACAATAACTGTAAACAATTAGCTCCCTAGTACCTGTAAGGCGTCTAAGTCAACATTGTGGCTACGCTTGATGTAGAGAAGCTTTGCACAACACCCTTTACAAAACTTGCCTATTGCCTCTCCCAATATCAAAAGGAAAAGAAGACATGGCAGCCACTACAGTGCCATAAAGGACTCTTTACAGCCTGGAGGGAGCACTCGTCTACATGCCTGGGGCAGTTGATATTTCTTCAGAGTGAAGTGGGGCACCAAGTACTTACAGCCCTGCTTTAGATGCTCAGCTAATAAGAAAAATTCTACCAACTGCTTCAAAAATGCGGGTTCTTTTACTACCTCTGCTTTTGAGAGCAGATTCAGGCTTGCTCTTTCTGCCTAAATCACCATTTTATTAGCATCACAATTGCAACTTTCTTCACCCTTCTGTGGAAGGCTAATTCCTTGCAATCCTACCAAGAAATCTTCACCTCTCCTTTTGCATTGTCATAAATGATTCATAGTCTACCCTGGAGATGTCTATGGTGTGACTTGTCCTCTTTCCTGTAATTACACCGCATGCTTGAGTGTGCTGGGATTGTGTAACATTTGCTAGTCATGCTGTACTGTGTTGCAATCACCTCCTCCAACTGAAAGATAACCTGGCTGCAGTTCACAGAGCCCTGCTTCACTCAACACAACCCGCAGCAAAGTGAATGGATGAGGCAACAGCCTCCTTTTGACTGTACCTTCTCAGGCTCAAAAAATAGTTCAATCTTGGGTTTGGCGGTCTCTGATCCTGAGGCTCAGAGGCATGGCCACTCTGGGTTACAGGATCACCACATGCATTAATTTTGTTTAGATGTGTTTACACCTGCACATGTAAAACATAGACAGGGTCTATGTGTGCTGCAAAGCAGGTATACCTGCAGCTACCTGGTGATTGTACTTGGTGACAAACCCTGGTTTGCACCTCTATAGACAGAGTCTACAGAATAAGTGAAACACATCTGAAGCTGCAGTTCTAAGCACATATTCTTAGGGATTTACTTCCAGTTATTGCTTGGAATCACCCTGTAAGTTTCACTGTCTTGTTTTGCAAGCTTCTGTGCCAGGGATGGCATGTTGTTGGAACCACGACTCCCATCATCCCTGACTGTTGACCATGCTGGCTGGGGCTGATGGAAGTTGGGAGTCCAGAAACCACAGGAAGACCATATCTGTTCACAAGAAAATGTCTCCTCCACTCAACATTACAACTGCAGAATGTCACTTCAGAGACTGACCTCATTCTAGGGTCCGCCTACCAGCCAGGTTTTCCCGCAAGCAGAGAAAACTCAACACAGTTGGTTTCCCCTTCCAATTCTCCTACTTTCAAAATGGAACTAGCAGGTCAAAATGGAACTGCATCAGAAATCCAGCCTATCTGTCACAACTTCCAGGACCTTCCCTGTCCTATGATCTAGTTACATTCTAGGCAGGAAACATTAGCATTCCTAACTCTCACCTGCCTTTTTGCAGAATTGCTCATTCTATCACCCCAGCAAGTGACTCATTTCTTCTCTCTGGTGCTTTCCACTTTCCTGTGCAAGGATATTCCTTGGCTTTTTTCCCTCTCTTGCAAATGTTTTCCCTTCAGGCCACTGTTCTTGTTCTACCTTGTTTTGAAATCACAAATATGCCTTTTTTCTCCATTCCAACTGCTAACCTACACGACAGATGCAAGACTGGAACAATAGCAATGCAAGCCTCCTTTACATATCTCTTCCCACCCACTTCTTTTCCATCGCTTTCTTTTGCTCTTGGTGTATTTTTAAAAAACAAAAAACCTGGAGTTCTTTTATGTGTATGTTTTTGCTGAGAGGCCTTCTTTTAATCCTTCCTAGTGGAGGAGAATCTAAATTGCATTCCAAGACTATACAAAGATCCAGGGTTATGTAAAACATTGCTATTGGCAACCGACCTGCTAAATCACCTTGAACTGTGATCTTAGGAGCGGTACAAGGCTAGGAAGAGAGTTTCGTCTCAGAACTCAGTCAAATCTGCAACTTAGAAATGCTATGAAGTTCAAGACGATTCAGAATCACTGACATATACTTTTCATGTCACTTTCTGTTGACACCAAAACAAAATTATGATGGGGCTCAGGCCACGTAAGAATTATCTCCTCCTCCTATGACTCTAGTAAATTCATATTTAAAAAACAACAACACACACACAGTGAAGTTGACACTTATACGAAAAGTATGCCATATGCATAATATAGCCATATTCTTTTTTTCACATTTTGACTTGAAATGAGGAACTTTACAACTGCTTCCAGATTCTTTCTGGGTAATGGCTATTTTTAAACATCCATACATTATGATTAGCTCCCTAGATTAATTTGTGACAATTCCATTTGCATGCATCCAAAAATAACACGAGCTTCCCCAAGAAATATGTTAGCTTCTGTTCTGGTGAATCATATTGCTGTCACATGCCTGGTCATCTTTAATGGGGATAGCAGCTTAATTCCTACATAGTAGTACCTTGCATGAAGGAATTTTGTAATGAGTGAAACAGCTCTTCATATTTTATAGTTCCAGCGCGACACGGTTCCCCCTCCCTCACCTCATACCCCTACCAAATTGCCAGAGGGCAGGAGAATTCCCAGAACAGCACACAGGAGAAGAATGTTCCATCGGGCAAACAAAAATTATGACAAAGTTTCCTTACAAGCAGTTAATAACTACTTTTCCCTGATGTAATTTACATGTATATATTTCATGTCTTATTATCCCAACTTTTCTGTCATGCTAACCAAGTAGCTCAGCATACACACACACACACACACACACACACACACTATAATATAATATAATTTAATTTTTGCCTCTGATAGTTCCCCTTTTTTAACTTCTGAAAGAATCCAAGAGTTGTGTGTGATCGCAATAGCAATAGTAGATTTAATAGCCTTTTGGCTTGTACCTAAAGGGAGCAAAATTCCATAAGAGATTGGATTTTCTTGCTGTTAAAAAAAAACAACTCCAAGGAAGACAGATCTACAGGTGCAGCATCTCCCAACTCTATTGGAAAATCATCCTGCAAACATTGTCCTGTTTGAGGTAACTTAAAATGACATGTTTACCATATCCTTTATGGAATTGTGGATGCCCTAGTTGCAGTCACTTTTAAACAGAAAAAAGTGCAATATTAAAAAGCTATCTGAGGAACTTTTTACTCCTGATCTAAGCAGCTATGCACAGAGCATAGAATTAGGAGTGCCAAACTTTGCTAAGGGAGGTAGAATTTGGAGTCCGGACAGCTGCTTTTCGTGTTCTCACCTCTTCATCACCCGTGATGACATGTTGCATTTACACACTGATAGAGAACAATAAAAAGCTTACCGGATGCTTAGTTGTGCAGGATGTGGCCAGGATTAAAGAAGGAATGTTTGGTCTGACTTTGGAATGTAGCCATCATATAATAATAGGTTACTAGATTGTGTCTGTTCATTCTCACTTCACTGCACCTGATTTTACCATACAGAAATAAGGAGTCCAGAGGCTACATAGAGGGGAATTGAGTAGACCTGATCAGATTTCTAGGAGGCTACTCACACCCTTTCTTATAAACACCTAAAGGTCACTTTAACAATAGGGAACTCATTCTCACCTCTAGAAAGACAACCAAATACCACTTATAACATTACTGCTGAGAGCATTTGTTAAGCTGAACACCACAGGAGCATTATTTAATGTGGGTTCTGTCCTCAGGATTCACACACAACAGGAACAAGAGACAATGAAATTGTGGTTAAGACTGATTTCAGGAAGAAAAGTTCTCTTGAGCCATTCCTCCCATGGGACGAAGGTGAACTGTTTTCCACGTTCTTTTCCCTTATAAAACTTTCATTTCCATTTATTTTCAGGATTACTTCAAGCTATTGCTGCTAAAGGTGGTTCTACAATCACAAGGTGTACTTAGTGGTTTCTTCCATTTAGGCTTTATTTCTGTTAAATAAATCATGACACGGTGTAGTACGTCATGTGCTGTTCATCTGAGGTTTGTATTTACCTGATTTTAAGACCTGATAAGGAACAGATGATTGTTATTATGTTCTCATACGTAAAACCACAAAATTCAAAGAGGGTGTACTTTCTTTTTCCCATGACTGTACCTTTTGAAAGGGCACCAAATAAAACTGGGATCACATGAATTCTTTTCTACTACTGTTACTTCTATTTTCTCCAGTACCCTGTGTCTGCAGACCAAAGAAAAGTTGGCGATTGCAGAAGTACCATATTTTTCGCCCTATAGGATGCACCGGCCCATAGGATGCACCTAGTTTTTTTTGGGGGGGGGGAGAATAAAGGGGAAAAAAATTATTCCCCCTCCAGCCGCGGCTTCAGCGAGCCCCGCGCTCCGGGCAGCAGGCTGCTATCCACAGCCTAGGGAGCCCTGCGGGAACTCCCGCGGGCTCCCCAGGTTTGCTGATAGCTTCCTGAAGCCTGGAGAGCGAGACCCCTCTCGCTCTCCAAGCTTCAGCAAAAGCCTGCATTCGCCCCATAGGATGAACACAGATTTCCCCTTCATTTTTGGAGGGGGGAAGTGCGTCCTATAGGGCGAAAAATACGGTAGTAGTTATCTGGGATAGCACAGAAAATGTTTTTATATGTCAGCAGTAATATAACTCCTGTTCGTTAGCATGAGGCCTTGTAAACAGCTGCCAATGGGTCTCATAGCACATACCATCGGTCTATATCTTCCTAATTAAATTCTAGTTAAATGAACACACTACTTCTTTCCACTCCCCCTGTTTGTGTCTTATACTAATTGCCAAACGGTGCCTTTCATTTGATTTATTCACATCTCATATTTACAAAGCTTTAGGTAAATTATGATTACAGATTGGAAACTAGAATGGAAACGTTAGAAAAGTGATTGAAATGTAAGCATCCAAAGGCTTTAAATTTATTACAACACTGAACCGAAGACTCTTATTATTTTTAGACCACCACACTGATATATATCCCAAATGACACAACATGATTGAAAACTATACATTACAGACTATACAACTACACATTTTCATGATTTTCACTTAAATCTGTTCATAAGAGGTTTCATATGTCACAACAGAGGTATCACTATGGAACTGTAACGTATCAAATACTGCATGAAAGGAGTCACATCCATGCAATGGTTCTTTCCCTTCCTCTCCTACTCCCAGGAAAGCATCTTCCAGAGGTTGAGGCGACCTACCGAACATCATGAGCTGTGTTATATGGGGCTCCAGTGCTTGGGAAGAATTGTACAAAACCGGCTGGAAGCATCTTACACCAGCAGAGAAAACAACAAAGGTGAAAGGCTGCCTTGATCCAAATGACTATGGCAAGCATCATATCTGGACTTTAATAGAGGAAACCTTACTGGGCACTCTACCCCAGCGGCAATGTACAGAAGCATTCTGCCTGAACCACTCAAAGGAACTGTCAGGGAACTGCCATCAGAGCATCAGGTGGTGGAGGGACTCAGGCAGGATGAAAGAGACTCAACTGCTGAAGCAGGGACCAGCAGGGGGAGGAGTGGGTCTCTGAGGGAATGCGAGCAGGAGGGAGGGCTCAGGGAAGCTTCCAGCGAGAACAGTGGGGAGGTATCGGAGTCTCCCATAGGGAGACCCACACCTCGCCGGAAACTGTCACGCCGTGAGTCCAGGAGACGCGTTTCCGTTAAGGAACTTCTTTGCTGGAAACGCTTCCGCAGACAGCCACTGTCGGACTCTACTAGTGACTAGAGCAGACATGTCTGAGGAGCTCCGTCACACACGGAGGTTTGTGGGGTCGCACAAACTCTGAGGGAGCACGTTTTCACGCACAAGCAGCTAATCAAACCCTCACAGCAGTCCGACAGTCTTTGTACGCTGCCTGTGCAAGAGAAAGCATCATGAGTGAACCAACCGGAACCGGAGGAGCAGGGGCTGGAGCTGGTCCAAGCTTGGAAGATAGATACCGAGCGTTGGAGGTTCAATTGGCGCTGCAGACGGCGAGGCTGGAGGAGAGAAGGGCTCAGGATGCAGACAAGAAGGGGAGAGCCACTCAATTCCCCAGAAAGGTACCAGGATTGGTGCAGAAATTTGGGGGGGACCCCAAGGACTACCATGCTTTTAGGACAGAGATGCAATATGCCCTTAATGTGCAGTTTGATGAGTTCCCTGATGAGGAATCGCGAGTTGCTTTTGTAATTGGGCATCTTGAGAAAGGGGCTAGAGACTGGGTTCGACCCCTAATGGCAACGCACAATGACATACTAAAGGACACAATGAAGTTCTTTCGTGCAATGGATATCATGTTTTCCAGCGATATTGAGGAAGGGGTGGTGCGCAGACAGCTAATGGCTTGTAAGCAGGGAAGTCGATCTGTCCGTGAATATTGGACTGAGTTTACCATGCTGATTCACAGACTGAGTTGGGATTTATCGGCGGCACCCGTTCAAATGCTATTTGAAGAAGGTCTTTCTTCGGGGGTGAAAGACGAGCTGGCACGGAGCCCCAGGGCGGAGTCTATGGATCAGCTGACCAAATCTGCGCTGACCATAGGAGCGCGGCAGGAGGCAAGAGCCTTGGAGAGGCGGGAAGGGAGAGGGGAACGTTGGAAGGAGTTCCGCATTCCAGACATTCCTGAGCCAGCTTTCCCGCCGGCAGAGCCGATGGAAATCGGAACAGCGCGCGCGCGCGCATTTTCAAAAACCAGCGAGGGGGCTAAGAAGGAGGGAAAGGGCCCCCGGAAATGCTATCTCTGCCAACAGCCAGGCCACTTTGCCAGAGTCTGCCCCCAGAGGAAGGAATGGCAAGGGATGGTGGGAGCTGTTGAGGGGGGAGAAGAAGGGGGAGCGGAGCAGGTAAAAGCCAACGCCTGGTTGCCACAATTGGGGCACTGCAGCCAGGCCAAAGAGCAGTGAAAGTGCCCGTGCCAGAAGCTCCTCGACCTGCTCTAGTGATTGAAGTGTCGCTAGAGCTGCAGAATGGGCACCCCCTAAAAATAAAGGCGCTATTGGACTCAGGCAGCTCCTGCAATTTTATGAGCAAGGAGTTTGCTGCTGAACACCAGATACAGACCATCCCTTTAAGCAACCCCCTGCAGGTGACCACGATTGATGGCAGGGAGTTGTTGGGAGGAGGAGTCCGCTTGCAGACTGTCCCAATGATAATGAGGGTGGCAAGGCACACAGAACTGATAGCGTTTAATGTGGCCACCCTGGGAGGCGCTCCCATTATTTTGGGAATGAGCTGGCTAGCTCTACATGATCCGCTGGTTGGCTGGCATCAAAGAGTGGTGTCCTTTGGTTCAGCACATTGCCTAGAACACTGCAAAGGGGAGAAGGGTTCAGCAGGGGCCCAAGCCACCCTAGCAGGGACTGAAGTAATGGGGAAGGTGAAGGTACCACCACAGTATGCAGATCTCAGCGACGTGTTCAGCGAGAAGGAAGCTGACCAACTACCACCTCATAGACCCTTTGATTGTCAGATCAATTTACTCCCTGGAGCACAGCTTCCCGTGGGCAAGTTGTATGCCATGTCAGACAGGGAAATGCAGGAGTTGCGAGGGTTCATTGACAAGAACCTGAAGAGAGGCTTCATCAGAGAGTCCAAAGCAGCAGGGGGGAGCCCAGTGTTCTTTGTGGACAAAAAAAATGCGGACAAGCCGAGACTTGTATGTGATTTTAGGCGGCTAAATGCAGTGACTGAACCGGTGGCGTTCCCTATGCCCAGAATTGATGATATTTTGACCAGGGTGAGGAAGGGAAAGATTTTCACAAAGCTGGATCTAAGGGGGGCGTACAACCTGATACGCATAAGGAAAGGGGATGAATGGAAAACCACCATGTTTACCCCTTTGGGGGCGTTTGAATACCTCGTTATGCCATTTGGATTACAAGCAGGCTCCGCGTGTTTTCAATCTTTTATGAATCACGTGCTGGGCCCTTTGCTCTACAAGAATTGCGTTGCCTTTCTAGATGATGTGTTGGTGTATTCTGAGAATGAGGAGCAACATGTGAGAGACGTCAGAGAAGTGTTGAGCAGACTGCAAGCCAACAGGCTGTGGGTCAAACTGGAGAAGTGTCGGTTCCATACCAAGGAGGTGGAATTCCTGGGGTACCGCCTGTCAGACAAGGGATTGGCCATGGATCCCGGCAAGGTGCAGGCAGTGCTGGAATGGAAAACACCCAAAACCAAGAAGGATGTGCAGAGGTTCCTAGGGTTTGGAAACTTTTATCGTAAGTTCATCCGCAACTTCGCCCATCTGACGGCGCCCATCACTGACTGTCTCAGCAGTAAAAAGAAGTTTGTATGGACGGCGGAGGCGGAGCGAGCGTTTGAGGAACTGAAAAGGGCCTTCGCCTCTGAAGAACAACTTCTGCATGTGGATTTACGAAAGAAGCTAAGGGTTGAAACAGACGCATCTGACAGAGCCATAGGGGCGGTGCTTCTTTTGCAGCCGGGGAAGGAGGAGTCAGAGTGGCGTCCGTGTGCCTTCTTCTCGCGAAAGCTGAACAAATCCGAGAGGAACTACACGGTGTACGACCGAGAACTGCTTGCTATTCATGAGGCGTTCCGGAGATGGAGGCATCTGCTAGTTGGTGCACAACATAAAGTGCAAGTGTGCACGGACCATAAAAATCTAGAGTACTGGAGAACGGCGCGAGTGCTCAACCAAAGGCAGTTGAGATGGGCCCAAGAGTTCTCCAAATTTAACTTTGAGATTTGTTATGTGCCAGGCCCAGAGAATGTTAGGGCGGACGCTCTCTCACGCAAACCTGAATATTTGGAGGGGGAGGGAGCACCCGAAGAAACCCATATCATTCCAGAGGACCGCTGGGTGTGTGGGGCGACTTTGGTGGGGCAAAGGGAATTGGTAGAGGGTACGGTGCAGGATGCATACGCCCAGGGGAAACTCAGGGATCTCAGAGGGGAGGAAGACAAATCCGGTGGTTTTGAGGAGAGAAATGGGGCATTGTATTATAAGGGAGCGTTATATATACCTGAAGGGGAATTGAGGGAGAAGGTACTCAAGCAGCTGCACGATAGCCCCACAGCAGGGCACTTTGGGCAACACAAAACCATGTGGCTGGTTACCAGGGAATTTTGGTGGCCCAAGGTCAGGGAAGATGTGCGGGAGTATGTGAGAGGGTGTGAACAATGCCAAAGAGCCAAGGGGGAGAGGCAGGCGCCGGCTGGTTTATTAGAACCACTGCCCACACCTGAGAGACCGTGGGAAGCAGTGGCAATAGATTTCATGACTGATCTGCCAAGGTCTAGAGGGAAAACAGCCATCATGGTTGTAGTAGACCTGTTAACTAAAATGGCCCACTTCATAGCCTGCTCACATGCGGTCACAGCAGAAGAAACCGCCAAATTGTTTGTAGAGAATGTGTTTAGGTTGCATGGCGCCCCCTTGAGGGTGGTTTCAGACCGAGGGAAACAATTTACTTCCAGGTTCTGGAGGAAGCTCATGAGCTTACTGCATGTAGAGGTTAATTTCTCGACGGCCCGTCATCCTGAAACCAACGGGCAGGCGGAAAGAGCAAATGGGGTTCTCCAACAATATTTGAGGTGTTATGTTAATGACAGAGAGAATGATTGGGTGGAGAAGCTGGCGTTGGCAGAATTTGCCTACAACAATGCAGAGAACGTGTCCACGGGGATGAGCCCCTTTTTGGCTAATCACGGGTGCCATCCCAGAGCCTTCCCAGGGGGGGAGGGGGAGAACTGGAGCGTTCCAGCTGCAGAACAGTTCGTGGAAGAAATGGAAGCGATCCATCGCCAGCTCCAACTCAACTTAAACAGGGCTAAGGAGGAATATAAGAGGCAGGCAGACAAAAACAGAAGGGAAGGTGAAAGCATCAGGGTGGGGGACCAGGTGTGGCTGTCAACCCAAGGGTTGCCATTCAAAGGAGGTTGTAAGAAATTAAGACCCAAAAGGCTGGGTCCGTTTGAAGTCATACAGCAGGTCAATCCAGTGGCTTTCAGGCTCCGGTTACCGAACCACATGAAGCTGAACCCAGTTTTTCACAGGTCGTTGCTGTCACCGTATAGAGGAGACAGTGAGGGGAGGGTCACTAGGGGACCAGCAATGGAGGAGAAGGAACACAGCTACCATGTAGCGGAGATCCTCGATTCCAGGTGGAAGGGAGATCAAGTAGAGTATTTGGTAATGTGGGAAGGGGAACCGGAGTCGGAAAACACCTGGGTTAGGGCAGAGGATGTCAATGACGAGGTTTTAATAGAGACTTTTCATCAGAGGTTCCCACGTAAACCTCAGCCTGTAGCGAGGTTCCGAAGGGAATACTTTGCCACCACCGACGAGGAAGAGGAGTTGGAGGGGTTCCCAGATTCTGAAGAGGAGGAGGATTCAGCTGGCCAGGACGACGATCGATGGAGAGAATTGTTCGAGACGTCAGAAGATGAGGAAGATTCGTTTCGGGGTTTTAGCCCTTCACCTCCCAGGGGGGAGGAATTGGGAGGGGGTGAAGGGGGCCCTGGAGGGGAGGTGGATGTCAGGGAACTGCCATCAGAGCATCAGGTGGTGGAGGGACTCAGGCAGGATGAAAGAGACTCAACTGCTGAAGCAGGGACCAGCAGGGGGAGGAGTGGGTCTCTGAGGGAATGCGAGCAGGAGGGAGGGCTCAGGGAAGCTTCCAGCGAGAACAGTGGGGAGGTATCGGAGTCTCCCATAGGGAGACCCACACCTCGCCGGAAACTGTCACGCCGTGAGTCCAGGAGACGCGTTTCCGTTAAGGAACTTCTTTGCTGGAAACGCTTCCGCAGACAGCCACTGTCGGACTCTACTAGTGACTAGAGCAGACATGTCTGAGGAGCTCCGTCACACACGGAGGTTTGTGGGGTCGCACAAACTCTGAGGGAGCACGTTTTCACGCACAAGCAGCTAATCAAACCCTCACAGGAACCAATGGAACAAGCATAGAAACAAGTTTTGACATGAAGCCACACATACATTTACTTTCCTGCATTGGATGGGGGTCTATGGATTGCATCGATTCACCCCTTCTGGAGTGCTAGACTGCTGTATCTGATGCTACTAAATAGTGCTAGAGAGTTTTGGTCTGCAAACCCAAGAGTGAGCTCACTCTGTTGGATATTATAGTAATGAGTTCATTTTGCTTGCAAGAGAGGAAACCTGTATGTGTCTGCTTCCCAGGACACTAGTATATTTCAGGCAGAACTAGCTGTAGAGAATGGGTACCATGGGGGAGGAGAATGGTCTTTTTTTTTTTTAATAATATTTATTAACGTTTCAAAAGGTACAAAGAACAAAACAGAGAACAAAGAAAACACACACAACAAAAAGAAAAAAAAAGTTCCACCTTTTAAATCTCATTTTCAGTAGCTTCTTTTCTTGACTTCCCCACGCCTCCCCTTCTTGTATTCAAACTCCAGTATTTTGTTCAGCAAGTTTTTAGCCTTAGTGTCTTAACCATAATTTGTTAATACACTTCTTTATAGTCGGTTTAACACTTAGTTCATTATTATATTTAGTTCAGTTTAATCAGTAACATTTAAATTATATACCTTAGTCATATATAAAGGGGGGGAAAGAAAAAACGAGGGGAAAAAAACTTTTCCTAAGGTTGTCCCTAGTTCCCATCCACAAATTCCCCATTCTTATAATAATAAACGACATAAAAAAATTTACACTGCAAAGTAAAGATCAGGCCCCCTTTGGGCTTCCAAACCCTACCCTTCCCTCCCCGGTTTCAGTCCCAAACCAAAAGCCATTAGTCCATCTTTTTAGCCTGGTGACCTTACGTCCGAGGCTCTCAAGTCCCTTTCAGTCCCTTTCAGCCGGCTTCTTTGGAGATCTCTTATGTTAAACACCCAAACTCGAAAAGATACTTTCTCAATACTGGCCATGATTCTTCCAGCCAGGCCTACTTGTTTAAAGGTGGAGCTCCAGCTCTGTTTCTTAAATCCATATGTCCCAAATAGTCCAGCTTTCACCCTGGTGGAGCTTAAAATCGTCTTGACAGATCCTTGGCTCTCATTTGTCTTCTGTAGCATTTCAGCCACCCCACCTTTCTGCTCCTCCTGTTTAGCAGGTATCTTTTCCTCCTCTTCAATCTTTGATTTCTTTTCTTGTCCAGCTGCCTGTGTTTTGAACATCAAGTCCTTTTCCATCTCAATAGCTATATTTTCTGTTGACTTCGGTTTTGTAGGACTTGTAGACAAAACATGGCCTTGCTCATACATCTTTCGCAGCTTTCCCATGACAAAGACCAGCTCTTGCAGATCAGCTCGTATTTTCCGACCTATTTCCATTCTTGCAATGTCCGTGAATCCCCTCCAGAGGGATTCTGGTTACTTAGTATTCCTTTCACTTCCGACCCAAAAGTCAAATTTGTTTGTATCAATCTTTCTTTGCTTTCAATACTTTGTAGCAATATAACCGGCTAAAGTTAAAGCTTTCAGATTTTCCAGACTTTGACAGCTGATTTGATAGCTGTCAGAAGTTTCCTATAAATCCTCAACAGGCTCTTTTCACGGGTTACTCCCGGTCTCGAGAAAAGTGGTACTTGGTCAAAACGAATAAACTCTTGCCCTCCAGCACAATAACTTAGACTTTTAAATCCGTGGAATTAATATCTTTTATCCAATCACGAAAAATAAAAGACAGCTCTTCTCACAACCTTAGTTGGCAGATCCTTGCTGTTAAACTGTTTACAATGGGGGGGAGACGGACTTCCTCTTTTCACCTCCCCCGCTCGTGCCAAATCCATAAACGCAATAATTTAAGTCCAGTTCCAAATTACTCACGGGTTGTTGTTCTTGATTTTAAGTCCGAATTTTAGAAGGAAGAAGTCGGCGCTCTCCGACAAATGGCATGCGGCTTCACTCGGCAGGGGAAGCAGAGGACTCACAGCACCACGCCGCTCCCCGTCACCCGTTCCGTAGCCTTTAAAAAGGCTCCTTCGCAGGTCGGGAGGGCGCTAACGGTGCCCGCCGAGTCACCACGTCCATGGGCATCCGCGCCCGTGGTTTTTGAGGGTCCCCGTGTCGCCGGCACGGCAAGACCCAGCCCCTGTCGAGCAGATTCCCTCCGGAGCTCGGAGGGAATCCGCCATTAGCCGATCGCGCTAACCCGGAAGAGGAGAATGGTCTTTTGACCGCCTCTCACCCACATCCACAAAAGCAAAACAGTCACATTAAATACTGACACAGCACTGACCATTCAACAGCCATATTCTAGGAACACTATGCACCTAAACTATCCACAAAGATAGTAGGGTGGGTAAGTATCCTCTCCTACATGCAGTACAATCAGCTTGCCTCCCTCTACTTTCCATGCAACTCTTGGTATCCAGAGAGTAAAAGTCTAAGCCAGAGGAGCGCGACCCATGTTGGCTGAACTCATACATCCCACTCAGTATTGTGCGGATACAAACCCTTTCTGTTTCCTACAAAGCAGTGTTATGTCATCTCAGGAGTTGGGGAAGGCTACATCCATCTGGATGAAGGCCAAAGCATCATTGTATCCACACCACATTTTAAAGTCCACCCCCTCAGTCAGTCAAAAGCTCACCAAAAGGAGAGCTTTGCTGCTCAATGCCATGTTGAACTCCATTTTAACAGGAGGTGAGACAATGAATATTCAGTTAGCTCTGCCACTGTTTTCCTTCACTCTCTACCCAGTGCTTGCCAACTGTGATTCAGCTACTTCATTTTTTAAGCATTTTGCAGGTTATACGGTTCAAGCTGCACTAGAGATGCTGCACATTCATTCACCCCAAATGGCTCTCCTGGTAAGTGATCCACAACCCAGCCATCCAAACATAAAGGAAGTACTTATCACATTGAGATCCACCATCATGCTGAGAGCCTCAAAATCCCCTCCAGCTGTTGCCAGGAATTGTAGGTGAGAAGCATGGATTTCCCTCTCCACATACTTTCATTATTATTTATCTACACGTTCTGGGTCCAAAGGAGGCCATCTTTAGCAGTGGCCAGCTGGAAGATCTCATCATTGCTAGCAAGTCTGTCTATTTCAAGGGTGTCTAACCTGCAGACCCTCCATATGTTACTGAACCAACCAGCATGGACAATGGTCAGGGATGGTAGAAGTTGTAATTCAGGAATACCCGGCGGACTAAAGGTTAGCTACCCCTGGTCTATGGAAAATGGAATAGGAGAGAGCTCTTGACAGGCAAAAGGGTTGTGGGTGGGAGAATGTGAGCCCAATTAAAATGTAGCACTATAAGCCCTTTTCAGACCTTCTCGTTTGTGTGTATACAGAATGTATGAAGAAGAGTGATGGTGTCTTTGGTCCCATCTGCTTATCTCTACTTGTCCAGAACAAGGTCTGGAAAGCCCTGCTACACATAAAGCTGAATGCACATAAAAGCCTCTTTTTAACCTTTAGCCAACCAGTCTCAGAAGCCAGAGGCAATGCTGGACCTCACCACTCAAGTCTACAAATGTGAACGTTGGAAAAATATGATTGTCATGCCTACAGAGAACATACAGAACTGTACTATAGTGTATATGAAAAGAAGTTGATGATGAAAAGGGGCTGATGAAGAGAGTGGTCTACGTCCTACAGAGCATGTGTGGTGTTGTTATTTGAACTTCCTGGTGTACTTAGAAAACCTCTATCATTTTTTTATTAAAGCATTCTGAACAGCTGGTTTCAAGAGACAGCTGTGGGACTGGAGAAAGACAAACATCCCAATCTCTGAAAGGCAGAACAAAGAAGATCTGAGAAACTGCAGACTAGTTAGTCTGACTTCAATATTAGGACAAGATATAGCAGTAGATTTCTAAGTAGCTTGATAGCAAGAACAGATCTGTCAATAATAAATCGTGGTAAGGTAATATTATACCTTTATTTGATCAGGTTACCAGGATAGTGGATTGCAAGAATGCAGTGGATAAAAATTATTTTGACTTTAGCAAAGTTTCTGAAAAAGTGTAAGTGACATTGTAGATATGCGTTATGTGGTTGTAAGTAGGTTGTCTAGTTTGTGTTACACCCTGAGAGCTGTCTTCTTTCTTGAGAATAGATGAAAACCTTAGAAGATATTCCTCTCTCTAAAAAAAGTTTGCAGGCCTGTTTCTATTTTTAAAAAACAAAAACAAATAACTGGCATATGGCATATGCTTTACTTAGTTAGCAGAATATGATTTGCATGATTTAGCAACACACTCATTTAACGTAAATCCAGGATCACGAATTTATATCACAAGGTCAATCTTTCTCATTTCTTGGAGGCTTTCGTAATTCGTTTCTTTGTTCTTGGGAACCTTTCTGCCTGCGCCCTCCCTTTTTCTTCATGAAAAATGATGCCACACCTTTATCAAGCAGTTCAGCATCACAAAGATGTATCAGCATCCTTTCATAGGACAGATATGATATACACATTATACAAAGCAAGTGAGAGAGAGAGAATAGTAATTTACTGGTTCACACTTTCATGTGAGATAAATTGGTGCAGCTGCAAGCCTGCAAGCTTTCACACCAAAGATGTCACTCTGCCACTTTGACAGAGGAAAGAAATTGACAGAAAGGTTTCCTTATTCTGGAGGTTCCAAGAGATTCCTTTTACAGTTCACATCTCTTCACCACAATCTGACCCAACTCCCACTCTGAATGAAGATCTAGAATAATACAAAACATCCTGTGGGGAACTGCACATTTTTAAAAATCCCTGCTTTTTTGTGGACAATTAAGCTGAAAAGAAATTCTGGACCAAGTAGCATCACCTACCTTCACCTAACCTTTGGCCCTCCAAAAGTTTTTTCGATTATGCTACCATCCTGACAATTGGCCATGCTAGCTGGGACTGATGGGCAGATGAGACGGCAACATCTAGAAGGCCATCCCTGCTGTTCACTAACCATCATTCTGGCACAGTTGGCCTGATGTAGAAAACCGGTGAACAGCTGAGAAAGTGCATGCATGTATGAAAGGCATAACACAACCCAGCCTCATCCTTTGCTGTGCTCGTACATGGTCTACTCAGTGAACCAGCCTGTTAGGGTGAAACAAGAGGTCTATGTGCACCTCTTAAATTCAGCTCTCCTTCCTCTGGGGCGACACATATTTTGTTTAGTGCTTAAATCAAAACTGTGCCTGTGCAAAGAAGTAAGCACAAAGTCAAACCCACATCCACAGTACAAAAGAAGCCCAAAGTACCTTTTATGGGGGGAAATACTGTCACAACTCCATTGAACAAAAGAGAAAAACAACAGACATCCTTTCCTCTGCTCATGTTGTCTTTTAGATAAAACAAGACTTGGGGCACCTTAAAGACTAAAACATGTTTCCATGGACTAGAGTCTCTTTCTGCAAATACATGAAGAAATGAACTTTATTATGGCACAAGTGTTCTTGGACTAAATGTGTTATTCTTTAAAGTGTCACAAGACTCTTGGTTGTTCCTGCTGCAACCAAAATCACCCTTTAGACACAGTTATCTTCTGTGTTCTCACCTTTTTCTTCGTGACAAATTCTAGTGATCACCTGAGCATGTAAGTCTGCTTTGGGTTGGATCTGTATGTTATCCCATCACACAGTTACCCAGCATGGGGTGCAACTGGAAGAAAATAAGACTTGTTCCTTTTTTGTTACAGACCCAACTGAATGGAACAGTTAGGAAAATAAAAAATCCCTACCCAAAAAACTGCTCAGTTCTAGTGGTCTGGTATATCCCTCCCCTTCATTGCTTTAAGAGAACTGGCATTTCTCTGAACAGAATATCAAGTATTTCCTAGGCTACCTGAATGACCATCAACCAGTAGCAACTTTAAGCTACTTGTGATCTGGTCTGCACTTGAACTGGTGACCTGGTGGTCAAAGGCTCTTATATCCCATTACCTGTTCCTTGAGTCAGTCAATCCCCTTATTAAACGGTTTGTTTTTTAAATCTGCAACCATGAAGTCTGCCTCTTCTACTCTTACGTAATGCAATGTTGCTTAAGAAGGCCATGTGGAACATGCTCAGTAAAGGATTGTTCTCTCCTTTCTTTTAGATGTCTACACTGTGCCAATTAAAAATAATAGAACTGTACTTTAAATGACTGGATAACTATAAGCTGCCTTTCATTGAACAAAAGCTCTACATTCCTTTTTACTCCTGCTGCAAGTACAAAGGCAATGTGATAAAGAACTGAAGTTCAGGTTTATTCTTTGCTGAAAGTACGAGCACAACTTTCAGAAATCTAAAGCTAGGAATGCTCATATGTATGTGGAATAGGGTTTCAGTGCTGATGCATATTACTTGTTTACCTAGTTATAATATATTAAGCATATATTTATAACTCCATAGTGTCCACCCCGAGAACGGAGTAGTATAGAAATGTGAAGGGAAAGAAACTGAACTATAAAACATCTCACCAAAGTATGAAGTGTATGATATGAGAACAAGTCCAACCTAATCATTCTTTTAAAAACCAAAATAGGTTTCCACAGATTTCTTAAGAAGCACATTTTACTCTATTTTTTTTCCCCAGCACAACAGTCAGCTACAAACCTTTCCACCCTATCCTGCTATCTCGAGGCATATGGAATTTGTCCAAAGACTATAAAGGTAACAGAATGGGTCACATTGCAAATCCTGAATAAGGTTCAAGATTAGGCAAGTCAAGGTAAGTTAGGCTTTACAATAATAGATTTTGAACGTTGTGGGCAGAAGGAGGAAATGGAAGTTTACCGCAGTGAGAATTCCCAAGACGTTTGCTAGGATGCTGAAACTCCAAAGTCAGTTCATGCCATTGGTTAAGTGGATGTTGACATTTTTTGTTCCTTTCCTCATCAGTAACATGAACTTTCCTCTTGAGGCACAGAAAGTGTGTGTGTGTGTGTGTGTGTGTGTGTGTGTGTGTGTTCCTTTTGCTTTGTTTCATTTCAAATTTCATTTTAGATGCCAAAAGGGTGTCTATAGAGTTTTCTCTACAGATTTCAACAGAAGAGATAATAACAAGGGCAGAGACAGTGAAAACTATTCCTGCATGAAACACTCCAGGGCTGAACTTCAGCCCTGTTCAGCCAATTTGCCACATGCATACCCTCCAACATTTCGTCCCATTCCATAATGATAATTTTACTATTTATACCCAACACATCTTACTGGGTTGCCCAGCTACTCTGGGTGGCTTCCAACTTATATAAAAACATAAGAAAATATTAAAACATTTTTTAAAAAACTTCTCTATGCAGGATTGCCTTCAGATGGCTCGGGGGTCAAATAAGTCCATACCCTCCAACATTTCTCCAATGAAAATAGGGACGTCCTAAGGAAAAGCGGGACATTCCGGGATCAAATCAGAAACTGGGACAGCTTTTCTAAATCAGGGACTCTCCTGGAAAATAGGGACACTTGGAAGGTCTGAACATATTGAAGTGCACAAGGAGAATGGGTCAGTAAGACGGCATTGCTGGCATCCTCACTCGAGCATCATACATGGCATTGTCCTCACCCCACTCTCAGGTGGCAGCAGCATGCTGGGCCAGGTGTCTACATAAACTCCCTTTTGAGCAACCACCATTTGTTGATCTGTTGCAAGCAAAAAGGTGCAGATACAACTTCAAACATGCTTCATGCATGAATATATTAATTTGCTCTACCTGGGTAGAGAGGATCCTTTTTGACACGTTCTTCGCCAAGGTTTCATGCATTCAAATGTCTGGAACATTTTTAGCGGCAGATGCCAATTACTTTTACCCCACAGCTGCTTAATTTGTTTGAAAGTCAGTATTCAGCCCAAGAGGCTGGAGATATAGGAAATGCTGGAGCCTCATTAATTCACCGCTTATAAGAGAGATGCTCTAAAAGCTTCAAAGCTCAACTAGGTGGAGTATTTATTATTGTTATTATTATTTAGGTGTTGAATCACTTATGCTGGAAGGCTAACTCCAAGCAAATACACTTTCATCCCAATAAAGGAAAGCCACAAAATCTAAAAGTTAATGAGTTATTTAGGGAAGATCAGACAGATTGAGATAAACTATCTCAGGCAATCAAATCTGTTTCAACATTACAGATGAACTATCACTGAGGGTTTCTGATTAGTTCTTCTGATCTCATAACAGCTTTTAACCAGTGGTTCACACCCAATGTTCTGTTCACAAACAGCTGCACTGAAAAGAGTATTTACTATTCCTCCCTTATAATGCAAAGTGTGACTTAAACAGAAAGTAAGGCTAGATTGTGTTACATGTTCCCAGGGAACGATCTGAAATCGCATGATGTAGCCACCTTACTGAAGCTAAGCTGTTCTGGCCAGTGTCTGGGATGGGAGTCCACCTGGTGTACACCATCTTGATTTTCATGAAAGAAGAAGGGAGAGTGATATAAATGAAATAAATATTACAACACTAAAGTAGTGGTGTTCAGACAATGATTCTATGAAACCTCGGGCTTACCAGGGTTTCCACAATTAGAACATTTGTATGAGTGGACAAGCTAGCTGAAAGATGTATTTTCTGCCACATATAGTATTTTTCGCTCTATAAGATGCACTTTTCCCCTTCTAAAAAGTAAGGGGAAATTTTTGTGCATCTTATGGAGCGAATGCAGGCTGCGCAGCTATCGCTGAAGTCAGGAGAGCGAAAGGGATCGGTGCTTTCCCTGTGCAGCGATCCCTTTTGCTGTTCTGACTTCGCTTCGCTGGAGAGGTGCTGTGCAGCTTTCCCTCTCTGCGCAGCACCTCTTCAGCAAAGCGGGAGGAGAAACGGAGCCCCTTCCATTTCTCCTCCTGCTTTGCTAGAGAGGCGCTGCGCAGAGAGGGAGAGAATATTTCTTTTCTTGTTCTCCTCCTCTAAAACTAGGTGCGTCCTATAGTCGGGTGCGTCTTATATAGCGAAAAATACGGTAGGTTCCATTCATATGCACACTGCTAACTCTGACTGCTGTGTGCATGCGCGTATCTGAGAAAAGAGCGATACATAGGTATTTCCCAGTGTGTTGATTAGGTGGGAAAGACCCACTCAAATTTACGTTACCCATGTGGTTGCAGAATTCACACAAAAGAATAGGCACACTAGGGATTGCCTTGCACAATGCTTTCCCCAAAAACGGGTGGAATTTAATCTCCAAATCGGCAACATGATCCACGGAGCAGCTTCCTAAGCACTACACGCATGGCCGAAAAGCCCACGCGCTACCACACACATATTACAAAATGCTGAAAGAGACACTCTGCTCTGCATCTGGGGCGGGGGGAAAACACTTGTCTGAAATGATTCTGAGTTCTCTCAAAGCATTTAAAACCTTTTCAAGCATTCCACCTACTTCAATTCCCAGGATCTAAGAAAACTGGGAAGGTTTGTTTTATAAGAGGGGTGGGATCCAAAATATTTTTTAAAATAAAAAGATAAAGATCACCATGCAAAATATCACTATGATAACAAGGTTTTGGAATGCATATTGTGGGCAGCTGCAGAAGAAGACAGTATTGTTCCACATACGTTTCACTGGAAAGGGGGGGGGGAATGGCAACACTGGTGCATTTCAGATTACTTTTCATTCTGCATCTGACACAATTCTGTATTGTTTTGTGGAGTATTTACTGTAGTGCCTGCCTGTTCAATTCAAGCATTTGTAAACCTTTTCACATAGCTGTGCTGCTGACACACATTGGTACAAAGTAAATGTCTGTTTTTTTAAAAATATATATATTGTCTTTTATTGTTCGGCTTTGGCAGTTCTTGTGGTTTTTTTGTTATCTGGAAAGTAATAGCCCAGTAACAAAATGATCAGACAATTCTCCAAACAACTCTTCCAAGTTTTTAAAGGACATTTATTGGCATAACGTGTTTACAGAACATACAGTGCAAATGTCCTTCCTGTCAGCTTATCAGTTTGCTAGCTGAAGAAGAAGAAGAAGAAGAAGAAGAAGAAGAAGAAGAAGAAGAAGAAGAAGAAGAAGAAGAAGAAACTGAGAGCAAAAGTATCTGCTGAAAACCATCTTCATGCTAAAGGAGATAAAGAACAGTTCATTCAAAAGCCAAGAACTTCTGTCAGGGTGTAACTTTTGTCTCTCCAAAGAACTAGCTCATTCAGTGACCACACCAGAAGTCATAAGGGAAACATCTGGCTGCTGTCTATGTCTGTAATTTATTTGTACTTTAAAAAGTAGAGTGAAGACCATTTTTTCAAAAGGACCACTATTTTATCAGAAGTTCTTCCCTATTGTGCATCAGCGCTGCACTGGCATGATGCTTGCTCCCTCTTAATCACCACAATAAACCAGGAACCAACATGCTTTTCTGCCCTGCCACTCCTTTTTTATCCATGCAGGAAATTCTTCTACTTAACTATGATTCAGCAGTTCCGTGGCATCTAGTGTTAACTGTGGATAAGATCGGCAGAGTTGCCCTTAGGTCCAGGATCTAAAGCCTACTTCAAACCACTGTGTCACGCCACAGTTAACAAATGATGTTCCAGAGCTGCTTAACCGTAATTGAAAATGACTTGTAAAGTAAACTGGTCGTATCCTTACTGCCCTTTATACAAATCTATGGTGTGAGCGCATCGGGAATACGGTGTACTGTTCAGTTGCCTCACTGCAAAAAAGGGATAGGTAAAGGTTCAGAAAGGTACTGGTGGAGGAAGAGGCGTGCAGGGGGAACGCACCACCCCCAGCAGCGCAATCCCAGAAGGGTGCCATCGCAGCTGCCCCCACCACGCCTCCAGGATGCACCCCACGCCCCTATGGGTGGCATGCCCTGCCCCCAGGACGCACGCCATCCCCACCCCCACCTGCTCTCCGCCCCCCTGTGACGGAGCATGAAGCTTTGCCACTGCAGAAAGAGGTAACCAAACTGGCCAAGCAGATGGAGCAACTCCCTTATGAGTAACGGTTACAACATTTGGGGCTTTTTTTTTAGTTTAGAGGAAAGGGGAGTAGGAGGAGACATGACAGAGGTCCATTGTGTATGCTGTGGAGGTTTTTCTCCCTGGCAATACTGCAATTGGGAACAGAAAATGAAGTTGAATAACTAAAGGAAGTCCTTCTTCACACAGCACATAGGTATATTGTGAAACTTGTTGCCACAAAGTGTAGCAGTGTCTGTCCATTTGAGTGCTTTGAAGGGGATTTAGGAAAGTTCATGGAGGTTAAGACTACCAGTGGCTACTAGTCATGATGGCCGTGTGCTACTTTGAGTATCAGAGGAAGCATGGCCCTCAATACCAACTGCTGAAGAACATGAGACTCTGCTCCTGTGGGCATCTTTCTGGCCAGTGGGAGAACAGGATGCTGGACTAGATAAGCCTTTAGTCAGATCCAGCAGGGCTCTACTTACGTCAGTGAGGAAAACAGAAAAGAAGGCTGACCATTAACTGTGCTTAGCATTGAGACAGCGCTGCATCTGTGGTGACCTTCTCTGATGGATATTACTATGCAGAATGTTCCAGTGCTTGCAGGCTATTTGTGCATCTCTCTATCCTGACCCTACCTCCATTGCTACAATAATAATATAATAATAATAATTTATTATTTCTACCCCGCCCATCTGGCTGGATTTCCCCAGCCACTCTGGACGGCTTCCAACAAAATATTAAAATACAATAGTCTATTAAACATTAAAAACTTCCCTAAACAGGGCTGCCTTCAGATGTCTTCTAAAAGTCTGGTAGTTGTTTTTCTCTTTGACATCTGGTGGGAGGGCGTTCCACAGGGCGGGCGCCACTACCGAGAAGGCCCTCTGCCTGGTTCCCTGTAACTTGGCTTCTCACAGCGAGGGAATCTCCAGAAGGCCCTCAGCACTGGACCTCAGTGTCCGGGCAGAACGATGGGGGTTGAAATACTCTTTCAAGTATACTGGACCGAGGCTGTTTAGGGATTTAAAGGTCATCACCAACACTCTGAATTGTGCTCGGAAACGTACTGGGAGCCAATGTAGTTATTTCAAGACCGGTGTTACGTGGTCTCAGCGGCCGCTCCCACTCACCAGTCTAGCTGCTGCATTCTGGATTAGTTGTAGTTTCCGGGTCACCTTCAAGGGTAGCCCCACACAGAGCGCATTGCAATAGTCCAAGCGGGAGATAACTAGAGCATGCACCACTCTGGCGAGACAGTCTGCGGCCAGGTAGGGTCTCAGCCTGTGTACCAGATGGAGATGATAAACAGCTGCCCTGGACACAGAAGTGACCCGCTAGTAATTAAAAACAACATCATCATGTAAAGGGCAGAAATATTTTCCACGCAACATAGCTGCCAAATAACAGCCTAAAGAGAACAGCCTAAAAAAAACTAAGAGAGGCTCGCTTGGGCTAATAGCTTGAAAGCAGCCTCTCTGATTGAAATCTGCAGGGTAAAAGAAAGTACAATTCAGGCTCCTACAACAACAGTCCAAAGGGCTCCAAACATGAAACTCTGTGTGATCTGAAGTTGCCGAAACTGAAACAAAAAAGAAAACATGACCAAACAAAACACAGCATTCTGGCCTGAAGGCATCTCTGTTTCTGCATGTGCTACTAGACAAACCTGGAAATTATCGACTTCATCATGTATGGAAACTTCCATGCACAACTTGGAAACCAAAATAATGATTTTTTTAAAAATGAAATGAGCCCATCTCTGTTGTCCACAGAATCAAAGTTTTATAAGGAAAGCTTCACTTCCTTTTGAGTGCTTACATTGCTTTTAAAGGGGGGGGGGGGCAAGCCCCAGATGAAGATTCCTGATCAGAGACCCTAAAGACATCTAGGATGAGGAACTAGCAGGAATCCAACCTGCATTTTTAGTCTGCTTTGGTGTTGAAAATGATCTCCACTTGCTCTCCCATGTCCCTGAGAATAAACAAACTTTGTAAACCATGTTACAAAGCTACAACTCTACAACTCCTGGAAATAAATATTCATCCTCAGATGAAGATCTGTTGGTGATGCTGAATTGTCTAGAAAGGCCATAGATCAATCACTGAGAATCTCTTTTGCATGCAGAAGGTCCCAGATTCAATCCTTGGGATCTCCAGGTAGAGCTAGATCTCTTTTTTTGACAACCTGAACAAGCGCTCCCAGTCAGGTAGACAATATAAAAAGTGACTTGGGGACCACATGCTGAGTGTGATGCAAGAGAGTTATCCTGAAAGGAGAAGCAGACACACAAACCCCTGACTACAGATTGAACTGCAGTGTGAATTAGGTTGATCATCATTTCATTATGCAAACAAGAATCACATGAAGGAATTCTACGAAACTGTCAGATAAGGTGCATCCATCATTAATCACCATTTTAAACTGTTGGTGTATAGCTGACACAGAGGCATCCATTTGATCAAAATATACACATTTGCATTAACTATGACCTTGCGGGGGGAACACAGAAGAGTTAAATAACCATCCAAATCCAAGAACAATAAATTCAGTTCAATTTCCAAATCACAGATCACATAAACCAACAATTACTGTGAGATTAAATTGCTGAACTGCATTAATTGTATATTTTGTTCCTGTAATTGCAGCACGGTTGAAGGGTTACAAACATAGGGTTCAGGCAGTCACAAAATAATTACCTTATCAACAAACAAAAGAGGGAGGGAGAGAAGAAAGTAATCATATTTATGCTTTATTAAACTAGAATCAAGCAGCTAGTATTTTTCATACTGGTTATACAATCCTTTAAGAGTGAAAATTCACTATGGGGCATTATTGCAATGGGCCAGGATATTTGCATATGCAAATTTCTGTCATTGGGCTGTGCCTGAGACCTGTGAAAGCATGGACTATTGTTGTTTTTTCCACTACTAGCAAATGCAAGTAGGAGCGGTGGATCCAAAATTTATTTTCCAATATTGGATGTTTATAGTTGCTATTTAACAGGCAGAGCTTCACCCTATAATAACCCTAATAGTTAGGTACCACACACATGCAGCTGTGAATCACACTCCACCATGGTATTGGAATGTCTCGCTGGCACCGTTGCTAGACCTGCAGACAGGCATGAAAATTATCAACATCTATCAAGGTAGGGAGCAATGAGGCAACCTGGCAGGCCTCTCTGGGGTGGGGTGGGGGGGATCACAGCAGTTGAAAACACCATGCCAGCCCACCATGCTTCAGATGGCAGTGGATAATCAACAGGAGCTTTGGAGATTTCACCTTTCCCTTGAATTCTACATTGGGACACAGCTTGTAGACACCTGCTGTACACTAAACACACACACACACACAAAACCCAAGAAACTATTCATCAGAACTAACTGCAGAACTCTTGCTGTGACATAAAGGAAAGAGAAATCTGAAAATTAGGTGTGCAAATATAATTTCAAAAAATGTAATTCCCCATGGCATGTATTCCAAGACATAAAAGCATTTTTAATCATTTTTTGGGCAGGCAGAGTCTTATACACTGATGGGTTTGCAATGAAAACATCGATCTGCCTAATGCACAGCATACGTTGCGTATCGTTCATGCATAAAGCATAAGCACCACAAGAAGAATCCACAAGAAGCTGAGGTGTAAGCGCCTTGTCCAACAGAACTAGGACGCATGTCAGCTGCGATTGAGCCTCCTAGAATTCTTATTGCAATAGCACAGTCTGGTCTGGCCGGCAACTCAAACTGATAAAACACATAGAAATGTCCTTCATCTGTTCCAAACCCCCGTGCTACTGTTGCAAGGACTTTGTAAACAGATGATCATGAAGCAGGTCATTTGTATGGTTTTCTGGCACCTAACTAAGAAGAGTTGTGTGCAAAATTAAGATCTGGTGAGCCTGCCATGTCATCTTCCAACATGCTTATTTGAAAAGAAGCCCTATTGATATTGATGGCCAGGAACTTCCTGCTCCCATCACTTGTTGAGCCCATTATGGGTGGGGATTGTCCATGAGTGATCTGCCCAGGGATTGAACAGCGTCTTCCCCTTGAAAAGCTTCATGGCTGGTGGCTGAGCAGCCAAGGCTAAAGATTCTACACAGCTAACTCTGCATGCAGTTCAAAGGGAGTGAACCTCAGGCCTGGAGGTTTCATCCAATGTGCCACCAGCGTCTCTCTATCTGGCCCTCACAACCCTCCCCAGGTCACATACTCTCTGCAGGACACATTCAACCCTGCTTGGCATTCTGAATGTTTTTGTCTGGGTGGAAGGTGCCTTTGAACTTTGATAGTGTCTCTTGCTTATCTGGGGCGGGGAGAGAGATGTATGAGTGTGTGTAGAAACTAGCCTACTGTACAAAGCTAAAATTTACTTTCATAGCTCCACCCACGGTTGGCTCTGGCTTCACCCACCACTTCCATGTGGCCCCCGGAAGCTTATCTGGAAGGGAATGTGGTAGAAAAAGGCTCCTCAACCCTGCTTTAGGGTTTCACAAGAAACCTCACATCTCCAAGGGCAGGAAGCTGCTTCCATTTTTCACATAGGGAAGGCATTGACAGAAATTTCCACATTTCCCAAAGGGCAACCTTTTGAGATGAAAGCAGATTCTGACAAAATATCCAACTCAGCCCTAACATTTTCCATTAAAGATCCAATTCCACTTTCCACTATAGAATGAGTTATTGGGAAGAGCGCAAAGATCCCAGCACAAAAACCTCTATTCACAGTAACTAAGGTGGTCTCCCTAGAAAATGAGCAGTGCATGCTAGCCAGGCGGTAAGTTTTAACTGCACACATCTGGCTTTTGTGGAGGGAATGAACATGAAAATGCCTACGGTGTAGAAGTGCGGTGTTACTGCTTGGTTCGTTTAGCCTTTAGCTGAATTGCTCTATTCCCAAAGCTCTTCTTAAAACAAAACAAAACAAAAAAGTCAACATGGTCTCCTCTTCTGAATGCCACCGTTCTGCTGATTTCATCAGAAGAGAAGTGGAGTAAAGATGCAAGCACTTACAACTCTGAATTACTGCAGCCAGGCGGCATTTGCTGTGCCAACAAGGTATGAATTTCCCTGAACTGCGTATAAACATTGCCAGGGTTTCATCAGCTCAGTAGTGTGCCTAGAGTCCCTCTCATCATCCGCTTCATCTAATCCTACAACTCAATTACCTTTTATGACATCTTTCAGAGAAATAGCTAGTATGTAAACTAATTCAATTTCATACCACAGCTGAAAGGATATGGGTTTTTTATTTTTATTATTATTTACAGGTGAAATTAGGCTGCACTGCAGCTTCTGCCTGAATGGGTGCAGAAGCTGTGAAATTCACTTCCCTTCTGGCCCCTGCACAGGGCTATCTTAAGCATACGCAGCGCCGGGGTGCAAACATCCACCCAGCTCTTCCCCCCCCCCAGGTTGCCCAGAGTTGTTGACCTTCTTTTTTAGGGGGGGGCAGCATATTCTGGGCCGACTGCTGAGGCACACAGGCAATCCCAGGCATGCAGGAGGGCAGAGCCAGCCAACCGCCTCAGCCCCTCGCTGGCTCGCTTGCCCCCAAACTCATGGTGGAGAGCTGCCTGCAGCAGAAGAGCCCACCGCAGCACTCCGACGGGTGGACTCTTCCCCAGACTCCAACTCTCAGGCCCTGGAGTCTCGGCCTGGTGCCCCTGAGAGCCTGGCGCCCGGGTTCCCCCACACCCCTAACGCATATGGTTAAGACGGCCCTGCACCTGCACTGTATAGCTTTCATCATCTGTTAAAGATTCTCCCCTTTACCTTGGTCCACCCAGGGAGCTTATAGTGAGGTGGGTAGGAAATATTTAGTAGGAGTATTACAATGTTTAGAAAGTTTCTTATGTACCGTATTTTTCGCTCTATAACACGCACCTGACCACAACACGCACATAGTTTTTAGAGGAGGAAAATCCGTAGGCATGCCAGTCGTAGTCATTCCCTCCATAACACGCACAGACATTTCCCCTTACTTTTTAGGAGGAAAAAAGTGAGTGTTATGGTGCAAAAAATACGGTACATGGAATAAAAATAATTTTCAGCTCCATTTCCCATTGTTCTGGTAAACACACAGCAAACTGGAGATTGGGTGTTGGGCAGGCAATGAAGCTCATTTAGCAAATAAATAAATCTGGAAGCCCTGAATTGGAACTTGATCACACAAACATCATGACATTCAGAGACAGAAGGATTTCAGACACCATCCTAGATTTCAAAAAGTTTCTGATTTTTGGCAAAACTTCCATGTTTGAGTTCACAACAATCAAACTACTTAGCTCTACCTTGTTTTCCACCAATGAGCTGGATAAAAAAAATGTGCCCATTTATTATTTTTATCATCTGAAATTTAGTTATTCTTTAGTTAAAGATTAATTAATTTCACCGAACCCTCGGGTTCAGAAAATTACTGCACAGCACTTAATCCTTCAAAAATTCTTCTGTTCCTTTGCACGCTTTGGTGGGAAGGGGTTTTACCAAGGAAGTCAATTCACACCACATCCGCGTTGCCCAACAAATGATACCATCACTTCTTAATGCCACTTTGGACCGCAAGTTATATTTCACATCTCAGGATGTGAGAGTGAGAGGATGCAGAATTATCATCAAGCCAGCTCTGGCACAGCTCTAACTAAACACCCAGCCCTCCGCTGCTGCTCATGTACCTTGTTGTTGTTGGAAGTTCATTCAATCAGTGCACCAAGCCTGGTGATGGTCGTGGCTTTCTAAGGTTTCAGGAAGCCCACCCTAGCCCTTCTACCTTTTTAACCAAATATGCCAGACAGATATCAAACCTGGGGTATCTTCTGCATGTATAGCATCTTCTTTTAAGGCCAATTCAGATGGGGCCTTAGCGCATTACAGGAAGTTGTTCCTTATAAACGAAAAAAGAAACCCAAAACACTAAATAGTTCAATTGGGTGCGGGATGGGACAAGATCAGGACTACAGGGTGTGGGGATTTTTTAACCCTTCTTGTGCTGTGATCCTGATGAAGATTCCCAAGCTATGGCCAACAAGAGTTTTCCACCTGAACAGTGTGACTTTTTTGTTAAGATCACAGCACAGGAAGAAAGGGCTAAACCTGTCCATGGTCCTGATGTGGTTGTGGTTGTTGTTGTCATCGTCGTCCTCCCATCCACTCAAATGACAGCTATTTGGAGGACGGGGAAGAAGAAGAAGAAGAAGAAGAAGAAGAAGAAGAAGAAGAAGAAGACGACTTCCAGCGATACATTTATCACCACATCTACTTCGGTTCTTACTACTGAAGTAAGACCTCTTCCCGTTTTGATTTCCACAAAATCACTTGCACATGTATCTTCTTTCCTTTGAAGTAAAGAATGCCAAAGTTAAAACGCCAAACCTTGTGCTACGGACCTACAGCTCTTGGTGTGTATACCCTTCACTTGAAAGGTTCTTTTTAATTTATTGCTCAGCGTTGTCATCTATTCCCTATCAGAACTTTCAAAAGGAACAGTACAGATGTCAAGCTTCTCCCTCCCCACCACCCCAAACGAAAATACTGCCAGGAAATTCAGCATTAAACATAAATGAAGAGTTACTTTCAAGCTTAGAAATAGCCTCAAGAGTACCTAACAGACTTGCTAAAATGCTGACTTGTTACATGCGCTTCTTTTCAACGATAGCACACAAACTGCTGCCTGCAACAAAATATAACCCATTCAGGCACACAGACTGCAAAAGTGGGTGGGGGGAAATCCATGCATATTTCAGGAAACTGTCTCTCTGTGAGGGTCATACAACCACTGCTCAAATGCTTATTTGTTAAGGCAGCATAGGATGTGCATGGTAGGTTTCTCCACCTCTGCTTTCCACGTATCATCAGTAATATAGGACTGCTGTTATGCTGGAAAAAGCAAGCTATAGCTTGCTGAACTATAATGCTCGTAGGAAGGAATTAATGAGTGAGCCATGCAAGAAAAATCATTGTCCTTCCTACTGGGTCAGGTGGTGGTATTTTTAATGTTAGAATCAGGATCAGCCCTGAGTTTGTTGGGGCCTTTGGTAGGCTTATTTCTGGGCCTTGCATTATCACCACCCTGATTGATCCTCTCTCTCTCTCACACACACACACACACACAAATGCACCCTACCACCCAAGAAATGAAAATACAGTGGTACCTCTAGTTATGAACTTAATTTGTTCCGGAGGTCCGTTCTTAACCTGAAACTGTTCTTAACTAGAGACGTGCTTTCACTAATGGGGCCTCTTGCTTCCGCTGCGTCGCCGGCACACGATTTCCGTTCTCATCCTGGGGCAAAGTTCTCAACTCGAGGTAACTCTTCCAGGTTAGCGGAGTTTGTAACCTGAAGCGTTTGTAACTCGAGGTACCACTGTAGCAAAAGCTTCTATAGCCAATCCACTCTGTATTTCAAGTTTGTGCTGCAGCTCATATCCACTGCTGCTCACTGCCTGCCCCCAGTCCCTGAGGGCTGACCAGACTCTGTGGCTGAGGGGAGTAATGGGAATGTCTGCCATCAATGTTCAATATAGCGTAAAGGCTACTGCAAGTAGCCATTTTTATTACTCCAGAAGGCCTATGGGCACCAAAGTAGTATATATTGGGTTCAGAGGCATTCTGGGGTAATAAAGGTAGCAGGTGCTGTGGACATTTCACTCTGGGCATTCCTTCAGAGCAGCAGATGGGGAGGGGGTTAAAATAGCAATAATTAATGATTATTGCATGGGCCCTTCTGGAAATACTAGGCCTTACTCACAGCCTCTGATGTTTGTTGCAGCAGAAAAATCCATTTATTTCCAAACCATGGCTCTCATTTTTTCACTCTCAACACTCCAACTCTATGAGAAAAAGCATTTAGAAGCAATGCCCTGTATGTGCAATTAATTCATATTGCAGTGAAAATTCTTACATTTGGCTTGTTCTATTTTAAATATCAAAGGGTGGCTATAGCATGCACATTTTAGGATCTCAAATGGAGAGAAGCAACATGAACTTGAATAAGCACATATAAATCTTCTGTGACCCACTTTTACTGCTGACACCTCAGAAGCATGAATGATAATCCCCAGGATGGATTTAAGGCTACAACATAGTAAAACGTAACACAGTATCACTAGGAGGCTAAAATTCCTAAATGCAGTTTTATCACATATTCTGCAAATATGTCATCAATCGGTACTATAAAAAATTTTCCCCTTTTTGCCCAGAGTATGTTATTATAAAGCATCATCTCTGACATATGGAGCTCCTTTGTATCACAACCAAAGAGTTCAAGGTAAGGAAAACTTGACATGCTGGAGTAATTCACTCTCTGTGCTAAATACTGTCAGCGGATCTGCTCCAAAGCGGTGCTATTTCGGAACAGAGGTTCTGCTGTCGAAGTGCAGAGCTTCAGGACCAGCTATGAGGAATGCCTCATTTAAAAGTCTCTGAAGCATCCTCTCATCCATGGGTTAACCTGTGACCAATACCTCCATTGTCATTTTCCAGCTCCTTGGCAGCAATGTGGGGTAGGTATTTTTCCATGAAAAATACTCCAATGGACAATTCTAAATTATTAAAGAAGGCTTATGGTATATTGTTAGAATGGGAAACTAAGGACGAAGAAGTCAAATCAGTAATGATCAAATGGGCACAGGATTTAGGTCATAATATACAATCTGAAGATTTGATAAGACTCTGGAAAGTGAATTTGAAATTTATGGATTGCATATTATTGAAAGAGAACTACATGAAAATGATGTATAGGTGGTACATTACACCAGTAAAACTGGCAAAAATGTATAGAACAGAACAAAAGAATTGTTGGAGGTGTAAAGAAGGGGAAGGTACATTTTATCATATGTGGTGGGATTGTAAGATTATTTTTAAAAATTGGGAAATGACATACAATGAACTTTTAAAAATGTTTAAAATAACATTTGTCAAAAAACCAGAAGCATTTTTGTTAGGTATTTTAGGACAAGAGTTGTCGAAAGAAAAAAAGACATTATTCATGTATGCTACAACAGCGACAAGAATTTTAATAGCTGAAAATTGGAAGACCGGAGAAGTATCATCAAAAGCGCAAAGGGAAGAAAAGTTGATGAACTATGTAGAGTTAGCAAAGTTAACTGCGTGAAAAGGACAAACTGTGTAAAAAGTGACTTTGAAAAAGAATGGGAACTCTTTACAATATATTTGCAGAAACAACAGAAAGAAATGGTCTCACTGGCCAGGATTTAAATAAAAATTTACAATTTTATTTACAGAGAACAAGAAGTATAACAATGTGGTAACATAATATTGTATATAAACAGCCGAATGTATCATCTGATGTAATAAACCAGAAATGGTAGTTGAGGGAAGACAACAGGGAGGGAGGAAATTGGAAAATATATGTTTAGTAATGATACTGAAAACTTGTTTTGAGAAAAGAAAATCAATAAAAAATATTTAAAAAAGAAAAAAGAATAGTACTCCAATGATTTTCTAAGTTTTCCACTTCATAAATTCATTTGTAAAGTAATCCAACAACAAAAAAGGCTGCCAAGTGCAAGCACAATATTAGGTAAGCTAATTTTGTCACACACACACATATGCATAAAACAGATGAAGAATAAATTCAGTGCCATAAACTCTTTTGCATAAAAAAAGAAAGGAAGAAGAAATGGCCCATACCATATGTTCAGTACCAAAGGCACAGATCCAGCTATTTATTATATATTCTATTGAAATGGGTAGGTCCTGTTTTCTCTCAGCCTGCTCTTGCTGCCTAGCTTTTCATTAATGAATTCTGGCATGTGCTAGTTTGCAAAGAGAAAAGTAATCATCCAAAGTGCTTAATCTAATATGGCACCTTGTAGGTGTCCTGTCATCTTGCCAACCACACCGTCCTGCTCCAGTACAGACTGCTCTTTCTGTACACTTTTTACTACTGATTTTACCCTTTGATTACATAATGCTGACGTGTGTATTGCACAGGGCCTCATGTTCCCAACCAGCATCAGACACCTTGGCCCAAAAATGACATCAACATATGCTGTACTTCCGCAATGCTGAAATCAGCCTCAGATCAACCAACACAGGCTGATTTGGCCCATGTAAGTATACAAATCTTTTTTTTTCTTTACATAAATGAGTAAAAACCAAATAAATAAGCAGAGTGTCCTCTGAAAATCCTTCTCATTTGTGTGTTAAAATAATGAAACTAGAAGGCTAGCAGGTCATAGACTGTGGCATATTTACATCTTCAGACTGGACTATATCATCCTCAACGGTAATCACCTTTAAAGCCAATTTGTGTCTTGGTCGTGCTCAGCAAGATCAAGAGATGGAAACCACTCTGGGTAATACATCTTTCCCACTATCAAACTAAAGGGCTTTTAGCTTGGCTAAGAGATCCATACATGGAAATTGAAATTTGAATGGAGTGTGGCACCCAATCTGTAATGCAACAAACAATACGTTGATCCATGTCCTTTAATTATGCAATAGCATGACTAGGGTGGAGAAGTGGTTATGTACCACTTGACCAACAGAACCCCCTTTTCCTCTTTAATTAATTAAACACTTTGCATTTGACATACAGCCAATTCTTAAGCCTGCACTTTGACCAAAGGCAATTAAAACAAAACAGATTTAATAGTCTGCCCTTCTGTTGAGAGTACAGTAGCAACAAGACAAGATCAACTGATCAGGACAGTGTTCAGAGCCCAAACCCAATAAAAGCTAAAGTTTTTTTGTTCATTATTGATTAAAATACTGGTGTTGGTTAGCATTTAAAAATGAGTTGGCATGCTTCGTCAGACGTAACTTCCTGTGATAAGTTTCTAATCTAGTAAATATTGCTACCAGTGAGAAATGAGGGATCTTTAGACGATCAGCTTGGAGGAAGAGCTGTGCAGTGTTATATATTCACAGGAAGTCCTTACTTTAGTTATATATGTTGGCTTAAAAAAAATACAAATGCAGTGAAACAGGGCAAAATACAAATTTAAAATTACCCATATGCTTGCACGTAGCCTAACACTTTTTTTATTTAAATGCAATGGACAGATTTGTTTAAAACACAGACACAATGAAGTGGTTCTCTAAAAAACAAGCTATATTGAGAATGTTACCTTTTTTAAAAAAAGGATGACATGGAAGTTACTTTGCACCAGGCTGCTAGTGTCAATGAACTGCAGCCATAAATTGAAATTTGGGGCCTTTCCAGGTGATTTCCTGATTGATAGCTCAGTCTCTTAGCCACTATGTCAGAGGTAGGCAACCTAAGGTCCGGGGGCCGGATGCGGCCCAATCACCTTCTCAATCTGGCCCGTGGACGGTCCAGGAATCTGCATGTTTTTACATGAGTAGAATGTGTCATTTTATTTAAAATCATCTCTGGGTTATTTGTGGGGCATAGGAATTCGTTCATTCCCTACCCCCTAAAATATAGTCCGGCCCCCCACAAGGTCTGAGGGATGGTGGACCAGCCCACGGCTGAAAAAGGTTGCTGACCCCTGCACTATGCTATGCCAACCTATCATGTATAGAGCCTCTAAAGTCATCCCCTTCCATCACTGGGACAGTAGCTCTTCAGTGAGTTCCAATCACAAACAGGAGCAGGGAGAAGAGGTGGGGGAAGCATAAATTATCTCATGCTTGCACTGAGGATTTCAGCAAAGCCACATGCTGCTTTAAAAGCCTCGTAATATCTAGTAATACTCTTCTGATTAAGGTCCATTAACAAGAGAATCCCATTTGCAGAGTTGCTAAATCGGACCACAACAAAACAAGAATTAACCAGAGCCTTAAGATAACGTGCAGCTGACACATGGTCAGTCATTTCTCCACACCACAAAATGACTCATTCACAGCCACAAAAATGGTCATTAAAATAAACAGGGGAACTCCAAAGAAAGGAGCTCATGCCTTTGGTTTTAAAAAACAACACAAAAACACGTTTTGGTTTCTTCTTCTCCAAAAAGCTCACTCATCTCCCAACTGCTGAAATGGGAACTGCTGAGTTTTGCTGGCCTCCTTCACATATTTTCTCACACAACTCCTATTCCATTTCCAGTGACCTAATGCCTGCACTGAAACTCCCCATGCCTCAGACAGAAAAGCAAAGTGCTTTGCCTTCCACACGAGGAAGTGACCCTATTGCACACAGTCAATACAACAATGCCACGTAGACAGGCAGAGTAGATCTTCATGTGTATTATCTACCTACCCACTCACCCACGCATGGTACATGGTGCTGTGCTATGCTCCCCATGCAGAAGGCTGATTCACTTTGTGTGCCAATCTGTCCTTCCAGATACAGGTCCGGATTTAACTAAACAGTTGTGCTAGCCAGAGCCAGTGCTCCACTGCACCCTCTCCATCAGCTCTGGGAAGGTCAGGAGAACACCCAACAAGAGAAGATCGTCCAGAAATGCTTACACTGAAGGAGCAATCATAATAGTGAAATGTTGAACTCCTCCCAGACTATCCACAACTCAGTGCAAAGGCTGGGAAATCCTCTATGGGTTTTTTTGTTGTTGTTGTTTTTAGACACAAATTGCATGCTGGGGATCATTAGGAAATGGACTGAAGTAAAGCTACCAATATCATAATGCCTTTATACAGATCAGTGGTATAACCATCTACCGTTCTCACTTCTGGAACTTGGATGTGTGGTTTTAGAGTTGGTTCTATTGGTTTTATTATTGTTAGAGCTTGCTTTTTATTCTGCTTTTATCTTTTAGACTGCTTCAATGGCTTTTTGCTGTGAAGCATCCTATAAATCTTAACACCTCAAATGTGATATTGTAAAGCTGGGAAAGGTTCAGAAAAGGGTGACCCAAATCATAAAGGGTCTGGAACAATTCCCCTATGAGGAAAGTTTGCAAAGTCTGAGGTTTTGGAAGGGAGATGGTCGATTAAGTGTACAAGGTAAACGTTCTGTAAAGAACACAAGCAGAGAGAGGGGTGTTCTCTTTCTCTCAGAAAACTAGAATCCTGTGGACCCAATGAAGCTGAAGGGTAGGAGAATCAAAACAGACAAAAAGGATACTTCCTTAACACAGCACACAAGCTAACTGGAATTTGCCACTACAAGCTGAAATGATGGTCACCAACTTAGATGGATATAATATTTGAAAGGAGATTAGACAAAGTCAGGGAGGATAAAGCTGTCAAGGGATGCTTGTCATTATAGCTGTATGCTACCTTCAGGATCAGAAGCAGGCTATCTTGCTGAAGAATAACAAGAGGAGCGAGCTATTGCTCTCACATTCCCACAAATACCTGGTTGAACATATTAAAACATAAGCTTGACTAGATGGACCTTCGGTCTCATTCATCAGGATTTTTCCTGTGTTTTTAAGATACACCATTGATTGTCAACTCAGCCATAGCATATTTCTTTATCAAGATAGATGCAAGTGATTGGAACAACTCTATTGACAGTTATTTTTAAGCTAAATGGAAATCATAAGCACATGCAGTGTGTGTGGGGGGGTGGATATTCTGTTTCTGGAAGCAGAACAATTCTTTTGGTGACCCTGGTGTGCTTACTTTCTTAGTTGGGGGCGGGGAATGCTCTTCAACTCAGTTACAGCATTGGAAGGTGAATGAAAACTACCAGCTAGTTTCTTTTTGCTTTTTAAAGTTCCAAATGATTATAAACAGCACTGCCAGAAATACTCTGGGTTAGCTTTTAGATCCCAAACTATAAAGGGCTGAAATCTAGCCTATCAATGTTTATATACAAGAAACTCTGAAAAACATTTTTAGAAAATCCTTGGAAAATGTTGTTGTTGATGATAATTATTATTAAGTATATTATACTTATAATAACTGTTCCTTAGACTGCGTTAACACCATTCAAAATAATGTTCACCTATAGAAACACATGTAAGGCTTTCAAACAGCATGACTGCACACCTCAAGGAGCAGATTCATGTAAGATTCTCATTTAGTATGAGAGAGAGTTTCCTTTTCCTAATGAGGAAGCCTCTTGGGAAATGGTGGAATTCAGAATTCTTCAGAGCTGTTGAAATGAAAATATCTCTGTTAAATCAAGCTATGGCTTTTCCCCCGGCTTCCCCAGTTGGGAGTCAAATAAATCCCTCAGATGGTAATTAGGTTAAACAGTTCATCAGGCTCACTCCGGAGCAAAGTGCAGCCCAGAATGAAAATGAGTGTGCAAGCTAGCAAAAGCTCTTGGGTAGCATATGAACAAGACAGCAAGTAGAATTAATACTACACCAGCTCCTCTGCACCAACCTTCCCAAACCTGTTGCCCTGAATATGTTGTTGTTGGCATATTAATTTATATATTGATTAATGCCAAAACAGAGTTATGCACTAAGCAGACTTAAAAGTAGGTTCAAAATGGCCCCCTGCCCAAAGCTAGTAGAGGATCTTGATACAACATAGCCAGGTCTTTTTAGCGCTTGGCTATGTGGAAATGAACTCAAACCCCTTTCCTGCTCGCTTGCTCACTCTCTGTCTTTTCCTCTGCTGGACTAAATGGCAAGTTGAGGCATATAACGGTCTGGAAGATACCATGGTGCCCAACTCATATAAAAATGCAATAAAATGCTGCATTAGAAACCAATTGTTTTGGATAGGCAACTTGTCTTATTCCTGCAAACTCAAGCACATTGCAGGCTCGTTCTTATCCCTCTGACAAGCTTCCGGCTTCCTCATTTTGTTGGTGCAGTGAGCATCCTAACCACCCACTTGAACAGGTGTACTAAAGGAAGGGGGCATCTAGAAAGGAGAGCTAAATTGGGCCTACTCTACATTAATAACAACATGTACATCTGAGAGCTCCAGGCCAGGAATTATTCTCAGGGGTTTTGAGTACTGGGTTGCCACACTGAGCACCATTCTTGGCTCCCATCACACAGGGTCTCTCTCTCTCTCTCTCTCTCTCTCTCTCTCCCACGTTCCTAGATCATATAGCAATCTTCTGCAGTAAAACTGATGCCCAGTCAGGATGCCCAAACAAGATGACCTCCCTGGAGGTTGCTGGCAGATACACTTCCTCTTTGGCAGGTCTTGAAGCAAGCTTTATGGCTGGTGATTAGCAGCTACTTGTGCAAAAGTAGCCCAATGGCTCATGAAAGAAAATCCATTAGCCCACAATAAACCCTTTCTGCTAGTGGGTTTCATTAGCAATAGAGGCTACTGAGCTTCAAATAATCATATTGTCACAAACCACACATGCACACAAAAACAACTATTGATGGTCAGTTACCTTCAGTGTTAGGGAGGGAAAGGAAAAATGGGACTATTGAGTGGGGCGGTGTTGGTTTGGGGTTTTTCTGTTTTGTTTTGCTTTTGGATGGCAGGCAAAATACAATACCAACACCAGGCAGGTGAGCCACATGCATACTCTGTCTTCTCTTCCAGAGGTTTCAGAGCCAAAATCTGCAGCTTTTACGTCTTTATGACCTAAGCAAACCGCACATTCAAGCTACAGTGCCTGGCTCTGTAACATGAAAACTGAAGAGGCTTGATTTTGTTTGTAAAAATCAGCTCGCTATGAGTATTTTCTTAAGACAAAACAGCAGTACAATGCGTGAGTGTGTAAAAGGAAGAGGAAGAGCTTCTTTTGAAGTCCTAGGAAACTGCACCTTTCCCTAACAATTATTCATAGCTGGTTAAAGGTGAGCACATTAAGTACCCGGTCACATTGTTGTAAAGCAGCCTTTCCTAAAGCAGGGTGGCTGCTCTCCTGTGCCCTCCAGGGCAAAACAGTTTCCACAGTTCCACCGACTGTGACTGCGTGCTTGTCAAGTATCAGCACCAATGCCAGGGACAGAGGCGGTAGAAATGGGTAGGAAAGGAAAGGGACAAAGAGAACAGGGAAAGAATAAGGAAAAATATTAACACAAATTGCCTTTAATTAAAGTGTTCTTTTTATGTTCCATATACTTTCACTACAAAAATCACATGCAAGGGCACAGTACAACGATCACAATTATAATTCTTGTACTATACGGGTGTGGGGGTTTTTTTGTAAGCCTTGCTCAAATGTATACTTTGTAATTGTAATAATACTATGCCTATACTGTACTTTGATTTTTATATGCTCCTCCTCCTCCTTTCTTGACTGCTAAGTTGACTGACACTAATATCTAGGCATATATGCCTGAATTAGTTTTACCCTTCCGATTACTCAACTGACCTGGTTAACAAAGCAAGCAAAGTTTAAAACAAACTCTGGTTTAATATGACATGTGAACTGCACCAAAAACTTCCTTTCTAGCAACCAACGTTGCTCCACTGATTCAAGCCGGCTGTTCATTCTTTATATATACACTATTTCCCACATCTTGCTAGAACTAAATACATACCCTTGCGACCTCATCTCAGAATTCAACAACTACTGGATAGAGTAAGAGTTAGGGTTAATATCTGCCATTGCTGTGTCAGGTTTTGTGGATTCTTGCCTTCTAAACTGAGCTCAAAAGATATAATGATTATCTTGCTCTACAAACAGAAGATATAAAACATTTGTAAATGTACAAACCTGTCTGTCAAAATACATATTTTGATGCCTACACATTAGATCTAAAAGCTACAGTGATAATAAAAAATCCATGCATATACAAAATTCAAAATATGTTTTAATATGTTTTAATACTATCATTAGTCATATTTAAAAAGGAATTAGAGGTTCTTGGGGTTTTTTTTAAAAAAAAATCTTTCTTTCCCTAATTGCATAATTAAATTTAAAGATAGAAAGAGTCGTTTCACATCATGCTGTATCTGATTTACAGTAGTGCGCATTCCAGAGTCTCTTCATTACTGAGGGAAAGACAACTTCACTGAGGGACAAGAAGACCCTCCAGATCCCGTTGGACTCCAACTCCCATCAGCCCCAGCCAGCATGACAAATGTGAGGGATGAGACGACTTGCTAGTGAAGCAGCCTCTGGAGTGCTGTTTGCTACCTCTGGCTGAAACACATAATCTTATAGCAACAGATGCCAAGGATTAAACTATACAACCCACCAAAATGGAACTGGTTAAGAAGGCATGCTCAGTTTGACCTGATACGATCTAGTTGTGTGTGATTGCTAGGAAAGCATTCTTACCCTGCTTCACTTGTTAACACCTGGCGTGGCATATTTGCTTGAATTATCTGAATTGTTTCATTGACCTACTACACAACTTGGAGAAGTGCCTTAGTGAAGCACCTTAATTTTGGGGGGTATTTTAGTGGTAGTGATTTGCATGCAAAAGGTTCCCAGGTTCAATCTTTTGCAACTCCAATGTGTGTGGGGAGGGAGAAGACTCTTCTTACCTGAAACCCTCCAGCCAATCAGTGTAGATAATACTAAGCAAGATGGACCAATGTAAGGCTGGTTCTTCTTTTCCGATGTTAGTTCTGCTCCTCTCTGTCTTATGGCTCTGACTGAGAGGGACATTAGTGTGGTACAATGGCTAGAATGCTGAATTAGGGAGGTCCAGCTTCTAATCAGCCACTCAGTCACTCATCTCACTGGGTCCTCTTGGGCCAGTCATTCTCTTCTCTCAGACCTACCTAACTCACAGGGTTGTTTTGAGGATAAAACGGAGGGGCTGATAATCTTATAAACAATCCTGAGATGCCAGGAGGGAAGACTGGACAGAAACATAATAAATAAAATAAAGGCGACAATTTGTGTGTCCAATTATAGATACTTTTAAAATATTGTAGTTTTCAAAGGGCCGAGATGCTCTTCTAACAGCTGATATGAAGGCGAGATGTGCATAGTTTGTAGGCATAAAACCCAAGTGTGAATCCTAGGAAATTATAAACGGGTTATAAGCCTGATCAATGCAGAAAACAGAATTGGTGCCCCAGTCATTTACAGTCTCTCTCTCTCTCTCTCTCTCTCTCTCTCTCCCCACCCCCACACGATACTTTCCAAAACCATGTTTCAGCCCTTCTTTACTGCTTGTGATTTGTTTGATAACTGCCTAATAACTTACTAATTTGTTTATAAACAGAAAGAGAAAGTTCAGACAAGTTCTATTTGGTTCTCCACCAAAGGGTCAAAAGTACATGATAGCAGTGGCACAGATTGTTTTCTTCCCTACATGTCCTCCTTCTCACAACTGGTGGATGAAAGTAAAACTGATTATTTTAAAAGTAAAAGATTAACGAGGTTTAAGGTGGTGGGGCATTCCCCCACTGCCGTTGTTTATCTCTTTCATTTCAGTATTAAATTTGCCTTTTCCAATGGGAAGCCTTGCTAAGATTCTATATGACAATGGCAGATGTGAAGCTCTAACCTGAAGGGTCTTGATATCATCTTCTTGACCCATATACATACTTACGTACGTACTTGTCCTTAGAATTCTAGAATAAAAAAGCTGGGCCATCTCCTCTGGCCTTTTGCTTTCCATTTTCTCAACAAGCACTGAAAGGCAATTAGGTTTGAACCTGGCAAACCAAAAGCAACACTTCACCATGTCATAGAAATGAAGAGAGCTATAATCCAATTAAGACAAATTACTCTTCCAATTTGGAACCGTGGAGATGAAGTACAGAACACAACCATTTTCACCTAACTAATCAAGGTAAACCACCAATAATCTCATTGGTGCTACTGCCATCCAGCTTCCCACTTTCAAAAAAAAAAGGGGGGGGGGAGACTGAGGAGAAACTGGAAGCAAAAAGAAACCTACCTTCTATTATAAAAAAAGAAGTAAAGGAACCCTATCAGAATATATTTCTGATTTATTCTCTCTCACACACACTGCATATCCCAAGGTTCTTGGATTATTATTGTATTTTCAGAGAGAAAGAGAGAGATGCTACAATTCCAGGTGAGACAGGATGGCGATGCAGACCATTGCCATTGCCAACTTCTGTGGGAATCTTGTGATTCCTGGCTAGGGAAGGTGGATCCACTCCCCAAATACAGAAATAAGAAGGTTGTTTATCTGGTTTCTTATTGCTTACTGCCCAGGTAAGTCCCTGGTTTTCCACAAACCTTTCACTACCTCCCTCTCTGTATATCATTCTTCTCAGGCCACCTTCAAAACAAATTGCTGGTGGTTGGTCCTTGAGAGACCAAGCAGCCCCGCCCACCAAGCCCTAGGCTGAAATATTCCTATTAAAAAAACAACAACACTTAAAATAACACTTAGCAACAGTGACTGATACTTTAAGGCAAGAAAAGGAATATCTTTTTCTATAGCTCTGCTTCACAATGTAATATGGCAGCTACAAGCCATTCATCTGAAAATATCCATTCTCATTTAGTCCAGCTCCAACAATCATGGATACTTTATTCTTTTAAAAAGGCAAAAGAATGCCTGCTGGCCCCCTTATTTATTTTTTTAAAAGCATTGCACTCTCTTTACTACCATCCCAGTGATAAGCATATTTTAAACAACTTGTTTTGCTCAGTCTGGGCTGCTCAATTTTAAAAACTGTGCTTCAGGTTCTTGTTATGGTTTTTTATTTTTATTTTATACTCTGTGTGTATGCATTTTGCTCTGGGAGCTATGCTAATCTAAAAAACCCTCATCAATAAATAAAAGTATCATTTTCTTCTTAAAGTTAAGCTGCTGTGAATCTTCCCAGCAAGCTGCAATAAAATATATATTAGAGAAGCAAACTTCCCTGAGCTTTATCTCTGAGCACACAATATCAACTGGATAATCTCTGTTAAAAACATAAAGGGACCCCTGACCATTAAGTCCAGTCGTGGACGACTCTGGGGTTGTGGTCCTCATCTCGCTTTACTGGCCAAGGGAGCCGGCGTTTGTCTGAAGTTTTTCTGAGTCATGAGGCCAGCATGACTAAGCCGCTTCTGGTGAAACCAGAGCAGCACACAGAAACGCCATTTACCTTCCTGCCAGAGCGGTACCTATTTATCTACTTGCACTTTGATGTGCTTTCTCTATATTACTATCTCTATGTTACTTAGTGTATTAAGTACTATCTTGCTTTACTGAAGAACTTTGGGGTGGATTCCAAAATGCCTGCCAACAGAAGGGAGAGGAAATGTTTTTATTTGTTGATTTCTCCTCTCCCTTGTAGTAACCTGAAAATCCACTTTGGAAACTTGGGAAGACTTTTTGGACCAGTGCTGATGATAGTATTAGGGCCTGAAAGGGGAGGGTGAAACCAGGGAATATAATCTCCCTTTCTTCCATTTAAGTGGGAGTCTCCACTGGCTCAAAGTTCTTTGTTCACAGAAGGGATCCTTCTGTGCCTGGATGAACACCTTCAGATTCAACAACTGCACTGTTTCAAAATCTATTTTCACTTGCCCTTGCAAGGAAATGTTTAAATTTTGAGGGTTCCTTGGCCTTTCAGGTTACAGGCAACGTGAAGAAGATTTGCCTATGGGGCTTTATAATCTATGCTGGTATCAGAAATACGCCTGGTGATTATTAACAATGGTTTCTTTCTGATACAAAGTGTATTGTTTTTTTAATTAAAAAAAAACTCTCTGGCGGTGAAAGCAAAAAACAACAGGAGAAAAAGACTTATTGGTTCCAGCAAATGAAAGATAATGAAGGGGGGGGGAGTAACCCAAACAAAACTATTTCCATCTAAATTCCTTCATAAAACTCAATAGCATGCTTGGAAGCAAAGTTTGGTAATTTATGGTGCAGAGCACAGGGCCGGCTTTCCACATTGCTATGCATTATGCCATAACACTCTTTGAAGTTGCACTCTGCATTGTTTTCCAGCTCTCCTACTGATAGCGAAATAGCATGTTCAGGAATCTGGATTGCTGTAAATCTGAGCAGGGAGGTCAGCCATGTGTTACGCTTCAGATATAGACCATCCATTGTAGGTAGGGGGTGGGGAAAGGGAGATAGCTACGAGGAAGAGAGCTTTCTTTCTTTTCCTGTACTGAAGGGCCCAGCGTTTAACTTGTGCGATAACAATGCATTTATATAACAACAATTTGGCTGGGTTACAAAAGGAGCTGTTCTTTCACTTTTGCCCATAAGCTTTTGTGTGTGCTCATCTAGTGTGAAAACAAGGGGGGGGGCGGAGACAAACAGTAATAAGAACACCTAGTGGGATGGGTGGCAAAAGCAGTCCTGCTTCCTTAGCCGTGACAAGCAGCCTTGTTTTCTGGCTTGTTTCTTTTTGCTCTCAAATTCATGCAACCCACTGAGCTTGCGCTGTGCTGCACAAGCTTGCTCAATCCTGCCACCATCACCATTCAGAGGTCTCAAATTCACACTACGGATTTGACCTCCACTGGGAACAACTCTCAGGGAGAGACAACACAGACAACCTTTTGTTGCCAACACACACAGAGACAGGGGCAACCACCTTTTGCCTAGCTGTTAGGAGTGACTTTGGCAATGCACTCCCCGCCCCTGCCTCCCCGCAGACTTCAACACAGCAAAATTAGTCCGGAAAGGGAAACAAAACAAGCATGGATAGCAAACTGAGAATGGCCCCATCCCTTACACAGCAGTTTTGTTTCCTGGAGGAAAGCATGGAAGATTGTGAGCTGTAACAGATTTAGATAGGTGAGAGGGTTGCAAGCACACACATGGAGCAGTCCTGACTGGTATGACTGGTACATAGCTAGTGCTGCCATGCTCCTATCGCCAAAATCCGGCAGCCTAATTTGCATGTCATGAAAACTGCATGGTGGGTTAGGAAAGGGGTTTAGGGACACATAGTCCCTCCTTCAACCAGTGGATTTCTTCCTTCAAAGCACCCCTTTTCAAAGCTGTTTTCTACAGGAATGAAACAAATGTTTGGGTCAAATACTTGTGAATGCAATGTATGCCTGAACCCTCAAAGGCGAAATAAAAATTAAGGCAGCTTTACATATTGTAAGACACCAACTCGCTTGCAAAGGCTGCGGTATCCTGGTAATCCATTTTGCCTTTTCTTATGCATGCCAATTTCTTATTATATTCATCCATGTAAGTTAGTTTGGGGATTTCTTTCTGCACCTTTAGGTACTTTTGGCCATGTCAATGATTTTCACAATTTCTGCTACACTTCTATCACTGAGCAGCTTTTGAAAACACTCTTTGTCTTTCCCTCCCCTCTTGTACACACAAAAACACAAATCTGCTTGTCAAATCATTTGTGCCTAATAAGACTGTGGTTAATGAAGTCAAGGCTTCCCACAGCCTCAAGAAAACTCTGTTTAAAGCAGTGCAGTTTCTTGGACAAACAGATGACAAAAGGGTCCTCCCCAAGTGTCATGTGTCAAAACATCTGCTGCCTTCATTATGCACTTGTCAAATCTTCATCCCAAGCTGTTATTTTACTAGCACTACTACAGGACAGTCTTCAACACTTTCTTTCGAACTATTTTGGGATAATGTGAGTAGCCACTGTGTTTATTCTGCACACATATAAGCTTTATTCAACTGTCACAGACTATCCTTTTTTGCATTTCATTGTCAATTGACCTTACATTTGTTAAGTCTTTAAGGCGCTGCATTCTGTAATTTGGGGAAGAATAGGCGGAATATCAGAATGCAGCAATGACATGAATATTCAGAGTATTGCCCAGGGACACCTTTCTCCTGTTAGCTTTTGTGATTATCATTTCAGAAATCACACCTATGTCTAAAAAATAAAAAATAAACAACGCAAGACAATCGACCAGCTCTCACACATTGATCACTTGATTTCCCATCTCCAGAATACTCTGCACTAGATGACTCATAGTTGCACGCTTGAACGAGCTTTATTTTTTAATTTAAAAAACTGCAGCTTCACGTTTGAAGAGATGCATTAATAAACTCTCTTGGCAAAGCTGGATCCATGATTATGATTGTGGTCTTTTATTAAACTTATTAACTGCTTGTCACCTGAAGGTCTCCAAGCAACTTGCACTAAAGAAAAATATATACAACTTGTGAAAAAACTTTTTTAAAAAAAATTGCCTCAGTTGTACAGCAAGGGATTGCATTAGCCAAAAAAAGGGGGGAGAGAGTAGCTGCCTCCAATATGTGGATAGTAACAGCCCCATGGCACTTGGAACTGGTCAGGCCACAGCTGGGATATTGCATCATGGGCAATGGAGCAAGCTTCTTGGGAGCATTGCTGAATCTCCTTTCATAGAGGAGCTTTTAAAACGAAGCTGGAGAAGCTTTTGGCAGACATAGCTGAGGCTCAGGAAATCCCTTCTCAGCGCAGCGGGGCTGGGCTAGATTATCTTTATAACGACCCATCCAAATCAGCGGCTGCAATAGATTCTTCTGGATTTAAAACAAACAGCTGCAGGGTTGAGTCTGGATGTCGGAGACTTGGGTTCAAAGCCCCCATTGAGCCATCAAGCGCTCTGGGTGGTCGGTCTCTGGCAAGGGTAACTTTCACAAAAGGGAAAGGGGAATAGTTGAAAGAGGCTCTTAACCTCTTCCCGTCCATGCAACCATTTGAATTTCGGGACTGCAATGAGGAGGAAAGTGGGCTATGTCATTCCCTTGCTGTCAATTCCTCCAAAACCATATACCTTTGCACCAAGGGGCAGACTTTGCAGGTGTACTGCAGCAACTGGCAGGGAATGGGGTATCATATGTCCTCCCCTAATATCAGTTTCTCCATTCTCTTTCTCAGAAGCCTTTGCTTCTACTGAGAAACACCTGTGCCAAGGCAGGATTGGGAAACAGTACCAAAAGTTATTTGCGGGTGGAAGAGATACAGAAATTGTTTCCTTTGTTGCCACTTCCCATTATGTAAACTATTTAGCAACAGAAATCCACTTTCCTTTGATTTTATTTGTTTTAGAAGAATTTGTATGCAACGTAATTGCAAGTTTACAAATATCTAAATAGTCCTCTCCCTAGCATACCAAGTTTGGGCGAGAGGAGATTTTATCTTATTTTTAAGCAGGTCGTTGCTTGTATTTTTTCAAGCCCTGCCAATGTTAATACAGTGGTACCTCGGGTTAAGTACTTAATTCGTTCCGGAGGTCCGTTCTTAACCTGAAACTGTTCTTAACTTGAAGCACCACTTTAGCTAATGGGGCCTTGTGCTGCCGCCGCGCTGCCGGAGCACAATTTCTGTTCTCATTCTGAAGCAAAGTTCTTAACCCGAGGTACTATTTCTGGGTTAGCAGAGTCTGTAACCTGAAGCGTATGTAACCCAAGGTACCACTGCACAGTATACTAGGATCTAAATGCTAAGATGCATAAGAAACAGGTTTGAAGGTTCCTGCCTCCAATGCCAAAGCCCCAACAATGCGTCTCAGGAGGATTACAGTGTAGGAAAACCCTGAAAGCCTTCCTCCATGTGGTACTGCCCTCCAGACGTTGTTGGACTACAAGCCCCATAAGCCCCAGCCAATATTGCCAATGGGCCATTCCTGAGTCTTCAGAAGCTAGCACAGGCACAAATTAATGACATTGCTGATGAAAACCAATGCTTAGCATGCTTTGGTCACTTTTAAATTAGCAATTGTGTATAATAATTGGACACCCAGCTGATGCACACCCAGAAAAATGCAATTTGGGAAAGTAACACTCATGTAAATATAATTTGTGGATCTGAATAACATTGTAATTTATTTGTAATTTTTAGTAATTTAAAAAACAATTTAAAATGAAGTTGCGAGCTGCATTTCCAACAGTATTCACAGCTGTATACTAAACTACTGAGTATGTCTGTAGCTATAACTAAACTGTGTGAATACCAGTGGTGTGCAATTGGTCCAGATCAATCTTCAGAGGGATAATGGGCTTGCCCTAGGCACCAAAGCATGCTTCATGGCTGCATTGTGAGTGAACAGTGGAGAGGTAGTTAGAATTTCTTTTAAAATGATCTGCCCTGGTGCGTACACTACCTCTTTGTTGGTTACTCTGCAACAAAATAGCCAGCCAGTCCAGCCCCTGGGCTTGTACAAACCATCACTCTTGAGAGCTCACATACAGTGGTACCTCGCAAGACGAATGCCTCGCAAGACGAAAAACGCGCAAGATGAAAGAGTTTTCCGTTTTTTGAGTCGTTCCGCAAGACGAATTTCCCTATGGGCTTGCTTCGCAAGGCGAAACGTCTTGCGAGTTCTTGCGAGTTTGTTTCCTTTTTCTTAAAGCCGCTAAGCCGTTAATAGCCGCTAAGCCGCTAATAGCCGCTAAGCCACTAATAGCCGTGCTTCACAAGACGAAAAAACCGCAAGACGAAGAGACTCGCGGAACGGATTAATTTCGTCTTGTGAGGCACCACTGTAATTTAGAATCTTGTTCAAACCTTTCTACATTGCACATTCTAAATGCAAAGTTTGCTCACATAAAGGTGGTAGGTAACCCAAGACATTTTGCAACCCGAGGCAGACCCCAAAAAGGCGCCCGCTCTCCACACCATGGAAGAAGGGGTGAGAGAAGATCTACAACAGGAACAAGAGATGGCCTGACATATCAACACTGAGACGTGCTGCCTTGGTGTATGCTGTTGCCTGAGGCAGTCGCTCACTGGGTCTCATGAGTGGGCTGGCCCTGTGTGTACTTCTAGAACAGTGTTTCTCAACCTTGGGTCCCCAGATGTTGTTGGACTACAACTCCCATCGTCCCTGAGCTCTAGCCTTGCTAGCTAGGGAAGATGGGAGTTGTAGTTCAACAACATCTGGGGACCCAAGGTTGAGAAAGGCTGTTCTAGAAGAAAAGGAGGGGAGGAGGAAGGGAGGGAAAAGGTGGTGTGGGGGAGAAAGAGAGAGAGATCAACAGAAAACACAGGAACATTAAAAAGCTGCCTGTCTCCTCTAACAGGCAGAAGCTCTTCAAGATCTCAGGCTGGGTCTTCCACATCATCTGCCACCTAATCCTCTGAGATAAAGCCTGGATCCTTCTGACAGCAGAGCATGTGCTCTTGCCCCAGGAGTGCCTAAATCAACCACAGGTTTCCTCTGATCAGTCCAAAGGTCTACTGGGTGCTTGCAGCAGTTAAGCAGAAGGTGCATGAAGCAGTAAGCAGGGACAGAAGGGGAGCCTTTCCTAAAGTAATGGTGAAGCTTCCTAATGCACAAATCCTTGCTGGTAGGTAAGTGGCAGAGGGCATGTTTGCTTCATTGGCTCTTCCAAGATGATGAATGTAACTCTTGCCTCACTGGCCTTTTGGAAATTGACAGGGGCTGCAACGAAATGAAATAAAAGCAACCCTGACAAATGGCTGCTTAACAACACAGATCATTCTGCTTTTAATCAGAAAGTGGACTGCAACCCTATTTTTAAAAGATCAGTTAAAGGGAGGAAGGCAATATATTGCAAACAATATATTAGCAAAGATTAAACTGAACAGTTTTAAGGAAGGATGAGGAATTGCTGAGGATGCCATCAATCAATAAGTCACAGCACATTTCATCCACAGCAGTCACAAAATGGTGTGTCTGTCAACCATTGGGTTGAGCAGGGGCACTGTCGGTCGGTCGGTCGGTTGGTTGGTTGGTTGGTTGGAACTTCTAACCTGCTCTTCATTACTCTAATCCCAAGATACAATAAATAAACCACAATGAAATAAAACAATCCAGTACAAAAATAAGGTAATTTTATATTTTTTAAAAAAGATATTTATTGAGATTTTCAAAAAAGTTTCCAAATATAAAAGAAAAAAGGAAAAAAGGAAAAAATACAAAATAAAAATAGTTAAAAACAATTCAGTCTTTCCATCACATATTTTCATTTGCTTATTTCCCGGACCTCCTCAGGCCTCCCTTTTCTGTATTCCAATTCAAATTTTTAATTCAGCAAATCCCTCCCCTCTTCAATCATCTTAATCTTCAATTTTAAAATATTATAACATTAAGTTTTTACCTGTTAATAACCATTTTCTCGTATTCTCTTATAACATTACAGCTAAAGACCACTTAGTTTCTATCCAGTATCATTCTAACATTCATTAATTTTACAATATTTCTGAAGATAGTCTTTAAATTTCTTCCAATCTTCTTCCACCGACTCTTCTCCCTGGTCTCGGATTCTGCCAGTCATTTCCGCCAGTTCCATATAGTCCATCACCTTCATCTGCCATTCTTCCAGGGTGGGTAGATCTTGTGTTTTCCAATACTTTGCAATAAGTATTCTTGCTGCTGTTGTGGCATACATAAAAAAAGTTCTGTCTTTCTTTGGCACCAATTGGCCGACTATGCCCAGGAGAAAGGCCTCTGGTTTCTTCAAGAAGGTATATTTAAATACCTTTTTCAGTTCATTATATATCATCTCCCAGAAAGCCTTAATCCTTGGGCACGTCCACCAAAGGTGAAAGAATGTACCTTCAGTTTCTTTACATTTCCAAAATTTATTATTGGGCAGATGATAGATTTTTGCTAGCTTGACTGGTGTCATGTACCACCTGTATATCATTTTCATAATATTCTCTCTTAGGGCATTACATGCCGTAAATTTCATACCTGTGGTCCACAACTGTTCCCAGTCAGCAAACATAATGTTATGTCCAACATCTTGTGCCCATTTAATCATAGCAGATTTGACCGTTTCATCCTGAGTATTCCATTTCAACAGCAAGTTATACATCTTTGACAAAATCTTAGTTTTAGGTTCTAACAGTTCTGTTTCTAGTTTTGATTTTTCCACCTGGAAGCCAATTTTCTTGTCCAAGTTATATGCCTCTATTATCTGATAGTAATGTAGCCAGTCTCGCACTTTATCTTTTAATTTCTCAAAACTCTGCAATTTCAATTTGTCTCCTTCTTGTTCCAAAATTTCCCAATATTTTGGCCATTTAGCCTCCATATTAAGTTTTTTCTGAGCCTTCGCCTCCATTGGTAATAGCCACCTTGGGGTTTTGTTTTCAAGTAAGTCTTTATATCTTGTCCAAACATTAAACAATGCTCTTCTGACAATATGGTTTTTGAATGCTTTATGTGCTTTAACCTTGTCATACCACAAGTATGCATGCCACCCAAAAATAAGGTAACTTTAAAAGCAATAAGAAGTCTACACAACTATCAAGATCAAAGCATACACAACTGACAATTGTATTTCAATCAAAGGCACCAGAAACAATAGTTCCTTTCCACCAAGAATGTCATTTCTTGTGTTATCACACAACAGGATTGAATCCATCTTGAAATGACTATGGAGGCATCAATTTGTAAAAATGCCTAATTTTAAAGAAAAATGTGTGAAACTTGCCTTCCTTCCCTCTTTTTCTTTTTGGGAGATGGACAAATTGTTCAGACTGTTAGTGCTGGAGGAACCCAAAGATCAAGGACTATCTATAAATCTTGCAACTGTGTATGGGCTCTTGATTTGGACTTGCTTTCAACACCATAGAGGGAAGTCTCAGATTTTGAAACAAAGGCAGTGAAATGCCCGAGAGTTGCTAAAATTTATAACTATAGTGTTATAACTAATGAACAAAAATGTCCCTATTTTTGTGTCCCTAAATCAAATGCATTTGTAATGGAACTAAGATTTGATTTTAGGTTTATCACATCCACCGTCAATGCAAACGGGCTCCCACAATATGCTCCACAAATCAGAATCCAGTCCTACAACGGTTGCTCTAATCCAACCCAGCCCAAAGCTATAAACAACAGGACAGGATAATAAACCATCTAGACAGTCTAGACTAGAAACTGGGTAATCAAGTTGACCTAGGTCTGAGATTACACAAGATCGCAAGTGTTCTTTTTGATCTTCCTCATCAGTTTAGTTACAGGAAACTGTCTGAGCAAATATTAATTAGAAGATGCAATCATTCCAAGGAGAGGCTTAGATTGGATCTCAAAAGAAGATGGTTAACAGATTAATGTAGCTCTGGAAATGTAACAGAATTTAACAGAACTGAGCCAACAGAGAAATAAATATTGTTTAGCGTTTGGAGTGTCCTCCTGCGGTGGCCTCAATTCTACATAGGGTGTACCCACAAACATTTTAAAATGCCTTCATTTCATAGATTTATAATCCCAAACAATAAAGACAGTTCCTCATCTGCACCCATACTGCAGGCAAGACAGTCTGGGTAGACTAAGAGGCACTCTTATTTCAGCCAATTATTATTTTTCATCACCACCAAAGCAATATCCAGCTCTGGAATATAGGTAATATTAAAAGATGCAACTGAAATCCCATCTGCACTATAAATTTATAGCCGAATCATACCACTTTAAACAGCTACAGCTTCCTCATAAGAATCCTGGAGAAGTTCTGAAAGTTGTTAGCAGAAACCCAGACCCCTCAAAGAGCTACAATTCCCAGATTGGTTTAACAGTCAATCCTTGGGGACTCCGAGAATTGTAGCTGTGTGAGAAGAGAAGTCTCCTAACGACTCTCAGCACCCTTAACAAACAAATACTTCTCAGGATTCTTGAGGCGGTGCACCAGTGCTTTAGAAGTTTAGAGTTGATATGGCCTGAAATAACATTGACCTATTGCCTGTTACTCTGTTTACAACCAGCAGGCGGGTGGGGAGCAGGGGCGGGGGGAACAGAGGAAGAAGGAAAGTAGCAATAAAATCCATCAGAGGCCCTTTGGATGTTAGTCCACAATCCCAATATTTCTGCTGTAATTTATTTCTATAGTTGCAGCACCCCTGCATCTGCCACATTGTAGTTTCCAGGATTTTCCCCAAGTATAACATCACTTAGGCATTATCAGAAATTTCCAGACAGAGAAAAGAAGAAGTAATCCTTTGGGTACAAACAAGTCTCCGCTCCTACTATCTGCTAGACTAAACTTGCACCGCTGTTGTTCCTTTGGCTCTCTGTCAGCTCTGCATCTTGCAAAGTATCTGACCTTGTACACAGAACTGGTGGGTGTGAGCTCTGCCTTGTCCATGTGCTGAATAATATGGCCTCGGGGAAGGAGGAGAGAAGTGAAAGTTAAGCTTTTCAGACCCAGGCCTTTGTTACTTTACACCCACTGTTCCTCATTAGCTTTCAGTTCTGACTATTAAAATGGGTCGTTTAACTGCTCAGTTCCTCAATTAATACTGCGAAAATTACGGGCTGCCTGTTTTAAAATGAGGCAGGGGGAAAAGAGTGTTACGTTACCAGTGGGAATGCCACGGTTGCAGCAAAACTCTCCTAATTTCACTCTGCAGGAGCTGAATGCAGAAGCAAGCTGTGCGGAGCCTGTTCTTACGATTTGCCGAGAAGGGAATGGGAAACAACCCGCTATTTACACACTTATGCAAACACACATACAGTTCTCAGGATTGCTGGATTCACCCTGCATGGCACTATAGTTATTGTATCGTAGCAGAGTTGCCAAACAATGGTCAGTCTTATTCCCAACCTTGAAGCAAAGGTAGAGGAATCGCCACGAAACGACTGGAACAATTCCATGTCCATCTCTGCAGCTCCAAGGTTGGGAAGAAAGAGGAGGTTCTCAATAGAGGCAGCAGCACATTCAGCATTGTGAGCCAAAATGTGGGGGACAAGATAGACAATGGGGGGAGACAGTCATCCCATTATACTTTTCCAGTTCTTTAGGGGGGAAACCACAAATATTAGTTAAAGACTTCAGATGTGTTGTGCATATTCCTCATCAAACCAACTCTCCCCACACACTCCCAAATTATAAATGAGGTACTTATGTTTAGAGTTCATAAACTTCAATGTTTTGCCAATGAAATGGTCAGGCAAACTATCTGGGAATCAAGTTTCCTGCAGCTCTGTTCTTGTCAATGTTTGTGCCTCTTCTGAGACATCTTGGTAACATCTTGGTGGTGACCCAGCGAGCGTTCATTGACAGAGGGTTTTGGGAGGTCAGGGGTATGTTTGCATTCCAAAAAGAAATAGAAGATGGCACAAAATCCAGGGCTACTGATGTGTTGTTCTTGTTTAGGAATGCTCAGTGATGGCAAAATAAGGAGACGGGTGCACCCACCTGATACCCATTTGACTGCACAAAAGCCACACCAGCACATCTAAGCTGAAATGGCGTTGGAGAGCTCAGCCTTATCGTTTAAGGGCCTCTCTGGTCTGGCTAATAACAGCTCATCCATTCACATTATTCTGCCACCTTACAAAGCAGGTGTGTGTTAGAGGAGGAAGAAGTTCTCTCCAAATCTTTCAAAAACTTAAAAAATTGTATTTTTAAAAATCCCAAATCCCCAAAAGGCAGAACCACTAAGTAACGGTACTGGAGACTGTTCCAAGTGCACTCACAGGCCCCATGCATACAGAGTTTTCTACGGGGGTTGTTTTCTTTTCTGGAGAATCTTCCTCTCTGTGGTACCTGAAGAAAAGAGGGGACTTTGTATATGGAGTGAAGCATCACTTTTAACCTCAGAGACATTTCAGAGTATACACCAGGTGAAAAAAGTAAAATAAAAACATAGAAGCCTGGTATACAGATCTTTAAGCCGTCATGATATGCTAAATTTCAATGAGTTTTAGTGCTTAGATTTTCAAAAGGCAGATTAGAAATGCTTGGGAACAGTTTCAAGGAGGAAGAGCAGACGGGATTCCTTCTTTCCCTGCACTTCCTGGTGACCACTTGTCTCTTGCATTCCCTGCCCCAAGTCAATCCTCCTCCTCTTGTCTTGTCTCCTCCCGATCGCAAATAAAAATGAATCAAATGATGCTCAGTTATTGTTGCACTTGAAAAAATGTGATGCATCTTAAATCCTTGCGAAGTCGATTCACCGTGTGTGAAGACTGGTTTACTTTGAGAAACAATGAAAGAAAGAAAAAGATATGGCACCAAATGCAACTAGGATGAAATTTGCCCTAAGTGGAACAACAATGACAACTCTGCTGCCGGGTTTTCACTTAGTGGTGAAGATCACTAACATGAAATGCCTTTTATTCTTCCTAACAAAATATGACCTGTCAGTGTCGTATCATTACGGCCTGTAGAAAGGATGAAAAAATGGTTAGATGTAGTGCTTAATACACCCTTGAGGCCATCACTGCACTGCCCCTACTGTGTGCTGTGTATCAATGGGCATTCACATAATCAAAACAGGCGATGTGCGTAATGAACAATTTTGTCTCATACACAACATGCACCGCAGAAGCGATCCTGGTTAGACAGAGACAAAAAAGAAAAAGGGAAATGCAGGAAAGGATAATTGCTACAAAGAAGGAGGGATTAAAAGGACAGGGTTACCTTTTCAGTTGAGAAACAGACAGCCATGCAAAGCAGTAAATGCTGCTAATCTTAAATAAACCAAGCCAGCTTTATGGGTGAAGTGAGGGGGAAGAAAACGGAGAAGTCCCAACTCCAGGCATCTTGTATTTGCCTCACTCTGGGAGGTTTGACAGCAGCTGTCCTAATTTGTGTAGTACAAAATTAGTCCCCGTGTTAGAACAAGGCAGAAATAATTTTCACTTGTGTATGAGGCTAGGGCTTGGCACTGCTCCCAGGCGTGAATGTGAGGTTGGAAGGAAATGTTAGGCTCATGGTAGAACACTCAAAAGCAAGTGACCATGTCAAGCCTATTCGTCAGCACAACTCCAGAAAGCTGGAATGGCTCCACGTTCACAAACTGAGAGAGCATGACACACAGGTCACATCTAGAGTCCAAGCCAATAAGGACCCAGTAGTGAAAGGGCAGAGATCCATGCACGTATGTCCCCAACATGGAGGAAGTGATTATTTGTACTTGTGGCTACTATTGGAGACACAGCAGGCAGACTGAAAATCAGCCCTATAGAAGCGCTGCAGAGACAAGGTCAAACCTCCAACACACAGTGGCCCTGAGAAGGTTGGCTTGGCCAGCATTATGTAGGGTTCCTCACCTGCAGAACAGGGGATTTAGATCAAGGATTAGGGATCTGTGGCCTTCCATGTGTTGCTTGACCACAACTCCCAGCATCCCTGGCCACTTGCCATGCTGTCTGGGGCTGAGGAGGGTCTGGACCTGATGGTCAGGCATTTCCCTATCCCTAAAGTGGAGAAACAAAGTTAAGGCCCAATCAGTACAGATTTTGCCTCACAAGGTACCCTCAAACCTCTCCACTCAACACATCAGAAAAGAAGTCTGAAAGGGATGTTAGGATAAAAGAAGGATCTTTGTCTATGCCTCATACTTGCCTCCCAGTAATATGCCTGAAAATGCCATTTACGATTGCCTAACAATATAATATTTTTCAACACCAGGTGATTAAAGAGTCACCCGTTGACAACCACTGTCTGCAAAAGTTCATTAGCTATCTGTAAGAGGGAGGTTTGTTAATTATGTGGGATGGGATTATATTTGGGGCTTCCTTGTCAGACTGGAAGCAGGTGTCTCAAAAATAGAGCTGGAGGGCACTTAGTGGGACTATGGGATGCCGAAAGGGCCTCCCTTTCCTGCACAGGAAGACAGAAATGCACTTAGCAAGTCAGTCGCTTGTGTGTAACCGCTCCATCGACGAGTTTAACAGCTTCTTTGGCAAAAGCAACTGCTGAGGCTAAGCATCTCATTCATACATGAGAGGAAAGCCGCAACTCAAAGACGGTAAAGCCTGGCAAAGCTTCAGTAATCTATTATGATCTGACATTATGTGCTCAAGAGGCCCATTTTCACATCTAGGTTAAACTAAAAATGGTGAAAGAAAGACCAGTTGGTTCCTGTAAGGCAGGATTTCCCAAACTGTTTCTGGACTACAGTTCCCATCATCCCTGACCACTGGGTCCTACTAGCTTGGAATGATGGAAGTTGTAGTCCCAAAACAGCTAGAGACCAAAGTTTGGGAAACCCTGCTATAAAAGGATCAATTGCATCACACAGCATAGTATGCAAAAATAAGGCACCCTGTTATTATATACTATTATTATATTACGTACTATTATTGTATACAGTATGTAAAGTCTCATGTTGAATCTCAGGCATCTCCCAGTTGGCTGGGAAAGATTCCCACCCGAAACTTTGGAGAGCTGCTTCCAGTCAGTGTAGACCAGGCTTCCTCAACCTCGGCCCTCCAGATGTTTTTGGCCTACAACTCCCATGATCCCTAGCTAGCAGGACCAGTGGTCAGGGATTATGGGAATTGTAGTCTCAAAACATCTGCAGGGCCGAAGTTGAGGAAGCCTGGTGAAGACAATATTGAGCTCAGTGGTCTGACCAGATACAAAGCAGTTTCTTACCCTGCCACTGGGATCCACTGCTCTTGTTTACATGAAGAAGGCAGTCTTCCTTTCACCCTCCACTTTTCCCAATGTCACAAGCTCATGCACTAAGGTGGCACTAGAAAAGTATACCTTCTACCCCACACAAAAAATAAAACAAGTAACAATCCATACTCCCAAACAGGGATTCCCTAGATGGCTCCCTACACTACCTAATGGTGCAGCTGGCCTTACTTGTGGGAAAGTGCTAGAATTGTACATGTACTGAAACCACCACCATTTTTTCTGATATTCTATGGATCTTGCAGGACATTGTGGCATCAAACTGGCTTGCACAGGATTAAGCAGAGCTACAGGTCAAGTTTTCAGACTAGCTAAGGCTCACTATGTTCTGACTGAAAAGTGTCTGCAGCCTTCCAAGTCAAGATTACGTGGCCAAGTCAACAAGCCAAAGGAACATTTATACTATCTTGCAAAGAAATAGGGGAAGAGAAAGAAAAACATGACAATGAGCTGTTACACCCATACAAAAGTGAAATTTGGGTGTAGCTAAATGTTAACAGACTTTGGCACAATTATGAGGTTGTTCCTGTTGATCCTGCACATCCCTAACAACAGAATTTATTACAAAACAATGAAGCAAGAAGAGGGACATTTTAAGAAGCGTATGGTTGATATTTTTCAGTTAAAAGCCTGTGTAGAATATATAAAACACAACACAGGAAAGTCATTCAGAAGGCTGTACATGCACAGTTCTGAGTTTCATGTAGTTCAACAATATTGCAACTTAAGATATTTGAAATGAAAAGCCTCCCCTAGGGAGGTGGCAATTTTTAAGCAAAGAAAGAGAGGACACTTAGCCCTTTCCCTACATCTCAAAACTGGGAGGTAGGATGGAAAGAGAAAGCTGCTGAGTGCTACTTAAATAGAAAAACCATTCTCTTGTTCTCACCTATCTGGTAGAGATGTCAATAGGGAGGAAGGGGTAAGCTCAACCTCCACCATAACTCTGATGCTCAGAATTTCAGCCTCCCAAGCCTCTTTTTCATTTTATTTGAAAAATAGGATCTTCTCAGACCCAGGGTCTACTGTTAGTCCAAACATGCATGACCCACAAGTTCCCCATCCCTGCCACTGAATATGAATACAGACTAGGATAAAGACTTTTGCTTGATGTTTTTCTGCAACTGCAAAGTAACTTTCCAAATTACTCCCCATCTTGCCTTAGTGGACTAGGTGGACTACACTGTACCTATTTTGGCTCATTTTTCTGTTAATAATCTGCAATGTGCATTCATAGTCTGAAATTAAAATCTGTTCAATCTCTGAGCCTCACGATGACCACTGGCAATACTGTCTGGAGCTGATGGAAGTTGGTGTCAGACAAAAGGCTTCCCACACCTATCCTATACTCCCAAAGTAGCAGGGACCAAGTCTCTTTATTGCATTCCTAAAGGTAAAGGTACCCCTGACCGTTAGGTCCAGTCGCGGATGACTCTGAGGTTGTGCGCTCATCTCGCTCTATAGGTTGAGGGAGCTGGCGTTTGTCTGCAGACAGCTACTGGGTCATGTGGCCAGCATGACTAAGCCGCGTCTGGCGAACCAGAGCAGTGCACAGAAACGCCATTTACCTTCCCGCTGGAGCGGTACCTATTTATCTACTTGCACTTGACATGCTTTCGAACTGCTAGGTGGGCAGGAGCTGGGACCAAACAACGGGTGCTCACCCCGTCGCAGGGATTCAAACTGCTGACCTTCTGATCGGCAAGCCCTAGGCTCTGTGGTTTAGACCACAGCGCCACCTGCATCCTAGCACACATCTAACCTTAGAACCGAAAACCATATGGAACTGAAAGAAAGCTGAGCACTGCAAGCGTTGTGTAAGCCACTTAAGCTGTTTTGTCTATCTTTTGCCTAGACCAGATGTGGGAAACCTTTGCCCTCTAGATGGTGTTGAACAAGAACTCCCATCTGTCCCAGCAAACATGGCCAATGACCAGGTTCTCCGAACCTTAACTAAGCAGCTGGGCTTTAAAAGCTGCAAAGCTGTATAGGTTGTATTCATGACTAACTCAAGTCCATTGATTTCAATGGGACTGCTTTGAGTGTGACTTATTACAATGCTACATAAATGTGAAGCAACTGCATTTTGATTCAATAGCTTTTGCAGTGATGATCTCTTTCTGGGAATGCATCATACTGATTTCCTGGTTTGCAGCATCTGTTTAAATAAGCATGAATATGAGCTTCCTGCCTAAGTTGATTTAGATCAAACTTTTGCATTTCTGCTGAGGTTTACTCTCCTGCTGCCCAAGTGCCACTATCTTGGCATTTATATTTAAAAGCAGCATGTCAGTACGATTGCATACAGAAATAAATCCGCTGTACTCAATGGTACCTACTACACCCGGCCCAATTAGATATAGGATTGCAAACTTCACAAATCTGTGATATTGCTCCAGTCCCTGTTTTATTTCAATGTCCATTCATGCAGTGAAAATAAGAATTTTAAGAAGAAAAGTATTTACACCAAGTTAGGTATGGTGAATTCATTTTGTAAGAAAAATGTGGTATACAAGAGAATCATTCAGTGCGGATGTTTCTATATTATGCAAAAAGAATGAACACAGGCCCAGTTGTACTTTTGACATAATCATTTGCTACTATGCATTTCTGAACCGTGTGTGCCTGTATTTATTTATTTTGGAAGTTGAAAGGATGGGCCCATCTGGTTGACACAAAAAAACCCCTGAAGAATGGAACACTCTAAATCTCTGTAACTGGGTTAGCCAACCTGCTGCCTTCCAGATGTTGTAGAGCTTCCACTCCCAGTAAAGGCTAATGGGACTTGGAGTGATAATAAGCACTGAACACATCTGGAAGGCACCAGGTTGATAAAAGCTTATTGATTGTCTTTCTTTAGCCCTTTCACATGGTTGAGTTTGGACCAAAAAAAAAAACAGCCATTGCTCACAAGCATTCAGGCAAATTGAAAACTGCAGACAACTTTGCGGATATTGAAAAACATGCAGTAGTTTGTCTGACTGCAATGATTAGCAGCACAATCCCAACCTTGCCTACTCAGAAGAAAGTCCTATGGAATTCAGTGGCTCCTTGAATCCAGGTTATGTGAGGTTAGGATTGTAGCCTAAGCCAGTAATGAAGAGCATGTGCAGGCTCAAAGCATGCACACCTCCTTTAAAACCAAGCACTCCACTTCCCCCATCTTGCCTCAGATGATTATTGCATTAGCATAGGAAAGCCTACAACATCTATTACCGGGTGCTATGGCTCTGAAACACAGGTATTGAGAAGTAGTAGTAGTAATAGTCAGGGCTTTTCTTTTTCCTGCTGGAACTCACCAGAACTCAGTTCCAGCATCTCTGAGGTGGGCACCATTGCCAATGTAAGAGAACAAAGGAGGCATTCGCTATGAGTTCCAGCACCTCTTTTTTCTAGAAAAATAGCACTGGTAATAGTTAATACAGACAGGGTACAAGACATCTAAAACATAGGAAAAGCAGCAGTCAGTGCTGTCCCAACTTGGAGTAAGAAGCATGGAGATTTGTAAAGTGTGGGCATTTCAAGTCCCAGGAAGTTAAGAAAAGATTGGCAATGTATTGGCCAATCAGGTGATTGTTGCTGTCAGTTTCTGAGCAAACCTTTCACACTTTCCATATCACTCCAAAGGAATAAGGCAAGATCAATCAAGTTTTAAAATTGAGCCCCCTTATAGAATTGATGGAACTACTGGACAGCTACAATGCTGGCACACTACACAGATAATGAAATTTGTAATTTGAAGGGTATCTGAAACACATTTCCAAACTACTTGCTCTCTGCGACCCACTCACCAATTAACCTTTCGCAGGGTTAAAAAAAAAAACCTGTGTCTATAACCATTCTGTGATTTGCTAATTTTTTCTCTCCTGAAACAAGGCAATGTTTAGAACCTGCACCACAGCAATACTGTTTGCTAATCACAACATTGGAGAATCTTCTTTAATTAGATTTGTTTACAACAAGTACCTACCAACTCAGTCCATTAGAGATATTCTGGGAGGCTTCCTGCCACAACTGATTTACCTTCCTCAATGGCAAAGGTCACTCAAGGTACAGATTTAGCACTTCCATGGCCATCTGTTGATGCATTTGGAAAACAAAAGAGGAGACAGGAAGGGCTGGAGTCTGCTTAGTCCCTCAAAATATTTTATGGTTCAAACCATTTTTGTTGTTGTTGCGTTTTTGTTTTCATTATGCATCCCAAGAACAATAACCACAATTTTGGCCGTGGATATTCTTCAGTGCTTATGGACATTGGCAGCTTCTGATTCCAATGTGCACGCTTTGACTAAAACTGTTGCAAAAACTGAAAGCAAGTGAATCGTGATGTCAAGCATAAGCATGCTGAGTGAGCACAGACAATTGGGCAGTGAGGGTATGGAAGAAGGTACAATATCTAGACTAAGACATCAGGCTGAACCATAAGTCTGAATTCAGCACTCTTTAGTTTAAGGCCTCTGTGTGAAAATGCCCAATAAATTAAGCCAATGTGCAGTGTAGTTTAGTACTATCAGTGCCACATTTTGCTATGGCTCCTACGATGAGTTCCAAATTCTGCTTCTCAGTCCAAGTCATACTCTCATAGGGTTGTGTGACTTAGGCTCATCCAGCCCAACAGTCACTTCAGACATTACTTTTACCCATCCTCAGTTGTCTTTTTTTTTTACTCATGCAAGTTATCCGTTCTGCAGAATCAATGGTAGTATTTACTGAAAGGTCACAGACTTCAGCTGTGAGGTTTTCAGTATCTCTTGGGTACAATTTATCAAGGAAATGACTGTGTGGTTAGTAAGCCCTTGCACTCATTGCACACCTCACGAGAGTAAAGCAGTCTCCCCGAAAAGACACAGCAGCCAATCCACCCTAAGAATATGAATCAATAGTATGAATAAGTCACACACCTATCCCTATGCATAGCTTCAGATACTCCTCTTCATGTCTGTAAATACAAAATAACTTTAAAGGTTGGAAGGCTAGTTTGGAGGTTCTAGCAGGGGAGCACAGCTATCATACACCCTTGACCGAAGAATGGTACACTCCTTCTATCTGGGATGGTCGTCCTCTTCCACTGAGCACGCAGCTTCGGGGGGGGCACACATGGAGCAGTGATGGAGGAAGGGGACACCCGCCTAGCCAGCCAGATCAGCCAAATCAACCCTGGCAATCAGTGGGGTGACAGATGTCGCAGTCAGTTCACCCTCACATCCTTAGGGTTAGTGAAATACAAATGTCATGTATGTACATTATAAACAAATGTCATGTATGTACATTATAAGCAAACTACATAATAATACGTTTGGGAAGATAGCAAACTAATAATTTTCTTCAACCGTGTTGTTGCTTTTTAAGAGGATGATCTGAACATAGGTTCTCAAAAAGCAGTACCCCCTAGCAGATTTTGCCAGTGACTCTTGAAGAAGTGGCATTCAACCCCCGCACTAGAGCTGAAGGCACACCAACTATCTGGATCTCAAGCCCTGCTTCATCTACCCAACGGCAGGAGAGACAGTGGGGAAGGCAGGAACTTCTGGGCCACTACCAAAGTGCCTAGTAAGCAACACATGAAGCTACTCAGGAGGATGAGGGAAAATTTAAGAGCACCTGCCTGAATCAAGGCATAGCTGAGAGCCAGGAAAGGGTGGAGCCTTTCACAAATGCATCCTGTTCATGAAAGGGCATCTGATTCTGCAGCAGAACTTTCTCTCTCTCCTCCCACCCCCATGCACTCCCCAAATCTGTTATCAGGTTTTCCCCAACCCTCCAGATCAGATTTGGGGGGGGGGCCAGAAGCTGAACTGGGAGGGGGGGAGGAGAGGCATAGGAAGTTCCATTGGTCAAGCCATAGTCCTGATGTGAATGGAAACAACTTTGGAATCAACCTCAAGTCTGAGCTGCTTCACTGTTGAAGCATCCTCAGGGCAGCGGACATTATGGCAGAGTTATTTCTGCAAAAGGAAAATAAAAAATAGTTACCAAAGCCATACCAGCCACTTCTTTTCCACTCAATCACCATCTTTTTTGTGTGTGTTTTTGTTACTGAAGCCACACATCACTCAGTGAGTTCTAGTAATTTCACCTGTGTTAGGATGTTTCATAATAAAAAAAATTCTACAAGGAAAAAAACCTCACCCAAAAAAAACAGAGGGGCAAGAATCGCTAGTTGTCATGGAAATGAGTTATTGGTTAGCCTTTTCCCCAACATTCTACTTTTTATATGAGGGATTTGTCCTCCATAGAAGCATTAAATCATGTGATCACCTACAGAGCAGCCCTGACAGAGGTTTACTGTATGAGGTAGAAGCAGGCCGAAGCCTCACTGCTAACATTCATCACACTGTACTTAATATAAATAATATTCAATAATATAAATAAATAAATAAAATTGTATTATTATTCTACATAACTTTTAGAAGACATCTGAAGGCAGCCTTGTATCAGGAAATATTTATGTTTTGACATTTTATTATGTTTTATACCTGTATATGCTCTAAGCTGCCCTGAGTGGCTCGGGAAACCCAGCCAGATAGGTGGGGTATAAAAAAAAAATACTATTATGATTATTATTATGATCATTATTATTAAAAATGATTATATACGAATATCACACACCCACACACCCCAAAAAACCCCACTAAAGGTTTGTTCTGTGGCTAAGGATTTGCAAAAACTCAGAACAATATATCTATTTTGACACTCAGGAGAGAGTATCTTGCCAAACTGCAGCAACGTATTGTGTACACAATAAAGGAGGAAAAGCAAATCTTTCAGAAGCTCCTTTTGGCTCCAAAACAAATGAATCATTGAAATATGCTTGCTTTCCTTAAAATATCAACAAAGACTTTTCAGTCAGGAATTGTGCATACAGAAAGAAACTTGGGTCACCAACACCAGGAAAACTGTAACCGGTGCATGCTCTAATTCACAGAGCAGTGTCCTCTCTGCCTGCAACAGCCAAGGGTGAAGAGTTCAGATTCAAGGAAGCATCTTCAGTGCTGCTATGCTGCTACATTCAGGAAGAAATCCAGGGCATGATTTGAGCTCAGACACGTTTTTAAAAGGCAAATGAAAATCACATTTGGAAGAGCACTACACCCCCCATCATAAGAAGGGACTGTTACAAAACTTAAGGGTGACACACGTATAATCTAATACTACACACGTATTAAAGAATAAATACTTTAAGGCTACATAAAGTAGCGGTTAGCAACTGGTCATTCTTGGGGAAAATCTGGCCAGCAGACTACTAGTCAGCTGATCCACTAGCCGAAGGAGCCGGGTAAAATGTAAGCAGAGACCAGGTAAATTTTAACTAGCTAATTTCTATAGTTGTTTACCAGAAGCGTAAGACTGTCTATCAGTATAATTGACAGAACACTAGAAATGGGATTTAGATTAAGGTTACCATATTTTTTTTCAGTGAATCCAGAGACACTTTTCAACTTCATTGGATTTTGTATGGGGACTGATTTGTAAATCCGGGGACTGTCCCCGGGAAATGGGGACGTCTGGTAACCTTAATTTAGATGCCTTGTTCATGATCAATCATTCAAATCCTTCTGGTGGTGTCCCACCACTAAATGAAGTCCCGTTGGGAAAAAAATATGATACCAGATTTTTTTTTTCTCTGCTAGAACCCTAGCTGTGAAATTTTCCACGAAAGTACAGTGGTACCTCGGGTTACATACGCTTCAGGTTACAGACTCCGCTAACCCAGAAATAGCACCTAGGGTTAAGAACTTTGCTTCAGGATGAGAACAGAAATCGTGCTCCGGTGGCATGGCAGCAGCAGGAGGCCCTATTACCTAAAGTGGTCTTCAGGTTAAGAACAGTTTCAGGTTAAGAACAGACCTCCAGAAAGAATTAAGTACTTTACATGAGGTACCACTGTATAGGCGAGAGCAGCCCCATCTCCAACTGTGTATAAGCAAACAGCAAAGAAACAAACAAACCATTTTTTTATTCCATGTGGTTTTTAATCTATGATTAAGACAATAACTCTGCTCCTTTTGAATTTAAGGATTTTTTTTAAAAAAATTATTTTACTTTATTTGTTAATTGGTGCTTATTTTGTTTGGTTCTGCTCTTTTATGCAAACTGCCTTGGGGGCCCTTGTTAGGACACACACACGAAAAGTATAAAAATATACTGTTATGTTAAAAAAAACAAAGCTACTTCTTACCGCATCTACAATATTAACCAAACAACAACAACAGACCTAGGCAACATATTATTGTTATTATTTATCAAATTACTATACTGCCATTTCCTAACCCAGGTTTAAAGTGGCATGCAATTGAGGTCACTCTGAGCCACTCTGGACACAGTTTACTGTGGGAAATCAGCATATATGTAACAAATTAAGCTTAACCTGTGTTACTTGTGAGCCACTCTGATCTTTTTTTGATCGTGTTAATTTAAGCAAGAATTAACACGGCTCACTCTTAGCCAACTTCTCCGGCCCTCCCTCTTTTTTCCTTTTAAAAAAGCTTTCCTCAAGCCAGGAATACAGCATGATAATGTCTTGCTAATTTGCAATGTGAGAGTAGGTATGCTCTGCCAACAGATGCAGCAAATAATTGTGGAGCAACAAAGAAAAGCCAATAAAATGTACGCATATATTAAGATGTGCAGCTTTTAAAAATCAATTACTCGGTGATAGCAGGAGCAGCGTGCCTCCACTATTGCTTACTGGGAAGGGCAAGACGGCAGCAAGGTCAGGTAGTGCAAGCTCCAGCCTTGCTGCCACTGCCTTCCCCCTTTCCAGTAAGCGGCAGTGATGGAGGAGGCTCCCAGGAGGCTATTGCTGCGGCTCTGCCCCACCAGGCAAGCCAGGCAAGTAAAGCACGATTGAATATAGCACAAGAGTGTCGTGTAGTGTAGCGGTAAGGTCAGCGACCTTTTTTCAGCCATGGATCAGTCCACTGTCCCTCAGACCATGTGGTGGGCCAGACTATATTTTGGAAAAAGAAGAACGAATTTCTATGACCCCAAAATAACCCATGACTTTAGAGGCTCTGTACATGATAGGTTGGCATAGCATAGTGCAGGGGTCAGCAACCTTTTTCAGCCGTGGGCCGGTCCACCATCCCTCAGACCTTGGGGGGGGGGGCGGACTATATTTTAAGGGGTGGGGAATGAACGAATTCCTATGCCCCACAAATAACCTAGAGATGCATTCTAAATAAAAGCACACATTCTACTCATGTAAAAACACGCAGATTCCTGGACTGTCCGCGGGCCGGATTTAGAAGGCGATTGGGCCCCCGGGCCTTAGGTTGCCTACCCCTGGGTAAGACTGTCATACTAGGACCTGGAGAACCACTAAGCCATGAACCTCACTGGATGACCTCGGGCCAGTCAATGCCTCTCAGCCTAACCTACCTTGCAGGGTTGTTGTGGAGATTAAATGAGGCGGAGGAGAGCCCATGTATGCATGCCACCTTGAGCTCCTTTGAGTAAAAAGGTGGGTTATAAATGTAGCTGAGTAAGTGAACCCTTTTCTAGATTGCACATTTCTAAAAGCAGCTCAAAAACCTGATCAAGACATAGCACAGCGGGGGGAGGAGCGAGTACACTAAAACATATATTCTCCTTCTTACTAATACTGAAGTTAACACACACAAAATTCTAAGGCTACATGGATAATATGGTTTGCCTCCGTGCCACGTTCTTCAAGTACGATTAAATTCCCTTTTGCTGCGTAAGGATGCAGAAGCCATCTGCAGAGGTGGGGGGAGAAATTAATTGTGATCTGTTGCTTCATGGGTAAGAAGCTCAATTCATTAAGATTTTAAGACTCAGTAAAAATTCCCTGGGTTAATCATTACTTAATTTATTTACAGTATATATCACTGTGCACAGGGCGGGGGGAATATAACAAGGTGGAGAAGAGCAATGTTAAAAATATTTTCTTCTGTGTATTAGCCTTTGCCTATATTGCATGGATTATTCTTTTGTTTTGCTTGGTTTTGGAGAGGAAGGGGACCAATATTTCATCCTGGTCCTATGTGCCAATCATGCAGGTCACCCTCTGCTTATAACTCTGTCCCCTTGTTATGCTAATGACTGCAGCAACAGGTTTGGCATTGTCGGTTTCATATATCTACCAGTCAGCAAATTTAGGGTATGTTTTAGCTGATACAGCAGACACTATTCTTTAAAGCTGGAGCACTGTCAACACACAGCTCATTACTATAGAAAATGTGCTGTGATGAATCTGTCTTGCTTCATATTTCATCTCGTATCACACTGCTGGTGTATTCAGCTTGATGGTGAAGAGGGTAAACAGCTGAAGGCCAGGTCTGTCAAAAAAGCAACAACCTCAAGCTGCCTTGTGTAGTTTCCCACAGTGTTATACAGAGCTGTCCGTTCTTTTGTCCTCTGTGGCAGGCCTGTCCTCTTGCATAGGTTCCATCCCAGATGCTTCCTTGGAAAGGCAATGGTAAACCACGCGGTGGTAATATCCAAGGGGCGCCATCTGGTTATCTGCAATTATCGTTCAGACACTCTTGTGAATGGATAGAAACAAAACATAGGACCAGTGAGTGTGGTAACCACGAGTGTCCATGAACCTCTCTTTCCAAACCTCCTGTAAGTGCCAACAGTACAGTGCTTGCTTCGTTCAAAGTCCACTTTCCTCAGCCACCCCAGTCTGTCGTACCAATGGTTCCCTCCTTCCATGTTCCCAGTCTCTCACTCAAAGCAGCTGGCTTTAAAAATAAACTGGGAGAGCATCCCTGTGCCCACACGTCTTCCTCAAGTTGTGACCCAAAGGGCAGATACCCTTTGGTGTCTCCCTTTCAGGGTCAGCCCAGGCAAGTATCAGCCCTGCCAGCAATGACTCACCACCCACCATCAGGTCAACTTTCACTGACCTTGCCCAGAAGAGCTTCAGCATGGCTGCCTTCATATTGGAAAATGATTCTCCAGCCAGCTTCACATCGCTGTTGCTCCATCTCTCGCCCATGTCCTCAGCACTCACACACACGGCAAATGGAAGTGACAACTGACAAAGCCAACCAGGAAACATTTAGCAAGACAACCCAAATCTACAACCCGGTTGAACAGCTTATAGGGATTTGGGTTGACATATTTCAAGAGATTTCAATGGGAATTGGTCATCTTGATTCAAGTATATTTTCTTATGCGGGCTGCGGATGACAACTGCAGTTGATTAGGCTGCAATCCTGTGCACACTTACTGAGGAATAAGTTTCACTGAACTCAATGGGACTTTCTTCTCACTAGAAATGAAAAGATTGCCCTGTTAGCCATTGTCAGGAAAACTATTTGAGGGGCTCCATTCGTTTTGCCTGCAGCCTTAAAGCATTAGCTGTCAACCCTCTCTCTCTTCAGCCTCCTTGACTTCAACCTCCTGCTATGAACCCCAGCTGAACTTCCATTAAAGCATGGATCTGGAAAAAGGTTGCACAAACACAATGTGGCCTAAGTATTTCAGTGTAAATTCTATCATGCAGATTGGGGGGGGGGGAGCAGCAGACTGTCACAATGCAACCATTCCTTTAACAGGGTAAAATGTGCTGCCAAATGCTGCTAAGAATGTATGTCATTTGCAAGGAGCACCAGTAGACAAACTGCACTTTAAACCCTAGTGAGCAATTTGGTCTAGATTAACGCTGCTTACTTCAAGCTGTCACACCAGCAAGTGAAAGCAGACTGGTTAATTCCTGGAGGCAGCCAAGAAACATTATTGGAAACATGTGGCGACTGTTGCAATGGGTTTACCTAAACTTATTTGGCCTTAAGTTGGCCAATTCCCTCCCCTTTCTGGTGTTGTGGGAAGACTCTAAAACTAAAGATCTCATTCAATATTTTCCATAATGAGAGCCAAATTCTGCCTTCAGATACTTGCTCTGCAGTTATGCAAATGCATTCAAAAGGCAGGATCATGGGACTTAAGATTCTTGTCTTCCTTAGCACACTGGATTCTAATTAATGAAGGATGTAAAAACAGAACAGCCTTTTTACCCTGAGTTTCTTGAGGGTTCCGCACCCCTTCCCTAACCCCATAAAATAGTTACAGAGTTATTACAATTAAAAGTTCTGAGAACAGAACTATAAGTATCATTTCTGGTATGAGGTAAAACTCTTTTTCTAATAAAAAGTAGGTTAACACGAAGTGGGGGAAAATTAAAAATAAAGAGCAATGAAAGCACAAGTGTCCACTAATTTAGACTCCATGGTCTGGAGGATCAGGAACAAATTCCCAACTTGCACAATTCCCAACTTGTCCTCCCTTCATTCCTCTCCTCATACATTAAACCTACTGGGCAACATCCAGACGTGAACAAATCGGAATCCACTATTACTTCCAAACCAGCAAACTACCATATGCCCATGGCCTTCAAAACCACGACCGCACTAACCACTCTTATTTCTTGATCCTGGGCTTGGTCTACATATGCCAGGCATGTACAAAGTCATTTCTGGGGGCTAATGCTGCCGGCCCTGTGGCAGTTTATTTCCTAGGGTAAAATCCTAAAAAAAAACACCCACAACTCCAACCCTAAAAAAGGTCAATAACTTCAATCCTTAAAAACGGTCAACAACTTTGGTCGGCCCCCACGGCCCTTCACTTCATCAAATCTGGCCCTCTTTGAAAAAAGTTTGGACACCACTGAAAGAATGAAGTAATCTAGAATGGGCTGTACCACTACAGAATCTAGGTAGGAACATTTCCCCCCTGCTTGTTAAAAGAAATCCCGTAAGGATAGAGGGAAACCACCTCATTTGGGAGAAATATTTTATACCAGCTTAAAAAGGTAAAGGTAAAGGACCCCTTTCAGTTAAGTCCAGTCGTGGATGACTCTGGGGTTGCGGCACTCATCTCACTTTACTGGCCGAGGGAGCCGACGTTTGTCCGCAGACAGTTTTTCTGGGTCATGTGGCCAGCATGACTAAGCCGCTTCTGGCAAACCAAAGCAGTGCACGGAAACCACCAGAGCAGTACCTGTTCATCTACTTGCACTTTCACATTTCAAACTGCAAGGTTGGCAGGAGCTGGGACCGAGCAATGGGAGCTCACCCCGTTGCAGGGATTTGAACCCTCAACCTTCTGATCAGCAAGCCCTAGGCTCAGTGGTTTAGACTACAGCACTACCCGCTGTCCCTTATACCAGCTTACTTCTGACTAAATCATGTACCTGCACATTATGTTTGCTTTTCACACAGGAGATGAGTTTTTTTAAAAAAGAAAATGTATCCCTCACTTGTAGTCTGAAGTGAAAAACAGAGCATTCTCTCACCCAAGACCCCCATCCCTTCATTCTTCTGCACATATAAATAACACATCAAAGTTACCTTTACAAGAATCACAGTTGGACAATCATAATCTGGCATATGAAAATCCAAGGCTCTATTTATACAGTAAAGTAACACACATGATGGCATCTGTCCCAAAACAAAGATCCCAAGAAAAGTAGAGTCAAGTGATATAGATCATTGAATTCAAAACATGACACCTTAATTACAGATTTAGATGGCTGCATTATTTCATGATTATTGCACCATAAATGCTGCAGGCACAAAATGGTGACTCTCCCCTAATCCCATTTCTCTCTTGCAATAATTTGCTTGTCATCATGCCCAACAGTCATAAAACAAGTGGATTTCTATCATGAATACAAGTGAATTTAAGTGAATTTACTGCTTGTCAAAATTCCCCAAAAGGACACACCATGACTTCATATGTAATTGCTTGCAACAAAACAAGGGATAAAAATGATCTGACTCCACCGAAGTGTTTCAAATATAAATTCAAGACATAAACAAGATGAATCTTGATTTTGCTAATCATTGGGAGAATGGCTTCCAGGAGGATGTGGCCCCTAATGCCAGAATTCATTTCAGTACAAACTGATGTTGCTTCGTTCACAAATAACAGTATGCCAAGAAACCATATCATCTACCAGCTACATGCTGGTACACACAGTCCAATCACCCATGCTTAACTCTTCTCCTCATAAACAATCATGGTTTAATTTCAGGCTGGCTAGCCACCCTGGCTTGCAAGGAAGAAACAAACTATGGTTCTGGATTCAGATCCGTTGCTAAGCTATCCCCTTTCTGGTTTGTTTACCCCTTCACGTCCCAAGACAAGAGCAAATCAGAATAATTGTGAACAGTATGGTTTATTAAGCCAAGGTTCCTTATTTACCATTGCATATGAACACTAGTCTTAAACAGGTCTTCTCCTCTCTCCCAGAGGCCTAGAAATCTATGAGTCATCCAGTGGAATGATCAATGAGCTGGAGTTGAGAAGACATACTAAGAAAACTGGCACCTTATCCCTGACCAAGGTTCCCATTATTTTCAATTTTCTGCAATTCAAAATGACTATTATTTCCAGAGAATTTTCAAATCAGCAAGCAAAATGCTTAAAAGAATTGGCTTATGAAAAGATCCCTCTGAGTCAACATTGTAATCTTGGGTGGGGGAAATGTTGCCATAATTGTTCAAGTGGGAAATGGAAACAAAATGTTGATCGTTTTCTATTCCAGACAGACTTTACAACAAGCCCTCAAAGGGGGCTCACTGTTTCAAGGCTCTTACAGCTGGCTATTCTTGTAAAATACAGGTACAGTGGTACCTCGGGTTAAGTACTTAATTCATTCCGGAGGTCCATTCTTAACCTGAAACTGTTCTTAACCTGAAGCACCACTTTAGCTAATGGGGCCTCCTGCTGCCGCCGCACCACCAGAGCACGATTTCTGTTCTCATCCTGAAGCAAAGTTCTTAACCTGAAGCACGATTTCTGGGTTAGCAGAGTCTGTAACCTGAAGCGTATGTAACCTGAGGTACCACTGTATTTCCTGGCTGATCTTTCGCTTTAAAAAATAAAATAAAATCTGTGGTCACTTCTGTGCATTGGGAGGGGTTGAGTCCCATACTGAAGGCAACAAATGGATTCCTCTTCACGTGTCTCTTTAGTTATGTGACCATTTTTCTGCCCAACCCCGTTTCCCCAAATTCAGATACACACACATGCACATACCACTGATCTGAAAATGAGGGCATGGATAAGAGCTTATAACACGATATTGGGGGTGAAAATGTGCTTCATCATATGCAGTGTATTAAAAACCACTGGTTATGTATGTATGTATGTATGCATGTATATGTATGTCTGTGCGCACACACGAGTGTACGTACATACGTACGTACACACATTTCTATTACCTTTATAAAACCATGAGGCTGCATCATTGCTAGCAATCAAATATTTGCCAAGCACAAGTCATACCTGAAATAGGCAAGTCTAATGCTGATTTCAAATGATTTTCTTCCTCCTTATGGGAATTAAGAATTAAGCAAATACCTTTATATATTGGCATGGTAAAATCCTGACTACTTGCTGAGTTCTCTCTGAGGCAGTGCTACTTCTTCAGTGCTATGTCTAATTAAAGCAGTATATCTCTGAATATGCATATTACCCTCCATCTTCCTCATTACCAGCTCCTCTTTCTTTCTTTTAAATTGCTGCAAGGCCTGCCACAGATTCTGTATTGATACTGGAAATTTGCCCACCAATCTCAAATGTAAGGCTCCATCAGCAGGAAAGTACAAACCATGGGAAGTTAAGACCAAGGGAATTCCTTAGCTGTTGTCCAGCATGAGCTATTTGAATGCTACAATCAATCAGCGTGAATTGTAAGGGGTTCCCAAGTAATTCCAGGAATGTACTGAAAAATTATACAAGAAGGGATTCCCCCAAAGACAACTCCACATAGATTTTATGGCCAACCAAACCACTAAGAATGTATCTGCTCCAGTTAGCCCTTCCAGCTCAAAACAATACGTAATTATTTATTCCTGTTTCCCAAGTCAAATGGTGATGTTTTAAAAAGGCAGGGTGCCTGCAGTTTTGGTCTTTTTAAAAGAAAATGGCATTTTGGAATGTATTAACAAAGTCTTCTTTCTAAAAAGGGATCTTTATAATGGTTGCCAAATATCATTGGGGGGGGCGGATTCTAAATGACAGGCAAATATTTCCAAGACTCATATTTTTATAACTGCTGGAGATTGGGAGAAGGGTTAAAAGGAATGTGAGACCACCAAAAACACAAATAGTGATTTCTTTAAAATAATACACAGAAGTAGATGTTAAACCCCTCAAGGCTGGTTTTGCTGTCAGCATCGTTCCTGTTCACTCCTCAAGTACCCTAGATTCACACAGGACCACGCACGAACACACACAAAACTAAGCAGCTACATAGTTCTTGCTGATTTCATAGTGATGACGGAGCAGAGAACTATTCCCATACTCCTCAGTATGCATAAGCACATAGGAAGAGTGGACATGGCCACAGTGCATCTAGTCCAGCCTTGTCTTCTCACAGTGACCAACCAGGTGCCTATGGGAAGTCTGGCAAGCAAGACCAGAGTTCAGCTGCCTTGGAAAACCAGGCCAAAACCTAACCAAACTCTAGGTTTATTTATTTTATTTATATATATATTCTTATATTTATATCCTGTCTCTCTTCCATCATGGAACCCAAGGCACCTGAGGTGGTCAACAACCAAAGTGCTGACCAGACCAAGGCCTACTCAGCTTCAGCAAGGCCTTGTGTGCCTTCAGACCTGGGATATATATTTGTGATATGCCTTCCGACCTTCAGACTATATTCTACCGTACTGTGCCCATCTGTCTCCATCATCTTCATCCTCTGTTGTACAATAACCTATGTGGTTTATATTCCCCACCCCCACCCAAAAGTGAATTTGCTCACAGCAGATGGCAATCTTGTTTCTAAAATGAGGAGCAAGTGGCTACTTGCTGGTATCTCCCTCCCACGTTTACAAATTATAGCAAAATATGTTACTGACAGGTGGAGGCTACTCCTAAAATAGGAAGAACTAATCTAGCTACTGTAACTTCAAATCCATACATAGCTACTGAGTGTTTTAAAGGGGATGGGAGGGGGAAAACCACACGAATAGGACAGATTTGCAGGTCATATTTTTAGAGGTTTAACAACTGCCAAATGGTGCATACGTATATTTTATATCTGCACACCAGATGTGGGTTTAAGATATTCTCCAAGCTCACCATTAGCCAACACCCCGCCCCACAAGATGTTAAGAGCACTTTATCATGTACAACTGAGCCAAAACTTGAGATTTCTTTAATGAACTGTTACGCTTCCTCTCATCCAAGATTATGTGAAGTTCTGGGAATGTGAGGGGGAAGAGAAGAAATCATTCAGTAATCTTACTATGGAAGTGGAGGGGCAGTTCACATGAGGTTCCTATTGTATGTGGCCTACACACAGTAGGGTCGTATCCATCCGCCCACAAGCCCCCATGAGCTTATCTCCCTCAAAAGCAGAGTTTAAAGATCATGTTTGCTGTGTCCGTTATGTGTTGGCCCTACTACAACAATGCGAGTGTATGCCAGAACTTCACAGCTAAGGCTGAATCTTTACAACAACGAAATGGTGCTGGTTGGAAGGTCCAAGGGTCTGGTACCGAGGGAACTACTCATTACCAACGGTGTATATATTACCCAATGCAAGTAGTTGTGCTGCTGGACCTGACCTTAAGTTTGGATAAATCCTGAAGGAGCCAGGATTAATTTATCAGGTGGAGCAGAAGGAGTGAACAGAGCTCAGCAAAGATGGATGAAAGAACACTCCCACCTCAAAAATGCTTTCAACATTCATTTAAGTCCAATGATTCCATTATTACTCTTTCTATAGGTTTTTGCCACTACCAGCATAAGGGCCACCCATCCCGTTTTGCCGCCTGAGGCAAAATGGGAAGGTGCTGCCCTGCCAGAGCCCAGCTTCCCAGTGTTATGTGGCCACAGCTTCTGGCAAGCTCTCACAAGAGCCCCTCAAAATCATGTAGAGGTCTCTGGAGGTCTCTGTGTGATCTTGCTAGGCTCTCATGAGATCTTGCCAGAACCTGGAAGCTGCCACAGCCTCCTCTTCTTAATTTGCCAGGAGTGGGGCACCCGTTCCTTGGATTCTGCCTCAGTGTGCCTCGTGGATGAGCCAGCTCTGACAGGCGTCCATCTCAATTCTGCAGCCTCTGAAAGCACCCTTAGAATATGTTTAGAGTTCTTTACTTGTTAACAGTAGAAGTAGAAGGGAAATGTTCAGTATGTTCAGTTTTTAAAGGCACAGTCTTTTTTTAATAATAAAAAACCCCCACCCTTTCAAAAAAAGGGTGGCTTTATTTTGCTGTTATGTTGCCTGCTATGTCTAGGCAACTGTCTCCAGATTTGCCTATAAATCTTCATTTGTGTTTGCCTGTGGTATTTGAAGCCCCCAGGCACAACCGCAAACTTCTATCATTTTTATTCCCCACCTTCTCTTTTTAAAGCACATTTTACAGACATCAGTCTACCACTATATGCTGTGTTGAGTGAAACTATTAACATGGACCAATCAACAGCTAGTGTTGCATCATGGTACCTACTTATTAATTAAAATTATATATAACCCTCACCTTTCAGGATACAAATCTTTCCAAGTAGGTCTACAAGTAAGCTTAAATGGAGTCTTTAAAAGCCAGTATAAGCAGTAAAGGTAAAGGTAAAGGGACCCCTGACCATTAGGTCCAGTCGTGACCGACTCTGGGGTTGCGGCGCTCATCTTGCTTTATTGGCTGAGGGAGTACAGCTTCCGGGTCATGCGGCCAGCATGACTAAGCCACTTCTGGCGAACCAGAGCAGCGCACAGAAACGCCGTTTACCTTCCTGCCGGAGCGGTACCTATTTATCTACTTGCACTTTGATGTGCTTTCAAACTGCTAGGTTGGCAGGGGCAGGGACCGAGCAAGAGGAGCTCACCCCGTCGCGGGGATTCAAACTGCCGACCTTCTGATCGGCAAGTCCTAGGCTCTGTGGTTTAACCCACAGTGCCACCCGTGTCCCTAGTATAAGCAGTACCAATGTATAAAAAGTAATCAGGATCCTTCCTACGGGACAGTTGGAGGGAGATGGTCCTGTGGGGCATGGGAAAGGTGTATTATGTCGTATTTGGCAATCCATCAGTAGAAATGTCACATTTCGCCTTCATTATATCCTACACCTGCTTGATTCCTGCATTGCAGGAGGCTGGACTGGATGACCCTTCAAACTCCACGATTCTCTGCTTCGTCCTCTGCAGTAGAATAATATGTATATAACCAGCAGATAATAAGGAGCATTATTCCACTCCCCTCCACTTTCCATTTCTGTGCTCCAGTCCACTAAGCAAACAGCTCTGCATGGTTGCAGATCTGCATACTAAATTCAATCAGAAGTGACTTTTGCTCATTACAGGACAGTCTCGTGGCATTACTCCCACCTCAAATCAGCAGAACAGGAGGCATTGGGAAGCCAAGCAACGAGTCAGAACTACAACTCTAGCTGCAATCCTACATACACTTCCTTGGGAGTAACCTCCACTGACCTCAATGGGACTGTGTAGTGAGTAATGTACAGAACGTACTTCTTAGTAATGAGTAACACTGATTTATTAATTTGAACTACTGATTTATGATGTATTTTGTATCTGTTTTGTGGATGTTGATTTTATGCTGTTCATTGCCATTATATTTTTTTTCTTAACATTGGTGGTATGGATATTTTTGGAAATAAGTAAAATAAGCATGCATAGGATTGCACTGACAAGCACCTAATCAAGATACCATATTTTTTGCTCTATAAGACTCACTTTTTCCCTCCTAAAAAGTAAGGGGAAATGTGTGTGCGTCTTATGGAGCGAATGCAGGCTGTGCTGCTATCCCAGAAGCCAGATCAGCAAGAGGGATCGCTGCTTTTTGCAGTGTAGTAGATCCTACACTCTCTCAGCCTGGATCCCATATGGATCCTACACTCTCTCAGCCCGTCAGAGAAATATGTGCAAAGCATTCACATGCACCATCATGATGCAACACTTTTCAAAAGAAGAGAAATTTTCATTTTTAAATGAAAACTTTATAAACTGCAGCAAGAAATAAGAACAACAGAACACAAAGGAGTTGCAAAAATTCTTTTAAGGGTGGGAGGTGTCTGCAATTCTGCATTCTCAAAAGCACATACACACACATTATGGGCATGATGCTCGTGGCTTTTGAGATTCAAACATTATCCAATTTGTTTAGAATTTTTTTTAACTCCCCCCCTCCCCCATGGCTCATGGTAGAAAACACATCAAAAAATTCATTTTCTTCTCCTGGCTCAGTTCTCCTCATTCTCATGATGTGGGCTATAGATTGGGGAGTCTCTCAGGAAATGTGAACAAGGGCTGTTTGCAGCAGTTGCGCACCTGCACATTTGCTCTCCTGATCCTGACTCTATGCTTGGCCACACACACACCACATCCCCAAGGTAAAGCACCTAAAAAAAGACACTTCCCGGGCATAAGGAAAGACAACAATGGTAAGATGGGGAGTGCAACACAGCAGGTGCTTTGTATGTAATTAAGGATCCAAAGTTCAATCCCTGGCTTTTCCAGTTCAAATGGTTTCAAGCAGAACAGCTGGGAAGAACCAATTTTTTTAGACCCTAAGAGCTGCTGTCGCCCAGCTTAGACCAGTGTTTCCCAACCTTTTTGGGGCAAAGGCACACTTGTTTCATGAAAAAAATCTCGAGGCACACCACCATTACAGCCCCGTGACGTCAGCGCGCAGCGTCACGCCGGGAGGGACATGAATTGCTAGCAAATTACATAATCACCTCCTTGAGGGCTGGCTCATCTTCTCCGAAGGCAGAACCCCATTAATTAACAGCACAGACTCACACCATAGCCAAGACGAGGGGGGAAAACCTCAGTCATACACAGTCATGCACATGTGGGGGCTAAATGAGGACGAAGACCGGGCAGAGAGCAGGGTTCAAATCACCCCACCTGGCCAGGACAATCCCTGGGTGCTCCCTTGGGCCACTCGCCTGACCCACCTCGCAGGGCTGTTGTTGCGAGGATAACACGGGGAGAACCACGCGCGCCCCCGGGAGCTCCTTGGAGGAGAAAGCGGGCGATGAATGCAATGCACGAAATATATGAGAGGCGACCAGGTTTTGCAGGTGAGGGGCCCCCGCCAGCCTCCGCTTCCAACACCCGGCGCAACGACGCCGAAGTTTCCCCCCGGGCTCGGCTCGGGGAGCAGCGCTGCTCCCCCCGGCTCCCCTTCGCCCTCCCGGCTCTCTCTGCCGCCCACTGGGGACCCCCCTCACCTGCCAAGTCCGGAGCGCCGGTGGAAGTTGCATGCATGCATGCAGGGCGCCGCGTTGCCATTGCATTGCACTGCACTCCATGCAACGCCTGCACGCATGCATTGCCTTGCACGCCCGCCAAGGGGTCTCCCCGCGGTCCGATGCGTCCCCTCCGGCGCGGATGCAGCATTGCAAAAATAAAAAACCCCCCGACGCAGCCCTACCTGGGGGGCAGCCTCCGCCTCCGCTGCTCCGCCTCCGCGGGGATCCCCGGGCTCCATCCTGCCGCCCGATCTCCGCGGGGGCGCAGGCAGGCTGCGCGGGGTCTGCGCGGAAGAGCCCCTGCCCGCCCGGCCGCCGCCGCTGCGCTCATTCCATGGCCGGGAGAAGAGCACTTCAAACAAAACGCCCGGCCCGCCCGGCCACGCTGGGAAACGTAGTTCGTGCACCCCGCGCAGGCGCGGAGCCCAAGGGCGAGGGGACTACGGATCCCGGCAGCCCCCGCGCCGGGGACGGAGGGGGAGAGGCCGGGTGCAGGGATGGAGGGACGGGTGGGCGAGCGAGTGAGTGAGTGGCAGCCGCCAAGCCTTGGCCGAGAGCCAGGAAGGGCCTCCCCGGAGGAGGAGGGAGGCGCAGAGCGGGAGGGAGGGAGGGAACCCCAGGGGTCATCTAGTGACGGCGCCCCAATCGAAAATTTGACTTTAAAAAAAAAAATCTTTCGAATTTTTTAATTTTTCCCGCGGCACACCAGGCAACATCTCGCGGCACACTAGTGTGCCGCGGAACAGTGGTTGGGAAACACTGGCTTAGACGATACTGGACTAGGTGACCTACAGACTGACTCAGCAGAGGGAGCCTCATCTGTTAATGGCTGGTGCTGTTCCCAGGAGTTGCACAAAAAACGTACTTGGCAACAGCGTCTACAAAGATTTGTGTAACTCATTTAATTCAGCTGCCTTGTGTTAATGTTGCTTCATTTTGAGAAGCAGCTGCATTTGGGGGTTAACAGTTCATACATTCATACGTTCTGGGTTTATGGCTATTTTTTCCATATGTGGTGCCACTCCAAAGTCAGCCAAAGAGCTGAGAGATGGTGGTTTTATGGCAGGCAGGGTTAGGGGGTGGCAGGAGGGGAGAGCACTTCTGCTTTCCATGTCAAATTATCCCTCTAGGCCAACACCTAATTGGTGGCTTATTAATAGGACAGGATGAGGGAGGGATAATAATCCTTGCTATGCAAAAGACAGCAGACAAAAGGTGGGACAAATGACTTTCTTTACCCTTCTAATTGCTTGCCATTAAAACAAAAACAAAAAAAACAGAAAATGAGGCACAAAGGCAACTACTGTGTTGCCCCTATGGAAAGTAATAAGACTCAATTGTTTTCTTCCTCTTTGATTATTAGAAAAAAGTTGCATGCACATGTGTGTGTGTGTGTGTGCGCGCGCGCGCACACACACACACACACACACACACACACACGAAGGATAAGAAAAGCCTTCAGTTCTTTCTTTCTTTCTCTCTCTCTCTCAAGCTTTGTATGTAGTAGCTTGCAACTGTCACTGCAAATCTTTGCCTCTTGTTTTGGATCAAGCGATTAAGAATCTATTGTGTCAGGCAAGAAGCCAAAGCCCCATTATTCTTCCAGGCTCTTTTCTGCCAAGCCAGATGCCACTGCCAGGTAGCCTGTGAAGTCTTTCTGGAAAAATGGCACTGGCACCTGGCTGAAATCTGAAGGCTAACATTAGCCGCCAGTTCTGGTTCCAAGGCAACCTGAAGATGAAAGGTCCAGTTTGATGTTGAAGAAGGAGGGCAGAAGAGAGGCGACAGCTTAAATCCAGCCATTGGGGTATGCATGCTTACAACTGTCGAATAAATAGGACTGCAAATTGTGTCAACAGAGATCAACGCAATTACATAAGAATGTAAGAACTGGGCCAATGGCCCATCTAGTCCAGCGTCATGTTCTCACAGTAGCTAGCCAGATGCAACATTACTTTCCCCATTCACAATTCACAATAACTGGTATTCAGCTTACTATGAGACAAAATGATGGCAGGATGCAATAAAATTGTTTCTAATTTGCCACTTTGGGTTGTGTGTTTGCTTTGGACTGGGTCGGCTGCTTCTTACTGCACTGATGCAATTTCCCTGCAAAGTGCCTAAATCTTCTGCACCCCCATTCAAAAGCGTGACAGAAACGATAGGCTTTCGATTCCATTCTTCAGAATTTCCTAGGAAACCCAGCAATGAGAAACAATAGCTATATCATTAAAAGCAATAAAAGAAGCAATCATTTGCTATTAATTGTGTGTTTTGATTTGCTATAAAACTTACTGGATTTGAAATCTACTCTTTTTTAAAACTGCAGGAGCAATTTATTAAGCCCTACAATGAATCAAATCAGGTGCCAGCAGGGGTACAAGACACAACTATCACCTGGATGCGAAGTGTCCCTATTGCCAACCATGGGACCAAGTTTCAACCAACTAAACAGACCTTCTTCCACTGTTCCCCCCACTTTCATTATCCCATCAAGTGTCCATGATGGTTCTTTCAAAGACAGAAAGGGAGCATAGAAAATAAAATTGCATTTCACAAGTCTTTAATTCTGCAACCTATGATCGGAGCCATGTGGCCATCCATGCGCAGTCTCTTTTCAATGGATTTTTTAAAAAAAGCATATTACAGCTGCTTTACAGGCTCTGGTTATTATTTGGCCGTCATTATTGTTCTGAATATCTTGCGAAATGACTTTAATACACCACCCCCAAAGGATCAGAAAGATGTACAAATCAAGTCATGTTGACACTATCTGTAGCTATAGCATAAGTTTGACTTTGGAGGCTCAAGTCAATTACTTTTGAAAAGGTGCAGTTTCCAATTCCAAGAATAAGGAATTTGCATTTAGCAGTAAAGCAGTCCACCAGAGAACTGGGGGGGGGGGGGGACGCCTGCAATCCACAATCCATTTATTCCCAAAGTGGCTCCACTGTCTTTCTCTTTTCTTCTCTGATGGCTCTGCCATCATTGGTTTTAGGACTGCAGCCATGTGCATATTTACATTTAAATTGAGATATATATATCACACAGACTTCTTCACTGTGTAGCACTTGGCAAAAAAAAAAAAAATCCCACTAATCTCTCCCCTCCCCCCCCCCCGTCTTAACCCCCACCCCCACCCTCAGGGCTGGTTTCCCTTCTGTGATTTTTGCTAAGTCATGTCAAAATGCCATGGTAACTCCATTGAACACGTAGCCATGCTGCATCTGAAAGAGCATGCCAACAGCAAACACTGACTGACCATTTCCAGTGTTTTCAGACTTTGGATTCTCCTCTCTTCCCTGCCCCACCCCCTTGCCCCTCCTAAGAGTGCTTAAGAAATTCAACCAAAGATGAGAAAAACAGCTTATGGAACAAGAATAAGTGTAAATAAATGGCAGCCTGGAACTCTGAAAGGTGACTGTCTATGCAAGCAACGTTCTCTAAAGAGATAAATGTTTTGTGTTTATTTGGACAGGATCTGGCACCACTTTTAAGGTGATTTTTTAAAAAATGAATGCAGGAAATCATTTCCCAAGCAAAGGATCGCCATTTGCGATAAAAGGGGGGAGGGAAATTCTCCTATCCTTAAACTTTAGTTAGGAATCTACTTAATCTGTAAAGCAGAGCCCATAAATTGCTCAGAATGACAGACAATGCAAAATGAAATCTTTAATCCCCTACTTATTTCCTTCCCAATGCTACTCAATAATAGGAAAGGGCTTTTCAATGCAAGTATAAGATCTCATACTCAGTTAAATTAAACAATCAGCAGGGCAGCTTTCCCCCCATTCTCTTTTTTCTATATCTTAATGATTCCCATTATTAAACCATGAATAAAAAGTTTGAAAATAATATGAAACTTCTTAGGACATGTTCCTAAACTGTTGAAACTTTTCTAATAGCTGTACAGGTGTTGTATGCAAGAATGAATGTAGTCTATTTGCAAAACTTTTGGGGGGGAGGGGGTTGTTGTCTTTCTAGGAGAGGACAACTTTCTAACACCCAACACCTGCCTTCTGCAAAGGCTGGCAGGCAAGGATATAGCAATGGAATCCTACACAAAGACAAGGAGCAATATTGTGGGTGAATACTCTGAACCCACAAGAGATGTGGAACATTTCTGTTGCAGAGGCAGCAACATCACAACAATCTCTGCCACATCTGTTTGGGGGATGCAAACACTAAATAAACTTGGGACCCAAATAATATCTGTGACCTCAGAACACCCCTCAGTGTCATTAATGAGGTCTCTCAATTCCAAGCTCCAGCAGAGTGAATCAGAATTAATGTTCTCAATGCTAGAAATGGGAAGATAAATTAGTTTAATACCCTTCATGACGATGAATGCGCAATATTGAAGGAAGAAAAGGCAATTCAGTAAACTCTCTTTTTTATGATGTTTTATGCCCATTAAGAAGATCAGCAGTTTCAACTGGCGGTGGTCATATTAAATGCATTACTACTGATGAAGCCTTGCAAATGCCATTTACAATAATGTTGTGAGTTTGGGAGTGCTAGACTCCCCTAAAATCCTGGCTCCAGTAAAGGGTTAGAATTTAATCAAGACTCTGAACCCTTGGATCCAGCAAGGATTAATATATAAATCAGGCCAGTTCCCCCCAGTTCAGGAAATCACCTGGGAGAAGAGCCATTATGGAGAACAAAAGGAAGTGATGGCCCATTAAGAAACACCAAGGAGAGGGCACTCTGTGTCAGATGGTTCTTGGGAGGGGGCCCATCCCTGAGCTCTGAGATAGTTAGCAGAGCCAGTTACTAGTGATGTGGGCTGGAGGAAAATAGCTACAGTCTGTAAAAGCGGCAAGCTGGAGAGAGGCTGAGTCATGGCTGGTATCCTTTTGACTCCAAGGCCGCTGTGGCTGTGGGAGAAGCAAGAATCTCTTGGGGTATTCATGCTTTGAGCTCCTCCATCACAGACTAATGAGTAAATGAATAATAAAAACCATGTAAAGCATGCACAGCTAAAAAAAGAATCCTGGAAACATTACTTAACAAACTACAGTTCCCTGTCTTATTTTGGGTTGTGTGAAATGTATAGCACGTACATGACCCAATATTGCCAGAATGCTGTCCAGTCAAACAAACTTTAAGTTGAAATTAACCCCGGTGTGTTTCTAGAGAAATTTACAGGTGGGCTACAACAGAACATGGCCATTAAATTCCACTCAAGTCAATGGAAAAGACTCCCACTGAATTTAAATGGTTGTCAATTACACAACATTTAAGATTCTTTAACCATCTTACTGTTGAGCACAAACATCTTGAAGTGTGTTTTACATGAACCCAAGTCATATTTGGGGTACGTATTCTAGCACCCATACTTTGTGCATTTCGTTCTGGATTCAACAGAAGCGGATGATCAGTAATTAGCAGAGTTTATTTGCCTACCAAGTTTCTGAAAGACGCTGTTCGGGCACAAGAGAAAAATCATACTCTGCATGGCCTGTAAACGGGATTTTTTGTGTTTTTTTGTTTATAGTATAAAAAAGAAAATATTTAGCAGGCTAACCCTGGTTCAGCATATCTCATTCAATCACCTCATCTTAGTGGGCTGGTAAATAGCATACTGTACCACAATTCTAGCACTCTGCTAGGGCAGCTGTTTGGACTACAGCATTCATCACCAAGCATCCATGGCATTAGCCCAACAATGTAGCCTCCAAGGCAATAAAAAGGCCATTTTCATTTTGCACAGTTCAGGGCTTAACCCCAGCTGAGAAATAAAGAGAAGCAGCACAATTCAATTTAAACATCTGTGAAGCAAGCCTGTGCCTCTCTTTATATTATGCTATGTTTAACTGGGTTTCGAGTGCAGTCCCTCCATAAAGGAAAGGATGAATGGTGTTCAGCTAAGTTCTTCCTCCTGCAAAGGGCTGCAACAGAGAGCAGTTTGTCTTGGGTTTATTGTCCCTTAATATCCATGAAACACGTTGTGTAATTCAGTATCTCTATTCAGCATGTTCTAAGTAATCTTTACAAGGGCGGTGGGGGAGAGAATCCTTATCAATGAGGAGGAGGGAAGGAGATCACACTTTTTAGTCTTTTTGCACATATCAATTCTCTTGGGTCTGCTCTTTCACGAATTCCCGCTGAGTAGGTTAGGTCACTTCCTCCTAAAACGGAATCCTCAATTGGAATTAAGCAAACTTGAACACTCTAGTCTTCTTCTGGAGGAGATTATGACCAATTGTCCAGGACTGGAGACTGGTCCACAACTGCTACCACACAACTCATGTCTCTGAGGCAACTCAGGAAGTGAGCGAAGATTTATCATTGTTCTCATACAAAGCCTGAGGGGAGATGGCAAACACTAAGTGATAATAATTTACTGATTACCTAGAACTGGGAGTCGGTGAAGCATAATCAAAGCTTCTCAGAATGTTTTAGACAGTTTAGGAGAATGTCAGTGTGGGCGGCTTCAGCCAGATGCTGAAAAACTGAAGGATAAAGCAGGAGTGTTGCTTTGAGTAACCCTCAGGGACATCTGACTCTTGCAAATTCCCTCAGTGTCTGGGGCAAGTAAGAATTGCCTCCAGACAACGAGGCAAGAATCCTCAAGATGAATTGAGTGAGTGTGGGTTGCTTCCTTCCGCTTTCCCACAAGGTCTGCCATTATTCTGCCACAAATAAGTCCCATAAGTATGTGTTGGAAGCTCAACTAATGGAAAGTTTTGTGGACTAGTTTAGTTTAGTTAGTTTATTTGTAGTTTTTCAAAGTTTATATATTTTTTAAGCATCAGTGGAAATTCTGAGGCAATCATAATTTCCCTTTGCATGGACAGCCCTACACATTTATGGCCATTTAACAAAGACACCCAATGCCCAACCAATGAGGGTCCTCTGGCTCCTCCCGCTACAGAATCAAGAAAAGAAGTTCCCTTGGGTTCCTGGACCTCACTATGCGTGAAGAGCACACGTCCAACTTGGCATGCCAGTCCTGTTTCTTCTATCCCAGCTACCGAGTACTGCTTGAACCAGCTGCACAAGCTAGTTCTGTAACTCCAGAGTATGTTCTTCCATCACTATTCTGTGCGTAATGTGCCTCTACGAGTGCCCTGTTCCCTCTGGCACCATTGTCACTTTCTTACAAAACATAAGCTATGACATTTCCATCCTTTTTTCCCCTTGACCTCACTATTACGGAGGCATGAGTATAAATGCCTGGTTAAGGTTGCAGTGAAGGATGTAACACGCAGATCTCAGCTCCGAACTGTGAAATAGAATATAAAATAAAAATGTAGGCCAATGTGCTCAAGGAAAGAAGAAGAAAAAAAGCAGGGATTCCTTCACATACCCTGTTCCAATCGGAACTGTATTTACAACTAAATAAAATTGGTATTTATGAGAGCTGTGCCAGACTTATGCTAATCATTAAAGCAAAGAAGCATGGAGAGCAAGGAAGTCAAGCCATGCAGATTTATTGTTCTTGTGAAATCAAAGATACCTGCTAAGCCGAAGCCAAAATGAAGGGTCACTTTGTTCAGGGTTCTTTGAACTAAAGCTGAAATGCCGTAGATCTACTGTGAAGCAAGAGCAGACCTGGACAGGTAGCAATGAGTGTTGTGGGCTCTCTGGCTGCCAGAGGCAGAGCTGCCATGATTTCACAGGATTAGGCAAGTCTGAGTTAGGCAGCTGAGCACTGAAGGGGAGTTAGGATGTTAGCATTTGAATTATAACCTCAATGAGCAACTGCTATGAAATTAACTCCTAAAGATACTGCCTATATGCTTTTGGTTTGCAAGCAACCTCTCTCCTGCATGCAAACAAATGAGCTAAGGAGTTGGGAGCCTTTTTAGTGACAGGTGATTGCTCCCTGAATTTAGGGCATATGGGGACGGACAGCCCAACTACTTCATCTGGAAACGTTCTATGCACTCCAAGAGCATCCACTGGGCTCTGCTGAATTTTATTTTTAAAATATTTATTATAGAATACAGCTCTGCTGATTTTAATGTGGCAGGAAGACTGAAACAGTAGGGTTGGGGTGTGTGGGATAGCTCCAGGGGGCATATAATGTTGGATTCTACCTAGGATCATTCATGGTCAGAAAAAAAGATAGGGGGAGTGGAGAGAACCAAGGATAAATTCAATAGGCGTTTATCAAGGCCATAATCCACAAATGAAGAACCTGTGGCCCATCAAACACTGCTGGACTACAACTCCCATCAGCCCTAACCAGCAAGGCCAATGGCCAGGGGTGATGGGAGTTATAGTTCAACAATATCTGGAGACCACCATATTCCCCATCCCTGCCATAAACCCTTTTATCCTTTCAGATTTTTGCCAGGGTATCCAGTATAGCTGAAGACCAAGGGATACAGTAAGGCAAAACAGCACACTTGCCTTTTGGTGTGAAATTACTCTTCTACTTTATTCATATGCACTGTAACAGTGATTTCACTTTAAAAACAAAAACACCCAGTAAAAATCATCTCTACTATTATAAACTATTTCACACTTAAAATAGTTCTCCAGCTTGGAAAAGCTAAAGAGGCTGTTTCACTTAGCCACAGATATACTGGGCCAAGGATTTTTATCCTCTAAACTTTTCACAATGAAGTAAGCATCCCCAACTACATTCTCATCATGGCAGGCTGAGAATTCACAAGTTTAAAGGACTGTTTTCTCACCATCCAGAAACTGTGAAACACCATTTAAAAATAAATACGCTGGCATTTCTCTCTCACGTGTTGATAAAAGTTTCTCTCCTTCCCCACTTAAGGGCTTCATTCTGTGTGATATCATTAACACAGGAGCTCTACGTCAAGATACTTTTTTACACAGGATAAAAGTCAGCCTTGGAGTAGCTGAAGGACATTGGCTGAGATCTTGAGTGCCAATTAAACCTGGTGCTCTTTAATGCTTTAGCGCTGCAGCAGCTTCTAGTGCCAAATAAATAAATAATAATAATAATAATTTATTATTTATACCCCGCCCACTCTGGGCGGCTTCCAGCAAAATATTAAAAATACAATAAAACATCAGACATTAAAAACTTCCCTAAACAGGGCTGCCTTCAGATGTCTTCTAAAAGTCAGATAGTTGTTTATTTCCTTGACATCTGATAGGAGGGCATTCCACAGGAAAGGCGCCACAACTGAGAAAGCCCTCTGCCTGGTTCCCTGTAACTTCACTTCTCGCAGTGAGGGAAATGCCAGAAGGCCCTCGGGGCTGGACCTCAGTGTCTGGGCTGAACGATGGGGGTGGAGATGCTTCTTCAGGTATACTGGGTCGAGGCCGTTTAGGGCTTTAAAGGTCAGCACCAACACTTTGAATTGTGCTCAGAAACGTACTGGGAACAAATGTAGGTCTTTCAAGACCGGAGTTATGTGGAAGCATTCTCAGTGTGGCAAGTATTCGCTTTGAAGCGTTGGAGCAAACCTGAATGAAAAAGAAATCAAAAACATGCATAGAAATGAGGCATGTGTGCTCCAGATGAACATGAGCAATCCCAGCTAGAAATAACGCACAGAACATCAATAATGCTGGATGTATGAAGCCATGATTATATCAGAACATTCATCTACCTAGCCCAATGTTGTCTCCTCTGCCTTGCACCTGCTCTTCAAAGTGTATCTAAATATATCCGTTAGGTGGGGATGATAGGGAATTTAAAACATGCACTCTATGACTCAGGTTGGTAGATAGTTGTGGTGGGAAGGCGTTACTTGATCACACTAGGATGTGAGAGTCCAAAGAGACTCTAAAGAAGAATGAAGGGGATTTAGTAAAAGGTTAACTAGGTGACCATATGATGTTTGGATAAGGACTAGCAGAAGAGATCTCAAAATGAGAGGTTTAGGCAGGATTGGATGGGAATGAAGAGGGGTGGGAGACAGTGGTAACTACCAGTATTTTATATTTTCTTGTCTAAGTTTGGTTTCTGGGAGAAGGGTGCCACACATGCACAAACACTGAAATTTACCATAACCTACTCATTTCACATGGTAACTATATACAAAGATAACTTCCTGCTCAGGTTTGCATTTTTTAAAAATAAAAAAGTTATATAGGTATTCCTGCTCAAACAGATCTGTCTAGGTCAAATCCTTCCTAAGAGGCATGGCACTATCATTATATAAGAAAAATAATTGGGAGGTCGTTTTTTAAGGGTGAGGTTTGAATTATATTTTGTAGGGCAAAGGAGTCTGTAAACAGAGAAGCGTGAAATTAAATAATAAACAAATTAAATAATAAACTTATAAGTCATAGGCATATAATTGAGTTGCCTGTACTCAAAACCACAGCCCCTTTATAATAGGTCCAGGCATATTAACCCCTCAGTGTTAAACTGCTACACTTATTCTGACAAACACAGTCCTAACCTACTCACTTTGCGATGCTATACTAGAAAAAAGCAGCCGGGATCTTGCACTGCTCCATACCTGCTAGTTCAGCTTAGCTGCTTGGCCCTTGGGCTGCAATTCTTCCAGTTGCCACACCATGTGGTTTAATGGCTGGAGCACCTTCCCCAAGCTGGTAGTCTCCAGATGTTGGATTACATCTTCCACCAACTCCCAGCCAACAAGACCAATGGTCAGAGCCTATGGGAGTTGTACTCTAAGACACCTGGAGAGCACTAGATTGTGGGAGGCTGGGGCTAGAGTGCTTAGCTTGAATGTGAGAAATCAAAGTTCAACTCTCCACTCAGCCTATAGAGTTAATAAGTAGCCTTCGGCAAGAGGTAAAGGTAAAGGGACCCCTGACCATTAGGTGCAGTCGTGACCGACTCTGGGTTGCGGCGCTCATCTCGCTTTACTGGCCGAGGGAGCCAGCATACAGCTTCCGGGTCGTGTGGCCAGCATGATGAAGCTACTTCTGGTGAACCAGAGCAGTGCACAGAAATGCCGTTTACCTTCCTGCCGGAGCGGTACCTATTTATCTACTTGCACTTTGACGTGCTTTCAAACTGCTAGGTTGGCAGGAGCTGGGACCGAACAATGGGAGCTCACCCCGTCACGGGGATTCGAACCGCCGACCTTTTGATCGGCAAGTCCTAGGCTCTGTGGTTTAACCCACAGCGCCACGCGCGTCCCTTAACCACCTGCGTCAGCAAGAGGTATCTGCCAGCAAAATCCATCTCAAAGGGTTGCTGTGTAAGCTGTTCTTTAATTCCTTAATGCGGTGGCAGGATGCAAGCGTGGACCCAGATGAATGCGTACAGAATGTTGTTCTGAAAAATGTGAAGCAGTTTATGTGAAGAGCAGGTCTTCAGATGCTGCAGAGTCAAGCCAAAGTGTTGCTGTTATTTAGGAGACAGAGCTAACCTGGGCCAGTTTTGTAACACATGAAAGAGGGATTTGTCAGCTGCACCTGCATATCCAAGGAAGCACAATATCTTAAGCAACAAATACACTCTAGCACCAGAAAGCCATCTGGAAAAAATTCCGCCTTTCTTTTCGCTTGTTTCTCCAAAGTAAGATTATTGTACACCTCACATGCCCTCAGACAAACCATCTGCCAAAAGATCAACCAAAGGAACAAGGGAGAAGATAAAAGGAAACTGTGAATTACTTGCAAATGTTAAGAGAGTGTGAAAGAGAGAGAAAATATCCCTTGCAACACAAGAGCCCAGCACTGGTGAGGTCTACTAAAAACAAAACAACAGCAACAAACAAAACACACAAAAGCCATTTTCTTAGGTCACTCTGTCTGAAATGGCAGATGGCTATGTGAAAGCGATAGCATAAAGCAACAAGGTCAGATGCTCTGAGCTGAGCTAAGCGGTTAGCAAAATAAATGTACTCAAGTTCAAGGACTTAATCAGCATGTTGCCTCTAAAGGAAGGACCTTACTCCTTACATGTTTTTTCCCCCATCTCGTTTCCAAAACAGTAAACAGCTGATCTTTTCCAGCCCATCAAACCTTTAAAACAAAAGTCTCTGGAGAGACACCAGCCTTCATGTGGAACAGCCACCCACCCACACAACAGATAGCAAAAGCAGGCAACAACCCATTTAGAAAGAGTGAGGGTAAATGGTAACAAAGGAATGTTTCGCAATTGCTTTTGAGACGGGTTTTTAATACACATTGGCCAGGAATATTCTTTAATGCAGGTGCTGGATCTTTCTTTTTTCACCCTCATCCCCATTTGAACAACACAGAATTATACTTAGCACATTCCCATTTTAAAAGCTGTGTGTGTGTGTGTGTGTGTGTGTGTGTGAACAAGCCCCTAGATGAACAGCAAAGTGGCACAGAGGGAGCTTAATTTGATTATTTCTCAACCACCACTAAAAGTACAGCCATTCCATTCCAAGAATGGAACAGCATAGATTTCAAGGAGAAAAGAGAAATGGATGCATGGAACGCAAGGGGGTTGGCCTCCTAACGACTCATGATTCCCTTTCTTCTCTAGCTCCTCCGCCTCTTCTTTCTGATAACGCTGAAAACACCAATCTTCCATTGTAAGTGAGGTTTCTAATAAACATTTGTAAAGGCAGGCCTCCTTCACAAAGGGGGGGAAATGGGCACATGGTGTATAACTGCAGGTTCTCTTTCAATCCCATTTGCAAAACATGAATATTTCAAACTGCCTCCGCTAAAGGTCACCTTTATATTAGCATTCAAAATTAGATGTATGGATCTTGTCAGTCCTTAATTACCTCCCCCCCATGTTATGATTGTGGATTTGTTACCGCGCTCCACGCTGCAGCAGAACTTGCGGGATGATTAACTTCCGTATCATTAATCTATGAAAATCTACATTGCTTGTCTTAACATGAAGGAAAGAGAGAGAAAGCCATCCGGGATGTGCTGTTCGGCACACTCACCCAAATATGCAACGCTAGCAAAAGCTTGGCGTTTGGGTGCAGGGAGAACATGAGGGGACCCCACTGACAGCGCCCTTGTCAAGAACCACATTGGACACAGGGAAAGGCATTCTCCATCCTGCTGGTATCGGACCATGTGAACTGCTGCACATAGTCCCTGACTTAAAACACACACAAAACAAAAGCAGTTTGAACTTCATTTATGGCCAGAGTCCACACTTGAGTGGACAAGGCCCACCCAGATGCTGGCCTGTATGTGACTTTTTTCTGGATTCTATGCAGCTAACACACCCAGCAGTTAGCTAAGGCAACAATTGTGAACTAAGGAGACAGGAAACCTGAATTATAATCATCTGGTATTTGTTAAAAGTTTTTCATACATATATATACAAGTGTGAATGGCCTATAGTGCTTGAAGATGTCACATCATTCCAGCCACTCCTCATTGCATATCAAAAACAAGCTTGGTCAGCATACATTGCACAGTTCAGAAGAGTGTTGTCCAAAAAAACCACCCCTTCATGTTCTTTGTTGGTTCCTCTTTCCTGGGGTACCATGTTCTCCACTTCTGGTTTAGCACCACGACACTGGCAATGGGAGAGGTGAGCTGGTTGCCTGCATAAGCCCTTAGGCAGAACTGCACATGCACTGCAATACTGAACAGCAGCAGAAAAAGCTCATAATGTATTCAAAGGTGCGGAAATCCACATACAGTGGTGCCTCGCAAGATGAAGAGAATCCGTTCTGTGATTCTCTTCGTCTAGCGGTTTTTTCGTCTTGCGAAGCAAGCCCATTGACGGATTAGCGGATTAGCGCTATTAGCGGCTTTTAGCGGCTTAGTGGCTTATCGGATCAGCTGATAAGCGGCTTAGCGGCTTAGAAAAAGGGGGGGAAGGGAAAAAACCCGCAGGAACTCGCAAGACATTTTCGTCTTGCGAAGCAAGCCCATAGGAGATTCGTTTTGCGAAGCACCTCCAAAACGGAAAACTCTTTCGTCTAGCGAGTTTTCCGTCTTGCGAGGCATTCGTCTTGCGGGGCACCACTGTACTCCCCTCCCAAAAAATCATCTTTCATAGTGGTTGATTTCAAAGTAAGTTTCGGGTCCAGGTGTTTGTGAAAAATATGCCTGAAAGTGCTCAGAAGGCCAGAGGAGTCGCTTGATAAATAGGACATTCAGTGGTTGATTGGGGGTGGGGATGGGGGGAGAGAGAGAGAGAGAGAGAGAGAGAGAGAGAGAACCAGGAGCACAGTTCCTTGCCACAAATAGATGGGAGATTTATACAAAACATGTACGGAGAAATGCTTCCTGCAAATTTATTGCATTTGCTAAATTTGCAGAATTCATCTCACTCACCTTCCTTTTCTTTTTCTTTTTTATTTGTTCTGAGATAATTTTCGATGAAGAACAGAAAACACCCCAGAAGAGATATAAAAAGTCATTTACTCCAGCTCCTCAAATCCACTCATTTATAAGAACCTCTAGTAGGATTCAGAAATTTGCAAACAATCTCAGGCATTTTCAAATGTGACCTAACCGACTCCAGGTTGGGTATAAGAGCAAAATTTTCTATGGATTTTTCACTTCCCACACCTTTGGGCTCAATCCTTGTGACTCCAAGATTCAGCTTTGCTTTCAACCCACAGAAGTCAATACCTTCTTGCCCCACAGCAAGCTCTCAGGACTGATGGGGATATGCCATCCTGAGTCTTGTTCCAGCTTTGATACTGTCAGACATCTTTGTTTTCCTCCCCTCCCCTCCTAATCTCTGGAGAAGAAGGCCCATTACATTCACTCTACTGTCTCTACATCCCCCACAGAGGCATTTCCTATTCCAAATGAGGTGGAACATTGCCAGTCAGAAGCCATTTGCCCTGCTAAACTGAGTGCCATGGAAACAGCTGCTTTCCCTCCTACCACAAGGTGAGAATAAGGTGGTCCTTTTTTCCTCTTCAGGGCCCAGGAGGCAATTAGCCTAAATTCAGACCTTCCTACCTTCCTCTCTCAATACCTGTTCTTTATAAATTCTGTCCTGGGTACTTATAATTTCAGATAGCAATGACCATCCTACAGAAACAATGAGGAAGATAAATAAATTGCCATGTAATATACAAAACAAAAAAATTAAAGTGCCGTTGCAAGAAAAAGAAGAAGAAGAAGAAGGAGTCTATGTCACAGCAATTCCCAAATGGCCTGAAACATCAACAACATCTCACAGCTAATAACTCGTTTTGCTGCTAACATCTGTGCTGTGCAGCTTTCTTAAACAGAAAAACAACACAAATGCCCGGAGACCCAAAGATTACTTCAAAACAGTCGCTTACGGATTACTAATCAAGTTGAGCAGAATAAATGCCCACTTATTTTCAGTGGGTGATGCTCACTTGTTCATCAAGTAGGGCAGGAGTAGAAGCATGAGGGAGAAAGTGTTATCTACAGATCTGGAGGGAACATTTCCACTGCATATTATGGTCTGCTTAGCTTTCCAGCAGGCAGAATCCTTAAACTGCAGACACCCAATTCTTAGCCGACACAATCCGCATTGGTGCAGTGGAGAGTCAGATTGCCCTATCATGACTCAAAGCAACGTTCAAGGAGAGAGAGAAAGATTCTGGTTCTCTTACTCTTCTCCCTTATGCATGCTCCTTTTAACACATGCAATGGCCTTCTCTAAGCTGTGTCATCTGTCACAGGGCTAATTCACAACTTGCTAGTCCCCACCCCCATATGTATGTGGGCACACGGCTGTTGGGGAGGGACTATTTTCACAGCCCAAATAGATAAAGATGACACCTGCTGCTTACTTTCTCTTTCTTTGATGTGATAGACTGCAGTTGCTGGAAACTGCTTACAATGTGGCATAGACTGTGGATTTTCCTTTATAAAGATATTATTAAACACCTCACTTTATTTCTGTATATCCACACTCCAAACTAACCTGGATTGTGGCCCTTATCTCTATAAAACCCTTAGGCTAGAATTCAATGTCCCACTAAGATTAATGTTCTCTCAGCTTGCCAGACAGAATGATCCCCCGTCTCCTTGCACGCCCCCAAGCCAGTGTTAGAAATTAGTCAGGCGCCAGGAGCATTTTGCTACTGGTGTGGGTCCAGTTGCAACTACATGGGGATTTCTGGGTGCCAATTGTGGTGATTGTAACCTAGATTTAAGGTGCCATTTGGTAACTAGCTTATATACCTGAGTTTCTAACACTGCCCCCAGCCAATTTCAGGGGGCGAGGAGGAAGGAGATAGGGTAAGGACCCACTGTTTGGGAGTGGGAAGTCCTTTTGTGAGGTTTCAGCTGATTGGGCTTGAAAGGTGAATCCCTTAGTTCTTCTTAGGCAAACACCAAAAGAAGCATCACTATGATTAGCTAATGAAAAAAGCACATTCCAATGTGTCCATGACCTTTTTTGCATTTAATATTATTAGCCAACAACTCTGTATTAGAAATGGGGAACGTTTCTGATTCTATTCAAAGGTCTGCTTCAGGAAGAACATCCACCTGCTGAACTGTTCAGATCTTAAGCAGCCCTGAGGTATCTTTGCATTGCAGAATTAGTCATTTTTGAATTGCATGTAAAGATTTAAAGGAGGCTGCAACCAAAACATACAGCTAAAATAGATTTCCCATATCAATGACATAATTATCACTATGTCGCAGTTACTTGATTAGATAAGAAAATGTCATATCCTTGGGATAACTTATGCACTTCCCTCAAACACAGTGAATTGTTACAGTTATCAAAATATATACAGAAAGAAGATTATGTCCATCAGGAGCAAAAGACTCTGGTAAGCCACTGTCTGATTTCCAGTCTCTGCCTCCTAATCCTACTCTCTTAACTGTTTCTGCTACCCAGAACTTCTATTCTGACCTCATTTGCATGGCACACTTAGCCAAACTGTGGCTTACTGTGAACTCCCCACTATCTGCTGCTGAACTACTGGAACCTAAGGAGAATCCAGGCCCATGGCTTGCTTCACCCAAACAAACCATGAGTCGTAAGCAAAGAACAAATCTTGGTTTTAAACTCATGGTTTGTTTGGAGTGAGACAAATTACAAGCCTGGATTTGGCGAAGACAAACCGTGGCTTACCGCCCAGTAAGGGCCATGTTAGATGGCTGGCTCAGTTGGTAGAGCATGATACACTTAATGTCAAGGTCATGGCACTGAGCCCCATGTTAGCCCAAGACATCCCTGTATTGCAGAGGATTGGACTAGATGGCCTTAGTAGTCCCTTCCCAATTCTACATTTCTATGATTTCATTGCTGAATCCTAATGACTTTACAACACTTCATTCACAAAACATTCACAAGGCAAAAAAAATAGGAACCTATTTCTATTTCAGGGTTTCCCAAACATGGTCATCCAGCTCGTTTGGGACTACAATTCCCATCATCCCTCACCACTGATCCTGCTAGCTAGGGATGATGGGAGTTGTAGTCCAAAAAAAACAGCTGGCGACCTGAGTTTGGGAAACCCTGCTCCATTTATAATGTAATTCATTCAAAACATACAGCTGCTGCATTGCTCCCTTCCCAAACAAAATCTACAGAAGCACCACTGACATGAGGGGGGAAACTGCACAACAGCAGACTGCAGTAAAACAGCCCACTCTAGTTATTGCTGAGATTCCCCCCCCCCCAAAAAAAAGTAATTTTAGCTATCCTGACCGTTAGGTTAATGCAGTCTGCTATATAAGTAATGCACAGCCTACTGTGCAAATAAGAATCACTATTTTTAGTTTTCATTTTGTACAGCCTTAATTATTTAACTTTAGCTTTGCTTTGTTTTTACTTTAAAATGTCCAACTGTATAATCAGCAACCGTTGTACAGGATCTATTTAGAAAAAGATGTTAAGGGACATGTGGCTAATGAGTATATTTTTACAAAAAATTCAGTTCAACCTTTAACATGCGCAAGGTGGAAAGCCATGTGTATGTTCTGAACCACAAAACATACTGTCCCAAGCACATCCAGCCCCAATGAGGACAAGTGATGGGAAGTTTAATTCTTTATTGGCAGAGCCTCACTAACAACAGCTCCAAAGGTGCAAGAGATACAGACACCACTTCTGATAATTAGTTTCTAGGCATCTACCTCCTTCAGAATTGTGCTCAGACCTGGACAGGTGGAGCAACAATGTGATCACACACCTTGCAGCCCACTTAGACCCCTTGTCTGAAACAGAGCGTGCAAACAACCGGCAAGCTAGGAAGAGATAACTGTCTTATGCCGTTATCAGACCAGTGGGTCCACCTAGCTTAGCATTATCTCTACTAAATGGTATGATGCTAGACCACAGAACATTCCATATTTCTATTCAAGAATGTTCTGCTTGACAAAGGAGACTCAGGAGATCAAGGTTTTCTTCTTGTGCGTTTGACACCCTTCTTTGATCTTGAGCCGAATGCCTACATGTGTGTCCAATACTTCTGCTCCTTCAGTTTCACTGGGCCTACCCTTACTAAAATGCTTTAAAAGAGCCCTCCTGAAGCTGCTGTTCTCCAGATGTTGCTGGACTCCAACTCCCAACTCAACCAACTAGGGAGCACGGCCAATGGTCAGGGATTATGGGCATTGGGGTTCAACAACATAAGGTGGACAACAGGTTGTGAAAGGCTACTGTGAAAGGATAATCAAAGTGGTGTGGGCACAGCTGCTCAGTTCCAATAATTTTATTAACTATGCACACGAGAGAGTTAATTTGGATGAACTGCCAAGGCTTCTCAGTGGTAGGGGAGGCACATGCAAAGAGAAAGAACAAGAAAGGATATGTACCCATTTTTATTGATAAAAATAAATGGGGGGAGAAGATTTCACTTCACACACTCCCCAATGCCATTTTATACTCAGGACACAGGTTAGTTCCTACCACCATCACATCTCAAAGTACCCAAGATTTAGTTACAAATGTGTTGTCAGTAACAAACAATTATCCCCAGCACTAGGCAATTCACATTCAAAAGAGAGCCTGTGGGCACTTATTGACCGGCTTCATTGTGTAAATGACCATAAATCCAACCCAAACAGCATTATTAACTTTTAACATCAATTTGTGCTGGGGTTGCAGCCTAAGTGGAGATTCTCCTACAAATTGGAAGCAATTTTCTTGACTGTGCCTCCCCCTTTACCACTTGAAAGCACCTCCACTGGTGTAAAGTTTGCACTGTGCAGTGCTGGCTGAGGGAAGCAGAAAGCCAGTGTCAAGGGAGAAAGTGCAAATAGTTCAGGGATTAGGAATACCTCCTTCAGCATGCTTGGGCAAAAACAACAACAAGGAATGGGGGGTGGAGAGAGAGGAAAGACTCATCTACTACAGAGAACTCCATCCTACCTTATATTAGCTGCAAAGGTAGGTCAAAAAATGTCATCGCTAGAACAAGGAGGAGAAAAACTGGAAACATATGTATTATCCTGACGGTAATGAAAAATCAAATGCAATTCAATTTAATCACATGAAATGGTGCATCTTCTGTTTTGAAGCAATCGTGCCTTGATTTGAAGCAAGCACCAATGGACCTCTTCTCAATGTAGAAATGAGAGCGGACAGCCTTATTTGCAGGTCTTTGGGACAAAGGCAGCCTCCATCCCACTGCAGTCAATATGGTCTGGTTGCAATGCATCTCTGTCCCCCAACATCACTTAGCTGCTATGGACTGGAACCTGGGGCCACCATGCATGCTCTGCTATGGACCTATTAACCTCTACCTAACTGTCGCAATAACAAGCACAGATCAGCTGCTAAACTTGCATATAGCTCCCTCTGCAATACAGTCTCACCCCCCCCCCAAAAAAAATCCTACCTGCAAACAGTGATCATTAAAACATTTGGATGGGTTAGCAAACTGCATATGTAAACCACTTTTTTAAAAAGGTGAGGGAGGGGGAGAAACAGCGATGAACATTTGTGACTATGGTAATAAGGAAACTCAATCCGCCCCAGCAGTTTTTGTTATTGAATGGTAACAGATTGTAGCCACTAGCAGAACTGGAGGAGTGAGAAAATTCTGAAGGAAAAAACAAAAACAAAGATGGTTGAGGCCAAGCCTGATTTTACTATGAAGCATGCAGCTTCGCCTCCAAATTTCCTTTAACGTCCGATGGATATCAGCTCTTCCAAAATAAAAAAAAGAAAATTCACCCTCACCCACAAAACGCTACGAAAGAAGGCACCCACACACCACAACTGTAGCCAGAGCAGGAATGGCCTTTTTCAGAGAGGTTACAGCTGAGAAGGGAAAATATAAACTTCCCCATCCTGTGTGTTGTGAACCCCTCCAAAAAGAAAGAAAGAAATCGGATTCCCCCACCTCCCTGGGCACCCTTTAGAAGTTCCAGTGCTGCCCAAATTTTTTTTCAAAGAGGGCCAGAAGGTCTTTGGAGGTCTTTAAGCAGAGGCTTGACAACCATATGTCAGGAGTGCTCTGATGGCGTTTCCTGCTTGGCAGGGGGTTGGACTCGATGGCCCTTGTGGTCTATTCCAACTCTATGATTCTAAGTGAAGGGCCATGGGGACCGACCAAAGGGCCAACCAAAGTTGACCTTTTTTAAGGATTTTACCCCAGGAAATAAACTGCCACAGGGGCTGGATTAGGCCCCCAAAACGGACTTTGGACATGCCTGAAAGGAAGTCAGGAAGGACATCTGCATGCTATGCAGTTAGGATAATGTGTAGGTTGGCCCTCAGCAGGGATTCCATGGAGAAACCTGAGAATTATGCCATTTATTTTAAAATCATATTTGTTTCTAGTCCTCATGGATGGAAAATCTGGGTGGCTGTGTTTGTTTGTTTGTTTGTTTGTTTAATTATTTATGTATTTATTTATCAATTTATATCCTCATTCTAAAGGAGGACGAAGGATACAGAAACTACCGTCTTTGAAGATTCACTAGACTAGAGCTAAACACAACCCACAATATTTTTCTCAACTTCTTGACCTAAAACGTAACAAACAGAATGGATTCAAACACATACCGGTACTTCATTTTTAAAAAATTAAACGTGCATTTATTTCTTTATTACCTTTATCTACCACCTTTCTGCCAAGCTGCCCAAGGTAGCTTACAGTTTTAAAGGACTACAATAAATTATAAAGCATGCAAAGTCATAAAGTTTAAAAGGTTATGAATTAACCACATGGCTTCTCAAAGGATGTAGAGCCTTCAAAGTATAGTAAAACAATTTAAGTAGTGTTAAATATTAACAGCGTTGATGCAGAATGGCATAAGTTTATTTTTAAAAAACCAGCTTGTACGTTTTGCTGTTCTTGAAATATAATATTTATTTCAGAGTACTAATTCAGGATTTCACATGATTGGGGGGAAGGATGCACAAATAGCTTTCAATGGTTCCAAGTTAAATAAGTGTGTATCAACAAATACAAATTAAAAAATAATTCCAGCGTGTTTTTTATTTCAGTGGGTGACATGGATGGTTACTTACAGTTGGAGCAGATATATTTCAGCGAGTCTGCTCTGAATATCACCTGATGTGCGAGAACTACCTGCAAGCCTTTCCCCAACAGGACACAGTATTTGGGAGGAAATTGCTTTAGCTTCTAAAGTCCTACAATGTAAAGTCAAATTTTACATCAAAATGGAAGGTGTAGAATAATACCTCAATTAAAAGTAACTAAATAAAGAACAGGAGGGCTTCCAATTTGATTGGAATCACAGGAGAACGAAAGGTCTGTTTCATTCTTTCCCTTCCGACCACCAGGAACACATATATACCCCAGTTATAATTCTACCTATTAATGAAATATGTCTTTCCCACACTTAGGCCCTTGTGGTTCAGCCTGAGCTGCAGTATCTGAATGAAATAACTGGTCCTCAAAATCAGAAGGCTGTAGTTTTATTCCAGGGTTCTGCCAAAACACATATATTCCAAAAGAAATGATTTTGTGACGTACGGATTAATCTTTCCTAGCATTGGCATCATAAAGTCATCCTTTGCATCGGGGTCTTTTTATAAAAAAATTTAGCGTATTACTTTCTTCTAGGCTATTGCGAGCTTACTGAAGGCAGAAGCAAATGACACATGCAGCTTGACAGAATGGGTTCATACCTTCATCAGTAAAGTCCCAATAAATTAAGCCAATTATCTGGTATGGAAATATGCTACCAAAATATTCATACACACACACACATCATCCTATGTATTTGAACATTATTTCGGTGCTTCATGCATATATTACCAAGTCATTTTACAGCTGTGGTCCACAAGCAAACACAAAGTTCTGCAGTTTTTATTTCAGGTGCTGTAAAAATCAGAAATAGACCATGTGGTACCTTCTGGATGTTTGATGATAGAATCATAGAATTGTAAGAGTTGGAAGGATGTCTCCTGAGGATCATCTAGCCCTGCAATGCAAGAATATGCAGCTGCCTCACACGGGGTTTGAACCTGCAGCCTTGGCATTATCAGCACCACACTCTAACCAAATGAGCTATGCAGGTTGTTGAACTATGGCTCTTAGCAAGCATGGCCTATGAGTCAGGGATGATGGAAACTGGAGTCCCAACAATGGGGGCAGGGGAAAACACCACACTGGTTATCCCTAAAAATGTCCGTGAGAATTAGGGTAAGAAGCTTATTGATGCAAGGTGTGCAGTTTAGAGCACTGCCTAGAGAAATTAGGACTGTTTCATTTTCCTAAAATAAATTAGAAAATACTGTTGGAAGCCAAAAGGCTGTGCGTGTGTTGTTTGCTTTGGATCTCCTTAGCATGAGGGGCTCACCTCAATGGATGGAACTGATATGACTTGTGGATTCAGAAGACCATTGCAGGCAGAGCCAGGTCCCATAAGCTAGCAAGGCTTGCAGATAACCAAGAAGCAGAGGAGCTGAGCCAAGCTGGGGTTTGTAGGGCAGAAAGGAGGCAAGTCCAACAACACTGTTCTTGTAAATTGGGGTGGGGGACCTGTAACATTCTGGGTGTCACTGGGATACAACTCCCATCACCCCTGACTATTGGCGATACTGCCTGGGACAGGTGGGAATGTAAGTCCAACAGCTTCCCCCCACCCCTATCCTGCTCTAGAGGAAGGACAGTCCAGGAACAGGTCAGGAAACAAACCAGGTGGCACATATGGTCTTAATGGATAGCTCAGTTGGTAGAGCATGAGGTTTTAAGGGTTATGGGTTTAAGCCCCACATTGGGAGAAAGATTACTGCATGGCAGGGGGTTGGACAAAATGACCCTTGTGGACCCCCCCCCCTTTCAACTCTACAATTCTATGGTCTGTTGTTCTATGGTCTGTTGCTGTCCTGTTTCCTGAAGCTACTGTAGCAAGGCTATGGAACACCAGCAGATGCAGTTGATGGCTTGCAATTCTGGTAGGTTGGCAATAGCAAGTGGTAGTTCAACATCAGCACCTGGGACAGCACACTGTGGGAGATGGAAGGAAGATTTAGTCTTAGGCCAGCCTTTCTCAACCTGTGGGTCCCCAGATGTTGTTGAACTACAACTCCCATCACCCCTAGCTAGCAAGGTCAGAGCTCAGGGATGATGGGAGTTGTAGTCCAACATCATCTGGGACTCACAGGTTGAGAACTGCTGTCTTAGGCGCACACACACACCGTCCCAAATTGGGCTTAGGCCACAGATCAAGTTTCCTGGGTTATCACTTCTTCCCTAGCCTGAATCCTACTGAGAACTAAAGCATTTGTGTGTGAAGGTGCAGGTTTTGCACCCAACTCCCTGGAGTAAAGCAGTCCCTCTTCCTAACACACCATATCAACAACCGCCATGATGGTGTAAACTGTTGGAAAGGAGGCAATGGAGCAGCCTACAAGCAAACAGGGGGCTGCCTTGTGGCTCCCCTGAACATGTTGCCCAGATGGAAAGAGAGCAGAAGATGAAATGGGTAAAAAAATACCCATAGGCCAATATGGGGAGGCTGTGGATCCCACTTTCCTTTTTAACCATCAGCTAACTTGTTTCCTGCTGCTCCTTTCTGAAGCTAAGCACAACATGAGTTTTACCATCCTAGTTGGTGGGGGGGGGGTTGGTAAGTGGTGGACGCACACATCATAAACTACAAAATAACAATAAAAACGTGCTGTTCTACATCCTCTTAAACCACACACAGAGTAAATCATTTGCACACAGCTAAAGGGTAAAGGGATGTTTCGTGTTAGAATGACCACAAAAACATGAGCCAATGATCAAATCATGTCAGCAGCAGCTCATCAGGAAGCAATCCCTTCTGCAGCCTCCGCCATGGCAGCTCTGCTTCTGACCATGTGTCCTCCATAAACATGAAATGCTATCAAAGAAAGAAGACCATCCTGCTTGAAGCACTGCAGCTTCACTCTTTCCTCCTTTGGGGAAGGGCTCGTGTCTCATTGGAAGGAGATGATGCTTCGCACTCAAAAAGTCCCATGTTCAATCCCTGACATCTCCAAGTATGGCTGGGAGAGACCCCTGCTTGAAAAAGCCTACAGAGCTGCTACAAGTCAGTGGGGACAGTTCAGAGCAAAATAAACAAATGGTCTGACTCAGTACAAGATGGCTACAAGCTTTATCGTTTGGGGACTGAGACATAACTTTCTTTGTGTGCACACACTAGAGAAAGTGAGGGCTAATTCAGACATTCCTTTCCCAACTCTCAGCTTGTAAATGTAAACAGGGGATGGAGGATACACAGTACACAAAACCACAGAATGTCCTATGATGCTTGGGGATTCTGGCTGCACATATGATTGAGAATTGCCCATGTGCAATTTGCAGTATTATGCATGGAAGGGCATGCATCCAGACCTTTGACAGCATGCATGAACTGGGTGTTTCCACACACACACACCATAACCATGCCTGCTTCATAGTTTTAACACTCAAGTCTAGAAAACTGGAAGTCTAAACGGTCCTTAGTTAAAACATTTTATACTGAAATCAATGTGGCTCACATGCTTAACAGCGTTCTTCAATGTATCGCTGATTGTGCCTAATGTCTCAGAAAGGAAGGCAAAATTGTGACCCTCCAACCTGTACGGTTGGTGGGCATTACTTAACTTTATGGGTTGCATGTAACACATGCCTGATGCAGAGCCACCACTTTTCGTATATTTATTTCTGACGCACAGGAGATGTTGTAATCTACGAGGACAAACCACACTGTTAAGTGTACAGACCTCGCCGATTTCAATGAGATAAAGTCTGGCCAAGACTTTGCTCAACCCAGATGCAGACTAAACATATCTCATTGCACATTCCTTAGGTGTATCAGCCCTATTCAGGCATCCAGGATCTCAAAACCTAAAACTTCATTTGGGATGAACACATGTGAGATTAAAGTGGTGAGCAGAGAGGAACGGAAGACAGAACCCTGCCCCCAACAACCCAGCATGCAGAGGTGGCTGCTGCCCATTGGGACTGGTAGGGAGGATGGCAGGGAGACCAACAGGAGGTGAAGCCAAAGTCAATGACAGGCAAAGCCACCTAATACTAGTTTCGCCCCCATACTTCTCCTCCCTGCAGAGTTCTATAAGGGCAACACTGAGTCTTAGGAAGGGGACGCTGGCATGCAGTGCCACCCCCTGGATTCGTTGTTAGTCTAGAAGATGGGCAGAGAGGGGCTGATTCAGGGGAGACCAAGGTTAATAGAGCAGTGCCCCATTTGCCCTAACAGACCAGCATGTACAGCCTCCTTTCCTGCACCCAGTTGGGGAGAACGCGCCTAGATGCCTCCCCATTCGGCTTAAGAATTCTGGTTAACCCCCATTCTCTACCTTCAGACCATCTCACTCAACATGCAAGGATTATAAGAGGACCTGACACAAAAGTGACACTGGGAAGGGGGGCTCACATTTGTGCCCCTCCCCACCACACGTCTACATGCATTTGTCCAAATGAATGAACAGGTCTGCTGTATTCAGCGATTAATTTCTAAAATGATATGTCAGGTTTCGAGGCTCACACATGCCTGGAAGGCACACTCTCTGAAATAGAAGCTCTCGTTCTAGATGCCTGGAGCTAGCTGAGGACATTTGGTGGTGATGAAATAGAACTCTACAGATTCTCTTCTTGATATGACTTTCCATGAGCTAGGGGTGAAGACAAGTTCCGGAGATTTCCCTCATGAAATCTGGCTGAAATGAAGTCCCACATGCACTCCTTGGTTTAATAGCCACTCTTGAGGATGACAATACGCAGACGCCCAATATCAAAACATATTAAAAAGAAGTCTTAATATGGCTAAGAGGATAAAATAACCAGATCAAAAGAGCTCATCAAAGTAAAACTAGTGTACAAAAGCTGGCCAAATTAAACATTTGGAATTTGACAATTAAAAATAACTCAATAATTTAAAAGAACAAAACAAAAAGAACAGAACAGAACTGGGATAGACCTCAGCTACCAATTTGCACCCATTTGTCAAATGAAATAAAGATTTTGGAGCAGTTGGCATCTTCCACTAGCTGCTTAGAAATTCTGTAACGATAAAAAGAAGAAAGCAGGATTGTGCTGCTGCTACTTTCTGGCTTCAAACACATCTTAAATGAGCCTGAAACAAAGAGGCATTCTGCAAGCGTCATTAACAGGGGAATATGCAGACAACATCTCTTGGAAAAGGGTGCATTAATGCTCACTCCGAGATACAAATATGGAAAGCGAAAGATCAACGCAAGTGGGATTGGTGAATCTGGGGTAGTACTATCATTGGCTTTCACTTTAGGTCCTCCAGCCTTTCTTGCCAACACAACCAGAGCTTTGACATTTCAATCATAACACAAATGAATTAAGCTGCTGGATGGCTTCATGGTTATTCAACATTCTAAAGCTCACCCACAAAGCTGACATTGTCTAAGGAGAGTTCTGCTGGGAAAATCCAGATCAACCCAACCATTTTAGCAAGGGAATGCACTTCTTAATTCATGTTAACAGGCCAACCAACAAGCTGGCAACAGTGGAATTTGACTTTCACATTGAACTTCTGTCCTATCCCCACCACCCCAGTCCCTGTGAATCTATTTTCTTGGGATGCAACACATGTAAATGTTGTACTGGTTTGTCTGTATTGGTTTGTAGATGTCCACATGGAGCAGGAGTTGCACAGGACAAGCAGAAGCCCTCAGATCAAGAGGTGGGCTAGAGTCCTTGTGCTGGATCAAACCAAAGGCCAGGATCCTGTTCGCACAGTGGCCAATCACACAGACTGATTACACAATGCTTCTATTCAACAACAAGACCTAGCTCTAGATATATGCACCATGTGAAACCAATGTGTCCCAAGACACAAACATGGAGGTCTCTTACACAGGACAGCAATGCTATGGAATGTGTGTGCACAGATCAGTTCCTACTGCCGATCATCACTTGCACAGATTCTGTAACATCACCTTGCTGGAGATGCTCCAGGTAGAATGAAGAAGGATTATCGGTTATCAGCAAGGCGGTTGTGAGAGGTGCGGGTTAGAGAAATGAATCTGGGGGAAGGAAGCTGATGAACTGTTGTGGTGTATCAGTGCTTCCACAAACAGGCTTATTCGTGTGATGATCTGAGTGAGTCTAATCAGAAATAATCAAAACAGGTATCAGCTTTAATTGGAGAATCCACTGCCCTCCCCCATGAATTTCATCACAGAAAAGACAGTTGTCTTGTTTCAGCACCGCATTCACTACTGATTTTATATTGTGATGAATTTCTGCACTCACCATAAATACTGCATTCTTGCCAACCTCTATGTGTGTGTTTGCACCATGATGTGTGAACAGTATTGTGGAATTTATTCATCCATAGGTAGCTTCATCTCGTATTGTTCAAAGCAACTGGAGCCCTACCACTAACTCCCTGGAGTTTTCTCTTTGGAAACATCTCTACCTACATTCAACCAAAACAGGTGCAATTCCAGTGTAGGGGTCAGCTCCCCTTGCACTTAAATCAGCCCCAGATATCCAAAGTCAAACTGCTTTTTTTTTTTTAAAGTCCTCAGTATTTCCAAAAGTTGAAAATGGATACAGGATACTTCTCCCCACAGCCTCCTCCAGTCCTCCTTCTGCTGTGTTACATAGTGCTGGAGGGCTGGGCATTTTGTAACTATATAGCAAGAGGGAGGATGCAGTTCTACAAGCAGGAAAGGAAGAAATGTGTCCTTTTCCCTTTCCTTGCATAGGTGGAGGCAGTGTGCCTCTGAACACTAGTTGCCGGAGAACACAAGTGTGGAAAGTACTCTTGCACTCAATTCCTGCCTGTGGGCTTCCCACAGGCGTCTAGATGGCCACTGTGAGAAGAGGATACTAGACTAGATTGTCTGTTTGGCCCCATCTGCCTTTAAAGAAGCTGCACACCACTTTAAACAGCCACTGCTTCTCCCAAAGAATCCTGCAAAATGTTGTTTAGAAGTTGTCCAAAGACGACTATTCATCTCACAGAGCTACATCTCACAGAGTTCCCTGGAAAGAGGATCATGAAACCATTCTAGGAACTGTAACTCTCCGGGGGAAACATGGGTGACCTAACAACTCTCAGCACCCTTAAACTACAGTTCCCAGATTCGGGGGGGGGGGCATGGCTGTTTAAAGTGGTATCATAGTACTTTAAATGGTGTGAATGTGGCCCACAATTGACATTGTAAATTTGCCCAGGTCTTTCCTTAAGACCCTTTCAGTCTAGGCTTAATAATAATAATAATAATTTATTTGTACCCCGCCCATCTGGCTGGGTTTCCCCAGCCACTCTGGTCAGCTTCCAACAAAGATTAAAAATACATTAAAATGTCACACATTAAAAACTTCCCTAAACAGGGCTGCCGTCAGATGTCTTCAACTCTCAGCGGCATTGCATACCTCCTGAAAGCTCACAGTTTCGATGTCAGCCAGTTGTGATCATCATCATCATCATTATTATTAAATTAGCATTTTTAAAATTTATAATATTTTAGTTATACCTAGGGAGTATGAAATAGATCAGTTTTGTTTTTGGGTGGCCCTGTTTCACTTCCTAATGATGAACAAGTGCTCAGTCACCCAAGTTCACTATATTAGAAGGAAGAATGGTATCGGGATGAATCCAGTTTTACAAAGGCATTACAATCAAGCACGAGGACATTGATGAGGCAGGCAAAAACTACACTGCTGGAGAGATGTGTAAGTGGGAAAGCATTCTAGATCACATATCACAATGACTTTCTTCAGCACTCAGGAATTAATAAGTGAAGCCACCTCTGCATCAAGGCTTATATGATCTTCTGGTACAGGGTCGGCAACATGCGGCCCATGGGCCGGATCCGGCCCACAAAGACCGTTTTACCGGCCCACGAGCCACCCCCAAACCGAGCTGCCCACTCCACAAGTCCCACACACACTTTGCTAAACCGGCACAGCACTGTGTGGCACGGGGACTCGCCAAGCGGCACAAGAAATCACATCTGTGCCCACTCAGATACCGGAAATTGATTCTGCACATGCCCAGATGCCGAAAATCACTTCTGCACAGGCATGGTTTTCCGGGTCTGGGCATGCACATAAGTGATTTCCGGCGCCACGGACATGCACAGGTGCAATTTCCAGCATCACACTGCGCTGGTCCAGCCCACGGACAATCTCCATGGCCGGTAAGCCTTGCCAACCCCTGTTCTAGTACAAGAACAGATAGAGGTAGTAGGAAAGTGTGTGTTTGGAGGGGGAAGATTACTTTTCAAGCAGGTCAAAGCACCTGACATAACTGAAATGATCTCACCACTGCTTCCCCTGAAAAAAATAATTACTTCTCTTGCATGTTTAATTGCCACCTTTTTAAAAAAAAGTGTTTTATTACTTAAGGCTCCATCTAGCAGGATGCAATTGCAAAAGTAAGAGTGGTACAAGTACAGACAAAAAAGAAAATGTACTCCTGTCTGCTTCCTTTGAGCCACATCATTGCTTCTGGCTGGATGTGAACTCAGATTTCACACACCCAAGTCACTGCTACAGTGGCTGAGTTCCAGCATAAATTATGCCAAAGGTAAAGAAACAAGAATGATGATGATGATGATAGCAAAGCACGTGCTTCCCGAACCCTCTGCAAACTTCCACAGCGCTTGAAAGGAGAAATCCTTACTTCTTTAAAATGTGCAAACTTACTCCCAAAGCAATTTAAGAGAACTTTCAGGGTTACTTCAAGACTATGAGCACTTCCTCCTTTAAATCACTGTATGCACAATCGCTTTTGAGTGATAGCTGGATTGCTAAATATTCATGGTCATAGCCTGCAGAATTTTTGTTTTGCAAAGTCAAATCCACAGACAGAAACCAGCAACTGAAAAGCTGATTGCCTTGCTTCTGTATGAAATACCAAGTTCTGCTTCAGCACTTGAGGGAAGGGAAATGCTGCTTAGAAACCATTATGCCAAACACAGGTTTGAAATAATAATAATGTAAAGGTCAGAATTCTACACGTTTACCTGGACCATCAATTCATAATTCTGAGAAAAAGACCACCCTCCAGCTCCTTTACAGTGTATAAAGTGGAATTAAAAGTCCCAAAGCCAGTCTGAAGCAAAAGAGAGGAGGGGGCGCACCCTCTTCATCTCACGGAAAAGGTTTGCAACTTGCCGTGGAAACTCAGCTGCCGTGAAGCGGCTTCTATTAAACCATTAAGAGAAATAAAAGGCAAAGGACGGGCCAAGACTTAATCGCTCCCAGCGCCCCAAAGCGACCCATTGGCTCAAGTAAAAGTTGCGACCTTGACGCCCGTTTCCTCGCGAATCAAATTAGCCGAAATCAATGGGACTTCACTTCCCACCGAAAGTGCATTTTATCAGATCCGGCTGCAAAAGTCCCCCAGCTGCGGGAAACGACATCTTTTCTCCGATTTCACAGCCAAACAAGCAGCCCACAGCAACAAAACGTGCGGGTTTCCCCAACTTTTACCGGGAAAGGACGGCCTTTCCCCCTCTCCAGGTTTCCCGACTTGTTCGCTCCCTCTCCCCAACCTCCCCTTGCAAACGAGATGGGGACCTTCGCAACTGCGAATGGCCGCCTGCCGCACCGCAATAACTTTCACTCTCTCCGGGATCACAGAGTTTGCAAAAGCAGACCGGGGGTCGCATCTTCCCCTTCACCGGGGAAGGAGCAAGGAGGAAGAGGCGGAAAACGATCGCTCGCCGCTTTGAGGAACGGGGAAGGCCGGGCGGGCGAGCGAGGGAGCGAAGCCCATTCACTTCTTTCTTTCTCCTCCCTCCTCCGCTTCACGCCCCCTCACTCTCTCCCTCACTCGCCCGCAGAGCCGCTCCGCCTGCCGCCCCTTGCCCCGCTCCCCCTTTCCAAACAATGGATCAGCTGCTCCACAGGCACTTGGGCGCCCACCGCCCAACTCCGAGCGACCCATTTCCCCCCTCGAGGGGGGTGTGCGTGCGTGTGGAGAAGAGAAGCGCAGTTGAGCCATCTCCACACGGGATAGAGGATTTCCACACCTTTTTTTTGTCCCCTTTTAACGAGGAGGGAGGACGAGGAAGGGGTGGGTCGAGAAAAGCCCCCTCCTCTACTACTACTACCACCACCACCACCACCACCTCATCTCTTTCTGTCTCCATTAGGGGGTCAGAGAAGAAGAAGGGGCTCCGTCCACACTCACCAGCACGACGGCGAACCTCTCCTCCAGTTCCGCGGGCTCGGGCATGGGCAGCTTGAGCGGCACACTGTGCGCCCTGAAGTCCGTCTGCTGAGAGTCCATGCTCCCCGCATTGCCCATGGCGACGGGGCCGGGGGAGCTCCGTCCGCCGCTCTCTCACAGGCAGGCCACGCCAGGCGAGGCTGCTGCCGCCGGCTCTCGGCTCCCACGACGCCGCCGCTCCGTTATTCCTTCCCCGCCCACCCCCAAGGAAAGCGGCGAGCGGACCCCCTCCCCAACCCAAGCTGCCGCCGCCCCCAACAAAACTGAGGTAAAAATAAAATAAATCAAAGCTACAGCAAGGCGAGCCGCCGGGATCTGTCTGTCTCTCTCTCTCCCTAGTCTTCTCTCCTCATGCTCTCCTGCTGCCTTCTCCGCCTCCCCGGCGCAATCCTTTTCTCCGAGAGGTGCGAGCCGCCAGCCGGGCTCTCAGCTGCTGCATGTTGCACAGTTTCCACTCCGAGCGGTCCCGCCTGAGGGAAGCAGCATGGCTCCTCCGGCGGAGAGGTCCGCTGCTCCGGGAGCCCCGCCGGCGCCTCTCGACCGCGGCAGCGAGCGCAGCGCCCACAAAGCGCAGGACGGCAGAACAGCAGCAGCAGCCGACGACGACGAACGAGCCAGACAGACAGACGAGCGCGCAGCCCAGCACAAAGCCCCCTTTCTGCAGCCGCCTCCTACGGAGCCGATCCCCGCCCCCGGCCCCGGGGAAAGCTGGGAAGCGTAGTCCTCGCAGGTTGTTCCTCATGCGCGGACATGCCCGGCTCGCGGGGCCGGTGAAGAGAACTTCAATGGATGAAAAAAAAAACTTCAATGGATGAAAAAAGAAATCCTCACGGAGAGGGTGGAGACATTTGTTTTGCATTCACTGAACAAAGGATGCGTAGTGTGACGGTGGGGAAGGATCTGCCATTCACACAGAGCGTGCGCCCCGTCAAAAGGATTTTTGTGAAGTGTGAATTTAACCCAGGGGTCTGCAACCTTTCTCAGCCGTGGGCCGGTCCACCGTCCCTCAGACCATGAATTCCTATGCCCCACAAATAACCCAGAGATGTATTTTAAAGAAAAGGACACATTCTACTCACATAAAAACACACTGATCCCCAGATGACTACAGGCCAGATTTAGAAGGCAATTGGGCTGCATCCGGCCCCCAGGGTTGCCTACCCCTGATTCAAACCATATCATAATTTCCCTGCCTTTCAGACATTAAGTAAATTTTACATTCGTTGAAATGAATGTGTCTCAGCCACGGCTACTGATTTCAATGGGTCTGCTCGGAGTAAAAGTGAGTTGATTGGGATGGCTCCTCACTAGAACATGAGATTCTTAATCTCAGGGTTGTGGGTTCGAGATCCATGTTGGGTAAAAAAAAATATTCCTGCATTACAGGGGGTTGGACTAGATGACTCCTGTTGTTCCTTCCAACTCTACAATTCTATAATTCTGCAGCCCTATATTTTAAACCACATGTGTTTATACATTTGCAGTATCACGCAAGTCCGTCTTCCAAAACAATAAAAACCCAGCCACATGGATAGATACATAGAAGAAGAAGAAGAGTTTGGACTTGATATCCCGCCTTTCACGCCCCTTAAGGAGTCTCAAAGCAGCTAACATTCTCCTTTCCCTTCCTCCCCCACAACAAACACGCTGTGAGATGAGTGGGGCTGAGAGACTTCAAAGAAGTGTGACTGGCCCAAGGTCACCCAGCAGCTGCATGTGGAGGAGCGGGGAAGCAAACCCGGTTCACCAGATTACGAGTCCACTGCTCTTAACCACTATACCATGTTGGCTAGTCTGAATAGGGTTGCCATATTTTAAAGATGAGGATACATTTGCCGACTTCTATGGATTGCTATGACAACTCTACCCATGAGAAAGAGGACATGACCTGGAAATGTGTTTATATTATGGCAACCCTAATATATGCTTATTGTTATTAAATTTTATTATGGCTTATGCTGTAATAAACTTAATTAACTTTTAAGGCACCACAAACATATATACAATATATATATATATATATGAGAAACTGCTGCACATATTGTACCTGATTTCAGAAACAGGTGTTATTTCACAGTCAAAAAAGACACAGGTGGCCAGTGGTTTCCAAAGTAAACTACAAATTAAGGCAATGTCACACTTAACAAGAGAAAAAACATTGGCAGAAACCCCCACTTCATCACCAGGTCCCTGGCCTGTTTAGACACGTTTCATATTGGTGTACACATCTTTCAAATGTCTGTGTCTCCTTGAGTCTGATTCTTTAGGTGAGCACCCCATTTAAATGTATGCACTAAACTGGCAATATTTTAAGCATCAACTCCTGGGGGGGAATCCACACACACATAACCCCATTAAACCTGTTCTATGGAAAACACCATGTATGCAGATGGGGGGGGGTCCCGCCAGCAGCGTAGCATGGGTGCTAGTGCCTGGGGTGGAGGGGACACACCAGGAGGTGAGGGTGAATGAGACCCGCTATGCCAGCCCTCACCACCAGAGCAATCTCCCCACTGGAGCCAATCAGGGCCACACTGCGCCTCCTGTTCAGCTGTGCAGAGGGGAGCCCGGCCAAACAACATAGTCTTTGGTGGGAACCCACCCCCCACCCCAATGCTCATGGAGAGGAGCACTGTGCAGAGTTGTGCTGGGGTCACCAGCATGTGGGGGGGTTGGTTCGCACCCCTCAAAATTGTGCACAAGGGGCCATGGTCCTACTGCCCCCTACACTACAGCCTTGGGTCTACTTTCCTCTTGAGTTAGAATTTGACCCCTGGTGATGTTATCCTCAGAAGTGCTGCCATTCAAGCACACATACACTCTTGGGCAAGATATAACTCACCAATGAGGCTTTGTTCTTTTGTTCACCTCCTTGTGTTTGACTTTAATGAAATATGGTTTCCCTTCTCTTTGAAAGCAGGTGCAAAATGGGCATGATTTTTCCAGCACGCATTACTATTGTAACAGTTACTGATAGTGTGTGTTACTGATAGTGTGTGTGGCTTTGTAACTCTTGGTACCATCTGCAAATTTTTTTAATTTTTTTTTGCTACGGGAGACGTGCGTGTTTCTCGGGAATAGGCATGAGTGGTGTCATGTCTCCGCATCAGGACCAAAATGACACGTATGCAATTAAAAAGCATTAGCATCTGACCGCTTTCCTAAGAAAAGCCCACATTTTCTTGGCAGCGAACGTGAGAGATGTAGTAAAAGTGCTATGAATCACACAATACAATGCTTCATTCTTGTTCATGAGTCTGCAATGCCAATCACATCCTTGTATGAATTCCACCCCCTCTCGCACTACAACTTCAAGCAATACCTTTGAACTAAGCTTTCATTCATAATTGAGAACCCTGCCAGCAAGATAAATATTTGTTAAAGCAAAGTTGCCAATTACTCTGCCTCGGAAAGCACCTGCAACTACCCACATCAAGATAATCCCGCAGAAAGCAAAATGGCATATCTTATTTTTTAAGGAAGGAACGTTTTGCTATTTATCTGATATAATGTAATTGTTCTTGCTAGGGGCAAAACGAGAGAAGCTGTCATTATATATATATATATATATATATATATATATATATATATATATATATATCACAAGTCACTATTGCATTTATTAAAGTCAGAGAAGATTACAGTGTTCATCTCCCCACCATTAATTAAATCAGTATATCTGTTGCAGGTTTTGAACAGTAATGGAATAGCAGATGCCGGACTCCATCTTGATTTAGCTGCTTGCCTTTTCTTTCATTAAAATGAACATGTTTGATTACATAACATAATTAAATAAAAGTTTTGAATGGATGATTATAGTGGACTTGGCTGCTAATTTATATGATGGGACCAATGATCCATTAACATAGACAAAACACACACAGTTTACCTTCCTTGTTCCAAGTTGCAAAACAGTTCCCTGGTGTCCATCTTTGGTTGTTATCTGTAATAAGCTGGGGGGTGGGGGGAGTTACACAGCTATACTAAAAAAAAAAAAAGTGTAGGTGGAAGCAAGTTTTATTGAATTCAGTTTCTCATAGATACAGCACAATCTTTTGCATATTTGATATGTTCTATAGGTCTGGCCGCCTGCTAAGTGTGCAAACATATTTCACCCTCAGAGGGTTTTATTTCAAGAATGTTTGCATTTATCTAAGGCAGGGGTAGTCAACCTTTTTATAACTACTGCCCACTAATGCATCTTTCTTGATGGTAAAATTTCCTTACCACCCACCTGTGCTCGATGGAAGGAGGATTCAGCTTGTACCATAGAACCCCCAACCGCCCACCTAGAATCCTGAAACGCCCACTAGTGGGAGGTAGGGACCAGGTTGACAACCCTTGATCTAAGGCAAAGAGTAGATAAGTACCGTACGTGATCTCACATTCAAAGAAAATGGACCAGTGGCATAAATACATTCACTCCCTTCAAACACTTTCTCAACAGGAGATGCTTTGGCATCATGGATTTGATGTTGCTCCATGTCTGTATGAACCACACAGAGTTATCCATAAATGACACCTCTCTCAGAAGTGCCAAGCCTTCAGAGACTTATGACTTGGGTGTATTTATGTATTAAGTATCTGGACTTATGTTCCTCCTTTCTTCCAATACGGGGCCCAAGGTGGCTTACAGAGACAGAATCAATTCATCGCTGGGGTTGCCCTCTTCAAACTTAGTCCCTTCATTTTCCTAGTCTCATATTTGTTTGCAAAAACCTCGTGTTTTATTCTATTTTTTTTTCTTTCTTTTTAAAGTGCCCCCTAGAATTCAAAGTTTAAAATCAAGCACTGAAGTTCAGCATGCATTCATTCGTCTGTTCATTTTGATTCATTCAGAATGTGAGCATCATTCCTTTCAGGTCGGCTCCTTACACATCGTTCTTTTGATGGCATTGTACAAGTCACTCAGGCAACACAAGCAAATGAATCACGCGGAGGATACACGTAGGTGAGTGGTTTATCTGTGTATTTTGTAATGTCAGTTTCCATGCCTGTGCACCCATGCTTCTTGCACAACAGCTGATTCTGCCTGACGTGGTGTGATATGAGCTTGTGCATTGACCGACAGCTAACAATAGATCCATCTAAGCTGGTGCCTTTGTACACTGGGCTACACATTATGCAACTTCCTTTTTGAATTAGGAATTAACTAACAGGCTTTTTGCTCTGATTCAGTTTATAGCTGCGTTAAATCTACTAAATTCTTCCAGCGTCAGTGGGGTACTCCTGGGGTTTCTTAGGCTGCAATCTTATGCACACTTACCTAGGGGTAAGTCCCACAGAGCTTAATGGAGCTTATTTATTTTATTTATTCAAGTGATAATAGGACAGGTTAATAAATAATACTCATTCTGTGAGACTGTAGAAAATTCCAAAAAAATGCTCCAAAATTATGGCAATATACATTAAACTAACTGGAAAACATGCACGCACATGTATAGAAGGAAAACAGTGTCAATGAAGACAAGAAACTAGTATTTGACAGAGTAAGTACCCCATTGCTGTGTAAACATAGGATTTGAATATAATTAGATAGATAGACAAAATAAAGTACACAAAGCACAGTTGGTGGTTTACATGGCTGAAACACAATTGTCCTCTTTTCTCTCTAGCTATGTCCTAAAAGCTTGCTTCCTGCCGTTCCGATATATAATTGTTGCTGCCATATAATTTAATGCTCCCCACTTTCCTTGGCTGTGGGAAGTTCAAAAACAGGTTTGCAGCCTCCCCCCCCCCCCCCGGTTTGGATGAAAAATACTGAGGGCTTGCACACCCTTCTGTGAGAAAGAACCTTGTTTACAAATATAAAGGTTGAGCAGAAAGCAAGCAAGCAGACATGTCGACAGAGTGCTCTAAGCTCCAAACACTTAGAGATGCCTTTCCTATGTCTGTCCTAATTCCGAGCCAAGCTACATGCATCTCCAAATCTGAGGGTGGGAAAAGTTGGATTGGGTTTCGTGTATCTTTCAAAAACCATAAACAGTAAAATAAAAAAATGGGGGGGGGGAATATTTGTAAGAATAGTGGGATGCAAGGTAGGGGATTTCATCATTTCCCTCCATGTGGCAGTTCTCCTGAATATAATCCCCCTTAAAAACAACTCTGCTGTTTGCCATGAGATGGAAGTTCCCATTGGTGCCATATTACTTCTCTTCCATGTGCCTTGGCCCACACCCTGCATTCAAAGCAGTACCCATATGGTGCTTGCATGTTTTCTTCCACGGATGGCAGAGCTCAGTGGCAGAGCACAAACACTGCACAGAACACAGAAGGGCCCAGGATCCATCTCACAAGGAAGCATCCTGTCTGAAACTCAGCAGAGCTGCTGCTCTGCTGAGTGACTATAGGCAATACTGAGTGACTATAGGCAATACTGAACTGAGTGACTATAGGCTGAGTGACTATAGGTAATACTGAACTAGATGGATCAATGGTCTAAGGCAGGGGTCAGCAAACGTTTTCAGCAGGGGGCCGGTCCACTGTCCCTCAGACCTTGTGGGAGCCAGACTATATTTTGGAGAAGAAAAAAAAGAACAAATTCCTATACCCCACAAATAACCTAGAGGTGCATTTTAAATAAAAGGACACATTCTACTCATGTAAAAACACGCCGATTCCTGGACGGTCCGCGGGCCAGATTTAGAAAGCGATTGGGCCAGATCCGGCCCCTGGGCCTTAGTTTGCCTACCCATGGTCTAAGGCAGCTTCTTCTGCTCCTGTGTTTGAGAGAACAGCAATTCAGTCACTGCTACAATGTAAACAACACAGTGGTCAAAGCACTTCCCAAGTTGGCTCCTGCTGTGAGCAAGCATGCATGTATCAATACATGCTTTTCCTTTGTGGCTTTTTTCACACCTGTAAACTGGCTACATGCAGTCTGTAATTCATAACGCTCTGTGCCGGCTTTTCAGAGAAGTTATCAATACAGCACTTCCTCTTCCTCTTTATATTGCTGTGTGAGTTATAACTCGGATCGTCTTTGTTATATCCAATGAGTTACAACGGCCATTACAATAACTTAGCTCTCCTCCCGTCCCTTCTCCCAAATGACCTCATCTTTCATTGCTCAGGAGAAATTGCACAATTTTTCCAAAGTATTTCCTCTGTTTTCTCTGTGGAAAGGCATGAAATCCAAGAGGCCGTGACAGCAAATGAGGCTGTGATCCGCAGCCCAAGTAGTTCACTTCCAGCAATGTAAATACGTACCTGTATTTGAAGCAAATTATTCTAACACTTTGGAGTAGACCCACTGAAATTAACGGACCCAAGTTAATCATGGTTATTAATTCCAGTCTGGGTGTAGTCTTTGTAAAGGTTAGTTGAATGCAACCCAAGATCTCCTTTTAAGAAAACCCAGCAAGTCTCTTAAGTGGGTTGTGGATTGTGCTCGGTTAAGCAATGGGTCTTAGACTAATTTATAACCAGCACTCCCACTGGATCATTACCATTTACTTTGCATCTATATGGATCCATTTCGGAGCTAGTCTGAAGAGCTTGAAATGCAGCAGCTTCAGGACTGATGTGATGGTTTTAGCCAGGGGATGCAGACAGCACCACTCTGATATTATTACTAAGCACTCTGCTCCCATCCCTGCTGATGCCATCTGTTAAAACACAGCAGGAAGGAAAGTAACGCAGCTTGGGAGGAGGGTGGCTTGTTTTCCTTCAGACTTTTTCTGAGAAAATGGGAAGGTGCTTTTTCATGTTTCTCTCTCTCTCCCTCCCTCCTCTTGACCCCCAAGAGGGCAGCTTCTTGGAAACCCCCAGCTAGACATTTAAGGGCAGGCCTTCAGACTTTTGCCGCTGTTCTTCTTTTGTGTAACTCCGCTTTCTATAATCCTGTCTCGGCTCCCTTTTTTCAGGGCAGCTCCTGTCTCTGTAAGTGTCATCGCACCAGGGAAATAGGCTGCAAACACACACATTCTGTACCCCACTGCATGGAACAAATCCTATTTTCTTCAAAAGCCCATGTGTTCCGTTTGGCTCCCTCCGATGTCATTTTGGCAAACCTCGACTCAGGGAGAGAGAGAGAGGCTCTTCACAGATTGTTGGAAACCATTTGCTCAGAGGCTCCATTCTATTATTATTACCCAACTAGGGCAGACACCAAACACATTCAGGAGTCAGCCAATGCCTTAATGGATGCAGCAGTTCTCTGTGTGCTGTACCCATGTGTCTCTGCGGTGCACTTTGTGCCTGCTGAGCCAAAGACCAGCGAGCTACACACGTACTGCTGAAACCGGGCAGAGATATTCTAGTCTTTTAAAACAACGGTACATATCCTGCCATGCAAACTGTGAAGTGGACTCTGGTCAACAGAAGCTTATGTCATGAATTGGTTATTCATCTTTAAGATGCCACAGGACTTGCTGTCATTTTTTTCTGCAGCAACATGGCTCGGGGCATCCTTTTTATTGTTAACTAAAGGCAGAAGACTCCCTGGCAAAGACCCTGATGTTGGGAAAGATGGAGGGCACAAGGAGAAGGGGACGACAGAGGACGAGATGGTTGGACAGTGTTCTTGAAGCTACCAGCATGAGTTTGACCAAACTGTGGGAGGCAGTGGAAGACAGAAGTGCCTGGCGTGCTCTGGTCCATGGGGTCATGAAGAGTCGGACACGACTAAACAACAACAACAAAAAAGGCAGGTCCTTCCTGCCAACCTAGCAGTTCAAAAGCACATCAAAGTGCAAGTAGATAAATAGGTAATGCTCCGGCGGGAAGGTAAACGGCATTTCCGTGTGCTGCTGTGGTTCACCAGAAGCGGCTTAGTCATGCTGGCCACATGACCCGGAAGCTGTACACCGGCTCTCTCGGCCTATAGAGCGAGATGAGCGCGCAACCCCAGAGTCGGCCACGACTGGACCTAATGGTCAGGGGTCCCTTTACCCTTTACCTTTAAAGGCAGGTCATACTTTGTTGTGGCCCTATGCCCCATCACTCTGCAGCTTCAGGCAGTTGATGAGGAGCTGCCTTTTAAATCTTTTTTTAAAAATTTTTTTGGTTAATTGTGCAATTGATTTGGTTCATTGCATAGCCATTAAGAGCTTTACAGGCTCAGATACATGGCTCATGTCCACCACTAACTGTGCATTCGGGGTCAATTCTGGGGAGCTTCCTCGCAGCTGAGATCAGGCTGGCCCCCTCCCTGCTGAACTTCCAGTGCTTGACAAAGACCTTTCTATTTCTGCAGGCACTTTGCGTTAGTTGTATTATGCCTATTTACTGAACTTACGTTTTTACCTGAGGGTTTTCATTTGTCTTAAACGCTGCATTATTTTGATCAATGGCTTGTTTTACAGATAGTTCTGTAAGCTGCTTTCGGCCGTCGACAGTGAAAAGAGGTCTATAAATACTGGAAATACATAATGAATGAATCCTGTGTGCTGGCTCAATTCTCTGCTATTCTGGGGCTGCTGGAATTTGTTAAACAGGTTGAAAATGGTCAACTCATTAAACTAAGGAAATATTTTGGGGGGTGGGGAAGATTCAAAGAGCACATTTGCTTTTCTTTCTTTTTTACTGATTGTTAGTTGCTTTGAGCCTCTGAGGAGAAATAGATGGGACAGAAATAAAATAGTGGCGTGTTGCCATACAGGACAAGGGTTTGTAGTTGGAATGAGCACAATGGTGCAGAACTAGCTGAGATGCTCTTCAGACCTCAGTTGATATATTTTATGCGCGCCGTGTAATAATGTGGCAAAATACTATTGTGAGCCTGGCTGTGCATGGATGCAGTTGCTTCTTCTTTGGTGATCGCTCGTAGCCAAGTAAAATTGTCTTCCATAAACACAGTTTTAACAATGAGTCCATAAGTGACTATAGAGGCCGGTTCTGGATCCACATGTCCTTCCACAGTAGGGACATTGTTTTCTAGGCAGGAGTTGATCATGGTGTGGATTTGCCAAGCGTGCCTTCCTCTTAGCACGTTTCTCCCTTGCATCCTGAGTTCGAGTGTCTTCAAAGCCCATGACACCTTTGGTAAAGGCTGTTCTCCAACTGGAACACTCACTGGCAAGTGCTCCCCAATTGTTGGTGTTTATACTACTTTTAAAAAAAATTGCTTTGAGACAGCCTTTAAATCTCTTTTGTTGACCATCAGCATTACGCTTTCCATTTTTAAGTTCAGAATAGAGTAGTTGCTTTGGAAGACAATCATCAGGCATCCTGCATTAACCCCCTGACAGTCGCACCATTTCAGAAACTGCTACCAGCAGTATCCTTCGCACGGTCAAGTTTTCTCCACACAATTGCAGCAATTGCAGGAGGAAGGAGGAAGGGCCTCCTTATTCCCCCACATATGGCGAATAGGCTCTTGTTGCTTAGAGCAGCACAAAGCAGTCTGCACATGCTCCAAGGTGCTTTTTTCCTCCTTGATTGCTATGTTATATCTTCTAGGGACGAGCCCTAGCATTGAAACTGATTTCTCGTGCGGATCACTTTTTTTATTACAATGGTACCTCGGGTTAAGAACTTAATTCGTTCTGGAAGTCTGTTCTTAACCTGAAACTGTTCTTAACCTAAAGCACCACTTTAGCTAATAGGGCCTCCTGCTGCTGCTGCGCCGCCGCTGCGCGATTTCTGTTCTCATCCTGAAGCAAAGTTCTTAACCCGAGGTAATATTTCTGGGTTAGAGGAGTCTGTAACCTGAAGCGTATGTAACCCGAGGTACCACTGTATTATTTAACCCTGTCTTAAATTAAATTCTGGATGTCAGGGAACCTAAACAAGCAGCCCAGGGAACTGGTAGAATTCTTCCCTCTGCTGCCCCACACCTCTGGAGATTTTGGAGAGGAGCATGATAAGTGTCTCCCAAGGATGATTTACACTTGCCACAGCTGGAAGTTGGCCTCTAGAAAGGTGATGGCTCAAGATCCCTTTCAAATCACTCACGATTTTATAAGGTTTAGCAGAGAGAGGAAAAACAACTCCTCACCAGATGATACTCCTGGCAACAAATCCAATAGACAGGGATTTATTTTTTTTTAAGTGCAGGAATCTGACATTTTGCCATGACGATAGAACTGTGCTGCTATAAAAGGAAGGGTTTCAAATGTGGCCCCAATATGGGCTGCAGGTCACACATGACTTTTGAGGAATTCTCACATTTCTTGCATTCCTCTTTAACAGTGATGGAGAATACAGGTCTCTTCTGTAGACCTGCTTTGAGGGAATCTGGCAGCATTAAAAAAAGAAAGAAAAAGAGGATCATTGCTTACTGGGTAGGCCACACAGCTCAGGAAGTTACTGCTATCTCTCACATATGACCAAGATTGCATGTTCCAGACATCGGGTTCATACATTTGCCATGTCTGAGCAATGTGTGAGTGCTCTTGCTTATTTAGAAATAATAAATAAGCAAACCCGCACCACCCACCCACTTGCAGGAGGTATCAGCAAACTTGTGAAAACCCCAAGTGCTGAAGAAAGAGATAAACATACCAAAAAAAATTGATTTGGGGAGGGACATATGGAAAGAGTCTTTGGGGGGAAAGGAGTATGTCTGTTCAGTGGCCATGGAATGCTGACTGACTGTTGAAGAGGAACAGAAAAATGGAGCAGGGATGGAATAGAGTGGGCGAGATACTGAATAGCAAGTCCAGCTCATCGCCCCCAATATGGATCCTGTGGTATCAGTGACTTAATTCTGCCTCCAGAGAAGTCACTTTCCATGTAGAGAGAGAGTCTCCCTGACCTTTCACTGCATCACTTCACAAATATGATATATTTATGTCTTGATACAGATGGAAAGATTTTGTACGTGGATAGCAGGTCTACCCACTGAGAACCAATGGAGGGGTGGGCTTCTCATAGGCTAGGTCTGCCCAGGTCTTGCCACTGCTCAGTCAACAGATTTACCAGAAATGCATGGGCTTATTTATATATTTAGAATATTTAATTTGTCCCCCTCTGCCACTGCCTGGCTAGAAAAATTCCTGCAGATTTTCATGGCCCTGGTGAGCCTCCACATGGGACCATGTCCAGCATTCAGCTTGGCAGAAAATAAGTTGTGCATGTTGCAACTATGGCATAATAATTACCGTATTTTTTGCTCCTATTTTTCCCTCCTAAAAAGTAAGGGGAAATGTGTGTGCGTCTTATGGAGCGAGTGCAGGCTGCGCAGCAATCCCAGAAGCCAGAACAGCAAGAGGGATCGCTGCTTTCACTGTGCAGCGATCCCTCTTGCTGTTCTCGCTTCTGAGATTCAGAATATTTTTTTTCTTGTTTTCCTCCTCCAAAAACTAGGTGCGTCTTGTGGTCTGGTGCATCTTATAGAGCGAAAAATACGGTATCATATATCATGTGCGCTAAAGAAAGCACAATGTTAACGCTAAGTTTATCTGAGGCCACACACACACAGTACCGCAGTTGCGCTGTGACGGTGTCCACCAGGCCAGCTTTGCCAAGCCTATCTTTCTGCTGCAACCCAGGACCTGAGCCTGCAATTACTGCTTCTGTCTGAAAAATAGAATGGAGCGTGATCAGTCGCTGTGCAAAGAACCAAGGATGTTTAAGAGAGAATGACTTGCTCAAAGGGGTTTTAAAGAATATCACACAACAGAATGTGGCTGTATTATATATAAAAAGAAGACATTTAACAGAGCGCTTTTCCACACATGAGTGCTATCTCATTGTTGTCAACTCAGTTTCTCTTTGTTTTCTTTCTCCTTGCTAGCTCAAACTGAGATGCTGCAGCGTATATGATTGGATGGATGACCTCAGACTCACTGCCAAATGGATGACTAAAAACGAACACAGAAAACACAATCCATTGTTTTCAAGCTGCCACGGCCACTTTGTTTTACACAGAGGAATTGGTCTCTCTCCGTGTTACTCTTTTCAGTGCTGCATGCAGATTTAAGCACCTAGAATCTTTCCTTTGTGACTTCAGATGTTATAACATAGGAGAATGAAGTGGAAATGTGGATGTGATGTTTAAGAGGTATGATGCTGAATGTCCCCGTCAAAATAAATATCTGCTCAGAATACATGCCTTTTTGATATTCTGGTTATGAAGGAAAAACAAAAACAAAAAACACCCCAAACCTATTTGTAATGGAAACCGGGCATCACGTACTAAGATTTTGGGCACATTGATGCTTCAAACAAGAGCTGCCTCTAAACCTGTTTCAAAAAGAATTGTGAACTGTAGTTTATGTTTTAGCTTGACAGGGGTTGAGAATGTGGTTAAAATGTGGTTTGACAAAAGCCTACCTCCTGTAGTGTCCTCTTTTTGGAGATCTCAACAACTCCCCACCCCACCCCCAACAATAATCCTGGCTATGCCTATGTGTATGATGCCTGTAACCCACATAGAGGTTAAGCAGCATATACCGTCTTTTTTGCTCTATAAGACTCACTTTTTCCCTCCTAAAAAGCAAGGGGAAATGTGTGTGCATCTTATGGAGCGAATGCAGGCTGCGTAGCTATCCCAGAAGCCAGAACAGCAAGAGGGATTGCTGCTTTCACTGCACAGCGATCCCTCTTGCTGTTCTGGCTTCTGAGATTCAGAATATTTTTTTTCTTGTTTTCCTCCTCCAAAAACTAGGTGCGTCTTGTGGTCTGGTGCATCTTATAGAGCGAAAAATATGGTAAATCCTGTTCAACCAATCAATAAAGAACCATGGAAACTGTAGTTTTTGATGTAGCCCTAAGCATTGAGAAATTCAAGCCCCCCCCCCAACACTACAGCTCCTAGCATTCCATGGCTGGTTTGAGAGCTGTACAGGTTTGAAACTATTGTTTTCATTTGTAAGATAGCTGAAAGCCTATTTGCCGAGCTTGGGCTATGATTGCTGACTAAGCATGCTTCCTGGAAAACATGTTCCATTAAAATCAACAGGATAATTTACAAGACCACTTTAGGTACACCTGAGTAGCTTCTTGCCTGCACATCCCCTAGTCCAGATTGCATTGCGCTGTCCAAGGAGTGAATGGGTTGCCAATTATGTGGATGCGTCTTAGGTTAACTATTTCCATCTAACACAGCGTAGCGGTAATAACATGAATGGATGGCTCTTCAGGTGCTATTCCTTCAGAATACTTACTACGCAAACTCTGTCCAGAATCATCACATTATATTGCTTTCAAAAACCATGATCTTAACTACCTCTTGTGGTGAGCGCAGGAGTGACTGCTTGATATCTGTTCAATAACTGTTCATCTTCTAGCTGCAGAAAACACTCTGGAGGAATGACGAACATGTTGCTGTACTTATGAATCTGTTTGTCTTTTAAACAGTTTAGAAGGTGTGGTATTTCTCCTGATGATTCCCCTGATTTTTATTTTTTTATTATTTTGACAGCTGAAATCTCATTCTTTTGGTAGGCAAAACACATCTGCTCAAAGTAGCTGTAAATTGCAGAAACAACTTTTGGTTTATCCACACTTAGAAAGTGCGGGTTCAAGGGGATTTTCATTGGTCCTGCTGTTTTCCCTGGGAAAACCCTCTGGGTTTCCCACTGGATCTGAAGAAACGTCCACCCACAGAAAAACTGACTGACATTTGTTTCTTGCTTTGACTCTTGTAATTTGCAAAATCCCCTAGCCCTGCCTGCACACAGTATTAGTGACTACAGAACGATGACAAATTGTCACCATCACCTTATTACCCAACAGAGATGAATTTATGCAAGATACTGTACATAAAGGTACACTGAGTGTTCTCTATCCCATTTTCAATCTGCTAAGTGTTCAAATTCCTTATTGGGGTGTGTGTAAAAATTCCTTTAATCTCTGGCTGCATTATTCCTCCTTTGAAGTGAGAATTGGGTGCCAAGGAGTAATTCTTTGTTGTTAATTTTGTGGCTTTGTGTGAATTTAATGACCATAATAACAGGATGCCTTGAACAGCACTTTTTACTTTTAAAAAGATGGTCACAACAAGAACATCCCCGACATCTTGTGTGTATATAATTTTGCTTTATCAAAACCAGGGACCTCTGCAACACTTAGCAATTACTGAGTTGCAAAGTCTCCTGAAACAAAGCAACATTTGCACATAAATACCAGGGCCCTGAATTATATATAACATATGTCATGGCCAAATAAAAGGGAAATGGGCGTCTCTCCTAATATCTGCATGGAAAATTCAATTAAAATGTAAATGTTCAGAATTCTCACAGAATGCACTGTCATCTACATCCAGCTATTTACTGGGGGAGTTTCAGAGGTGGAATAACAGGGGAAATTCTGGCAGGGACACTGTTCTGTGAACCATCATGGAAGAGCTAGTGGAAGTGTATTATCAAAAGCCTTAAAAAAATATTGTATATATAAAAGCATGTGTCATCTTCTTTTTTTCATGCAAAGATACTGGTCCAAGTGAGAAAAGGTCATACTGAACACAGAAGAGGCCTGCTCGTGAAATGGTATTTCTGATTCCAGTTGTCTACTTCAGCTTTTCATAGAGACATAGAGTTGCAGTGTGTTGTCTGTGGCAGAATGAATGAGCTTCCCTGGTCATATGGCATGTCAGAGAAAGGTGTTGAAATGGTGTCACAACCATGACAGTATCCCCTCAAAAAAACCATAGTTAGCCATGCTGGCTCATGAGAAAAATTCCAGAATCCATCAGGATTATTAGGTCAAACAGAGCATCACAAAAAGAGTGTGCAAGAATTGGAGCTCACCGGAACTCTTCATGAGGCTAAGCGATAAAGAAAGCAGGTGGGGAAATTGTCTGGCGGTGAAGCAGTAAGTCGGCATCAGGTAAGCGTCTTAAGATGGAACGTGGGAGGAGAAAGCAGACATTTAAACAAGGTTCTGTGAGGATGCTATGTAGACTTCAGGTTGCACCAACACCAATTGGGAATGAGGGAACATACAATGGCTGATCCCTAATCTCTGGAAATATCAAAAACACCCATTAACCAGGTCTGTCCCCATGTTAGGTGAAACACAGGTTTCTTTGTAGGTAGAAAACACTTTGGTATCTCCTCTGTGCTTATTGCAGGCATCTTTTAAACTCTGCTCCCTTCCATTTCAGACATTATTTCCAGCCTTAGCTCTAAGACTTATGAGGGATGGTGGAGAGAATTGTGCCGCTCCATGAATTTGAAGCCAGGATGCAATTTTGGCCCTTGCTTCCAAGTATTTTCACTTAGAACTGCAGCCTCTTGATTGTCACGGGACTCATTTATTTAACTATTTATAGACTGCACTTTTCATAAAAAACAACAGGACGGTATACCAGGATACAAAATTACAATAAATTGTGGTGACAATATCGAAAAGTCCGGTGACAAATACATCACAGAAGTCATACATTGGGCAAATGAATGGTCCTAAAAGATGGTGGCAAGGCATATGCAGTTTTTATGAAACCCATGGACACTCAAGTGAAATGAAACAGAATTCAGCACTCACATAGGGAAACAGAAGTAATGTTGGTGGGAAACTCAAAGCTGTAATCAAAACGGATCTGGAAAAAATTCAGCAGAATTAAAAAGTTTTATTATTTATTTAATTATACATACATACATACATACATACATACATACATACATACATACTGATTAAATTTGTATACCGCCCTTCATCCATAGAGTTCGGGGTGGTTCACAACATAAAATTACAATATAAAAAACAAAAAATACATAATAAAAATAGGAGCAAAAGTATAGGTGCAGTGAGCAAAATTTGTGACACTCACTAAGCTATCACATACAGTAGCTAATTCATTTTGTAATCAACTTTGTAATTACTGTATATGTAAATGCTTTGAGAATTCATTTACATAATTATAAGGGATGCAAAACTATAAATTTAAGACTGTAATTAATCTAGGGCTCATTGCCTCTTTTTATCTCCTGTATTTCTTGTATTACACCCTTCATAAAACAGAGATTCTGAAAATCTATTTATGAAGCATTTCCTATACTGCGGCTACTGAAACATCAAAGAATTCCCAGGACTTCTAAGAGCAGGTTTCACCATATCTGTCAGCTTCCAATGGGAAATGAAGGCAAATCTTCCCAAATAAATGAGGAAGGCAAGTTAATGTTGAGTTCTTTTTACATATTGTTGGTTTAAGTGGGAAAGTTCTAAACATAGGCTTGAACATGGAACATAAAAGTGCTTATTAACTTTGACTACATCATGAATAAAATGGAGTGGTGATGATTTAAAGGGGGGAAAGGGCGAACCGGGTTTTGAAATTCAGATTTTGTTTTACTTTTTCACACACAGTGTCTATCAGACTGTCGGTATTTCTGCAAGATGCATTCATTCACACTCCCCAGACACTTCTTTTAGATAATTATAGTGTTGGGAACCCTTTTGTCACATCAAGTGGCTTCATCGTTTAAAAGCAAGATGGTTATCTAGGGTGTAATGAAGCAAAACAAATTAAATTTAACAGTAACACTCCTAGGACTATAAACTAAAAAATGAACTTCTTAAAAAAAAATTACCTTCAAATGTAGCTGATAGGTATGGGATAGCATGAAAAGAGAAAATGTCAGCATGATATGTACAGGATAATTTCACCCCCGGCCTTGAGGCATGCAGTCCTGTTCTGTCCCAGGAACGAAAATGATATTGTTATGTGCCACCCCACCAGTGAGAGACCCCAGGGGTTTATTGTGCTTACTCAGGCTCAGTTTCCTCAAAACGAAGATTAACAGAGACTCGGGTGTGTTTAGAACATATGGTTTTGGTTACACATACACGTATGCAACCTTGAGCATAGGATGCAGGGGCTCACAGCACTAACACCTCCATAGATCTTGCTTCCAGGAGAGCTCCAAAGTCCAGCACAGAGCAAACATGTCTCTGTGTCTCCTGCTTCCAGCTCACTCACGGACAACTCAGGCTATTGTTCTCCTATGTACCAGGCAGATGAGAGGAGAGGGAAGGGAAGGGAAGGGAAGGAAAAGACCACCCATTTGTTTGATGTCACAAAGCAACTTCTTTCCATCTGCTAAATCATGGTACTTAACTAGCCAGCCAAAGAAAAGAAACCCAAACCCAGCAACCAGATGCCCAAATAGAAACCTCACTTTATACTTGTGATAAAGCAACTTGCTGTTTGTTCCTCTTGTTAATGTAACTCTTTCTCAAATACACACAACTCTGGTCTACTTTTGATTGCTATGTATCTGGACCCTTCCTAAGATATTGTAACCGAATTTCTGAGGGCTAGGTAATAATTTGTATTCATTGGCTCTTCCAAATCATGTTCCTGATTCCACCGTGGAGCCAACCTTGGAAGCTGAATCTCCTTTTCTAGCCAGTGATGTGGTTGGAGCTCATTTTTTAACGGACAGACTGAGCACACTGGCGGAGGAAGAGGAGTGCAGGGGGAGCGCACTACCCCCGGCAGCCTGATCCCGGTGGGATGCCACTGTGGCTGTCCCCCCATGCTGGGTGCCATGCCCCCACAGGCTGCGCGCCACGCCCCCAGGATGCGTGCCAACCCCACCCCTGCCTGCTCTCCGCTCCCCAGTGCCGGAGCATGAAGCTCCGCCACTGACTGAGCAAACCCCCAAACCACCCCAAAGGGTTCCTAAGATCAAGGAGCAGGCTTTTGTCTAACTTTGGATACAATTCGGCGACATTTTGAACCTTCCAAAATGGCACTGATTTTTCAGTTACTTGGAATTCCGGAACAATGCCGGGTACAAGGCTACTATATATTTTGGAAAACTATTTGTTCAATATGCATTTGGATACCCCTTACGGTGTCATAACCAAATTTTTCATGATGGCTCCTAAGTTGACGGAGCATGTTTCTTTTTGGCTACAACAGGATGCAATTTTGAATCAAGATGCTGGGGTGAACCTTTCAAAACCGCACTTTCCCCTGTGATTTCAGAGCTTCATTGTTGTTTTTGGTTTCTTAGAATTTCTGAGCAACACTGGATGCAAGACTGCTAACAGAGTATAAAAAATGCTTCATCACACAGACCCTGTAGATTTGATGCACCTCTGTTATTGCTATGTGATATGGCAAAGCAAATGCATTTGTAAGCAACCCAGAGGACATGGCAGGTTATAATGGATGATCTACAGATCATAAAGCTAGCTTGTCATTATCTCGTTGGTGGCTCTTCTGCATGCTCGCTCAAGCTGTGAAGGCCCAAGGCATTCACTGCAGCAGAGTTCCATGGTTTGATCCACAGTTCCTGCCCCAAGACCCAGACCACCTTCTTCTCGCTATGAGAGAGGAAACAGCCTTTTGATACAAGCTGTTGTCAAGTCCTTCTCCAGGCAGACAATGCAGTATAATTACATCCACTCTTCCTATGAAAGTGATAGACCAAAAAGCATGTCTAAAGAACAAGGGATGCGCAAGGCATACAGGCAAGACAGTCTGTTGGTACCAAAGCAGAGAGAGAGAGAGAGAGAGAGAGAGAGAGAGTTGTTCTTGAGGGTTCTTTTCATTAGGGGATAGTAGAAGCTTTTTGGCGATTCTTCTGATATAGAAAAAAGTGGGACACAGAAATTCAGTTTAAACTAAAATCAGGTCAGTGGAAACACTCACACATTTTGGTAAGGCTACGGAAGGCTCTTGTTTGTATGTATGTTCAAGGTATATTTCCTCTCCAGGCAAGGAACAGTGCTTAGTGTAGCTTGCAGCCAGCTGCATCAAAACAAAATGTATCAGCAAGCACGTGTGTGTGTGTGTGTGTGTGTGTGTGTGTGTGCGCGCGCGCGCGCGTGCATGCGCACACACACACACACATGTTATCTCTGTATCGAGGGTTGGGAACCTAATAGCCCTCTAGATTGTACTGAACTACAACTCCCATCAGCCCCAACCAGGGGTGGCATATCCTGTTTCACTGCTTGAGGTGAGACAGGAATTTGCCACTGCCCCTACTGCTGCTCCGCTCCTTCCTCTTTTACCTGTGTTGTGAGGCGATGCCTACAAGGCACTGGCAGTGATGGCAGCTGCAGCAGCAACCGTGAAGCGCTGGCAGTGGCACCAACTTCCAGTGAGATATTGCAAGATCTCGCCCAAGTCGTGTGAGCTCTCAAGCACTCTGTGAGATCTTGTGAGATTTCAGTGAAATCTCACCAGAATCTGGGGCCACTGCTGGCACCACTTTTCTGCTGGTAGCGGAGTCAGCGAGGCACAAGGGCAAGTGCTGGAGGCAAGGCAGGGTCAGGGCTGGTTCAGGTGCACATCAGCATGAAGACTCAGAGATGAGCAGTAAAGTGGATTCTTTATTCATGAATATAAACAGAGAAACCTGCGGGCAAGAATGACTCTAGTAAAGCAGTTGCTGGAACTGATGATCTGAGCACTTCCCCCTCAGTCTCTTCCCTGATTGGCTGTTATCCCAGCAGTCATAAACTCCATCTCTGTGCTCTTTGCTCTGCTACATGCAAGGCCCTCTGTGCCCTTGGAGAAAAGGGAGGAGGGGAGCTGAATACAGCAGTACCGGCAGGCTCCTGTGAATCAGTTCACACCTCCTCCTCAGCTGCCTGTCCTACATTTGCAGGACTTTCTGCCGCTTCTTCCTCTCTCTCACTCAAGCCTGTTGCTTGTTCAGCCTCCAACCATTCTGCCCTCCCCGCTTCATCCTCTGTCCTGTCTTCAGTGTCCTACCACCACTCCCTTTGCTTCCCTATGGGGGTTTTCCAGCTGGAGCCTCCACCAACTCCTACTCCCCCCTGACAGGCAGGTTTTGCCTCTTGGACTTCTGCCACTTGAGGGAAGGGCCTCACACTGCCTCATCAGTGGCCCCGGCCTAGCCCCAGCCAGCAGGGCCTCTAGTCAAGGATGATGGAAGTTGCAATTCAGCAGCATCTGAAGGGCCAGAGATTTTCCCATCTCTGCTCAACATCCATACCTAGCAATGCTGCAGACTGCTCATTCCTTGCCCTGTAAACAGGCTTAGATATTAAGTATGATGCTAACAAGGCTTGCATTCTGTATATGCTGGAGGCAGTTCGAGCTGTACAGCGTGCTACTTAACTGTACAACTGTCTTTGAAGGAAACATGCTGCACTAGCGAATAAATATTTTACAGCTACCATCACATTTGCCTTCCCCTCCTCTCATTTTTCATTTTCTATTTTAAAGTTCTGAAAAACTACACAAAGAATTATAACATGTCTCCTCCCTGATTCTCTCTCTCTCTCTCTCTCTCTCTCTCTCTCTCTCACACACACACACACACACACACACACGTTTTTACTCTCAGTTCATGGAACTGTGCCAGAATTTATAATACCCAAAACTGGATCAAAGTTAAGCGCTTTTCATCTGGCCCACTGAGATTGTGAGCAGAAACCTGCTTTCGGCGCTGCAGAGATGTAACTCCAAGGCAAGGGATCAGCCTGTTTGATGCATGTGCAGAAAAAGTAGAACAAAGTCCCTGGGATAATTAGGGCAGTTAGTAGCGGGAGAACTCAGACTTTTTAAAAGAAATAAAAAATACAGATACCTAAGGAAGTATCTTGTGCCATTCTGATGAGGTCTAAAGTAGCTGGCATAAGGAACTGGCACCCATACACACAGAGATACAGACACAGACTGTCATTTTAAAATTTTCTACCCTGACTTTAAACACAAGGCCTTTCCTCCCAGTGCATCACTGCAATGGGGAGGGAAATGGCTGTTTCTGTAGCTCAGAGACTGGTCCTCCCATGACATGGGGTAATTGTCCTCCCTGTTATAACACACGGCTTGCTAGAGAGTTTTTGCAAGCCCAATGCTGTCACGAAGCAATTTCTCCACTGCTGTGCTTAATTTGGAGGAGAGGTGTAACCCACGACAGCAGTCAGGATTATTGTAGGGTGCATGCCTGCACATGAGGGAAGAGGGGCAATCCCATTGCACTAGCATTAATTTTTGCGCCAGCACAACTATTTAGTTGAATACCACCCAGTGGTATTCAACATTGGCAACATCCACTTTCACCTCCACTGGCATGGCTTTAAAAAAGTCTGAAATTCTGGCTACGATCAAGGACTGGATCCGTCATAAACAGCAGAGCATCCATCATTGCTGAAAGGCTGTTTAGCATGATAGTTCATGAGAGGAGAATTCAGGCAGAAGTCAAGGAAATCTCCCAATGATCTGACTCTCATATCCTATTCCAAACACCAGCATTGCCAGTTCTTCACTGAAGAATTAAAAGCTGAAATATCGAAACCATCAGCCCTGGGCTTTCTTGTCTTGATCCCAATAGAGCTTGGCTGTTGCCTCTGAAATGACAGGCATGTGTTCTATTAGTTCTGCATAGTTATTTGTTTAGCTCCATTGACTCAGTTGCATGCCTGCTTGTCCTTTTTCAGCTAGCAATCATTCTGAACCAGCAACTCCTTTCCACGTAGCATTTAGGCTATAGTATATGGAAAATGTTCCACTGATTTTTCTTCTTCTTCTTCCAGCAATTAGTTAACAACAGGAATGCACAGCAGCAATGAGGGTTTTCAATTAAATGTCAGCTTCCACATGGCCCTTTGGCATATGGAGAATATGATATCATATTCACACTGAAGAGATCTGAAAATGAGCTAATTCTATAGCCGCCCTATCGCTTGCCCCTCTGAGCCCTCAAATCTTGGCCTGTACTCAGCAAAGGATTTGAGCCTCTCCTTTGTGCATTTTGTCACATGCCAGAAACAAGGAGGCAGTAGTAACATGCTTGCACTGCTATTTCTTTATTTAGAAATTTATGGGATCATGCCGCACTCAAAACTCTGAAGGCAGAGTACAATAAAATAATAAAACCATTGAATATATAAAACACTACAGAAATCATCATCAGAGGCAATAATTAAAGCAAAGCCAGAAAATCCCAGAGACCAAATAAGGACTTGTCCACACTGGAGTTCCCATTCCCATTTAATTTGTGTAGTACATATGATGTTACCCTAAAAAAAAAAAAAAGCAGTCTCAATACCTTCCCCCTGTAAATACAGGTTTACTTGATGCGTTGTTAATCCAGTAGCTTGGGGGAAGGCAGGCTCCAAACTGCTCCGCTCTGGTCGCAGGAGATTTGCTTCTCTTTTTGCATGGGTGGATCAATTGTTACTTTCTGCACGTTCCATCCCCACAACTTCCTCAGTGCTCTCATTTCTTTTCCAGCTGTGCTTGTAAGTATTTCTGGTGCGCTCCTGACTGGAGGGTCCTTGTTTTCCTTTGATCCCCCGGACTTATACAAAACCAGAAAACTGCACAAGCAGTTTTAAAAAAATAAAAATGTGTGCACCGCTATCTACATGCATGCCCTGTCAATACTTAATCTGCATGATGGAATCAACATATCAGAAGGCAGGGACCAACACAAAAGGGAAGGACGAATGGTGTGAATAAGAAACACTCAAGTCATGCCTCATATTCACATCTGTGGGGTTAAGGACCACTCCAGTAGGGGGGAAGCAGATTAACAGCTAAATAATGTTCAGATGTGAACAAGCCATAAAGCTGAAAACAAGGCAATTTAGATTACATTCTGAAAGTACCTGGGCAAATAAAAAGGTATTAATGCCAAAATAACATCCGAGTTGGAGCCAGGCGAGGGGCCAAAATCCTCCTAACTTCATGACTATCATGGTCACACTCTTTTTTCCTTACAGAAGCAAACTCAAAGGAATTAGCAGTAAAAAGCTTTAAACAACAAACCAACCCTAAAAGAGAGTCTTAACCAAGCTTTGAAAACCAGAAAGAGCAAACCTGGTGAGAGGTAGCCGTGTAAATTTGTTGCAGCAAAACCAGCAAAAGCTCTTGTAGCACTTGAAAGACTTAATAGATTTACTGCGGCATGAGCTTATGCAGAATAGCACTGTCTACTTCATCAGATGTGTGGTGTTATCTGTGGTCTGCAGGTGTGAGGATGTAAACACAGATGCACATATAGAAAAGAAAGACAAAAACAGTAAGGCCAAATGGCCGTGAAATGCGAAGAAGAAGAAGTCCAATCAGGGGCAATTCTGTGTAAATATTAAGATAAGCAAGGTGACCCTTCTCAACCACAATAATTGATGATAAGACAATTTATGGAAAGAGTTCTCAGATGTTGCTACACAGCATGCCACAGATGTTGCCACACAGCATGAGACTGAGGCTGCCGGCTCTTAAATAAAGAAAAACGATGTGATGTGGCCTGCATGTGGGGTAGATTCATCTTAGTTCAGGGTACAACTCCTGAGGCTTCAACTAGGTCCTGCTTAAGCTATTCACTTAGGTCCTTGGGTACACACTGGTGTCCAGCTTTAAAGAAACAAAAATAAACAAAAATACTGAAGACATCAAGAAGAGAAGAGAAAAGATAGCTGTCCAGGGTGTGGATAGAAAGATGCTTCTGGAAGCAAGGAGAGACAGGAGCACATGAAAGACTCTGGGAAGGAGCTGCTGGGGACCCTCAGTGACAAAGACTGAACTCCTCAGCAGTGGAGCTCTCTCAGCGCAATTGGCTGGAACTCACAACCATGTGATGGGGAGGGCAACAGACACTCAGAATGTCTTCTTTAAAAAAAGAAAAGGCTGCCTGAGGTAGCTGTTAAGTTGTGGGTAGACATAGCAGACGACACAGCGATTCTTCCAAAGCAGCTCTTTATTTGTAAGCTGGAACAGAACTGAACAGCAAACAGCTCAGCCGGCCTACTTCTATAGGCAACCGGCTGTCAACATTGTAGCAACAACAACCCAGGGTTTTCCGCCTAAAGTAACTGACATGGACCTGAGTGAAAACTATCTACACGATACTCCTGGTGGCCAGGGTGAGAACTTCAATACATAACACCCCTCCCCACCAAGAAAAGGCATTAGTTACAATCATAGTGGTTCCATTACATACAGCAATACCCTTATTGGTTTCAGTAAGGCACATGAGCATATTAATTGACCCTATTCACCATAGAGCTTTATATGTGCAATTTGTCCAGTGAACATAGTCTCTTAAATATGCTGGGCGCTTGGAAACCCTGCTGGATCGCCGAGGGCCAGTACCAGAGTCCGGGTGGCCTTGTGGATTTCCTGGGTGGAGAGTTCAGCAGCTTCTGAGGCCACGGCCTCCTCAATGGCTTTCTGCAGCATGAGATCTGGCTTGGCGAGGAGACACCGTTCCAGACGGATGTCCCGGATCCTGCAGATGATTCGATCCATCAGGGCATTGTCTAAGTCTCGGAACTCGCAGTGCATTGCAGCCTGTCGGAGGGTGGCAGTGTAGTTGTTAATTGGCTCCCCCTCTGCCTGGTTCCGGTGGTAGAACGCATGGCAGGCAGCAATCTTGGATGGCTTTGGCGCGTTGTGGTTGCGTAGATTCTCTTGAATCATGTCCCACGGCTCTGCCTGGACTGCTAGAGGCGCAACCAATGCTTGGGCCGTTGCAAACACTTCGGAGCCACAAAGGCTGAAGGAAGAGACCCCGCTTCTGCTCTACAGACCCTCTTGTCAGCTCATTTGCTTGGAGGTAGCAGTCGAACTGAGCGAGGTAGGAGTCCCATGATTCAGAGGCTGGGGCAAATGGCGGTAGAGGCACAAGTGAAGCCATGGTTCCGATGCCGACGTGGAGGGTGATGGATGGAACACAGTGCTCTAGCCAGAATTGTCAGCTCTGAATTCGTTCTGCTCTGTGATTTCGCTCAGTGTTTCAGCTCCGCGATTCAGCTCATCACAGAGGGTGACCGCGTCTGGCTGTGCTCTGATGTCCATCTATCCCACCTTTGTCGCCAGTGTTAAGTTGTGGGTAGACATAGCAGACGACACAGCAATTCTTCCAAAGCAGCTCTTTATTTGTAAGCTGGACAGAACTGAACAGCAAACAGCTCAGCCGGCCTGCTTTTATAGGCAGCCAGCTGTCAACATTGTAGCAACAACAACCCAGGGTTTCCTGCCTAAAGTAACTGACGTGGACCTGAGTGAAAACTATCTACACGATACTCCTGGTGGCCAGGGTGAGAACTTCAATACATAACAGTAGCCACCCTTAAAAGGATCCTATGCTGGGTTTAGTCCTCTTGTACCTCAGCCACTTGAAGCCAGAGCCATAGGTAGGTGATCTTGCACCCCTCACAGAACTGTCCAGATTGCGCCCCCAGCCACTGACAAATTAGCTCTTCTTTCCTCCTCTCCTCTCCTCCACTCCCCCGCCCCACTCAATTCACCCTCTATTAAAAACCTTTTCTTATGAGGCAATCAATATATTTATTTACAGACATATTTATGGACATATTTTTAGCCAATTTTGCACCCCACCTTGCCTGTGCCCCTGGCGGGGGCCCACCTCAACACTCCCTAACTACGGCCCTTCTTGAAGCCACGTTACACCTGCCCCCATCCCATATACAAAATTAACATATTCATGGTTAATATGTTTTGATCCTGAGGTAAAATAATTGCAGCCGTTCTAGTGCCCATGATGCATGGGAAGAGCTCTGAAATCCTGTTGCAATAATTTATATTGCAAATTAGCATTTTCACAAACACCTTCTGAATGCTTTTCAGTCAGTGGGGAAAAAGTGCTGTGACCATTTGGATACGAGAGTGGCTAATGTGTGTTGCAAGGTATCTATACATGTCTATTTAAAATTAAATTCCATTCCAGTTCAACATGACTTATTCCCAGGGTAAGTGGGAATAGGACTGCAGCCATGCAGCACAACCCTATACATATATACTCAGAAGTAAGCCTCATTGTCTTCAGTAAGACTTACTCCCAGGTAAGTGTGTGCAGGATCATGTTTAGTAACTTTGCAAATGTTGGAATAAAACAACCCTGAATCTTATTTAGCATTTAATCTGTGTCCCAATGTGTGTTTTTATATAGCAGGCCCCTGCCCCAAGGGGCTTACAATATGAAATTTAACAATGAGGGCAGAAATGAGAGGTAAGAATCTATTTGATGCTCCATCTTGGGGTCGTAACCCCAACAGTTATTGCCCTAGCATAATGTGGTCTAAATTATTTATCTGGGCTGACAATAATGAATAATAAATAATAAAAGTGCTCTCTGCGTTTTGATAAGAGCAGAGGGGTACGCATGTCACTCTGGGAGAGGCAGAAGTTTAACACCAATTTGTCAAGATGTCTTTGGCAATATTTCCCCGAGGACCACACACCGAAGGACTGCTTTAAGTGGCCCGAAAATTCTGCACAAGTGGTTTCCACGCTTGTACCATGTATGAGTTAAATGTAACAGCTTGCCGAAGGTCAAGTCCTATTTTTATTACGTAAACTGGGAGAATGAAAGGAGGAGAAGGATGGAAAAATACCTCTGGGCGTTGTTTTTCATCTTAACAGCTCTGTCAGAGCAGCAGTTTGAGAGGATGCTTGGAAGCAAGGATATTGATTGCCGAAGTTGACCACACATCGACCAAGCAGACCCACATTTGTTTTGGTTTGGTTTTTTATGTATATATAAAAATCTATCTTGCTTTTCTTCAAAATAACTCAAAGCAACTGCCAGTTAATCAAAATATCAATATAAAAATAGCCAACAGGGGGAAAATGAGCAACAGATAATCAGCACATACAAGGAGATTGAACAGTAACAGAAGAAATCATAGCTTGCCATCAATTTATCCCAAAGGCTTCATGGAAAAGCTGTAACTATGTCCAAGAGTAGAGAATCTGTGGCTCTCCAGGTGTGTTTGGACTTCATAGCCCATTATCTGTGACCAATGGGCATGCAGACTGGGGCTGATGGGAGGGGGAGATGTAGCATCTGCCTAGGCAGATAACTGTCCTCAGGTCCTCTACATAGGCTGACTATTGGGTTTTTCTGGGCAGGAAGAAGTATAAGAGGGAATCCTATTCAAGGTAAGCAATATCGGGCTTGAAAGGTTAAAAAACAGCACCTTAAATTTGATCCAGACTCCAGAAATGAATAAGCAGCAGAAGCAGATCAAATCAGACTGGAGTTACAGGCTGGGTCTGGCATCACCTTTTAGGATCAGTTGGAATTTTTAGTGCATTTACAAAGGGCAGCCCCAGATGGAACACATTGCAGTAGTCTAGTCAGGAGGCTACTAAAGCATGAATGGCTACGAACATAGTGATGGTAAAGACAGAAGAATCTGTATCTGCTTCTCTGCTGTGAAAATGTAGCTTTTCCATACTTCCGCAAATGTGCATACATTTGTCAAAGATGAATGGTCTCTCCCTCTGATAGTAGTGGCAATTAGTGGCAGGACCTTTTACTGGTGGGCATTTTGTCAAAGTATCTCTTCCCCCCACCACATCAAGTAGTCATTAGCAAAAGAAATGTTGGGGGGGGGGGGGAGAGACTATGTCTGGCTTTAACAGGACTTGGTTCTGCTCCAGAATTTCAATCTTGAAACACGACACACATTTCACCTCAATCTAGCCAATGGTGCTCAACATGAATTGGTTTATAGGCTCGTGCGCCTTCCAGGATCACATAGTGCAGCCATGTTAAGAGCCTCTGTTTCTGTGAGGTTAAGGAGAAGGCTTTTGGGGTAAAAGCTGTCACACCTTGGAGAATGCGGCCAACACTTTTTAAATTTATAGCTGGAATGTGATAGGACTGACAGGCCTCAAACAGGTTCTGCCATTCCTCCCCAAACAAGACAGCTTTCTGGCCTCCTCCTTTTCGTCTGCAGAAGCAAGAGCTGTGAATTTGCAGGTGCTTCTCACAGGAATGTTGTTGAGTCAGGCTGAAGGCAGCAGCTGTTTTCCTGGGGAGAAAAGCGAGTTGGAAAAAGGGAGAGACTGTGTACTGTCACAGAGCTAGGTGTGAAGGCCATTGTCCTAGTTGCATCTTGGACTTAAAATAACCACACACACCTCTACCAAAATATGTGAATAGTAATATATTTTGGAACTGGCCCTCTTGTGAGAATGACATGTATCTCCACGCATAGGTGTAAACTTGACAGGCTCACACAATGGATTTAGGGCGCACCCACAATTCTGTTTGCCCCACCATTTCCCCCTAGGAAATCCACTGTTTAGTGCTAAATCGGAACAAATGGCAATTGGGTTTTCCACAAATTTGCCTTTTGTCCAGTTTTTCGCTAGACAGCAGGTTTCCCCTGAGGAAAACTGCAGGGCAAAGGCTGAACCCAGAGCTATTTTTCCTAGAAAAAGAGGTGATGAGACTCACCATGAACGCCTCCCTCATTCTCTTATAATGGCAATGGCGCCCACCTGAAAGAACTGAGTTCTGGTGTGTTTCGTCCAGGGGAAAAAAGCCCTGGCTAAACCACTCAGACCTGTACCTAGAAAGCACAGGATAAGCGGAAAACAGCTCAAGCCCATGCTTTCTATTCTTATTAAGAATTTACACCCTGCCCTAGGTGACTTAATCCATCCCCCTCGCTCTTCCCGCTTTCTTTGGAGCTCAGACTAGAAGGCCTCAGGTGGGCCCAACAGACTGCAAAGCTATAAAGAAGACTGAACTAGGTAAGTCAAGAGACTCCATACTATCAAAACCAGGGACTTTTTTCAGCCGGAACTCGCCAAAACTCAGTTCTGGCGCCTCTCAGGTGGGTGCCATTGCCATTATAAGAGAACAAGGGAGGTGTTCATGGTGAGTTCCGGCACCTGTTTTTCTAGAAAAAGAGCACTGATTAAAACACAAATTAAATCTCCAACATGCTTTATAGCCATTTTGTCCCAGTTTGGGGCCAGAGTCCTAGTCACCACGAAAAACATTCTTGTGAAAATCACCTGTCAAAGTTGTTTCTGCTCAAATTCCCTCTTAAGATGTTCACTCTGAGGGATCCTGGGACAGGATATAGAAAGCAACCTGAATGTTTAGAATCGAAGGTTTAAGAAGACCTGTGGCTCACTGTATCCCAGTAAAACAATACTGCCATCTTCAGGACATTTCTATTTAAAACAGGCCCGAATGTATCTGTGGCCTGGTTCACACAAAACTTTTTCTTATGGCAATAACCTTCATGCAGGGAAAACTCTGTACTGTACATTGTCACATATGCAGTGCAGCACAGGTGAATGTGTTGTAGCCTGCTAAGCATATCTGCTAGCACAACTGCATTTCTCCACCCTCTTTTCTCCCCTAAATCTGTTCTGGGGTTCCCCCACAACCCACTGGAGCCGAACTGGGGTCTGCAGAGAGAAAAGGGAGGAGAGGTTCCACGGTACAAGTAGGAATTTTTGTGCCAGTGTAAGCCTTTTCAATTTTTGTGCCAGTGTAAGCCTTTTCAAAACCCAGGACCCAGCATGTATTTGGAGACCCCCTTTTAAAATCTGTTACTATATTGTTACATGCTACCCCAATCTCCACACCTGTGTAAGATTCCAAGGGTCCAGGCACTTACCCAAGGTTCGTGTTTTGTTTGGAAATGAGTCACACTGGAGACTGTGGTGTCTTTATGTTACATGGTTTATTATATTGTGCTCCGCCCCCGCCCTGTCTCCAGCTTGCCGCATTTAACAGATTGACACCATTTCCCCTCGATCATGCCATAGCCAACGGAAAACCTAACACTTCCTCCTAACAAAAACTTGGGCATTGTCTTCAGACTACCTCAGAGCTCTGGGAGGGGCCCAACTCATCCTCCAGCTGGCAGTGTCTCTTAATGGCCCACCTCTCAAGCAATCTATTCAACGCAGGAAGTTGGGTCCAGCTATTAAGAGTACGACTTCCTGTTTTTCCCTCCAACCACTGATTAAATCCTAACACTAATTCCAGGACCCTTGTACCCACAAACTCTGACACCCAGACTCATGACAATATATTTGCATGGTGGTAGTGCTGCCGCTGTGACCCACCTTGGATCAGGGCACGACCCACCAAGTGAAGACCAGTGTACTAGCAGATCTATTGACTTGGATATTGCCCTCTGTTTAAAGTGATTGCACAGGTAGGGAAGCCAGTATGTTCAATAACAGGCATGCAAACACTCACATATATTTTTTTTTTGTATACCAGTTAACTTGATAATGATGACGACAGTAATTTATTATTTATATATGTCTCTATGCAGGAAAAACATCATGGATGTAAAACAAACTAGTGCCATGGCTGCCCTATTCAGCTTTGGGAGATTTTAACCACAGCCCTTACACACAGAGGCCTCCCTGCATCTTCCACAGCCTCCTCCTAGGGCCTTCTGGAGCAACATTCCATGAGGAGCTGCTATCCAAAGGATCCTCCTCAGTTCCCCTCTCCCCACCTTGGGAGTATACATGTACAACTGGCTTCAAGGTGGAAGCAAGGGCTTTGACTCTCATCTCACATATTTTGAGACCATCAACAGCTCCCTTGTCGTTGTCATGTCCTCTGTTGCTGCTGGAACTTAATTTTTGCAAGAAAGGGGGGGAAAGCTATATCATCATGTCATCAGGAATAAGCTTCTTGGCCCTACTGAGACTATACCCCAGATGACAGAGTGTCAGGTGTCATAAGGAGCTACAAAGCCCATAATGTAAGGGATGCACAGCATGTTCGGACAGAGTCAAAACAAAGAATGATCAAGTAGACCGTTTGAGTAGAATGTTTTGAAGATGGAATTTTATTGTGACATGCTGAATTTGATTTTTTCCTATACCCAAGTAATGAACAATGGGGATCTGAACAGAATTCAAGATGGCAGCCAATACGACATTCCCCAGGTCCTGAAGGACCATTTCTCCTTCAGGGAAAAATATCCTGCCAAGGACAGCCAAACAGGGATTTTATTGCCAGAAAGGAGAGGTTTGATAATTAAAACCACCACGAAATTTGCTGAGCAAGTCCTATGAGGAATACAAACAAACATAAGATATGTCACTCAAACAAATGTAATTTTATTGGAATCTGAAATACAGAAATGACAATGAACACATTTTTGTGCAGAGAGACTAACAAGTCAAAGAAATAAGGATGGATGTTTTTAATAAACTGGACGCCAACAGCACTATTTATTAAAGTTAGAGGGCATAATATAATTTTAAAAATACCATTACTGGATCTAAAGCCCAGGAATTCACTAATGTGGAAGTGCTGCCCTTGCTGGTATAGTTGTCATTTTCATCAGCGACTCTTGGGCAGAAAGAGTGCCCTGTGTAGCCAATATTTTCTTTCTATGAACAGTTTTCTTCTCCTTTGCCATAGCTGATTCCATGCCCAAGCAGATTCATGATTTGTGTTGCTTATTTACCACATGTTAAGTGCGTGTAACAAGATGCAGGACAACTAGCTCTGTAACTGGCTGTTGAGTGAATAAGCCTGCTAGTTAGAGACAAGTAATCAAACTTTTGTTGACATAGACTCCGGTAATACTTCTGCAAATCCTGTAGCTCTGTCAAACCTTCACAGCAGGGCTTAAGCTGAAAGCTGTAACACTAAACATGTTTGGGTTTGGATCAAAGTCCTCCAGATCATTCAGAAAGTCATTGGGATTCTTAGACATGCCCGCCCGCTTTCCCATACGGTTAGGTATCATGTTCTCACAGGTATTACATTTAAGCTCATAGCCAAGCCCTCTCCAGAAATGGATGCATGGCTATGAATGCATGTTCTTGGATCTGTGAAATGAAACTATATAAAGCTTAGCAAGATTTATGCACTACTATAAATGCATATGCTCTAAACAGTTTACATGAAATGGTATAAAGCATTCATTAAAAATAGCAGTGGGTGGAATTCAACATTGTGCTAAGGCAATCAATCCGACATGGGAAATATTTGGGGTTGCCAGATGGAACAGTCTCTCCTTTCCTTCCTTTGTGCAGCTTTGGAGGTTCTATCAAACCGATCCATGAGGCTGGAGTGGGGGGGGGCAAATAAAAATAGACTTTAAAAGAGTAGGCATAATAAAATTATCAGAATTATCTCTGAGATCATCTGGAGGAGTGTCATTAGTTGCTCCTTGTGTTTCAGAAGCCCAACTAGTTTCAACCTGAGGTTGGACATTTAATGTCATCGGTCCCATGCTGTCGAAGACTTTTCCAGCTAAGATTCAGCTTCTAGATTCAGCTGGTATTCTCACTGACAACTTACAGGTACTTCTTTGAAGACTGTTTCTTGTGTCAGCAGCCCTATTCAGTTGTTTACACTTTTTAAAGATAAGCCAGTCATTTTTATGATCATTCTGTATTGTTTTCATTGTGCTTGTAAATTTTTTTGTACAGCCTACTGATATTTTATGTGACGGGTGGGCTATAAATACTAGCATAAATAAAAAATGGGTAATAAATAAGAATATAAATAAAAAAGCAGACTTTAAGAACAAAAGTGCATGTTAAAATTACATTTCTTGGCAGGCTTGCCGGAACAATAAAAGTTTGAAGCAGAACATATGAACTATGAACTTTCTCTTGATCAAAATAGGGATGTCCTATTCCATAGTAATAATAAAATTTTTACTTTTTACACTCTACCCATCTGACTGGATAGCCTCAGCCCCTCTGGGTGGCTGCCAACATATGTAAAAACATAATAAAACATGAAACACTTAAAAAGTTCCTTATACAAGGCTGCCTTCAGATGTCTTCTTAAAAGTTATATAGTTACTTATTTCCTTTGTTCGAGTTTCGCATACAGTTAATTCAATACCCTCCAAGCTTTCTCCAATGACAATAGGGATCAAATAAGAAACCGGGACGGCTGCTGTAAATTTGGGACCGTCCCTGGAAAATAGAGACACTTGGAGGGTCTGCAGTCTGCACTGATCCCACTGATGTCCATCTGAACTCTGCGAAATGTGCCACGTTCACACGGAAGCAGATGCCACAGATTCCAACCGCACCTGCTGCGAAGTCAAGTAAAAAAGCAGCCTTAATGCCAAGCGAACGTGCAGCGCCGGGCTGGCGCCACAATTCCCGAAAGCGCCATTGCTTTCTCTGCCAAGCTTCTGCCTCCTGCCCTCTTCCCCTAGAAGTCGCTCTGCCACTTCTCACCTCTATGGTTGAAGCCCCCTCTACATTTTGCATTGGAATTGCCAGGTGCGCGCGACTCTTCCATCCCCCCCAACACACTCCCTACCTCTGCTTGATGGGTCTTCTGTTCAAGGACCAACCGATGCAGGGTGCCCAACGAACCGCCTGCCTGTTCCTTCCCCTCTTCGTCTCCTCCCTTCGGAAACGGCGACTTCGGGATAAACCTGCGGGATTCAAAAGAGCCCATGCCTAAATTCCCTTTCTCAGCCCTTATGGATCGGCCCTCTCGCCTTCCTTCCCGCACCAGGATAACTCAGGCGACTGTGTAGACGAACCGCAAACTGGGGGGGCGGAGACAGAGGCGAGGTGGGGTCCTTACGGAGCGGGCGGAACAGGAAGTAGAGCGGAAAGGGAGCCGAGGGCGGGGCGGAGCTGTGCTGAGACGGGGTAGCTGCGCACCGAGTCGCTTCCTTACCTGGGGGCAGCAGCCGGGCCCGAGCGCCCCGGAGGGTTCGCCGTTCGCCGCCGTTATTATAATAGCCACCATGCCTCTCTTCGCCTCCAACCCCTTCGAGCAGGATGTGGGTGAGTCCCGGCGGGTGGGATCTGCCGCCCACCCCCCTCCGCCTGGGAAAACGGGGTCGCGAGGGGTCGCCGGGCTTCAGCAGGCAGCCCAAGTGTCCACGGGAAAGAGGGGCCGGGGCTCTAGGGCGCCGCGCCGAGGCAGCTGACCCCGGGGCGGGGCCGGGAGGGAGAAGGGAGGATTGAACCCGGTGATCCCTGTTTCCCGGGAAGCTCTCTTGGGCAAGAGGCCCGGTGACACAACCGGCAGTTCCTGTTCGCCCCTGGGGACGACGTTGCAGCAGCGCTTCCTGGGTGGGGGGGGCCCGGGGTGGGGGTGGGGGGTTCTCGTATGGACCAAGGCCGAGGGGCGCGACCCTGGGCTCCCTCGTTCCTTTCCTCTCCACCCCCCCCCCCGCCCTCACAATTGTTTTGGGTTACAAACACTAAAGGAAGCCGCTAGAGACCTTTCGGGAAGTTTTTGTTGCGTTGAGGTTTCAGTCTTGGGCAGGCGAATAAGAGGGGCGTCTAATGTTGGGGATCGATGCCGGGGTGGAAGCGGGCACCTCTTAAATATAAGAGGGGTTGGTGGGGGTTGAGAATGTCCGCAGGCGCTCAAAGCTGCGGTGAAGTTATTCCTCTTCCCTGCGTTAGAGAGTTGTTTGGCCCGTTTCTTAGATACATAGAGGAATCACGTTCGTTTATTCCCCAGAGCTGGTACTCGTTCTATTAAATATCTCGTTGGCTGTGAGCTAACTAGAGGAATACAGTGGTACCTCGGGTTACATACACTTCAGGTTACAGACTCCGCTAACCCAGAAATAGTGCTTCAGATTAAGAACTTTGCTTCAGGATGAGAACAGAAATTGTGCTCCGGCGGTGCGGCGGCAGCAGGAGGCCCCATTAGCTAAAGTGGTGCTTCAGGTTAAGAACAGTTTCAGGTTAAGTACAGACCTCCGGAACAAATTAAGTCCTTAACCTGAGGTACCACTGTAAGGGCAAAATCCCCCCCCCCCCAATCACCCATTGTTCTAGGCTCGTTTTTGGGACTGGGAATTTCATGAGTGCCAGCAGTTTCTGAGCTTTGCACCTAAGATTTCAGATTAAAACTGTAGAGTGGAAGGAAAGGAGGACCTTTTTCTGCCTCCCCACTTCCAGCAACTCACCGAAAACTGGAGAAGAGACCCTGTTAAGAATATTGGCGAGATAGGCAGGGGAAGATCTAAAAATAACCGTAATATTTTAGCTGCAGTTCATTCATTTCCAGCTTTGTAGTCTTGTTACAAAAAATCATGCCTAGACGTTCTGTTGTTGCGCCCATAACCCAGGTTTAAGGTGCCATTTAGCTCCTAGCTTTCATATCTCCGTTTCTAACACTGTCCATCGCCACCACCCTGGTGCAAGACTGGAACTGAGAACTAATAGCTTGCTGAAATTCTAAGACGAACAAGGGTTTTAACCTGGCGGGTAGTTCCAGCAGTTAAACTACTGGATCGCTTCGTTCATATGCATTCAGGCCATAATGGTGCTGGAGACAGAGATATGTGGCAGTTTCTCATGCAATTCCTTCTCCCAATATATCATATTGACATAACTGTTCAGATAACTGGGAGTAGGGGACTGGGAAAATAGGCAGGGAGTCTTGCATGGCTGACCTTGGTTTGACAACCTAGACATTGCAAGAACAGATATGCTTGTACCAAAACTTCTGGAAGTATTGAGGCCAGGCTCCTTGCACTCATTTACCTTCTGTGCGAAGGTACAGTTAAATTATTCAAAAACAGACTTCTAGAGATTTAATCTTAACCTTGTGCCTTCCTATACTTTCACTGTACTGTCTCTCACTCTGTCAAATAAATGTGTTTTGGATCTTAAATAAATATTGTTAGTGGTCTTGGTAATAATTTGGATGCCTTGGAAGGAACACTACACCTGGAGTTTATTAGTCAACAGACCATATATCAACAGACATGACAGAACACTTTTCTCCTCATTTACAGTGACATCAACTGTGGTCAGCTGCTTGCTTTTGTCATTCCTGGTTGGTGGATATTTTGAAACCTGAGAACAGGCACCTTTTTTACAAGCTGTCTTGTGCTTTAAAAGTTGTGAAATTAGTGGCATTAACCTCTGTATGTCTTTCAAACTTAGGCCTAAAGGGGGGGGGGGAACATTGCTTCCCACATTCTCTAGTAGTATCTGCAATGGGATTTTAAATTGTGTGTTTCTGAAACCACTATTTCAACAAAAATGTGTAGGAAGAAGAGGAGTTCGGATTTGATATCCCGCCTTTCACCCCCTTTAAGGAGTCTCAAAGCGGCTAACATTCTCCTTTCCCTTCCTCCCCCACAACAAACACTCTGTGAGGTGAGTGCGGCTGAGAGACTTCAAAGAAGTGTGACTGGCCCAAGGTCACCCAGCAGCTGCATGTGGAGGAGCGGAGACGCGAACCCGGTTCCCCAGATTACAAGACTACCACTCTTAACCACTACACCACACTGGCAGGAAAATAATCTTGAATCCTTTCTGTAGCTTCCCTGCACACGTATGCATGCACTGTACTGAAGTTTGTACTGCACACGTATGCGTGCACTGTACTGTATTGCTTTTGACAATTATTTTTTTTAGATCTAAGGGGTTCTTTAAAAATCACAGAGGAATTGGATATCTTAATAGTCTATTGTAGATGGTAATTCAGATACTCTTAGAAAATGTGGGAAGCCAAAATACATGGATGACAGTGCTCTCTTCTGCTAGAGGTTCAGCTGTTGAGCTTCCTAGGATAAGGCTAATATGTAGGGAGTTGAACGCAGATGGACTTTGATTTCTGGCACAAGCTCTTCTTCAGTCAACATTATTAAAAGCATACACCAGTTACATCAAACAAAAAAGTTAAGTGATTTGCTCGCTCTTCATAAAACACCATGAGAGTGGAAAAGATAGTAATGTACTGTAGTTGGGGGAAAGTATTCTCTTATGATCCATTCCTTTTCTGTTATACAGAGATTGCTTTATATGCATATAATAGAGCAATCTGGAAACCTGCCAACCTTTCATGTCAGTTGATAGGACCCTGTTGGTTCCTATGTCCTTACAGAAAAATATACATGGTTCAACAACCTTTGCTTTAGGCTAAGCAGCTCTTTTTCATGAAGGCTGATTGCATACACACTGAGTTGATAATATAGGATACCTGAATTAAGTGGAGAATGAATTGGCATTTCTATTATTGGAGACTAGAATATTTAATTGAATTAATTACCAGAAACCAGCAAATTTGCTAGATCACTTAGTAGAAATGTGAATGCTTTAAATATGCTGATCATCTGGATGTGTTTTGTTGAAACCTGCAGTCTTTTTTTTGTAACTTGTTGCAAACTAGTCAGGATGTATGCTTTAGTAATTGGTTCACAATTATTTTTTGTTTTGTCATACAATAAGACACCTTTTGTGTGTTGGCGGCTATCTTTATTTAGTACTTGGATCCAAGAAAATATAAGATGATCACGTCACTATAGCCCTTTGTTCTTTCTCCAAACCAAGTAGATCCCTATAAGTATGCATTGCCTTGCTAATTTGCATAGTATCTTGTTAAACTGCACAAGTTTAACATGGTTCTCCATCTGGCAGGCATATTGTTGTTTAAAAAGGCAGTTACAACTTCAGTTAATGCAAAGAAACAGGTGTCATTGTGTATAGCCCTAGCTTAGTGAGGTACCACACATAGAAAGGGATGCTGCATTGATAGTCGATTTCCTTTTCTCTCTCCTTTACCCACTGAATAGTTGATCATTGCAAATAAGGCTTTATGAGCACAGTCTTAGCAGCTGAGTCAGGGGGAAGGAACCGTGTACAGTACTTCCCACAATTTCTGCTAGAGACAAACACAAACATGGAAGCATTGGAAATGGGAACAAATGTGCATGTAGCGTTTTACTCAAATTAGAACCTTTCTCAGTCATACATTTATTTAAAGTGTGATAGTTCCTAGTACAAGATAATTTTGTTAGCTTTCAGTAAGTCCCCCCCTTTTTTTACTGAAAAGTTGATATTTCTGTGATATCTAGCTTAATCGGGTATGTTGAAGTTAATGGAAGTACTAATTGTTTGATTTTACAATGTATGGGCCTTCCCCAACACAGCTACCCATCAGGTCTCACTGTTATCTGAGCTTCTGATAGTTATAGCACAGTTCACTTTTTTCTGAATGCATAAATCCTAAAAGATTTACAGTACTTGTAGAATGGATAAGAATTCTTTATTCTCCTAGGAGTACCACCCCTAATATTTCTGCTTGAATTAACTGTTCTGCATGTGCCTCCTGATTGGAGCAATGGTTGAGGCAGCAAAGCAATTGGCACTTCCTGTGTTACATCTCTTAATTGGGGATGACTTGGATGCAGAAGTAGGGCAACAGGAACTGTATCAGGAAGAGACGAGACCAGAGGGTTAAACATTCCAAAATAAAACAGTCAACCTACTTTTGTGGGTGGATATTTCAGGCACACAGGAGCCTTTGATTTCCTGTGCCATACAGCTTGGAACTTAACTGCCTTAGCGTTGAATTTGAAAATTGGTGGATAAAAATCAAGGCAAAACATGAATACACTTATTTCTGAAACTCAGTATGTATATATGTGTGTGTAATATTTTATTAAAGCTTTTTCATAACACAATAAGCTAAAATAAACTAATAGAAATAAATACAAAAACAGAGAAAGAGAAAAGAAAACATAAGCATCCTCTCTCAAAGGTAGCTCTTAACCCTTGTCATCCTCGGAAAGTGGTGGAGCCTCCCAACTCTCACCTGGGAACTTTTTCTTCTTCTCCCAGTCTCTCATCCTGGGAGGTCTTCCCTTCCCTGCCTCTCACTCAGGGTCCTTCCACCAATTCAGGGTCCTTTGTGTGTGTGAAATCCTTAGACCCCAATAACAGCCTGGAGCAGAGGACACCAAAGAAAAGAAAAATAACCAAAGAGAAGTAAACTCATTTTCAAACCACCTTCTGATGTTCTTTTAACAGAGGAACAACAGAGGAAGTTACTTTATGATGGAGTTAAACCATTCGTCCATCTATCTCAGCATGACTGGCATCAGGTCTCCAGAGTCTCTGCTGAGGTTTATGTCTATCCCTACTTGGAGCTGCTGGGAATTAATCCAACCCAGGATCTTTTGCATGCAGTGCAGATGCTCTACAACTGAGCCATAACCCTTTGATTTAATAGCTCTTCTTTGATAGCAGGGGGCAGTGCAAAATTATGGAATGGATTGTTCTGTCTCATTTCACAGCTGTTGACTAGGGATAAGGAAGATCTGGCTTTCTGGATGTTGTTGGATTCCAACTCCCAGTTATCAGGAATTATGGAAGTTGCAGTGAAGCGGAGTTGGGAGGACACCATTGATGCTGTTGGCAATGGTTGGCAGTGCTATGCTTTGAAGTTGCTGTAAAGGAGGAGTCTGTTAACAAACACACAGATCAGATCTTGAGAGTCTCTCACACATCGCTTGGACAGACGGCAATTTCAAGAGAATTCAGTTTTCACAAGGGAAATGCCTCATTTATTTGCCTATGATTTCCGAGCTCTAAATAAAGTTCTGTGAGCCAGTGCTGGTGCTTGTTCAAGCTTTGTTTTGTCCCTACTTCTTGCCGAATAAATGGGTTGAATCCCGTTCATGCTGTTGTGCAAGTGCTTTGGAGCCAGCAGGAGGTGTCCATTAAAGGGAAGGGAGTGATCTTTGCCAATTTCCCCCATCCTCCTGTAGTCCTGAACCCTCCAGAACAGATTCTCAGGGAAGTTGAGAGCTGCAGGAGGTGGGTCGGGTCATCTTCCAGCTTCTACTCCAGCTCCACAAAGCAGAGAATTAACTCCAGCGCTTCCCTAAGATGCAAAGTAGTTATTTGATTTGTAAATACGTTTAAGAAGTTTTAAGTTGTTGCCTTAAAGGCAGCAACATTACTTGCTGTAAGCCAATCCTGCTGTAATCTCTTCTCCATTATATTATGAAAGAACTGAGAATTTTAAAAACTAAATACTTGTGCTGCAAGCTGCTTTTTGGACATGCCCATCTTACAGTTTGGTTGAAAAAAATATGAATAGCAGATACATTAGACTTGTACCCACCTCTAAAGAGTTAATGTACAAAATTTCATATGTTTACACTTGGGTAAAGGAGGTATGAAAGATATGCCTTTTCAGACTAAACAGATCACATAAAATGATGACTTTGTAACTGCAGTTCTGTGAGGAGGTTTTTTCCATCACACTGAGAAAAGTGTGTGTCCTTATGGTGGGAACGAAAAAACTGCTTCTGAAGTTTATAGCTTTGGGAGCATATACAGAATAAAAAGCAGTTGTTTTGCTAGTGGCAGTCATAACATGTGTATGTGTTTGAAAAGGTGTTGATTCTCAAAGCACTATTTTTCTTTATAGAAAAAGCCACAAATGAGTACAACACAGCTGAAGACTGGGGAGTTATTATGGATATATGTGACAAAGTTGGAAGCACTCCTAATGGGTAAGACACTTCGTCCTGCCTGCCAGCTCTCACTGAATGTCATTTTATGTTTCTGCTGAGTAATCTGTGTTTCCTGTGCCCAGATCTGATAGGTAGCTCTATTCATTCCAGTCAATTCAGGCTGGTATACACAGTAATGTGCTTATGTTAAAGCTCATCTTGTATAAAAAATCAGATCCATTTAAGATGCAAAGAGAAAATGTAACTAGGTCACTTGAGAAACTGTCCAGGCTGTTAAGTCCAGGCTGTTAAGTAAATTCTCTTTCTATTGTGAAGTAGCAGAATTTTTTTAACCTAGAATTTCCAGTAAATGCCAGTGTTGTTTAGATGAACTTTTTTTACTTGTGATTGTCTTCCAGAACTCTTGGACTCTTGGTTCTCATTCTTTTTGGCAGCTTTTATTTTTTTTACCAAAAATGCATGCAAGATATATTTGCTTGCTTTCAGACTAAATTGTAAGAAGAAGTAAAATGTGTGCTTGGATGTGACTGTGCTTTATTCAAGCTTTGAAAGCATTTGGTACCTATTCTGTTTGAGCAAGCTAAAAATGTATACCAAATTGTGTTTAATGATATTGCTTTGTTTTTTTTACCAATCCACCTTCTGGTGGCAAATAGCACTGCCTAACTTAAAACTACAATTTTGCAAGGGCTAAAAGCAGCCAAAAGACAGAGGAGAGATGAGGCCTTTTCAGACCTTCAAATTCTGTATTGGATCGGCATGTGAAAGGGGAGCAGATATGTATCTCCTGATTGACAGTATGTGTGCCGTTTATAACCCTGCCTTTTCAGGGTTCCCAGTCTTGCGGAGAAAACCTTTAGTGTGTAGGCTGTCTGAACACAGATCCTATCAATGTGTGGAACAAGGGGGTAATTAATAGGTGTGATCCAGCTTCCCATTCACACATTGACTCTATGCAGAATTTGAAGGTCTGAAAAAAAGGCTGTTGGAGCTTCCCTTTGCAACATGAATGGTAGGATTGTGTCCCAAAACTTTGGTTTTCGGTGTCTTTTTCCTTCCACTATTACCTGTCTCCTTTTCAGTTAAGTCAAGTGTGGGCAATCTTGTTGATATTCCTTTGGAAAAGGTAATTGGGGTGTGTGTGTGTGATCAGAGTGCACCCCTTTCTCAAACAAGAGCATACACCCACCATCACCGTCCATTCACACAAACACACACTCCGTCCTCTCCCTCTTCTCTCTCGCATACACACGACCTGGAGAGATCTGTGCCACTGTTTTCCACATATTTCATGTTGCAGGCTCACCCCGTCAGTGCCAGAGAAAGAGCTTTGAGCAGGCAAGCGGAGCCTGCCTGATGGCCCTTCTCTTTCTCCACTCCATGGTCTGCTCTGTGAGAGTGGGGAGGGAGCCACCAGTCTTGAGAAGAACAGAGTTGAGTGAAGGAAGTGGGAAGATGCTGGCTCTTCCACCTTCAACTCTGCTCTTTTTAAGGCTGCCCATCCCCATCCCGTCAGCTCGTTGTGTTTTTAGTACAGCTAAGAGAGAGAACCCTGGAGTCCACAAAGTAATGGGATGTCTTCCCCGTTGTCCAGAGCAACCAAAAGTCACTCCAGGTGTCAGAAGAAGGGGGTGGTCAGGGGAGGTGCCCAACTTTGGGTGGCAGTGACAGGGAGATTGGGGGAGGGAGGGGAATAGGCCCGCAGGTTGCCATCATGTGAATTAAGTTATTGAAATAAGAGTCTGAAAAATGATATTGTTTTATCTAGAGCAAAAGATTGCCTCAAAGCCATTTTGAAGAGAGTAAATCACAAGGTACCCCATGTTGCTCTGCAGGCACTAACTGTAAGTATAATACATACTTATTTTATGAAAAGGGTTAAAACAGTTCTTTTTAATCATAAGGCAATACTAGATGATCGCTTTTGAATTCTATTTAATAGCTGTAGATGATGTAGTAAATCTTTGTTATGGCCAATACCTTTCGTCACTGCTTACACCTTGTATTTTATGTGGTTATTTTCATCTACTAATTTTTGCCTTCAATTTCACTTGTTAGCTATTGGGAGCCTGTGTTTCAAACTGTGGAAAGATTTTTCACTTAGAAATCTGTTCTCGCGACTTTGCCAGTGAAGTACGAGTTATTATAAACAAGGTAAGGTTCTAATATGCTCCATATTTAATAAAAGCCAATGGGGAGAAATTCATTGTTATGGTGTCTATGCATCTGTCCAATACACTGCTGATATTTAACTTAGGTTGCAGAAAGGGACAAATTGAACAGAATTGATAGGGCAGAGAGATGAGTGGAAGAGACTAAAACATGAAATGATTTTCCACAGCAGTATTCCATTATGGACTGCAATGAAGAAAGCGTAACATGCAGTATCTGAATTGACAACTGTCATGCAGGAATGACAGACCGTGAGAATTCAGGTAGATCTTAACCCTGCACAGTAGTAGAGCCGGAAGAGCAAAATATTTGCACGTAAGCACATAATAAACCCAAATAATGGTATTTATAACCAGTAGGAGCCAGCGGGGGTGTGTTACTCACCCGTCTCCTGAATACAGTGTGTTGCTTGCTGCAGCAGGGAATTCAACACAGTGCAGGCCGAGTGCGAATACAGTGTTGGCCTCTTGGACTGGCTCTGCTGTGCCATCTGAGCCACCCTACCCCTGCCATGTCCCATTCCCTCTCAGTAAGCAGCAACAACATGCTCAGTTTGGAATATGGGGAGCAACAGATCACACACACCCAGTTCTACATGCTGCTATTGCGTATGTGAACATGTTGTGGACATATTATCAGTGCTGCATTGACCTCTAGATTTTAGTACAAGGCAATTTAAACATAGGCCATGATCCAAACAGCTAGTTTAGCCATGTTCAAGGACCTGGCTGTGCCTAATGGCATTTCTTTCCTTCAGCGGGCCTTTCCTCACCTTAAGCAGCCAACCCTTACACCATTTCCCAATTCCTTTTTTTTTTTTTAACTCCCTTCGGTTTCAGAAGACGTGTGGCGCAAGCCCCAAATCCCCCCAGGCCTTCAGAGCTAATTTGGGTGGTTCTTTGGATCCTAGCCACAAAGCTTTAAAATTCAAAATTTGCCTTGTAGATTGTGCTATAAAACCGGGCTTGTTTGTGTCTTTTTAGGGTCATCCTAAAGTATGTGAAAAGTTAAAAGCTTTAATGGTTGAATGGTCAGAAGAATTTCAGAAAGACCCACAGTTCAGTCTAATATCAGCAACTATTAAATCTCTTAAGGAAGAAGGGGTTACATTTCCTACCTCTGCGTCACAGGTAAGAGGCTATAGTTATAACTTTTTTGGCATGTTTACAATTTTGCAGATACGTGAGGACATTTTAAGTAAAACGCAGAATATTTTGACATGCTTGATTTTCAGCAAATGCCTGGTTTTCATAGCGAGACAGAATTTTACCCTGCATCTGAATAAACTATTATCAAATGTATATTTCATCCTTTTAAAAAGATTTTTATTTCCTGGCTAGTTTACAAATATCTAAATATACTCAGTCATTTAAGAAATGCTATTAAAACAACATAATTTTATGCTATGATCCTTATTGCCAAGATGGAGAACTGAGGCATAGCTAAACTCATGACCCTGATGAATGCAGATGCATATAGTGGGAACTTTAAAACCAAGCCCCACCAACTGCTGTTTATTGTATATAGCCTTATCAATCTGCTAATGAATTCCAAACCTCAACAAAAAGAAGGGGTGAGTGGGTTGTGGTAGCGCTATGAAAAATCAGTATGTGTGACAAACTATTTGCCATACAGGGCAAAAGAAACAGGAGGAGGACATCAGCAGGTGCTAGAAAGCAATGTATTTTGAAGAAATACTCTGGTCTAATGCATTTTTTGGAGGGAAACTTTTCAAGGTCTGCTCTGCTTACTCAGTTACCGACTTGGGTCTCTCTGGAGGCAGCGAGCAAAGGTGCTTGGAGTGGGGGGATTCGTTGATCAGTATTACTTGTGACAGGGCTAACCTGTATGTATTGTGATGTTAGTACCAAATACTGACTCTGCCTTACAAGGATTTTGTAAGAATTGCTGAGATAATGTAGATGAAGCGCTTTGAACTCGTGAAGTACCCTCAAAATAGGGAGCCAAGGACCAAATTGATGTGTGCAATAAATTTATTTATACATACATACATACATACCCAGCCACTCTGGGTGGCTCCCAACCGAATATTAAAAACACAGTACAGTCTTAAACATTATAAACTTCCCTAAACAGGGCTGCCTTCAGATGTCTTTTAAAAGTAAGATAGTTGCTTGTTGCCTTGATATCTGACAGGAGGGCATTCCGCAGGGCAGGCGCCACTACCAAGAAGGCCCTCTGCCTGGTTCCCTGTAACCTCACTTCTCACTACCACCAGAAGGCCCTCGGCGTTGGACCTCAGTGTCTGGGCAGAACGATGGGGGTGGAGACGCTCCTTCCAGTACGAGCAAGCACATGAGTCCAAACTCATTCACGTAATACTTAGCCTTAGGTGTAACTCTCTTGAGGCTTGAGTTGGCATTTTGTCTAGAGACAGTATATACCATTACCTTGTGACTGAAATGCTGGAAGTTGAGATGACACTGAAGAGTTCCTATCCAAAATCTGTGTTCCTAGCACCTCTTGAGATTCCAGTCCTTTCTTGTTTTAAACAGGTTTAAAAAATTCTTCCCACAAGGCAGCTACATCAGTATCACTGCTGTTTTTAAAGTACAAGCAAATATAGAACTTTTTCCGCTTGGTGTAGTATATTAATATTGCCAGTACATTTACAGAGTCCCCCAGCTGTTGCCAAGAATGGTGCATCATCAAGCAAAAACAAAGAGGATGAAGATATAGCTAAAGGTAAAGTATTAGTCACCATGTATCTTGAGCAATATAACATTTAAAGTGTTTCTAAGCTTATGCTTGGAGATGTGTTTTGATGCCTAAAATGCACAACATGTTCCATTTAAAGAAGACTGAACAATGAGGTGGAAATGGGTTAGGAAATGGAAGACAATGAGAGGATTGAGCAGTTATTTTCTTAAGGGGGCAAGGAGTAGGGAAAATTCAAGTTTTATACCTAGAAAATGCATATTCTTTTGGAGCTCTTCTTCCCTTTAATTGAGCTCTTGGGATGCTTGTTTCTTCTAACAATTTTCTGTTAGTGTTGTCATTCTGTTTTGCTAGTTGTCAAGAACTGACATCAGTTTCTAAAGCTTATAAGCAGCTTGAGGTCTGAGACCTTTCACGCTTATAGCAGTGGTGAATGACTTAAGAAGCTCTTTGTGATCTGGAGTAATCCAGCTAATTTACACGAAATTACCGTATTTTTCGCTCTATAACACGCACTCGACCATAACATGCACTCGACCATAACACGCACGTAGTTTTTAGAGTAGGAAAATCTGTAGGCATGCCACCCGTAGGCATTCCCTCCATAACACGCACAAACATTTCCCCTTACTTTTTAGGAGGAAAAAAGTGAATGTTATGGTGCAAAAAATACGGTATATTGCAGTGTATAGCGCTTTAGCAATATCCTTAACAATAAATAAACAACTAGTTACCTTATGGTAGAAAATAAAACTGCTATTAACACATTTCATCATTCTTTGGAACATTATAAAAGGCATTTCTTTGTTTTCCAAACCATAGCTATTGAATTATCTTTGCAAGAGCAAAAACAACAAACAGAAACAAAACCTTTATACCCACCTGTAGAAGTTCACCCAAGCAATCAGAAAATTTCAAGAAAGGTGCGCGCCTTATATGACTTTGAAGCTGTCGAGGACAATGAACTCACCTTTAAGAGTGGAGATATAATTGTTGTTTTGGACGACAGGTATGTTATACTTTGAGACCTCTATCTGTAGAGAGGGCTGCTGAACTAAATTTATTTACTGTTTAGGGAAGTTTTTTAATGACTGGTGTTTTAATGTGTTTTTAATCTCCTGTTGGAAGCCGCCCAGACTGGCTGGGGAGACCCAGCCAGATGGGTGGGGTATAAGTAATATTATATTGTTGTTGTTGTTGTTATTACTACTACTACTCTGTATGGGTTGTAGCCAACAAAGTTCTGCTCAGAGTAGATCCACTGACATCAATGAACCTAAATTTGTCATGCCCATTCATGTCACTGGATCTACTCTGAATATGACTTTACATTGGATACCACCATGTATGCCATACTACTGCATGCTCATTATGCTTTGAACCCCTGTGATCATTGTAAAACGTCCTTGGACACCCAAAAACCATTTAGATAAATTCTTAAATCTTTGTGGAGGGTTTCTTCTCAAAATACAAGGGGGTTCTGCGCTTGATCAGAATTTTCATGTGTGTGTAAGCCACAAGGAACCCTTTGAGGCAAGATTAGCTTACATTCATCTTTTCATCTCTAAACTCTACAACTCTACTTTGCCCTGCTTCCCAGGCAAAGGGTGTCATCCATTGGCATCTGTGTTCTGGAGAGCCCCAGTCATCTGGTCCAGATGTGGGGGGAGCGCAGGTAGGGGGAGAAGAGGGGCAGGTCCTGTTGTAAGAGAGGAAATTTGCCCATATGAATTTCATCAGTAGGATTGTTCTTCAATTGCAGGAACACACTCTTAAGCCAAACCAAAGCACCAGGCTGCAGTATTGGTTTGGATAGAAGTTCTGTTGAAATTAATACAACTTTGAAATAGAAATGTTCTGGATTGTGATATGGACTGATACTGTAGCTGTCCCAGCTTTTGAATCATGGAGCCATTTCTTTATTGCCACCACCAGAAGTGTTCTTTAGGAACTGTGTTGTTGTTGTTTTTTAAAAGTGAAGTGCTTCCAGAGGTTTACTGATTTAAAAGCGCTTCACTCAAGTCTTGCGGAGGAAAGCATGGCGACTTTCATGAGCCTTAGACTTGTGTGGTGTCCCCTCCCCTTTCTTTCTGTGTGGCTGCGAGAAAGCGTTTTCACCTGCCATTTTCAACTAACTGGTTTATAGTTGTGTTGGAACCTCAGATTGCGGTTAATCTTTATGGTGGATTATTTATTTATTTGTGTCCTGCTTACATGCCTCAATGGCTTTTGAGCAGTTTACAGCTATAAAATCAATTATGAAATACCCATGCATAATTAAAACACACAATGAAACAATTCCTTCAAAGCATTTAAAACATACATCAAAATAAGCAGTTTAAAAGTGCAATTAAAGCAATTAGATCAGGAAGTTCAAGTTCAGAGGAATGCTTGTCTAATGAGGTGTGTCTTCAAGACCTGGTGCAATGCCAGTACTGGCAAAATTGGCTGGGTTCAATTTGCTGTTCTTAATGCCCTAATCCTAATGCCCTTAATTGGGCAGAGGAGCAGAAGATAGTTTGTTGGGCAACATGCTCCAGTATTCTTAGGGACTTTAAAATATTAATAATGTAATTGTTGTTGTGGTTGTTGTTGTTTATTATGCCCTGCCCATCTGACTGGGTTGCCCCAGCTGCTCTGGGCAGCTTCCAACAAAAATACAGAGGCAAACAGCGTTTGTCCACAGACAGCTTCCGGGTCATGTGGCCAGCATGACTAAGCTGCTTCTGGCAAACCAGAGCAGCGCACGGAAACGCCGTTTACCTTCCCGCCAGAGCGGTACCTATTTATCTACTTGCACTTGATGTGCTTTTGAACTGCTAGGCTGGCAGGAGCAGGGACCGAGCAACGGGAGCTCACCCCGTCGCAGGGATTCAAACCGCCGACCTTCTGATCAGCAAGCCCTAGGCTCTGTAACACATGTAAAGCAGCTATAGTTACATGCTAATTCATAAACCTGAATGCATAGTAAGGATTGTATATTAAATTACTTAACTGAATTTGTTTCATTCATTCATTGTTTCATTTGTTTCAACCTCTGAGGTTTTGGAGAACACTTGTGAGATTTAAACATTAGAGAAAATAGTAAGATGTTGTCAAATACACACAGAGAACAAATATTTAGGCTTTTGCTTCTACAGGTTTTTTTTAAGAGGGTTTTTTTCAAGTGTTTTCTTGTGTCATTTTGGTACCTTGTAGCAGATGCTGGGCATTTTGCAAATCTGTCCCTACAGTGCTTTGCTTGTCTTGCAGAGCAAGCGGTTGTGGTTTGTTTCTGTGGCTTTTCTTTAATGGAGCTATGAATGGCAGAAGGCAAGTTATGGAAAATATTCACTTGTAAATTAAGAGCCTATGCTAGGGATTTGTAGGGAAACAGGTGAGGGACAGTATATTGCAGTTGACTGTTTGTGTAATAAAATGTAAATCTTTATTGCTCAGTGATGCCAATTGGTGGAAAGGAGAAAATCACAGAGGAATAGGATTGTTTCCATCTAATTTTGTGACCTCTAACTTAAACGATGAGCCTGAGTCAGGTAAGCCGAATAAAAAAAGGTGGTATTGAAAGCACTTTAAAAGTCACACATAAAGTATTATCCCAATTTGATGTAGGAACGTACCATGAAATTTAATGACTTGTCCAAAGTCACTAAGTACCCTGGGAATTGGCTCTAATCCTCTTGACTCACAATGCCTAATTGTGCTCTGATTGCTAAATCGTTTTTACCCTATGCAATATGACAGAAGATCTTGCATTTTTATGAGCAGTAACTTCCCATATGTCTTGTCAGTGGCATTATTATTTCAAGACAAGACTATTTCACTTGCTGTGAAACCACAGATGGAGGAGGGATGAAAATGTGAGAATAGATGGTTCTTAACGCTCTGTTGCAACCTAATCAAAAAGTTTGGTGTTGCCAAACGAAAACATTGAACTATCACAAGTCAGACTGCTAAAAGTCATGATATGAAATGACTTTTAATTTGCCATCTGGGTTTTGAGCTCAGTGCATTTGTGTTTTAAAATAAGTGTCGTACACCACAAGAGCAGAATTTAAAACTTATTTTTCCGTGTGTGAAGAGTTGCTGCACGTAGGAAAACTTAAGCAGATATTTCTATCCCTGTAGCTGTATTGAACTTGGATTTGTTTTTATAGACATTTTTATTGTTGGGTGTTTTGGGTTTTAATTTGCTTCAGGGTGTTTTATTGGGAAGTGATTCAGAAACAAACAAACAAACTGCTTGGAAAACATTTTAGATTGAGAAACTCATGCTATCATGTTCTCTTAGCTGCAACTGTGGAGAAAAGTTCTTCTGCTGAAGACACAACAGAAGAAGTTACAAAAGCTGAGCCGGAGCCCGTTTACATAGATGAGGTGTGTGGCTGCTTTCAACTAGTACAAAGTCTCATTAGATACTACTTCCTTGAAGAAGCTATTGAATTTTGACTGAGTTTGGGAACTTGCAGTCCTAAGAGTTCTGCATGCCTTTCTAGTGATGTTTTTCTTCGTCTTTCAGAGTAAGATGGATAAGGCATTGCAGTTACTCCAGAGCATAGATCCATCGGACCCTAAACCTGATTCTCCTGATCTCCTGGATTTAGAAGGTATTTTTGATTGCCGATAAATGTGCCAGCAGTCCTATTCCAGAATCCATTGTCCTTTGTTCAATAAGCTAAGTGGCAGTCTGGGAGAAAGGTGGGAGGTGAGACTCCCCTATCACAATGCATATCAGCCCCATTTATATGGCTTGCAGTCTCCTCAGCTATGAACATTTAACTGAACAAATATCAATATTTGTATATTCTCAGATATCTGCCAACAGATGAGTCCCATGATAGATGAAAAACTAGAAGAAATTGATAGGTAAGACAGTTGAGCAATACGTGTGAGTAAAATGGGAATGTATGCTTAAGCAGCACATAGAAGACTTAAGACTGTCATGTTTTCTCTATAGACCTCTTTCAACTTATCCAGGCTTGTTTAGAAGCTTGAAACAAGACATTAGCTTTGTTGTACTTAGGCCATGCACAAGCAAAGAAGAGGACAATTCAGGCTGCAAATAGGTTTAGAATGTGGGACTCTTTGTGGGTTTACTAGAACCCACCTGTAAGATGGTGTAGGTCTAGCCATCTTAATTTGTTTCTGCGTTCCCAGCAGGTGACCACTTCCTGCAATTTGGTTGAGTGCTGAATGAAGGCATAATGGGGGAGGGATATTAACTATGGGGGTAGTGCTATCAGTAGAACAAACCAAGTGGATTTTGGTCTCTTGGAAACAGATATCAATCCCAATTATTTTCAGCTTCTCTCTCCCACCCCTCACCCCCTAATGTTGTTTGGATAACTTATAAACTTAGCTGTTGAAATTTAGAAATCCTGCAGATTTAACAGTCATGTCTCCTGTCATAGCCTTCAACTATATTGTCCCCTCTTGATGAAGTAGTATCGTGGGGGTGTATAGCTAAGTTCTTACTTAAACAGTTCTGGGAATTGCTTGTGTAAAACGGCTAGCTAGCTTTAGGAAGCTCAGGTATCCTGTAAAGCAGCCTTTGCCAACACGGGAATCTCTCGATACTTTGGACTAAAGGTGCTATCATCCTCAATCCATAAAGGGCAGTGGTTGGCAATGGTATGAGTTGTGGTCTACAACATCTGATGGCACTCTGTTGAAGAAGGCTGCATGATAACTATGGGAACCGAGCAAAGGGTTGGATGTGTTGCAGGGAAGTCCTTAGACTTGGTATTGAGAAGCAAACACCTTCTTTCCAAGTCACTTCTTAACCTCACAGGCTGCACATTAATGTCTAGCACACGGACAAGTGCATAACTGCAAACACTTGACTTAACACTCTTTTTGAACTAGGAAGCACTCGGAATTGTCTGAACTAAATGTTAAAGCCTTGGAAGCTTTGGAGCTCTACAACAAACTGATGAATGAAGCGCCTATGTATTCCTCATACTCGAAGATGCATTCTTCTGCACCCTATCCACCCACGTCCGCTGGTGTTCCAGTGCAGGTCAGTGTCCCTGTCTAGCAAGGATTCTTTTAAGAACAGTTGCTGCAATGTGAGCGAGGGCCACTGCTCCATTAACAACTTTAAATTTTAAGGTTTTTGAATCCTGCTGCATTACATGTCAACATACACGTAAGCAAAACAGCTACTATTTATTTCTCCCACAGCTATTTCTTTCTTTTTTTAACCCATACTACATACGGTAGTTAACAGATTTCGGAGAATGCTTTAATTGTAAATTTATTGTAGGCTTGGATCCAAAGAGGGGAGCAGGTTCTGTGTTTTCCCCCCAGAATCCTAACTCCGCTTTCCTGAGAATAAGCTGCATTGAATTCAATTGGACTTAATTTCTGAGTAGGCATGGTTAAGATTGTGTTGTATGACTGTATTTGCAAAATAATTGTTTTTATATCACCTCCTTCCTTGGGGAGCTACAGTTGAGTGGGTGGGGGTGTTGCGAAATAAGATCCAAGCCAGTAAGTTTTCCAAGTTAAACATGTTTTCATTGTAGCTTTGCAAATCAGGGGGATAGATTTACTTGTTCAAGCTTTACATTGATGAGCAGTCTAGTTAAAAGGCTTGTGGGCTAGCTGATAGAGGGACTTAGGAATTAGGCATACTGCAGTACAAAATTTTGGGTGATACACCAGCATTGCAATGTTTTTACGTTGACACCAAACAATAAGTAAAATAAAAGAGATCTGTTGGTGCACATGTTTTGAGTTGTAGTGTTGAGATTTTTGACAACGATGTGTATCTTGGAAGGACAAAAGCAGTGTTGTCCAGTAAACTATTGATTTCTCTTGCTTGTTCCTTTGGGCTACAAGTTCTCTGTGTGCTGAATTAAATAACTTGAAAATTCACTCCAAACACTCACGTTTGCTTTAATAAACTAAGGGAGTGGGGAGAGGAAAATGTGCAGGCAATAATTAAGTGCAAAAAAGGGGGGGGGAGTGGCTGCATATATTAGGTGGATTTTACATAATCAGTGTGGAAAGAATAGTTACTATGGTAACTGCCACATCAAAGATGATGCATTTAGCTATTATGTATTGCAGTGAACTCTTAAAAATGATAGAAGATTGATTATATTGGGGGGTGTAAAGGAAGTTATGAGTGTTAGACATCTTAAATTCTAATATTCCTGTCATTTGAAAATAATGCTGCTTCCTGATGAGTATTAAAAACCAGTGATAGCTATAGTTAAGGGGCCAACAGTCATACTAAGAGCAGCCCCACTGAAATAATTGGATAAGTCAATTTATTTCAGTGGGTTCAATCTGAGTGTGGTTTAGATGGTTATCACCTTAAGGTACTAGTAGAATATAGCTTTTGATGGAACAAGACCTGAATATTTTATTCGTTAGACTTTTTCCCTACTCTTCTTCCAAGGAGCTTGGAACAGCAACCATGGTTTTCTTCCCACCTACTCTACCCTCATAGTAACCTTGTGAGGCAGATTAATTTGGGGAAAATGATTGCCTAAGGCAGGCATAGGCAAACTCTGACCCTCCAGATGTTTGGGACTACAATTCCCATCATTCCTGATCACTGGTCCTGTTAGCTAGGGATGATGGGAATTGTAGTCCCAAACATCTGGAGGGCAGGAGTTTGCCTATGCCTGGCCTATGGTTACCTGGGAAATCTTGTGACCGAGTGAGGATTTAAGCCTGTGTATAACCACCACATTGTGATAGAAGCTTAGAGGAAGCTACTTGAACCATGATGGTGCAATAATGACCTTGATGCTGTGCTATAAAATACCTACTCTTTCTTTATATTCCCTCAAGGAACAATTCCTGCGAGTTTTAAAAACCACAGCTTTAGTGCAGTGCTTTTGCCACATACAAAACTGGCCATAGCTTTTGTGTGTGTGCTACCCTTTTGGTTTTTTACCTGTGCAATTTCAGACTTGTAATGTTATTCTGTTTCCATTGCAGTCCTATCCCATGCACCCTCACAGTGGGAACTATGTGGTTCATGGTGTTCCTCAAGGCTACAATCCAGGAAGTGATCAGATTGGTCCACTGAGGTCCTTGCCGCCAACTATAAATTCTTCAGTAACTTCTCAGCCTGGTCAGGCAGCTTATTTAAGGTACTCCATCAACAAAGCTGTATTGAAGACGTCTTGCAAATGGCGTAATCTTTCTAGGGTTGCCGTTTGTTCTGCGTGTTGACAAAATGTCTTTTTTCCTTTTCTTTTTGTATTTCAGCACCGGTCTAGAATCCACTGCTGCTTACATGAACCAGAATTCTTGCCTTCCGCCACCTAATACAGTCCCTTATGCCCAACAAATGGGTATGCCTATGGATATGTTCACATACCAGAACAATGCATCCAGTTTGCCTCAAGGAACATGCTATCCAGCAGTTCCAGCTCATTCCCTTACACAGCAGCGAACAAATTACCATCAACAGCCTCTCCTGTGAAAATGCAGTCTGTTCCTGAAAACAGTTTTGGATGTTGCTGACCCTTGTCATTTAAATTGTCCCTCCATTGATTTAAAAGGATGCTTCTGCTCAAGGGAAAAGACAGCCAAGCAATTTCAAAGTTAAAAAAGTTAATTCAAGTTTAACACTTTTTTTCTTTTTGCAAAGCTGTTTAAATAAGGGGAGCTGCTAATGTGTTAAAAGGCCTTCAACATCCTGCTTTGCATAGTGGTCCATCAGCTCTGCTCCCTATTTATAATGAAGCCTCTCTAGAGTAACTTTTCCTTGTGCTACGTTTCATAAGAAAAAGCTTGAAAGCAAGTTTATATGTGCAGCTCTTCCTGTTCATTCTTTCCAGAGTTTATTAATGACATTGTTTTTATGGAACCTTTAAGTCTGAAGTGGTATCTTGAAACCCAATTAGTTTAGCTAATTTGCTTTTCAGTTTGCACCCCTGCTAGAACATCCTAACAGATTGCATTTTATGATTGTACAATAAAGCAGTTGTAAATTTGGGAGAAGAAAATTTTGAATGACAGCAGTTAATGGACTTTTATGGTTTCTGCCAGATTGGATTTCTTATTTGCATTTCTCAGAAAACTAGTGCTACTTATTGCTGAGGAGTAGTTCTTATTCCCTGTCTAGGAAGAGAAGAGTCTCAAGATTGCATTTTTAGTATGTAAATTAATTTCCAAGCACAAGTTACTCTGATGGAACTAGACCTTTTGCTCTGCCTTCTCTCTCTGCTTTCATTCAGTGGTTTTGCTGAATACTTATTTGCATGAAAGAGAAATCTTTCATATTGGGAAGACAACATTTATGCTGCAATTTATTCAAAGCAGCGATCTAGGAGCAGATGTCATCTTCTTGGCCTCAATTAGCAAATACACATTTTTAAGAGTTAAGCATCTAAAATAAATATCATGCAAAAATATAATTGCAGTGTTCAGGGATCAGAAAGACTCCTGCCCTGACAGAAAATGAAAGGAAAGATTCTGTGTTTTCTTTAGGTTCATTAATTCCTTGTTGACCATTTACTTATCCAGCTATTTAACATAATCATCTTTAATATATTGTTTATAGGTTACATATGGATGAACCATACTCTGCAAGCAGGGTGGGTAGTGAAATGAATTAATGATTTAGCCTGAGCAAAAGGTAATGATGGGACACACGAAAATCGAAAGGCATTTATACTTTGGTTTCAGAGCCCTTCTGAAATATTTACCGTCTGTTGTACAAATACCTGTTATTTCGTAGTGAGGTCTGTGTTTGTCTAACTCAAACCTGCCTGTTGTCAAGTGGCCCTTTCACTTCCTATACTGGTGCTAAATAGGCTGTTCAGAAGCATGTTAGTGATCAGCTGCAGTTCCATTTTGGACCAATATTTGTGTGTGTGTGTTTTTTTTTCTTCTGGAACACTTACTTAGTTGATCATCTAGCCATGGTGGTTTCCTTTCTGTCTAGAAATGGTATAGAATGGGAAATGGGGCTCAAATTAGCCTTTTCTGTTTTCAAAACTGAATTAGTTTCAAAAGGTGTTCTTTTAGAATCCTTATTAAGAGCAGGCCCAGTTTCCCCGCCGCCACCTCTCTCAGCCCAAACATTTGATAAATGAAATGAAGACTTTTTGATGAGTATGTAACTCCTTCATATTAATAAATTACATAATCGGTTTTTATTGATTCACAATCTTTGATACTACATTAAGTGGTGCCCAAATTTTGACTGTGATGTTAAGCTGAAGCAACATTTTTCATGGTATTTTGTTCTTTATATATAATATATAAATAGTATGTGTGTGTATATATATCCTCTTGTCTGATATTTTATACACAACATTATATATACTCATTCTCTAAAAAAAAAATCAGTGAAATTTTATACATAGCTGCATTTTGCATTATTGCTAGTTGCTGTAATCTTACAATACATTTATGCAGGTTGTATATATGTATAAATTCTGATGTTGAAATTGTGTATTTAGTGTACTGGTGACAATGGGATCATCTTTCCCTCTTCTCTTTTCTAGACTAAAACATTATTTATTGCTGAGGTGTGATCATAATTATGCTGCCAAAGGAACTGACTACAGATTTCCGTAGGGCCCAGACTCCATTGACATCAATGAGTGCTTAGCTATTGATTTGAATGGACTTCAGAATGTACTGCAGGCATACACCTATTTTTATATTAAAAGCAAATCCTTTGCTTTTCACATGTTAACTATTTAAGTAGAAATTCTGACAGTTTGTAATAAGGGTGGTATTGTGGTTTGTTTCATGGGTGTTAAAATAAGGTACAGTTTCTTATTGGTCATTTTGTTACCTTAAATTGTATACAAATGTTTTTCCCTATCTGAATGTTGCCCAAGGGCATTTGTCCAGTCCATATTGCCACCTGACTCAAGCTTCTTCTTCTTCTTCTTCCTCTTCCTCTTTTTAAAAAAAGGTTAACACATAAAATTAACAATACGTTCCCCAAGACCTTGGCATCTATATGCATTCCAGTGTTTCTCCCCCACCCCAATAAATATTTAAATGGCTAATCTTCTAAATCTTTTGCTCTTTATGTGTTTATTTGGTTTTCATTTGTACCCTTTCCATGCCCTGCAAACATCTAGCATAACCTGCTGAAAGATTGCCAGTTAAGGGATGGCTATGTCATGCTATAACTGAAGACCTTTCCCTTATTATCTATGCATCATTTCTCAAGATAAGTGTTTTGCAGTGTTTCACAATGTTAAGCATAACCAGGTTTTCGTTGCTATAAACTTAGTTTGTACAAGGCTTGACTGTCTTTCCCTTGGAATAATCTTAATCCTTCCATAGCAGTAGATTAAATTATTTTGCTCTTGAGCTAACTGGTGAAAGGAAAAGGGATGAAACGGAGCACTGGAATTGGTGGAATGCCTTCCAAATATGTACTGTTCAAGAAGTTCCCGTTGTGGTTGCTTGTCCATGTTCAGACTTATGTTTTCTTCCCATACCACAAAATACTTTCTGGGTGTTTTTACACGATACTATGTTTAAGCAACCGTCAGTATTAACAATTGGAGATCTGATCATATTAAATATCCATCCAGATTCTTGTCTACAACATGTTTGGGCTGACCTGGGCAAATAAAACTTGTTTAACAAACATATTAGTAGAGTGTCTTCTTTTTATTATGTGCTGATTCCCTTTAACTTGAGCCCCGTCAGCTGTTGGGTTAGAAACCCTTTTATACATGGCCCTTATCCAATCTGGCTGCAGGTTTGAATGGCCCTAGGCAGTCTACACTCTGGTGACGCTTTGCCCTGGTTAGCTTACCTGGTGACATTGCTGCACCACATGGTGCCTGTTGGTTTGTTATAGTCATTATTTTAATTTTGGCATGTTGCCCTAGAAGAATGCGATGTTTGGATCATTGTCTGGGAAATATAAATGGTGGCTAGTTTAAATAACCAGTCTGGGTGTTAGGGTGGTGTTTTTTTTAAGGGGTGCTCACAGCAGGCATCAACAGTGGACCCTGCTGGGACATTGGAACCCTGGCAGCTGCTGAAGCATGTCTAGTACTGAATCTAGCCTTGCCTTCTGACTCAGTTTCATGTTGTTCACCCACTGGGGAGCCTTGCAAGGACTAGGAAGGAGTCCCGCAAGGACTTGGAAATTGGTACTGATTTAAAACGGAAAACATCATTATGCTGAATTTTACATACAGTATCCATTTGTGGTTGAACAGCATGTGTAGGTAGGGTTCAGAGACGCGTGAATGGAGTTTTGCCACCACAATGGGGTGCTCTCCATCTTCTGAGAGTAGGTGAAACTCGGCACGAGATGTGGCATGTGGGGCTGTATCTAGATCAGAAGGTTGGCAGTAATCGGGGAGAGTCTTTGTTGCGAGCAGAAGTGCCTTCTGTTTACCCAAATGGTTGTCTAGATCCCATCCTTGTGCAGAAGAAATTGAAAATGCGCATGTCTGATCCAGTTAACCATATAATAGTAGACCTTTACACATATCTGTACTTAAGTGAGAAGCCATGAACACAAACTTCTAATGAACGCACAAGATATCGATCCAGCGAATGGAGACCCGATCAGATTATTGGCAACAGTGAAGCCCCCTTATTAAGAGGGCAAATCCATTTTCCCTGCTGTGGCCTCCACTCCTTTCCCCTCCACAGGTAATGGTGCTATCACCAGTTGTCTATTTGTCTCCTGTGCGGGCACATAGTCCAATTAGAGTGATAAGTATTTATAAAAAGTATTCCTGTTTTCTTGTGACTTTCCTAAATGCTTTGACCTTGAGCCACTCAGATAAACGTAATCGCACCAGATTCATGCATGTAACAACCGAGTGCCAAATAGTATTTAATGAAGATAATTTGCCGCTGGCTGAGGTCTCAGCTGATCTGCACTTTCAAAAAACTGGGGGAGGAGGGGGAGATGGAAGAATGGAGAGAGAAGTTGTTCAGCATATTGTTCATAACCATTAAGCCAAAAGATTACTCACAGAACATAATACAAGCTAAGGACACCTTATGACCCAGTTAAGAGTAGGAAATAAAGGATTATGTAACTTGCCATCCTTATAAGGCTTGGGAGCAAAATGTTCCTGTGAGTCATTCTGACTCTTAACTCACAGGAGCCTATACTGTCAATTACTTTTTTGCATTGAGTGAATTCCTCTAATCTTTTGTGGGTTCATGTGTGGTGAGCTGCCTTAAATTCAAGATGCCGCTTTTTGCTGGGGATGGCCAATGGGTTTTGCTTTCAAAACTCTGCCGAGTTAACCACTATTTTTTTTTTCTTCAGTCCCTGGTAATGTGTTTGCCTTGCCAGCAGAGAGTGAAGACTTGCGTGTGGTATTTTATGTATATATGTAGTGCAGAGAGGAGAATAAAACTTCATGATAGTGTCAGGTTGGTTTGACACCAACAGAGGGAATTAGCATTTAAAGGACAATTAGTACATGTACCATAATTTCTAAATAGTTCTCAGCCTAGCAACTTAACAAAAGCTGATGGATCTTTACAGAATGTAAGTGCCTTTTCCTTAAAAGAGCCTATCTATCTCCTGAAGGATTATTCTATTATTATTATTGTTAAAAAGGAAAATATGCCTTTTTGTTTCTGTTCTTATTGTAGCTTTTAGCTATATAAAATCTTATATCTGGCTGTGGATAATGGCAAGGCCTATATTGCTTCCTAATGGAGGGGAAACATTTGTTACAAATTGCAATATTCCAGCTGTTCACAATCGTTCAGCTCCTTTATGTGAACATTAGTGGCAAAGCTCTGCTTTCACAACAGAACAAAAATATTTTATAATAAAGTCCAACTTGCACTTTTCTTCTCCACGGGGTAGCACTTTTAAAAAAGGTTTTGACATATTTCTGTGGAATGCTGGACTTCCAGGCATTGCTGCCTGGATTTTATCAGCATTGTGCCCATCAAAGGTAGGGAAATAGAATATCCTTGTGAGGCAAAACTAAGTTTCAGCTATATTGCGTTGACAACATGGAACACGCAAAATTGCAATAGGGTTAAAACTCTGCTGCAACTGTCTGGATTTCTGAGTTCTGAAAATTAAGAATGCTGCAGAGGACGGCACAGTCCATAACAGCTGAGGATCGATCCACTTCCACCCAAGGCTGCAGGCCTCAAAATAAAAGGCAGGCAAACTTCTCCCTTTGGTCAAGATTCAGTAAAGGTAAAGGGACCCCTGACCATTAGGTCCAGTCATGACCGACTCTGGGGTTGTGGCTCTCATCTCGCTTTATTGGCTGAGGGAGCCAGCGTACAGCTTCTGGGTCATGTGGCCAGCATGACTAAGCTGCTTCTGGCGAACCAGAGCAGTGCACGGAAACGCCGTTTACCTTCCCGCCGGAGCGGTACCTATTTATCTACTTGCATTTTGACATGCTTTAGAACTGCTAGGTTGGCATGAGCAGGGACTGAGCAACAGGAGCTCACCCCGTCAAGGGGATTCGAACCACCGACCTTCTGATCAGCAAGTCCTAGGCTCTGTGGTTTAACCCACAGCACCACCCGCGTCCTTCAAGATTCATTACTAATGTCTTAAATAAGCTACTGTGAGTTGAGACTGAATGTAGGCGAGCTCCATAGTTCTGCAGGTTCTTTCAAGTTTCCTCCATTGAAGGTTCCTTCAAAATTGCCACCAGCCAAGGAATAGGGAGTTATGTGGCCCTAGAGATATTAGACTCCCGGTTGCATGACTTTTGACCATACTGGCTGGGGCTGGTGGAGACTAAAGTCCTACAACATCGGCAGGACTACAGATGCTCCATCCCTGCACCCCATGCTCTCCTTTGCTCCTTGTATTTAATTTGGTCCAATTGATATGCAAGAGTGCTCTAAACCAACCTGTGTGTCTCTGGACTATTTAGGGTGGATGGGATTCTTGGTCCATGATGGCAGTGTGGCTTTGTTGAAACTATTGAGGTCAGTACTGTATTTAATGCAATGCACATCTTTTTCGGGCAAATTATGTCATGAAAATTAGGGCGTGCATTAGATTTGATGGCGCATTTCCATTCTCCAGCAAATACCTTTTTCGTATAAAGATTTTGAAAATTGAAGTGTGCATTAAAGTTGATGGTGCATTGGATTCGTCTGAATGAGGTAATGCAACCCTTTGCTTTGCAAATGCTCTTAAGAATTTATGTAAAGCATATAATACAGGTACCGGAAGCTGCGGTCTTCCAGATGTTTCTGGACTTCAATCTCCATCAGCCCCAGCCAATATGGCCAATAGTCATGAATAATGAGAATTGGGAGTCCTAAAAACATCTGGAGGGGCATCGGTTCCCCACCCATAGTGAATATGCCAAGAGGTACAACCACTGTATTACAATGGCAAAATTTGTCTGTCGTCAAAAGGTAATATTTTTATGGGACATTGGAATGCTCAGAGTGCCAAGATACTCCAATCTATCCCCCCTCCCCAAGGCCATCAACATTCTGTGCTCACTGAGCACCCCTGGTCCGTAAAACTGCGACCCCCCTCTCCACATATCCCTCACCAGCTAAAGATGTGTTTGCACTTTAGCAGATCTTGGTTGACATCTTCCTCTTGTGTGTAAATGGCACCTTTGGGGCTATATCAGGAGCTCACTGAATGAGTTCACTATTAGTATATATGGTGGCAACTTGAAAAACATACTGATTCAAGGCCACTCCTATTTCCACATCCTGGACTGCAAATAAGGAGACATTCAGTGTTTGATTTTTGAGGACAGATTTATATGTGATACTCTTATGTGAAGGATAATAACCATGTAAGTATTCCTACATTAGGGACGCGGGTGGCGCTGTGGGTAAAAGCCTCAGTGCCTAGGACTTGCCGACTGAAAGGTCGGTGGTTCGAATCCCCACGGTGGGGTGCGCTCCCGTTGCTCAGTCCCAGCACCTGCCAACCTAGCAGTTCAAAAGCACCCCCGGGTGCAAGTAGATAAATAGGGACCGCTTACTGGTGCGAAGGTAAACGGCGTTTCCGTGTGCTGCGCTGGCTCGCCAGTTGCAGCTTTGTCACGCTAGCCACGTGACCCAGAAGTGTCTCTGGACAGCGCTGGCCCCCGGCCTCTTAAGTGAGATGGGCGCACAACCCTAGAGTCGGACACGACCGGCCCGTACGGGCAGGGGTACCTTTACCTTTAAGTATTCCTACACAGTCTATGTTGCATTTAAGAAGTAAGGTGCTTGTGGGCTGGCTCCTGTGTTAGAAGATGGGGAGAATGTTTTTTGACCTAACTGTGTTCATAGTGGCTCCTTGTAGCCCTTTGTGTTCTGCTGTTGCTATGCAACCTGTTACCAGGATAAAAATTCAAGTTGTCCCATTTGTTGTGCATTTTATTCACCAACTGCCCATTTATCATCGGCAACAGCACCGCAAGACGGGTGTGTAAAGGAAGATTTTAAAGCCTCCAAATATTATCACCTAAGCTTGAGCTTATTCATTAGAGGTGCTGGGCATAGAAAGACAAACTAGAATGCTTACCAATCAAAAGGTTTTAATGACCTGGCTTTGTTGTTTTACAACATTTAAGTCATCTGGCCTACATTAATTAGAATCTCAAATCATGTGCTTTTCTGAGAAATGGAAAGGGATCAGGTTTCTAAAAATCTATAAGCTAGCAGGAAAGCCTAGCTTAGGAAAACAGAAAATAATGCATATTCCCAAATGTGATTACATAGGCATCTGGTTGGCTACTGTGAGAGCATAGGAAGCAGACTCAGAACATTGGTCCATATAGCACACTACTGTCTACATTTGATGACAGTGGTTCTCCAGGATTTCAAAGAGGGTGATTGCCCATTCCTACCATGAAATGTTTGAGGATTGAACCTGGGACATTCTGCATGCAGGTCAGATGCTAACCACACACACACCCTGAATCACAGCCAAAGTTTCCCTCAAGGTGGACTTAGATGGACCTTTGGAGGCTCATTGCCTTATGCCCTTCTGAGCTGCATGACTTAGAGGAGGTTGTTAGTTTCCTCCATAAAGAAACATGCAGTATTGGGGAAATAACCCCCCTATTTCTCCCAAAAATCTGACGAGGTTTGAGCTGAAGGAGAAACCACTGCTAAGCAATCTCAAGTAAGACCCACGGTTCCAAAGTGCTGCGGGCGCGTTTTCAGGAGCACAACTTCCGTGTCAGCCTGATGAAACCAGACATATCCCCAAAAGCCCCCTCCCCCGGGGCACTTGAAAGGCTGACGGTGGGGGGAAACAAAAAATTTAAAAAATCAAATCCTTCCAGTAGAGACCAACTAAGTTAGTTATTGGTATGAGATTTCGTGTGCATGCATACTTCTTCAGGTACACTGAAACAGAAGTCACCAGGCCCTTATACAGTGGTACCTCGGGTTAAGTACTTAATTGTTCTGGAGGTCTGTTCTTAACCTGAAACTGTTCTTAATCTGAAGCACCACTTTAGCTAATGGGGCCTCCCGCTGCCGCCATAGCACGATTTCTGTTCTCATCCTGAAGCAAAGTTCTTAACCCGAGGTACTATTTCTGGGTTAGCGGAATCTGTAACCTGGAGCGTCTGTAACCTGAAGCGTATGTAACCTGAGGTACCACTGTATAGTGAGAGGGTGGGACGGGTTATTACTCAGAAGGATGGTGGGAATGGGTGATTGGCTGATAGGTGTGGTAAACCTGTTGACGACTGTTAACGACTGCAATTGGTCTTACAGGAAAAAGCAAGGGGTGAGATGGCTAAAAATCATGTATAATGAGATAAGAATCCAATGTTCAGACCAGGTCTCTCCATGGTTTTAAATTTGGTAATAAGTGGGGGGAAAGTGTTGATGGGAAAGAAAGTGTGTGGTGTTACAGTAAGGTTTTTCAATGAGTCCGGGGATACTTTTCAACTTCAATGGATTTTGTATGGGGACAGATTTGTAAATCTGGGGACTGTCCCCGGGAAATGGGAACGACTGGTAACCTTATGTTACAGGACCTAATACAATGGTACCTTGGTTCTAAAACACCTTGGTACTCAACCACCTTGGTTTCCAAACACTGAAAACCTGGAAGTAAGAGTTCTGGTTTATGAATGTTTTTTGGAAGCTGGACGTCCGATGCGGCTGTTGACTATTGTTTCCAGGGCACCTGCACCAATCAGAAGCTGTGCCTTGGTTTTCAAACATTTCAGAAGTCAAACGGACTTCCGGAACACATTAAATTTGGTGCTTTTTATTTGCTATTTATTTTGTGTTTTTGTTTTTGAGGCTTTTTCAGTTAATTTGTTTTTGTGACTGTGTGGAACCCAGTTCAGCTACTGATCGATTGATTGTGTGATTGAGGAAATGAATAAAAGCCCCCCATCTAAATAAACGACTGTAAGTAAAAAACAATAATTTTAATTTTTATCATCTATAATACTGTCTTATTTTATAGTACAGTACAATGATTACGCGGGTGGCGCTGTGGGTAAAACCTCAGCGCCTAGGACTTGCCGATCGCATGGTCGGCGGTTCGAATCCCCGCGGCGGGGTGCGCTCCCATCGTTTGGTCCCAGCACCTGCCAACCTAGCAGTTCGAAAGCACCCCCGGGTGCAAGTAGATAAATAGGGACCGCTTACCAGCGGGAAGGTAAACGGCGTTCCGTGTGCTGCGCTGGCTCGCCAGATGCAGCTTGTCACGCTGGCCACGTGACCCGGAAGTGTCTGCGTACAGCGCTGGCTCCCGGCCTATAGAGTGAGATGAGCGCACAACCCTAGAGTCTGTCAAAACTGGCCCGTACAGACAGGGGTACCTTTACCTTTACAATGATTACTGCTTTCATTTTATGGATCAATTGCCTTGTTAGATAGTAAAATTTATGTTAAATTGCCGTTTTAGGGGTTGTTTTTAAAAGCCTGGAATGGATTAATCCATTTTGCGTGACTTTCTATGGGAAAGCATGCCTTGGTTTTGGAACGCTTTGGTTTCGGAACGGACGTCTGGACCGGATTAAGTTTGAGAACCAAGGTACCACTGTATATTTAAAATAATGTGTGTGCCTGAGGAGCGACGTTCTAGTCGGGGGTGGGGGAAAGATCCAGGGAGACCCGAATTTGGTGGTGGGTGGGCAGGTGGGTGCAGGGGCGCTGGGAGGATTCCCAACCCGTCTCTGCCTTTGCAAACTGAGAGAGCGGCTGCGGGAGGGTGGGGGGAGCGGAGTGCAAAAGCGGCGCGGTCTCTTTAAGGATCCTGCCGCTCCGCCAAGCAGCGCCCCGCGCCGCCGCCGCCTCCTCCTGCATCCCCACGCGCACGCAGCTGCCAGGCGCAGGCAGAGCGGCAGCCGGAGCCATCCGGGGCGGCGTGTCTTGCAAGGCGCCTGGCGAGAGCCCCCTCCGCCGCCGCCGCGCCCTCAGGCTCGCAGCATGTCCAAGCACCCATCGTCGTACGGCAAGAACGGGCTGGCGGACCCCATCTTCCAGGTGCGGCCGGCGGCGCGCTCTCCCTCCGCTTCTCCCGTGGCCTCTGGGGGTGGGGTGGGGATGGGGCTCGGTCGAGTCCTCGGTGCTCCTGGCGGCGTCGAGGGGGGCGTCGTCGGAAGAGACGCCTGTCGGGGATGAGAAGGAGGGGGGGCCGGGGGAGAGCGAGCAGGGAGGCTGAGGCGCGCCAGGAGCCGGGGGTCGTGTGAATGTGGCGCGTGTCTCCTAAAATGCTCTTCCCCTCCGCTCCGTTTCCCAGGGGAGCAGAGGCACGGCGACCCGCAGGAGCCGCTTGAAACGTTCCGACGGGAGCACAACTTCCACCAGCTTCATCCTCCGGCAGGTAAGGCGGGAAAGGAGGCGCTGCCTGCATCGCCCGACGGTGCCAGCCCTTTGGGGAGAGCCGAGGGCGCCCAGTCCGCTTCCCTTTCAAATGCCGTCTCTTTATTCCTGTTCCTTTTGAGGCCACCCTAGCGCCCCTCTTCTCAAAGGGGCGAGTGAGGGCCCGGTCTTGCTTCTTTTTTCGTGCTGCAACGTTACTTTGAGGGGAAACAACCACCCAACCAGTTGTTTAATTTTCTTTTTTTTCCTAAAGTGCACAGCGAAGAGTTTATTCAGCGACAGGGAGGCACTCGCGCACATGCGCGTGGGTGAGGTACCATTGTGTTTCTTGGGCACAGGCTGCCTTTATCCCCCAGGTTCTTGAAAAGCCGTTTCTTAGGCACAAGTCAGTTTTGGTTGGAGTGGCGTTTTTAATGGGTGTTCTGAAAAGAACAAGGAGCCTCTTTTTTTAAAAAAAAAAGTACAGTGGTATTGAGCTGTAGCAGCTGCATAAAAACCTGGTGGCTCGTTTTTTTGATTGTATTTATTTATTCCTGCACTTACATCCCACTTTTTCCTCCAAGGAGTTCTTCCCACTCTCCATTTTCTCCTCACAACAATCCTGTGAGGTAGGTTAGGCCGAGAGAGACAGTGAAAGGCCCAAGGTCACCTAGCTGAGCTTCATAACAGTGGGGATTCAAACCCCTGGATTCACCACAGTAGGATTATAGTTTTGGGCCACGTCAGTGGGACGAACAACTGATACGAATGGTAACTTGGGGGGTTCAGGGGCAGTTCATGTGGCTGCATCCCACTCTTCTGCTTTTCCACCTTATACAGATTGAATGTATTCATAGCAGACAATTTACATGTGAAGGGGTTTACTAGGAGCATAAATGACCAGATTGCATTCTGTGAGCTATGTAAGATAATACTTCTTTTTGTTCTTTGCACATGGGCCAGTTGGTTGTTTGGGCAAGTGAAGTTCCCCAGCCTGAGCCTTCTTCCTGTTTGGGGGTTGTGTTAGGTCTGTTCAGCAAAAAGTCTGCATGGATTGCAGAAGAATGCTGGAAACTGAGAAGGTTTCAGCCCTTGGTATTGGGGATTCTGTGCCTCTTGCAACCTGTGCTGTGCTAAGAGGAAAGAGTGAATGCCCCCAAGTGCAGCTGGCCTTTGCCTGGTCACTGAGGAGCTCCAGTCAGTTCACATGCATCTGGAATTAATAGGCAATGCAAAGCACAGGTTGTGGTGTCCTAGAAGCTGACGTGCTGGGGGCATATTTTTTCTTTATGAAATGGTGCTGCCTATTACTGGCTTAAATTTTGTGGTGGGGGGATGTCAGTCTTGAGTGGATTTATGCACAGGGCTATATATCCACAAGATCAAAACGCTGTTCTGGTTTGGCTGATGGAGTTTAACTTGTTCCTGGTGGGGAGGAGAGTAAGGAAGGAAGAGTTTTTCTTCCTTGGACATATATTTTCTCAACTATTCAATAAATCTCCATTTGACCTCACCTTGACCTTTAATATTTCGGACTAGACACACCTGGATTCAAATGCAAGTTTGCCCACACTTCGAGAAACAAAGGAAGCTAGATATTTGACCCTATGGGCAGAAGACAGCTATCTGTAGGCGGGTTAGACAAAAGGAATCCACTTTTATGTGCTTTACAGACAGAAATAAGACACATGACCCGGGGGAGGTGAATTGGAAATGGGTCTGGGACCTTATATAGGAAAGTTGCACTATCCTTTCCGTAAACTGGAAGTGGTGTGGGATTTAATCTCTTAAATCTTTCCAGTGTGTAGCATATTCTTTCTATGCTGCTAGACAGCAGTTTTCAGTTAATTCTAGTGGCTGTCTTGTTGGATTCTTCTCTTCCTTAGAGAGAGAGAATGGGTGAGCTGTCCTGAGCTGAACTAGGTCGTATCCCATCGGCTTGACTCCGTGATGTACTGATCGTTAAATTTAGACTCGAATGCAGGAAACTTCTCTTTTACTGTCTTGCGTGCTGTGAATGTCTCAGAGCACCTTTGTGTGTAGGCAAAATTAGTTGGTATGTGCTTACATGCTATGCATGGATTAAAAGGACTGTGATTCATTCAGCATGCCATAGGGAGTTTTGCATCTCTTTCTCACGTGGCAGTTTCCCAATCTTAACCCTGACAAACCTCATTTGAAAGTGAGGGGTGTTTCAAGATAAGTTCGTGATCTGTGATTGCAGGTTGGAAAGAAAAGTCCATATTCCACTGGCTGTGCCTTGAGTGTACCTAAAGTAGCCGCTCTTTGGATCCTAGCCACTGTCAAAAAGATGGTATTACCTTCCCAAATAGTGGAACATCTGTTATACCCACTTCTGCCAAGTGTTTGGCCTAAAGAAGGAACTTTAGGGCTTTACATGGTGTTTTATGTATATCGTGGAAGGATGTGTTGTTTGGAGATCTTTTCATAGGTGTAACATGCATACTTTTATATGTTTGCAATTATATGCTGGGCATGATCCAGTCAGTTAAGCACTTTTTAATTTCACTTAATTCATTCCCAGCTAACTGTACATAGGTCTGCACCCTAAATCCTATTGCTTTCATTTCCATTGCTTAAGTTTATCCTTAGAAAAATGCTCAATTTTGATTATTTTATGGCTGTTGTTATTATTATTATTACAGGTGTGTTCTTCACATTTGTTTTTGATATCACTTAGTAATTATTTCTATATCTTCTTAAAAGAGCTGGGATGTGTTCATGTTAGAAATCTTCTGTGAGCATTTTTTGTTGAAGCAGAGCATGATGGTAGTAAGAACTTGAAATCAGCACAGCATTCTTTGGGGTGGTTGTTTGCCCCATAAGAAACAGACTTAGGACAGGGATAGTACAGGTGAGAAGCACATTTTAGCCATATGCTCCTCCACCAGACTATGGCCATGCCACTTGCAATGGCAGAACGTTACACCAGCCCTGGATCTGGCATAAGGAATTTCAGTGAGAAGGGGATTTCAAAAACAAAACATTGCATCCAGGACTACCTTGACTTTATTGCCGTAACAGAACGTGGCGAAACTCGGCACCAAGTCACAGCACACCACCAGCAATCTGGTCATCCTCCTTGTGTGTCCTTCCCCCCCCCCCCCGTTGCTTGGCAAAAGAGCCTTTTCCTCCTTGTGTGGTTGTTAAACCCTTGTCCCATGGAGGGGCTGTGGATGAGTTTTTTCAGGCCCCTGATCAGGAAGCTATGTGGGTGCTATGTTGGCTGGGCTTTCCGTCCTCTCCTGGCAGTAGAAGGGCAAACCTTGTAGGCACCACTGGGGGTTGATGGATGAATGGCACTGTGTGTGATGATGCAGGGGTGTGTGCTGAGAGCGGGTCCCTGTTGTGTGTGCAGCATCAGTGGCATAGTTTCTGAACAGTGAGGAGTGCATTCCTCAAGCTCCCTTCCTTTGAAAGTTGCTTCAGGCACAGGGATGTGCCTTATATCTTCTGCTGTGAAGAATCCTTCAGGTTCTCTTTAGTCTTTTTCGTCCTTCAGCACACAATTGACTTGTTTGTTATCCAAAGGTCCAACAGCCTCCCTAGCTAGTCTCCTGCTACTAATGCCTTTAAATAGTGTTGTTGGTGGTCTTTTACGTTTTTAGCAAAAATTATTTTTGAGCATCCTATATCGTCTGCTTATATATCTTTTGTTGAAGTTTGTGTTCCTTTTTGTTCTCCTCCTTTGTTCAAAGTCTTCCATTTTCTAAAGGAAATCTTCCCTCTGATAGTTTATTTGACTCTGCTGGCTATCTGTGCAGGCATCCCCCTGGCCCTTGTGGTACCTTTCTCAATTTGTTGTATGCATTTTAACTGAGCTTCTAATATTGTAGTTTTAAACACCTCCCAAGCATTTTGGAGAGGCCTGACCTTCTTGAGTTGGCCTTTCAACTTCCTTTTTACCAGTCCCCTCATTTTTTTGAAGTTTTCTCTTTTGAAGTCAAATGTGATTGTATTGGATTTTCTTGGCAATTGCCCACTTACATACATATTGAAGCTGATAGTACAATATCAACTCTTGTGTTTTAGCCTATAGTGCTTTGGTCTTTCTGAATAGTTGTCATGTATCCCTTTACCCTTGATGCCTTATTCTAGTCCTCCCTTACCTGAACACTTATAATAATAATCCTTTTCCACCTTACCCCAGAGGGGTGATTTGTTCTGAAGCGGACACTGCTGCCAGTCCCCTACTGCCACCAGTTTAAAACCTCATTTAAATAAAAAATATGATTGCAATCTGCTTTGTACAGGCCTGGTTTATCCCAGAGCACACCTGGCAAATGAGTTGTTTAATTTCTCTTGTGTTACCTTAATTTTATACCTGTTTCAGTGCCCCCCCCCGCCCTTTTATTGCATGTTAGAATCCATGCTCTTTATTTGATGCCTATTTTAGGGATCTGATCTTTGAACAGTATTTTGGAACAAAATCCTAGGAACATGTCTCATTAAATTCATTAGGCCTTACATCTGAATAGGCATGGATGGGGTTCTGCTTTTAGACAGTGTTCGAAACAGAGATATGAAAGCTAGGAGCTAGGTTATGGGTCCAACGACAAAATGTCTAGGGACACTTTTTTATTACAAGAATACAAAGCTGAATATGAATGAACTGCAGCTAAAACATTATGTTCATTTTTCACATTATTATTATTATTATTATTATTATTATTATTATTATGGAATAGGACATCCCTATTTTCATTGGAGAAATGTTTGAGGGTATGCAAATGTAGGAATGGACTCATATGCCTTTCATGAAACCCTTGCTCGCTGAGATGCAGACACAAATGGCACACCAAGTACCGTTGAGGTGCTCTTGCCTTTTTGGGGATACAGAAGTATATAAATCGGTTTGCAGTCCAGGCAGTGCAAAGGTTTAGCATCCCCTGGCAGTGTACATTGACTTAAGTGTTATGCCGGATGTGAGCTAGGAGGCATGACTTTGAACAGTGTTAGAAACTGAGATATGAAAGCTAGGAGCTAAATGGCACCTTCAAGCCAGGTTATGGGCAAAGCAATGGAATGTCTAGGCGCGCTTTTTTATAACAAGAATATAAAGTTGAAAATGAATAAACTGCAGCTAAAATATTATGTTCATTTTCACATGGTCTAGTCCTTCCCCTGCAAATATTCTTAAGAGTGTCTCTTTTCTAGTCTTCAGAGAGAAGCTAGGAGGGGGGGGCAGTGAATGATTTTCCTGGAAATGCATTTTGTTTGGATAGCCGGACCTGCGTGTCCTGAGTTCCGAATGTTAGTTGCATTGGTGAATCTTGTGAGACCAGTAGGCTGCAAGAGACGCACATACAGTTCTACTTAGCCTTTGCGATAGGCATTCCATTGCTTTATAGCTACTGTCATTCCACAAAACAGAATGATAGCGATGCCAAGCTGAACAATTCTCAGTTTTTATTGGTGGTTTGTGTGAGAGAGAGGAAGAGAGGGAGAGATGGACATCATTGTCAGATGAATTAAAGAGAAAGGAAGAAAGAAGAACTGGCAACTTAATATAACTTTCTGTCAAAAGCACTGGGATGGCTGCATCAAAAATTAATAAAATGAATTTCATTTCAGCCCATAATAAGGGGAATGATGTGCCAGTCTGGCAGACCTTGCAGAAAGGCTCTTGGGCTCTTTGTGCATCAGTCAGAAGGATGTGCTCAGACAAAATGCATGCTCTTTTTTCAGGTAGTAGTGTGCAATTTCCTTGCCCCTCAGAGCTGTTTAACTACAGCTTGTATTAAATGCTCTCCTGTGTGAGCAGAGAGCAGTCATGTTGCATTTCAAGGAGCAGATTTCAAAGATGCTCTATAGAACTAATAATGTGTATTGTTTTCATGAGTGTACTCTTAGAGTGGCTTTCCTCAACCTGGTGCCCCCCAAGTGCTTTTGACTACAGCTCCCATCATCATGTGCTGGCTGGGGCTGATGGGAGCTCTCCAAAACACCTGGAGGGCACCAGGTTGGGGAAGGCGGTTCTGAGCCAGTCACCAACACTCTTGAATCGGAAGATCCTTTTCAGGAGCTTGGCTGTTTGATAAAAACTGATATCTAATTTGCTCACAGTATTGAGAGAGTGTTTGGAGGCCCAAATAAACTGAGTTGAGCAAGACTGTTTAGTTCGCATGTAGCAGTTTGTTCCCTGTTTTATTTTATTTTTTCCGGAAATTGCATACAAATAGCCATTATCTTGGGCTTGTGTAGAACTCAGTAAGAGTTCAAAATTCGATTGAAGTATTCAGTTTTGTACCTGGAAGGAATGATATCATTACCCACATAAACGAAATTCATCTAAATCCCTCAAATCTCCAGCCTCTGAAAATTACTAGGATGGATACGTGAGCTTGGGCCCCTAAGTCCTTGCTGGATCAGGCTGCAAATGTACTGTCAAAAAAATTATTATGTGCATACCAGAGTTAGAAAGACGGGAAGACTTAAAGGAGACATGTTGGTTTTCAAGCACTTGGAAATATCCTTGTCTGTTGAAGGAGCATTAGAGACCTGAGTTGATGCCTCAAAGAATTGTGGGAGCTGCAGTCTGTTAAGTATGCTGAGAGTTGTTGGGAGACTCCTATTCCCTGTCCAGAGCTATAATTTGCAGAGTAGTTTTTCAGCCAATCCCTCTTCACAGGGAACTCTGTCAGGGGAAGAGAAGTGGGGAACCACTATTGGGAAAGCCATGTTGCTGAAGAAGAAGACCTTGTTCAGGGGTTCTGGTAATGGGACTCTGTTGAATTGTATTTGCCTGGGCATGGGCGTATCTATCAATTTTGAGTTTTCTGTTGGTCATTTCCCCAGTCCTTTTAGCTCCCTGTATTCCCACATCTGTTAGTGATAAATATTTTTTTAAAGTCCTCATGAAAATTCACCAGCATTTTCGTGTGAGTTTCTCCTGAGATACACATGTTTCTGTGCAATATTGCCTCATGTACATGTTCTTACAAAGCAGTTTCCCCTAATACAATACATTTTGGTGTGTTACTTTCCACTAATACGCACATTTCTTCGCACCCCTGTTTTTTGTACACTGCACTCGGCTGCAGAACTGCGTAGCAAAATCCAAGGATGTGCCAGTTTTGAAGGAGGGCTGTGCTTCACTTCACATATTGTTTCAGAAAACTGTGAATTAAATAAGCTGGGCTTTAAACGATAACCGAATCAGATTTCTCCCTCTGTGTAGCCCGATGGTCAGGGATGATGAGAGTTGTAGTCACATAACATCTGAAGGGCCCCATGTTAGCTCATCCCTAAGATAACTTTGACCGCTGTTGCCTAGATCTGATGATGCTGTTGGGAAGGAAGGAGAAGAGAGCATCTTGCAACTCCAGGCTTCTGTGATTCAGTGTTTGTTTGCTTGGCTAGGCCTCAACTGCCTGTCCCTGCCACATATGAATTCTATTCCCTCTGACAAGATATGTGTCTCAAACGTTCTCTCTCTGCGTTTCACAGTTTGTTCAGCATCTCATGTTTTTGAATCCCTGGTGAGCTGCTTTTCCCTCTGAATTGCTGCAAACCTGATAATGCACGAGCGGCCCGGTGAGAGATACTGGCGAAGCCACGTAGACATCTGTTGTGAAGGGAGCACAGATAAACACTCATAAATTTATCATCTTCATCTCGCTAGCCCAGGGGTTTGTAGCTCTGCTTCTAGTTTAAAATAATCTGTCTCTTTGTATATGTGTACATAATGTGCTGTAATGTGTTGCGGCTTTCTTTTTTTAGAGAATACTTCCTCTGCTTCCCGTTTATTTACTAAAAAAAACCTGCTGCTTTGGTTAAAGTGGTCTCTTGTAGCATATGTGCTGGGAATTTTTTGCTTTTATTTTTCTAAAAAATAGCGTTAACTGCTGTTCTACTTGAAGTAAAATTTAAGAGGGAAACGCTATTGACCATTTCCATTTTTAAAAACAACAACAACACAGTAACCACCACCCACTCCAGCACACAATCTAGTAATAATCTGCGTATTGTAGAAAGGCATTTCTGTACTTCTAAAAAAAAATAAAATTGAAATTTGTTCCCCATTCTTCAGCAATTTCTGCTGAGGGCTGCTAGTGAGTAGTCCATTAGAAGAATAAAGCAACATAAGACAACAGCAGGAAGACAATTATAATAGCATAGGTTAAAAACTCCTGAGAATGGCAAAAGTGTAGTAAATCAACCGTTTAAACAGTCTGGGAAAATTAAAAGATATTTTGCTCAGTGCTAAAAGGATCAAAGAGTAGGTGGCAGGTGATCCTTCCTGGGGAGAGTGTTTGAAAAGCACAGCACCCCAGCCAAAAAATCACGTTGTCAGAAGCCACATCCTTCACTTCTTTATCTGGGCTAGTTCGTCATTCACAAGACCATAACCAGGGCAACACTGTTTAATTGCTTGGATTACCTGTTATACAAATATTCAGAGTAGACTCCTTCAGCACGCAGTGTGTAGTGCTGCTTTTAAAGACCAGAAGCATCAGATGGTGCAGAAGGCAACCTCCCAGTTGCTTGTTGGGGGCCAAGTGGCTGGAGCATTTAACACCTCTTCTGCACCAGCTACACTGATTGCCAGGACACTTTCAGGCTGAATTCAACATGCTGGTGATGACATTTGAAGCCCCCTAACTGCTTTGAACCAGGCTATTTGAAGCATCACCTTCATCTGTATAAACCTGACCAAACCATAAGATCAGACACAGAGGGTGGTGCGTGCAGGAGACAGGGCCTTTTCTGTGTGGGCCCCAACCATATGTTAAGCCCTTCCACCGGAAGTTTGTCTGGTTCCCTTTCCAGCTAGTTTTTAAATAGGCCCTTGAAAACCTTGATGGTTTCAGCCTGGTTTTAAACTGATGCTGGTTTTATCCTTTATAGTTATGATTTCAAATGGTTTATGTTCTTTTGATTTGGAATATTCTATTAATGATGCTGCTTTAGCCAATCGAAAAGTATTATTATTACTATTACTATTTATTAAATTTGTATACTGCCCTTCATACAGAGATCACAGGGTGATTCACAACATAAAAATATGATATGAGAACATATATATTATTCCTTTATTTATTATGTTGACAACTGCCTTAGGAAGGTTTTTATCTATCTATCTATCTATCTATCTATCTGTCAATCAATCAATCAATCAATCAATGTGTAAGACAAGGCAGCTTTGTTTCCTGAGAAGGCCCCAGAATTTGCGTCTTCCATCCCTACTGTTAAGTTGTGGGTGAACATATCAGACGACACAGCGATTCTTCAAACCACTCTTGTTTATTCACAGGCCAGAACAGAACTGAACTGAAGGGTTCAGCCAGCCTGCTTATATAGAGCTCCACTACACCGCAACAGTAACCACTTTCTGTAACTATCCAATCACTGAACGTCACTTTCAATCCCTTATTTGCATATGTGGACCTGAGTGAAAACTATCTACAGTATCCCCCTGCTGGCCCAAGGTGAGAACTTCAGTACATAACACCTACCAGCCTGAAGATGTCAGTTGCCAACCTGGTGCCCAGAAATCTCCAAGTAGTCACAACTGGACCCGCAATAGTAGCAAAACATGTCTGGTGCCTGGGGAATTTCAAACACTGAACTCCACGCATTACAACAAGGCTCCAGGGTCAACAGAATCCCAGCTTTGGGGCAAATGTCAGAGTGGTGGGAAGATGCCATTGATGGGTAAGAACCTGCAGGTGCTTGGTGGGTTTAAGTACCCCTATTTCAACACAAATGCTGCCCCTTAATTTGCTGCCATGCACATTTACGGAACAGATGTTTGCTGCTGTAACAACAGTTTCTTCCCGAGGGAAGCAGACAGAAGGCTGTTTTGCTTCCTTCAAATGTTAAGGCTTGGCTACAAACCTCTTTTTCATATATAAATAGCAAATTGATCAGGTACGTAAGAAGCCATGTGTAAGAGGCAGTTTTAGTATGTCCATTATATGTTTGGCATCTTTGCACTTCCTGTAGCAGCATAGCTGTAGTCTGGATGCAACTTTGTGTGCTTCTAGATGAGTGTTTATTGTGGGATTGATGCTTTGCATCCATGCAACTTCTTTGCAGAATGCACAAAGAATCAAAGCATCATAGAATTGTAGAGTTGGAAGGGACTATGAGGGCTATCTAGCCCAACCTCCTGCAATGCAAGAATAATTCGTCCAACGTGATGCTCGGACCCGTGACTCTGAGATTAAGTGTCTCATGCTGTCCCAACTGAGCTATTGTTGGCTTCAAACGTACCAGCCATGCTCCCCAAATTATATTTGGACTTTCCCTTCCCTGGGGGAAATATTACAAGTTTTTTATTTATTTTAAAAAAACCCACCTTGTTGACTGTGATCCATTTGCAATATCTTAATCAATTTGCAAATTAAGCCCACTGGTCTAGAAACACCCTTGCGTGTCTTACGTGGCGGAGAGCAATTGCTGCATTTCTGTGCATACAGCTTTAACCTCTGCTCAGCCTGCCAGCACTTAGAGTTCCTCTTAAGCTAATGCTATTTTTGTGGCTCAAGACAATGGTTTGTACTTTGCCAGCAGCAGAGGCAAGCAGATTCAGCAACCAAAGCTAATCCCAGAACTGCGCTGACACAGTTGATGCTCCTGCACCAGTATCAGATTTGGCGCGATGGCTCTTCTGTGTTGTTGAAGTTTCCATTTCAGGGCTGAATAAATGCCTGCCAGAAGAGGCAAGGGAAACAAATCCACATTTTCAGCTTTCTAGTAGAAGTTAGCATTCTAAAATATATACAGTGGTGCCCTGCAAGACGAATGCCTCGCAAGACGGAAAACCCGCTAGACGAAAGGGTTTTCCGTTTTGGAGGTGCTTCGCAAAACAAATTTCCTATGGGCTTGCTTCACAAGATGACAATGCCTTGCGAGTTCCTGCGGGGTTCCCCCCCCCTTTTTCTAAGCCGCTAAGCCGCTTATCAGCTGATCCGATCAGCAGATAAGCCGCTAAAAGCCGCTAATAGCGCTAATCCGCTAATCCGTCAATGGGCTTGCTTCACAAGACGAAAAAACCACTAGACGAAGAGAATCACAGAACGGATTATTTTCGTCTTGCGAGGCACCACTGTACAACACAATGCATTTTGAAATGGGAGGGGCAAGTCCAGTAATGTAGGCACAGACAAAACAGCTACAGTAAAAATAATAATTACACTTTAGCAAGGGAACTAACATTTTTAGACTGACATGCTTTCTCATATTTTTGACATGAATAAGTTTATTCTTAGGAGATGTTGAGAAAGCAACTTTCCAAAACTTTAGTCCAGGGGTCAGCAAACTTTTTCAGCAGCTGGCTGGTCCACCGTCCCTCAGACCTTGTGGGGGGGGGCTGGACTATATTTTTTGGGGGGGGGGAATGGACGAATTCCTATGCCCCACAAATAACCCGGAGATGCATTTTAAATAAAAGCGCACATTCTACTCATGTAAAAACACCAGGCAGGACCCACAAATAACCCAGAGATGCATTTTAAATAAAAGGAAACATTCTACTCATGTAAAAACATGCTGATTCCTGAACAATCTGCGGGCTGGATTGAGAAGGCGATTGGGCTGCATCCAGCCCACGGGCCTTAGGTTGCCTACCCCTGCTTTAGTTCAATCTTTTTGGGCACTGTGCTAAGGGAACAAAGCAGGTACTTGAGGTGGTGAGGAAATATACTTTTCTATGGATTAGTGGCACAGCTCCTAATTCAGCCCACAGCATTCTTAACAATCACAGCTGGTTGATTCTTATTTTTATGTTTTTGGTGATTCGGGACCTGAATGCATTACAGAAGTTGCGTAGTTAAGAGGGGATGAGTCTGATGAAATTCGTGATGGTGTTTTCTCGATCTTAGTGCCTGTGATGATTTGCCAGTCCCTGGGTTGAGTGGGATGCTCACAGTCATAAATGTAATAGAATGACTCATTGCCCAGTGAGGACATAACATTTCTGGCTTGCTCAACTGCTGCAAGCCAGGAACAAGTGCCTGGAACTTGTACTTCCCCTTCCTCTTCCACAGATGCAGATCCTTCTTAGTTTAAACAGCTGTTCCTTGGGAGAAATCCTACTTGCCTAATGGAACAACCTCCCCTCTCCCTTACTCCTTACACTGGGAAGAAGCAAACCACGATTCCCTGTCTTAGTGTTACATCCAAATTAGGGGTCATTGCTTGTTTCACTCTAAGAACAAACAAAACCATATGAGACAAAAAACAACAAAGCTCTGAGACCTCCGGGTATAGGGCAGTATATAAATTCAATAAATAATAAAATAAAATAAAATATCCCTGGTTTGGATGTAACACTAAGCCAGGGATCATGGTTTGTTTCCTCAGTGGTAAGGAGAGAAATAGCCTAGAAAGGAGCATTCACAACAAGCCATTAGCTATTGCTTATTGTGGTGTGTGAACTGGGTCAATACATATGTGGTGGATTTAACAGGCGACTGTAGGTTTTAACATCTTTTAAATAAAGATGTTTAAAAATCCAATTTTTATTTCATGATTGATTTTTTTAAAAACCCACCTTCTCCTACCAAGATGAGCACTTAAAGCTCTAATATAGGCTACCCATAAGTATCTGAAGTGGATTCTCAGCTTAGTGCTTGTTATAGCGTATGGCTTACATGTACAGGGTCCCAGATGTAATTCATGGAATTTCTTTCTTTCTTTCTTTTTTAAACACACTCTGGAGGATTTGTGTGGGCAGGCAGTTTTCTCTGACAGGTGATGCTCAATTAGTGTGTTAAAAGAGGGGGAGGGGGGAGCCCACAAGGGACAAAAGTCAATTATGAACATTCTAGCACAGAAGGGGTATGTAGGTCATCTGAATGCATCCATATAACTTTGCAGATTCTGTACTCATATCTTACAAACTGACATCAGGTGCAACCATGATGTATTAGTGGAATATCTGTGCCCTAAAAATACAGTTTATCACCAAAACAAATGGATTCTGTAAAATGATTGTTGTGGAACCGTTGTTTAATAAACACGAGACACCCAGCGTCTGCTTTATTGCTAGAGCTGCCGATTAACTAGTGAGATGTTCAGCAAACTAAGGAGCAATTTCTTCATAGGTTATATTGATATACCAGAGTCAAGGCCATTAAACCTTTGCTCTCATGTGCATACCGTTGCATAATTTAAGGAGAAGAAAGAACGAGGAGACTGGAATTAATAGCTTTTTAATGAAAGTGTCGAAAGAACAATTCTACCAGTTGAAACCAGTAAAAGAAACTGTAGGCACAGGGCAAACAGTTGATCGTGATGTTAGACATTCCTCTTCTCGTGTGGTGGAAAGCAGGAAGGATGGAGGGAACGTGCAGCTGATAAAATCATAAAACTTCTTGGGGATTAAATAGAGCTAGTGAGCCAACCGGGCACCAACTAGAGCTATTGGGCCTAGTTCAAACTGAGATTGTATCCAAGGTTGTGTCCAACATGTGTTCCAGGGAGAGATTGGCAATGGTAGGCAAGTTTGTCTTTTGAAAGCTCCTTTGCCACTTCTAATCTTCTCATATTGCAGAGCCCCTATGTTAATGTCCATGTAGTTAATAAAATTTGAAAGCTATGCTAGTCCCCCTACCCTGAAGCAATATATCCTGCTTCTAAAGCATCTCTATTGGATATCTATTCTCAGGGCTGGCTCGGTTGCTTGGCTGCCCTTCCTAAGGTTTCTCCGTTCTCATTTTTAGCCATGGGCATGTTTAGAATTGAGCATAGTTTGGCAGGTCAGCAGTACTGGCTCACGAACTGGCTTTACTCCCACTCCAGCAGAGGCATGGCTAAAGTATTCTTTAACAGCTCCTTAACTTCCTGTGCACCCAGCATGTATGACTGACAACCAACATTTCAGCAGAGCTCTCCCCTTAGGTTGCACATCTTCATTTAGATTTAATGGCCAGTCCCAGAGACATAGATGTGTATTTTCCTACTCTATTATCTGGGCAGGATGCATAGCTTAGGATCCAAAGGTGATGAGCTGGCACAAGGGAACTTGCTGCACCCTGGGGATGGAGTGGGCTAAGGTGGCAGCAGACCACAAGACAGTGCCCCTGCAGGAGCCACACCGCCTCCACTGCTGGTGGAGGAGTTGCTCTGGTTTCCAGTAAGATCTTGCAAGATCTAGTGCACTCTGAGATCTCATGAGATCTTGCTGGAACCCAGGTAAAGGAGGCTTCAGCGGGTGACGCAGGGCGGGATGACACTTTCCCATTTTGCCTCAGGCAGTGAAATGGGATGTGCCGCCCCTGGGATAGGGATTCCTTGATTTTTGGCCACTCCTGCTGCAGCCTCCTGTTCCTTGCTGGTCTAGAGTTTTCCATCCCACAACAATGCATTTTTTTGGTGTACCTGTGGTGATGGTGGTGAGCATTCATTGAATTCTATTCAAGGAACACAAAGTTCAGTTCCCTGAACTTTGTTCTGTTCACAGAATGGAAGTTAGGATCCAAGCCATAGACTTCAGGAGGCAAATCAAACTCAGTGACCTTCGTATGGTGCTTAGTCTTTCAGTGAAAAGTATTTTTTCGTAAATTTATTGTGTGTAGGTGTTCCACAGGTACCATGAGGCAGCAGAGCAGATAGACCTGTACATAAACTGGAATGCGGATTGTACATGGAATGCTCCATGCGTATGAGTCTAGGTGTGTAGGCTTCACATCTGTAGACATACCCTCAACACATGCCCATCAGGGGTAGGGCCAAGGAGTCATGTGAACTTGCGGAGGTGGGGATCAGCAGCACATTCCTTCAGACCCTTTGTGCATGTGGAGTTTCCCCACACAATTAACGCATGGAGGGAGCTTTGGTGAATATGGAATTTGGGATGAATTAAGTCAGAATCAGCCCTGAGTGCTCACTGGAAGGACAGATCCTGAAGCTGAGGCTCCAATACTTTGGCCACCTCATGAGAAGAGAAGACTCCCTGGAAAAGACCCTGATGTTGGGAAAGGAGAAGGGGATGACAGAGGATGAGATGGTTGGACAGTGTTCTCGGAGCTACCAACATGAGTTTGACCAAACTGTGGGAGGCAGTGGAAGACAGGAGTGCCTGGCGTGCTCTGGTCCATGGGGTCACGAAGAGTCGGACACGACTAAACGACTAAACAACAACAACGTCAGAATACAAGGATATGAACTTGTGTTTCTGACGCTACACGCTAGGTGTTGTGATATTAGGGTGCATAATCTAGATAGCCTAATTTGGAATAGCTATTCTTAATTTATGTGGGGTTTTTTTATAGTAATAAACCAGAGAGTCCAAAGACTGGTGCAGAGGGTAGACGCTTTCTACGGTTTAAAGGCATGCTAATATGTGAAAAAGGGCACTAATCTGTTATGACATAGCATGAAGCCAAGCAATCCTGTTCTCAAGATCATTTAGTACTCTGAGCCATATTGCTACATTAGCAATCAGGATTATGAAAGAATATACGTACTTGGTTCATGAAAATGTCAAAGTTGAGAAGTAGGATATAAATAATAATAATTCAAGAGTGGTTGAAAGTACTGCTCCAACAGGTTTGGAATGGATGTGCTTTTGGTACTGTGTTGTTGGGTGTGTTTTTTTTAATACAAATTAAAGCATGCTTTCAGTGACAGAGAACGAATGAAGGATGGGATGTTTTTCAAAGACGCCCACTGTTTATGTTATAAGACTGCAGCAGCTATCCAAATAGTCAGTTAACTGGATCTAATAGTTAACGCTGCACCACTGCCTGAGGTCACACCTGTACTTTATCTGATGGTGGAATTGGCCTTGCAGTTGCTCAGAAACAATTCAGAAGGCCACAGTGGGGAGTGCTTTGCTGAGCTCCATGTCCATCTCTTCTTCCTGGTTGATAAATAGAGCAAGTAGCTGTGGTATCTCTTAGAACGGTGAATAGCATAAGCTATGGTCTTTCAGATGTTACGGACTACAACTCACATCATATTTGAAGTGAAACACAGGTCACAATAAATATCCGGATAGTCTTTTCCTGATTCTGCTCTAATGGAGCAACATTATTTGGATTTTCCTTTATTAAAAATATTTGTTTCCCTACTTTTGAAATGAATCTTGCTCTTTATCACCTGAACCCCTTCTGCCTTGCTTTGTTTTCACATGTAAATGTTCCTTTTTCCATTGCGGTATAATGTATTGTCTTGTATCATTGTTACAAAGGTTTTCGTTAAATTTTTTTAAAGAACATTAAAAAAGAGAGCAGTGGAAAAATATGAAGTGCCCTCAATCTACTCAGAAAATATGTCCCTTCCCATTTCCAGAATCAAGTTCTGAAAACAAAAAAAAAAAAAGTGAAGTTCTGAAAGTTTGTTGCAAATGGTAGCTGACGACAAGACCTACTGGCTAGTATTGATAGATAATCCCACCCACTCCACAACCTCCGGTGCAGTTTTGCACCTGCTTTTACATCTTTATTCCAGTGAAGTCAAAGATAAGGTGATGAACCTGTATATGGCATTTTAATTTCTTTTATGTGGCTTTGGGGCAGAAAGGAGGAGGGTTTGCAAATTATGTGTGCCACCCCCGTAACTGACTTGATTGAATGTGCATCTGTACCATCAAATAGTAACAACAGACTTTAAACCATGTGTTAAGTACCCATTGCGATGTTCTTTTTAGATATTCCTAAAATTAATGTTGTAGATATTGCCCACAATCCATTTCATCCACTTGCCCTTACCAGCGCTGGGAGGTTATTACTGGGAGTGCGTAGAAGCCCTAGTTGGCTTTTGCTCAGTGTAGTCTGAATGCTTTTGCCAGGAGGCTTTAAATAGGCACCTCTGAGGAAGGAATCTTTTGAAGATCCGCAGGAGTCGGCAATTCACACAAAATATATATTTCCCTAGCAGATGTGCTGCCGGGCTTACTGTCTCCATGGAAACAAGGTTCCATTTTTTAAATAGCCTAAATCGCAAGGGGGGAAGTTCAGATATTAATAGCATAAGCAAACGTATGTATGAACACCAATGGGTAGGATTTAGTTATTTTGATTTCCATGATTCAACATTTTTTTTTTTTGCCTCCGTTAAACAAAGACATAATGCATTTTCTTTTTCTGCCCACTCTGATAAACGTAATTCTTTTTAGTCACATATGATTTATTATAGAGATGTATTTCTAGGTTCTTGGTTAAAAAAAAACAAAGCTTTTTTTCAAAATTTGGATGATCTGGGTGTAGCTTTTTCCATGAGTATGAATGGATACACACTGTTAGAAAGAAGCTATAATGCAGGACTCCCCACCCCACCCCAAGTTCAGAGACAGTGAAACAGCGAGAAATATTGAGAACTTTGTCCTGAGCATGAGGGGATGCACACCATTTTCCATGCCTCCCCTCCCATTGACAAGTTAGAGAGGAGGAGGGAGCTCACACTTAGAATATTTCCTGCCGCCTCAAGATTTTCTTCTTCATCATAATGAGAACAAGAATCTTGACTCTTCTTTTCAATATTGAAAGGCGGCTGTGTTCTAGCCTCCCTTGCCAGAAAATACAGGTGGGCATTGGGGCCTCGCTCAGTGGTAGGTCATGTGCTTTTACATAGAGTATAAGTCCCGGGTTCAGTTGCAGAACTAAGCTGCCTAAGGCTGCTTTATAAATTCCATTTCTCAATGTTGAAACAATTACATGTATATATGCCTATTAAATGATTTGCACTTCGTAATAATCATCAGGCGACACAGATTATAATATGCAATTCTGCATACTAGGATGTGAGAAGAAGCTGACACAGGTTGCTCTTTCTACGGATTTTTAAATGGGTCCTTGATTCATTCATTTCTTGGGAAATAATAGCTCAAGTCCTAATACCCGTTTAAAAAAGGTAAAGGACCCCTGGACGGTTAAGTCCAGTCAAAGGCGACTGTGGGGTTGCGGCACTCATCTCCTTGGCTTTCAGGCCAAGGGAGCCGGTGTTTGTTCACAGACAGCTTTCCTTTTATTCCTAGCTAAATCCCACTGAAATCAGTGGTATTTAGAACGATACTGCAGCCCATGCTTTCTCCCAGAAGTCATGATAAAGGAGCTCTGGATGACTATCTGAGGTGCATTTTCTTTCTCTTCCTTAATTTTCCTATTTGTGGCTTCTTTCCACCTTCTCTGAATTGACAGGTGTAGGACATATTCTTGAAAAATATGAAATCTCATTTCCTTAACTCTGAAAGGGATTTGCATAAAGTGGAATTTGTATGGCTGACTTCTGGAGCCTGTCGCCCTCTAGTAGCAGTATCAACAAAATGAGTCTACTAGCTGAAAGGGTGATGGTTCCACATTGAACACTTTGGTTGTCTACCATGACTTGGGGTTGAGCTTCTCTTCTGGCTTTTACTCAAGTGAACCACTGATCATGGCTTGTTGGTGCTGGTTGGGCCCTTGAATATATAGTGCGCGTACAATCATTTGACTTATTTTGTTTTGTTGGGGGGGTCAGAGATTCTTTGAGGTGGGGAGTGAATCTGCCATATTTATTTATTTTGGCATTTCTGTCCCACTTTTTAAGCATAAGTCATACTCAAGATGGTTATGTTTTACCTTTCCTTTAACTATTAGGTAGCCTGTTAAGTTTCTGAAGCATTTTACGTTGTGTTGCATATCAACTTTCCAAAGGGTTTGGGAGGGCAAAAGGCAATGATGTTTATAGAAAACATTTTCTTCCAGCAGGGATTCATTAAAGTATTTCCTTAATGTGGTTCTGGATGGCTTCACATTCTGCTAATATGTTTTGCATGCACTTGCCAATTACGTGGTTGCGCTTATAAATGAAAGACCCAACTCTGAAGTAAATTTAGAAATCACTTATTTTGATGGAGTTCTTTGGTAAGTAATTGAACGGTGTGTTACTGCTTGCTAAACGTTTGGTCTGTAGCAAATATTCCCAGTTTTTTCAGGCCATGTGCCTGGATAAGAAAAAAGAACTACAGAGGTGCTCATGTAGATCTAAGGGCATGTTTATTCCTTATGTGAGCTGCTATCCCACTTACATCAGTGGAGAGGACTGATCTCTGTGCAGCAACAGTTAATTCTATATAAGTAAAGGGGAAAAACTCAGCGAAAGTGTCAAATGCTGCTGCTGGTCGCTCACGAGTAACCAGACAGGACTCCAAACCTGTCTTTTACAGGTTTTATTTGTGCAAACTATTTACAGTGCAGATCTCCAAAGTTCATGTCCGTCTTAGTCACTTACAGAATCCAGGAGTGGCCCCTTCTGGTTTCTCCCCCAACATAAGAATTTCGACACCCCAAACCTCCACCTCCCCTCCTTGTGTTTCACCCCTCTGCGCAAGCTGGCCGACGGAATTGGTATGTGTGCCTCCTGGCCAGCCAGGCTAGGTGAGGTGCTTGGGCTCTCAGCAGCATCTTTGAGCCCTCTCCTCGCTTGGCTGGCCCCTTCCCTCCCTTCTCCATTGGAGGTGTGGCTTTCCCCACTGCTGGACAAAGAACTGCTCCTCAGAAGTTTCTGCAGCTCCCTGTATCTCAATGGCGTCCCTGCCTCCCTCCCCTTTTCTGATGGCAGTCCCCTGACAGAAAGTTAAACAGTTTTTGTCAATGGGAGAGAAGTAAATATGCCCTAGAATCTCTCCTATTAAAACACAAGTCTTAAATGTTTAACTCTGCATAAATTATGCCTTCAGATTTTGTCACATAAATGCAAGATTTCCATCTTAATGTAATTGAATTTGCTGTGTATATTTCTCTACATGCAGAAGTGTAGTTGTGATAGCAGTTTTAATCTTATGGTTAGCTGAATTTGCATTTGCTGGTTTGCATTCACTGAAATATCCGCATGACACAAAACTAAACGTATAACACCCACAATCTCTTTTCACCAACCATATAACTCCATCAACTCTACTCACACTCCAGTAAAGCACTCCCAACATTTTACTGACAAATAAAAATTTATTATCTGTTTCTCCTCCCTCTTCCTACTGCTCCCTCTTCATTCTTAAAAAAGAGTAACTATGAAGGTGGCAGTGGCCCAAGTGTTACTCAGCTTAGTTTTGTTTCTATCGGCCAGAGGACCTACTAGTTTAATTATATATATATATATACACGGAAGATTTATTATGCTGCTGCAATCCTGTACGCATTTAAGTGAAAGCGATCCCCACTGAACTCAATAGAACATGCTTCTGAGTAAACACACGTAGCACTGCATTGTTAAACTCACTGGGCAGCCCTGAAACAATGTCCTAGAATAGAAGGACCTGCTCTAGAAATTAAAGGATACAGGCTGGATGCCAAATGAAGTGGAAGATTTTCTCTCACTCTCAAAAGACACCTAGGGTGTTTGAGTCTTATGGTAAGTGCCACAGGAATTTAATCATATATAATGATTCTGTCAGGGAACTGCCATCGGAGCTAGAGGCAGAGGGAAGGCTCCAGAGGGATGCCGGAGAGGGTCCCAGTAGGGAGAGGGGCAGCCCATTTGCTGGGGAAGGAAGTCAGCGTAACACCAGTGGAGAAGGGGGGCAGATGGGGGAATCGGAGAGGAGGCTCCAAGACTCCTCGCCGGAGACCAGCGGAGAGAGTACAGGTCCTCCGCTGCCCACACCCTCCCTGCGCAGAAGGCTTCCGCGCAGGGAGACTAGGCGGAGACTAGGCGTCAAAGAACTTTTGTGCTGGAAGAAGTTCAAGAAATGCCCACTGACGGATTCTGCCAGCGACTGAGACAGTCACAATACTAGAGGCTGTTCAGTCAGAAAGGGTTCAACCAGGTAACCTAGCCAGGAGTGGCGGCAACTTACGCACGAGCAACCCCTAAACCCATTACAGATTCCTTAGGAGGAATGGAAGCTGAAGAAGGGGTATACTAAGCTAGATTCACAAATTGCTTATATTTCTTATTCTTCTGTTCTTATTGTAGGTCAAATGGACTGTTAAGGAATTATTCAAGCAATCTGACTGGCTAATGCATAGGGCATTAATTCTTCGCAAATGGCATGTTACATACCAATTGGAACAGATCGTCCATGATAAATGTATATATAATTTCCCCGTTTCATCTCAGAATGATGAGAACAACCTTGGCATGGGGCATTTCCTAGAGATTTATCACTTGCTGTGGTTAATGGTCTGAGGGGCATTAACCTTCCATCCGATCATTAATTCTTTGAAATGTATAATGCCCTGCTTATATGTTCCAAGTTTTATTTCTCATTTCATCTTTGCTGCTGACAGGAGATCCAGTTCTGAGTCCACTTCTTCTAGGCTTTGAAAAGTGAGAGACCCATTAAAATCCTACTATGGTTTAAGGATGGAGTGGACGAAGAGGAGCATCATTAGGCCATCTTTTAGGACCCATGGAGGACGCTGTCCTGAAGCTATATGGGCAACAAGGCCTTTAGCTTGGTGTACCTCTAGATATAATTATTCTGGCTTCCTAAACCACATTTGATAGAGCTGGGAACAATGGCTGGCCTTCTTTGTTCTCCCCATGAGATGAGCCTGCTGCAGTGGCGTAGCGTGGGTTGTCAGCACCCGGGGCAAGGCAAGTAATTCGCGCCCCCTAACCCGTGGATTTGCGCCCCCTAACCCATGGATTTGCTCCCCCTAACCCTAACCCCCAGATGTTGCGCCCGGTGCGGCCGGCCCCCCTGCACCCCCCACGCTACGCCACTGGCCTGCTGGATCAGGCCAGTGGCCCACCTAGTCCTGAGTCCTGTTCTCACAGTTCTTGACCGGATACCTATGGGAAATCTGCAAGCTGGTCACTCTGCCCATCTGCCAGTCTCAGCAGCTGCTATTCAGAAGTACAGTGGTACCTCGGTCTATGAACAGCCCTGTTAATGAACTATTCGGTGTACAAACTCCGCAAAACCGGAAGTAGGTGTTCTGGTTAGTGAACTTTGCCTCGGAAGACTAACGGAAGCCGAAAGTTGGAAGGGCACTGGCGGCGGGAGGACACAGTAGGGAAAGCGCGTCTCAGTTTAAGAACGGACTTCCGGAAGGAATTAAGTTCGTAAACCGAGGTGCCACTGTATGGTGCCTCTTAATAGTGGAAGGAGAATATAGCCATCATGGCTAGTAGCCATTACATCGTTCCTCTTACTGCTTTCTGCCTGGGCTTCAGTGCCATGATCCTGGTGTATTTAAACCAGAGTTCCTTGTTATGTCTGAAACAGGAATAGCTGGATTCATGTTGGGCGGGAGGTCGATGACAAGTCAGTTTATTTTGTTTTAGCAGACAGCTATTATATACATGAAAATGATAATGGAAATAATAATAATAGAGATTTTCATTTCTGCTTCTTAACCTTTAAAAGATAAACCATTTCCCATACCCCCTTTAAATTTAATAGCACAGATTTGTAGAGCCTTAGCAAGAAATTTAGATATGCTGAAGGATACAAACTTCTCTACAGCAAAAAAACACAAGTCTTTGCTAGGGATGGCCTCCCCTTCTGTGACTGTAACAAAGGGTGGATATGGTTGAGGGTCAATGACATGATGGCTTGCTCATCTTGTTTTGGAAATTAGGTCTCTGCATTTGACAGCTAAAACTAACTGTAGTTGTTTTTATTGGATGGCTGTCAGTCTCCTTGAGATTTATATGAAAGATGATCTGCAAATTAGTTAAATACACAAATTATACATCAAGAGGCTAATTCCACCTCCTTTAATAATTCTGAACTTAACACTTCATAAGAACTCAACTGTTCAGACTGTTAGTGTGGTAATTGGAGGAGGGGGATTGACACAAGGATATCCTAAATGCTGTAAGACATTGCTTCTCAAACTATCTAATTGTGCCTGGGACTGGTACCATAATTTGATCTTTGAAGCACCCCACCCAACCTGAGCGTGAGATCCGCAGACCATCACCTTGGGTAGCACTGCTCTAGGAGTTGCTGACAGTCTACATAAAAATATAAGGGGTTGTCATTCAATTCCAGGGAAGGAGTGTGGAAGGCAAATCTTCACCTGCGCCTCTGAACCCAAGGTGCTTCTGATCCAATGTTGCAAGCCTCCTTGGCCGACTGCCTCTCCTTGCTTGCATCTTGGATAACCACATTAGGGCCATAGCATAGGAGGGAGTAAGCTGTAGCAGACCATTAGTTAGGTCCAGCTTTGGATTATGTGTTGGGAAAAGATTCTTTGCCTTCCTGAATCCAGCCCCATCTATCTCCTTCTGTTAGTTGTGGCAGAAGTTCAGTGTGATGGCCACATGTATAAAGGCTCCCTTATTGGGAACTGAAGTGCGTCTGATTTCCTAAGCAGGCTGTAGAGCAAACGTTTTATGTTTCCTTCTCAATACTTTTGCTAAACTCCTGAACTTTGCCAAATCCCCATGTAGCTGTGTTAGTTCCATAGAATCAGCTTCCCTACTTGAGAGTCAAGCTGAGGATATAAAATTGAATGTCTTTCCCCCCACCCACTGCAGTCTCATATATCCATGTGGTTTAAAATAATTGCAGTGAAATGTTGTCTAGCTGCAAAACACAAAACTCACCCCCCCGTGCTCCCGCTGTGGGGGCTGCAGTGCAGCACAGAGCCCCTGGAACAAATGCAGCGATTCACATAAATGCACCTGCTGTGTCTCTTGATCTGATTCCATTCTTGTCTGATGTTGCCTGCTCCTAAAATGAGGGGGTACCACTTACATGCAGGTGAAACAGGAGTGTGATGAATTGCAAACCACAGTAATTTATGCAGAAACCAGTGTGGAGGAATTTGTTCTACATAAATTATGCATGACTCTCCGGGAAAATGCTAATGAACATCCCCCCCCTTTCTCTCTCTCGGTTAATGAATCATGCCCTAGATTTCAGTGGCACGCACATTCGTTCAAATGGCACTTTACCCCCCTTCCTTTCCCAACCCTCTCCACCTGTATTTTTAGTTCTTCCATATGCTGCTCGGTCAATGCACTCTGAATGTTCTGTTCTGGAGTTTCAACACCTAGAAAATGTTGCTCTTCAGATGGATCTGCAAAGAGAGAGAGACAGTCACATCCTAAGCTGGTTCACTTGAGAAGTAATGGGAGGTGGTGGTGGTGGTGGGGCGGGGAGAAACATGCAGTGATGCCTTGACCTTCTAATGATGAGCAGCCTAGGGAGGCTGTGATGCTCAGTGGTGGGAGGGAAAGGGAATGCTTTGTCCTGCTGCCTCACCTGCAAAATAAACAAATAAAAATGGTGCACCTATGGAGTGCCAGGTGTGCCTATGTATCCTTGGTCTCCAGTTGTTCATGATAGAAACCAGCCCTTGTGTTCCACCTGAGCACTGGACAGCTGAGGGAGTGATCTCAGCTTGACAGTTCACCACAGATGAGGGATTCTATGTGGCCCATCTTAGCCAATGACCCACAAATTTTGGTAATGTATTTCTTTTCCTACATTTATATCCTGCTTTACTTCCATCCTGGAACCCAAGTAGTCTCAAGTGGTCACCCTCAGGTGGATTTGAGTTGTGTATGCCATCCAGGCACTGATTAGCTTCACCGAGGCGGTGGGTGGCCTCGTGTACCTTGAGACCATAATCTGTCAGTTGTAGTAACAGGTACACAGTGGGTTGCTTGGGCCTGGAAAGGAGAAATAGAAATAAGTGTTGCCTGCTCACAGGGCTGACCACAGAATGTCTGCTCTGCGTGTGGCAGTCAGCAAATGTTAGAAGCTACCATGTGTTCTCTCCCCACAACCCCAAGCCATAACCTTACCAGGCAGTGGTCCTTTTATTCCCCCCACTCTTTCATTGGGCTAGGCATGGTGGCACTTTTTGTATGGAAGTTGCTTACTTTCTGTCCACAGGTGGTGTGGCCTCTATCATCCCCAAAGCGTCAGTGTTGCGCAGTTCCTTTTGAGGGACTCCAAGATGGCTTCTGACTGCTGCAGATGGGAGCCAAGGAGCTCTCATATCAAAAGTGCTGCTGCTTGGATGAGAACAACTGAGTAGAGGGTGACTGGTGGCAGAGGTGGAAGGGCAGTGTGGGAATAGTAGTAAAACAAGAGAGAGAGCAAGCTGAGCACTGGAGAGCCTCACAGGCACACTGGCATGTCTCTGTGGGAAACTTCATTGGGAAACTTTCTGCAAGCACACAAGATTTTGCATTTTGTGTTTGCCTATCATTGGACTCCTGTTCTCAACAATCTCAGCCAGCATGGCCCATGATCAAGGATAATGGGAGTTGTAGTACAGCAGCACCTGTGGAGCCACAGGTTCCCCATAATTGGCCAGTTCAATGAATGTTATGACGAAGGCACACAATGCAGAAAGGTGTTGTGTGCAAGGCTCTTGCATCAGAATCCCTGCATCAAGGCTACATGCATGGCTTCTGATGGCTGTGATTGCATTGGAATAAGCAAACCTGAACTTATGGCTAGCTCTGTCAAGCTCAGCAAAGCTGATAACTTGTTTGGGAAGCTGGGGAGACTGGATCCAGGCCCTCATCTCCTGCCCCACAAAAGGTGGTTGGTGGCCAGTTATCTATGGGCAGAGGTGGATTTAGGAGAGTGCAACTGCTTTGGTTGCATGAGAGGAATGGGGGACACAGAATGCTCGCGTCGCATAGGGCGCCATTGAAATTTGAGGGCCCCCCCCCAAGTTCCACCACTGCTATTGGGCAGGTAAACAGACACCTCCTGGCGTATAGCAGCATGAGAAGGTCTTTTGGATCAGGAGTCAATGTGCTGAATACATGGAGACATGGGAGCAGCCTCTGATGTGTGGCTGCACTCTGGAAGACACATAAAATTGTGATTGACAAGAGAGGGTACTATTTATACTATAACCTTTCATAGAATGTTCCTCATACTGCATCTGAGTAGGAGGGAAACTTATTTTTGCTTTTATAGCAATGATTTGGAAATGGTTTGATGTCAACACAAAGCTTTGGTTTCTTTTCTTTTTAATAGCCTCAGAACGGCATAGTTCAGCTGCTGGGAAAAGATGAAGGGCTAGATTGATCTTTCCGGAAATGAATGAGATCTGTAGCTTCAGAAGTGAAGATTAAGTGTGCGTAATACTTTTACCATTTTTTCCCTAGTTTTGCCAACTGTGCAGCTGGCAATTGTAGAAAATCATTCTAAGAAGAGTGTTAGCTATTTAAAATACTTTTTTTCTCTCTTCAAGGCTGAGAGTCATTCTGATCCAGGGAATGAATTGCACCCACTGCTTCAGGGTTCCACATCTGCTATTGACTCTTTGGGCAAATTAAACTTTTTCGGCCTCAGTTCTCCCATCTGTAAAATGGAACTTTCCCCAACATTTCATGTGTGATTGCACAGACACAGCAAGTAAATAATGCAGATAATGGCACACTAAAAGTGCTTTATTGCTGTAATATGGCAGGTATATTTTGTGAGATAGTTAATGGCACTGTTTTCTTCTTCTTCCAGTTAATTGTTCCAGGGGAAGTTGATGAATTGCAATAGTTTCATAAGGAGGAGATTAACAAATAAGTTATTTGTTTAAGTAAATGAACCCTTAAGTTATCCTGTATGCCACATCATTTTAAAATTGGCGGTTTTTGCAAGAGGATCCTCCCTGAAACAATGGTTTTCTAAAATGCTGCTTAAAAAGAGAGCTTTTGCAGCCAGCAGGATTTAGACTGTGCCATTCAGTGACACATTTGGGAAACTAGGCTATTTTATGTTCATTCATATTGAGGAAAATAAGGCAAACGTGAGTTTGTTCTGAGAAATTATTGCAGTTCTGTTTTAAAGCCACTTGGTGGAGTTGTTACTTTGAAGCAGCTTGCAACCATTTCATTAGTGAATATATGATTTGTCTTCCCTCTCCTAGAAATAGTTTTGCCTTTCTGTTTGTCAGTACAGAAGCTCTTGTGACTTTTTCTGTTAAATTATCCAGTTGAAGACAATGTCCAGTGGCAAAACTGGGTTTCTAAAAATTGAAAGGACAGGAATGGGAAAGACGTTTTCCTTGCCAGTGAGAGTCCGTTTGCCGTTCTTCCTGAAACTCTGAATTTCAGGGATCTTGTGAAGTAAGAAAGAAAGGGTTTTGCAGCTGGCTACAGTATTTGCCAACTGCTTGGCCCTCTCAAGACAAAGTGTTCTCTTAATTTGATTTCTAATGTTTTAACTGCTGTCTTTTTTGTATTTTGTGTTTTATGATCTGTGGTGGGGTTGTTTTTGTTGTTAGCTGCATTGAGGATATTTTGGTGTGAAAGGAGACTAACCTCAATAAACAGTAGGCACCAAAATACAAGATTTACCGGAAACTTGAAATATTGGCAATGAAGAAGTGTGGGCTACTGGCAGCTGAGGGCCAAACTAAACATGACAGTGTTCCTTTCCCCCCTGTCCATTCAGTTCATATTGGAGCCTAAAAGGGAGAAAAAGTGCTCAGAGCAGGCTTTCTTAACCTCGGCCCTCCAGATGTTTTGAGACTACAATTCCTGTTAAAACTTTTGAAGCCGGTGGACTTTTGAAGTGCTTTCTCCTGTTGCACAGCTTAGCAGAGTATTGCAGCGTTTCTTAGGCAGCTCTTGAGATTGCCCAGGCAGGACGATGATCAGGAACAAAGCTGACTGACTAGTAACTTGATTCTTGTAGTTTATTATTCGTTGTTGTTTAGTCGTTTAGTTGTGTCCGACTCTTCGTGACCCCATGGACCAGAGCACGCCAGGCACTCCTGTCTTCCACTGCCTCCCGCAGTTTAGTCAAACACATGCTGGTAGCTTCGAGAACACTGTCCAACCATCTCATCCTCTGTCGTCTCCTTCTCCTTGTGCCCTCCATCTTTCCCAACATCAGGGTCTTTTCCAGGGAGTCTTCTCTTCTCATGAGGTGGCCAAAGTACTGGAGCCTCAGCTTCAGGATCTGTCTTTCCAGTGAGTACTCAGGGCTGATTTCCTTAAGAATGGATAGGTTTGATCTTCTTGCACTCCATGGGACTCTCAAGAGTCTGCTCCAGCACCATAATTCAAAAGTTTATTATATACAGCAGTAAACATACAAGCTATACACAAGTTTCTATATACAACACGACTTCATCACTCTCAGCAACTCTTCAGCATCTTGGCTCCTCAACTCCTCAGCAAAACAGTGTCATAGGTCATGCTGCCTATATGAGGGACCTCAGTCAATCACTGAGCTGTTGCTGGGTCCTCTTATCTCTAGGCAGATTCCTTTCATGCTCTGTCTTTCCATACTGTGGAGACACTAATTGCCAACTTGCCAAGCTGCACGTAGACCATGAATTCCAACAATTCCCAGCATCCCTGACCACTGGTCCTGCTAGCTAGGGAACATGGAAGTTGTAGGTCAAAAACATCTGGAGGGCCGAGGTTGAGGAAACCTGGCTTAGAGCAATGGACTGGAAGGAGTGGGAAGGGGGAAGACTCCAAACAGCTTTCCCGCCTACTCCTTCTGTTGTTAAAAATGGTATTTCCATTCCATTTTAACACACCAATGACATGGAAACATGCATGGCAGCCCTATCATGCCTTATTTTTCACGAGAACCCAGGATCTTCTAGGGATGTTGTATGTCAGGGTTATAAAAGGCCAGATCTGCACTATACAATTCAAAGAGTGGTTTAACAGTCAATTCCTTTCTGCAGGTGACTCTGGGAATTGTATTTCTATGAGGGTCTACTAACAACTTTTAGCACCCATAACGAACTGCAGTTCCCAGGATTCTTTGGGTTTGTAAGATACGAAGTGAGGAAAACTCTCCATTCAACTAGAACAAATCTGACCGTGATTCAAAGCTTGACACACACAAAATTAACCCGAGCTCCAAAGGCACCGCACAACCCAATAATGCCCTGAGCAGTTTGAGTAGATGAGGTAGAAAAGAAGAAGGGTCTGGTACAGAGGATTTAGGCCTGAAGGCACGCTGTGGTCACCAGAGCAGGTCACCAGAACCCATTCCCTCCCTGGCCACTGACCTTTCACTGCATCTCTATGTGAGATCAAGTACTGCCCTCTTGCTCCCTTCCCTTGTTTTAGGTTTGTGTGAGGGGCAGCTGATCCAAGCACCTCAGCAGCACAGTAGGTGAGTGACCACCACCTGGAAAGCAGGATGAGAAAGTCACGCAACTCTGGAAATAACCCACATCAACTATAAAGTTGAGAAGAAGGTTGGGTGCTTGTCATGCTTACCAGAGAGCAGGCAGCAGCACAGCAAATATGTGGAATTTCCGCCCCAAATAAGTGGTGTATTTGGCATAGGGATGCTTAACCCATGTGGCATTTTTTCCAGTCCATATGGAAAACTCTGCACCCTTTCAAGTCACGAAAGCATCCAGCTTTTGTAGCACAACCCCTGCATGTGATATATCTATATAAATTCCTAGCCATCTGTTATCCATGAATGCAGTCCCTCTTATGACATTTGGCTTTGGTTTCAAATGTTTTCCCTTGCTAAGCTGATTAGACTTCAGCACCAACTTCCAAAGCTGTGGCAAACTTTCCTTGTATTTCTGGCTTAAGCCCACCGCACCCCAATACTCAGCCAAGATGATCAGATGAAGTTCTGTGGCTTTGGCTCGGCTTGGAAGGTTTCTTTTCGGTTCATTTAGTGTAGAACATCAGTGATCTGCAACGTGGATTTGGAGCTCAAAACATCATCCTGGTGGTTGTTTTGCTACACTTTTCAATCTTCTCCCAAAGTCGCTGTTTTATCTTTTAGCTAAAGTCAACTTATATGGTCAGGGCTGCCTCTGGGAAGGGAGTTAAGTCTCTCAATATTTCACGTGCAAATCGCGGTCGCTGAAACGAGGTCATAAATCTTGGCCTCTGTCTGCCTCGGACAATGCCTGCGCCGGGACTAATTGTGAAATATCTCTCCACTTTGCATAACCCTTTCTCTCCCCCCCCCCACCTCTGATCGTTGTGCTTCCCGCAAGGCATCGTTACTGCTTGCTCAGCAGTCTATCCCTTTCTCCCATCTTTTTCTTTTTAAAGCTCATAGCTTGGCTATTCACTTGTGCATGTAAATATTTTAATTGGGGTTTTAATGAAAGATAATGTTATGAATGAGAACCTTCGATCAGACCTTGTTATGCCTCTCCTATTCAAGGCAAGTATCTACCCACAGACAAACTGGCTCCACAGTCTGTATGCACTGCAGTTATGAGAAGGGAAGATGGGAGTGCAATGGTCACCAGCATCACTCTGTTTGCCTCCACTTACCTTTATCAACCCCTCACCTCCTCCTCACCTGCCGTGCTATAGGAGTGAAGCGGAGAGCCTCACCCTGTAGTTGGGAAGCAGCATGGATGATCAAGCAATGTGGCTACTTGTGCTGGTCCCGGGGGCTAACTGAGAGGCGAGGTCCGAGTCCAGTCCGAGGTCAATGGTGCCATATGGAGGCTGTCCATCAAAGCTGTAGCTGGGTCCAAGGCGGGGAGTCGGGTGGGATCAGGAACTCTGGCAGAAGAGCAGGACAGGGTACAGGCAGGAACAGGCTACCAACAACATTGCTCCCGCAACCTGGGACTGGGGCTGACTGGCTTTTATCTGCCCCGAGGCATAAGGCGGCCCCGGTCCACAGGTGACTCGCCTCTCCTGGCCTGGAGGCGAGCACTCCTCCTGCAGGAACTTAGTTCCCTCCGCCTCTCTGAGAGCCAGTATAGTGTAGTGGTTAAGAGCGGTAGTCTCGTTATCTGGGGAACCGGGTTCGTGTCTCCGCTCCTCCACATGCAGCTGCTGGGTGACCTTGGGCCAGTCACACTTCTTTGAAGTCTCTCAGCCCCACTCACCTCAGAGTGTTTGTTGTGGGGGAGGAAGGGAAAGGAGAATGTTAGCCGCTTTGTGACTCCTTAAAGGGAGTGAAAGGTGGGATATCAAATCCAAACTCTTTTTCTTCTTCTCTGCCCTGAGCCTCTGCAGCTCAGGAGAGGCTGGAGGGTTACCGGACCCAGAGGCAACCTCCTCTCCCCCTGATGGGGCTGAGAGTGGAGCACCTGCAGGCAATGGGTCCTCCATCCCCTCAGGGGCCAGAGCAGACTCAGCTGGTGCCTGCACCTGAGGATCCAGCACAGGTGAGGACCCTTCAGGCTCAGGCCCCAGCCCCGGCTCAGCTGGTTCTGGAGGCGGGGATTCCTGTGCAGGCTGGGATTCCTCAGGTTCAGCCTCTGAGTCCAAATCCCAGGCCATCACACTGCTACTCATGTGAAAGTGCAGAAACCAACGCAGTCCCCATTATTAACTTCCCCATGGCAGTCTTGGTCGGCGTAGAGTTTTTTAAAAAACAGAATTCTCTGTTTTTCCAGAGGACAATTCCCAGAATTCCTTGGTGATTGCAGAACTATGGCAAAGTGGTCTAAAATGAATGGGGTGAATTCAACTAAGTCAGTGCTTCTCGAAGGGTGTAACAGGAAGATTTAAGGACAAAGAAACATTTGAACGTTTCAGTGTAGTATAGTATAGTACAAATATTATCAAAATATTTTTTTTATTTACAGAATATGGATTGATATCTTTTCAAAATCAAGTACTTCTAGGAGTTGTTTCTTTTTGTTTTCCAGTGTAATTCTTATCATCATCAACAACAACAAAAATCAGTGTGGCACGAGCAAATTTTTATTCTAAGAGTGTGCCCAAGTGGAAAAAGTTTGAGAACCATTGAACTAAGTCATATTCGGAGTTAAACCCACGGAAATTAATGGGCTCAACTAACTTAAATTCATTCATAGGCTGCATTCAGATAGCACTTTATTCCATTTTCCTGAAGTTTCCTTTCCCAGTAATTTCCTGCAACATAAAAAACCACTTTGGGAAATCTAGCAGAAACCAGCGGAAGGTTAGTTAATTGTTAATTGTTTGGGGGGGGGGGTTTGCAGTACCATTTACTCAGAAAATCCTGGGGGTTTTGCATTGTAACTTGACACGGCAAAATTTGGGTGGGTATCCTGGCCTACCATTCTTTCCTACCCTTTAAATTTTAGTATAATGTAGTGGCATATTGATCAAAAAGCCGCAGTTCCATAACACAGCAGGTACTGCAGTGTAAAAGGAATGTTGGAAATTGGGACAGAAGGGCTAGTATTATAACCAGGAAAACTAAAGCAATAAACCCCATGTCTGAATGCAGCCCACGTTGGACACAACCCAAGATGTCAGCCATATAAATGAGCCGTTGTATTGTGGATGTGTTTAGAGAGGAGATCACTCCTTATCTGACCTAGCTGCATCACTCAGCTTTGAGTAAAACAGATAGGACAAAGTTAACAGCTTCTGCCATGCTAGTGCTAGGATTTCTGTAGAATACTGGCTGTATGTAAACTGCTGCAGGAAAACTAGCTTTCCTTCTTGTATTTAACTCACTAGTCCTGTTGTTGTTGTTTGCTAAGGTAGAACCTAGGGAAAGACTTACCTCAACCAAGGTTTTAGTTGGAAATTCTAATTAGTTGGTCTCATTTTTTGGATTCAGTGTATTTATACCTATCTTAGTTTCTTTTTTAAACAAAAGAACCTTTAGTTAGACATGCTGTCCAGAGTACAGGCCCGTGATGTGCCAACAAGTGTCAGTTGTGTAATGATATTTGTCATGAGAATAACATATTGGAAAGTACATAACGGTACTCTTTAGCAGAGGAAATAATACACTGTCAAGACTGCAAACATCTAAACGTATTTATTGTTAAGGGAGTCATATTCTCCACCTTCCTTTCCCCAAACATATACGTGAAAAGTTCAAAGTCAAAGATATACCGTAAATAGCAATGGCATACCACATCCAAAGGTTTTATTTATTTTGCTTATTATATTATTATCTTTATTTTCCATTTTTTCTCCTCACAACAGGTAGGTTACTCTGAGTGGCAGTGTCTGGCCCAAAGTCGCCCAGTGAGCTTCATGGCGAAGTAGAGATTTGAACCCTAGTTTCCCAAGTCTTAGCCCATCACTAATATTACACCACACTGGCTCTCAATTCTGTATCCCATTCCAGGCCCTACATCTCCTCTCATCCATTTCCCCAAGCAACAAGCCAGCCTTAGGGCTGCCCATTTTGCTTTACTTCCTCTGCCCCATAGCTAGCAAAGGTTGCAGTCTTATAACCCACTTACTTAGGACTCATCACCACTGAACCCAATGGGATTTGCCCCTGTGTGGACATGTATAGGGCTCAAATTGCTCTTCTGGAAGGTTTCCGGCCTTGTATGGGATGCTGAAAATAATAAGGTATTTTCTGGTGAAACTAATCTGACTTTTCTCTCACTCACCCACTCCTCCACCCAGTCCTCACCTTCTGTCCCCATTTTTGTATCATAAACATATCATTGCTTAAACTGCTTCAAGGCAAGCAAAGAGTATAAAAGAGCAAAATTACCATACTTCAAAGTGTGCTGTGCTGTCGTCCTTTTGTTTTGCCCAAGAAATTGTATGCTTTGCAATTATGGCCTCTGGTCCATAATGTTGGCTCCTGCGTGTTTCTGATAGAAATAATATGCCTTCAGCTGGTAGCCCAAATTATGCAGTAATTATAACTAAACAAAAAAAAAAATCATTGCAGGATTCTGCTGATTGCCATGGTAACCCACATTCAAAATAGAAATGTGGAAAGTGACTTTTAATGTAAGAAATGGAAGTTTTTTATCCTTTGAAACTTGTACTTGATAGAGAACTGCTTCTCAAATGAAAAAGAATGTGTTCTTGACTCAAGGGTTCCTGCAGCCCCCAAATACAATGGACGGGTGGCATCAGCATAATAGATCTGTTCTAGCATGGGAATTTTGTGGTCACCCCTACATTTTAAAGCCCCTCTCTTTAGGCCAGCATTCCCCAATCTAATGCCCTTGAGATGTTTGTTTTTTTTTTTTTATAAATATTTTATTAAGTTTTCACAATAAAAAAGCATACATAGACAAAGAAAAAACAAAATCACAAAGAAAAATACAGTACAAAAATACAAACATTAAACACATCAAAAGAAAAAGGAAAAAAAGGAGATAGAAACCCATATAGTAACAAAAAACAAAAATTCCCTCTTTCTTAATTTCTCATCTTCAATTAACTTATTTTCCCGACTTCCTCACGTCTCCCGTTCTTGTATCCCTTTTTAAAAATTAATTCAGCAAATTCATATCCTATTAATTTATCTGTTGTTAATCCAATCTTACATTTTACCTCGTTGCTAAAGCCCCTGCGATTCATTTCAATGTCCTTAACATTCATAAATTTTACAGTATTTCTGCAAATAAATTTTAAATTTCTTCCAATCTTCCTCCACCGTCTCCTCTCCCTGGTCTCGGATTCTGCCAGTCATTTACGCCATCTCCATATAGTCCATTAGCTGCATCTGCCAATCTTCCAAGGTGGGTAGATCTTGTGTCTTCCAATGCTTTGCGATGAGAATTCTTGCTGCTGCTGTAGCATACATAAAAAAAGTTATATCCTTCTTTAACACCGATTGGTCTACTATGCCCAGGAGGTAATGCCCTTGAGATGTTGTTGGACTCCAGCTCCCATCATTCCCTGCCAGCATGGTCAATGGTCAGAGATGATGGGAGATCTAGTTGAAGAATATCTGAAGGCCACCAGGCCTTGAGGAAAGCTGTTCTTTGTAGAAGACAGACAAATTATGTAGTATGTTGAATTTATGTCCTGGTTCTAACTAGTTGGTTGGGTAGGTAGCTTGGCTATACCTTCTTTCTACTGCAATTCCTCAAGGGGGATCCTTCTTCTCAAGTCCTCCAGTTAATTCCTTATTTATGGCTGAAGGAAGACTAGCCTTTACTAGAGTACCATGTGTAGCCCCGGCTTCTTCACCAACTCTGTTGGAGGAGATCCAATGTGGATGTTGTGATAATGACATTTTCACAACATCCACACTGCCTGTTGGGCACACCTCTCTCCTTGCCCTGTATTAATGCTCTCTCCTTCCATCATTTAGCATGCCTCTACCGCTGACAGAATTTTGAGAGGAAATTCAGAGATATGGTGTACGAACTGCCTTAGAATCCTAAAATAATAATTTTCAATTAGCGAAAAGGTTTAACCCTCCATGACAATATATGACATCATGATGAACAGCAACAAGAATTTGTATGGTGCCCAGACAACTTGTTTGTGGCATCTGTTAAGTATAAATAAATAAATACAACAATAAAGAATTTATGTTACAGTTAAGTGGGAAAGTCTTAAGTTCCCTCTCTTGGCTCTGTTGATTTAGCAAAATGCAGACAATAGCTTGCATGTGTATATATGGGTGGAAATGAAAGAAGGGGCATCAACAGATAAATCAGTAGATAAGTTGGTTTTATTTATTAATCGCTGGAATAACAGCTGCCATGGTAATGGACATCAATTCTTTCTGTTTTTAGTCCTTGAAACGTTTTAATAATATTTTATTTGATTACTAAGTTTGGAAAGTTCCAGCCCCCTTTCATTTATGATAAAGATCACAGAAACATTTTTTTAGTTCTGCTTACTGGATGTTCCCACCAGCAGAAGGTTGAGGCCTGTGTGTGTGTGTGTGTGTGTGTGTGTGTGTGAGAGAGAGAGAGAGAGAGAGAGAGAGAGAGAGCACGAGAGAGAGTGCGAGCTTTTGGCTTCCTTTCATCCTTCAGTTCCTTCCACCTTCAAAAAATCTTCTCTGGGTTGGACGACCCTCTGAAACATGTGGGGAAGCAGCTCTGGGGCTGCAGTGGGACAGGTGAACTTGACAAAGTTGCCCTGCTCCCAGAATTGGGGCCGCACTGATGGATCAAAAATCTTGGAAGCTGAAGCCTGGATGTGCACTATGTGAAACCTACGTAGCTTTTAAAGAATATTGTTCTTCTGCATTCCAGAGAAAACGAATTTGTTTTGTAACATGCAACTTTTTCCATACAGAATTAGCCCTTTTGAGTTTCTGGAACGGCAGCCTTCCTTTGTGAAGTGTTGTTTTGCCACAACAAGAGCTAACCTTCCTGCACAAAACAGATGTGTGCTGCATGCTTCTCTTCCCCCTGCCCCCTCCCCCCAATTTTCTATCTAAGAGCAATAATTAGTTAGGGAGGAGCAGTGGCTGCTAGGAGAAGAAGCCCCAGGTTACAACTAGCAAGCCATCCTATTTTTAGGTGCCGCTTGAAGGCAAAGTTATTAAGTCCTAACCCTGCTTACTGCAGCTTCACTGATTTGTCTGGAACGGTTGCAACATGAACAGGGTGACAGAGCTAAGAGAGCTGCTTGCTTGTGTATGACCTCAGTGATTTATGGATCAGAGTAAAATAAGATTGTCCCTAAAAGCCGTTTTCCTTAACAGCTATATTACGACATATCTTGATGGGTATCTTCTTTGGAATGCAGGTGGACAGGTTAGTTTAACCCGTGGCTAGACTGTGTTCAAGAGTGCCAGCAGGATTTTCTGAGCCCAGTATTCTGCATGTAGATTGGGTCTTACACTGCATGTGCAAAATACACACAGATTTGCATATATTTCTATGACAGTGAATTCCTAATGAGTGCCTGGACTTCTACACAGCAGGAGATATGCCTAAAAATATTTGCTAAGCTTTCACATTTTGCATTCGCCATTAGAAGTGGAGATTCTTTCGTATCCTCCTAGACTTACTGTATTTGCAGAAAACAACTTGTCATAGGTACCTATCTCAGATGAACCCACCACAGGAAGGATGCACCCTAGTTGCTCTGAAAAAACGAAGAGCAAACTTTGGAGATCCCAAGGATTAGAAAATGAGGCAAAAGCAGAAAAGCTCACTGAATGGGAGAGGAAAACTCCTCCCATCGTCCCTGACCCAATGACAATGGTGACGTGGGCTGATGGGAGTTAGAGTCCTGAAGCATTAAGAAGGCCATGGCTTTCCCATCACTGGGATAGAGCATGAGAGTGTAGTCAGACTTTCTAGTACTATTAAAGATATAGGTATGGTTTTTGCTCAGAGGACTTGCATTGGAGAGTGCACTCCTGCTAATAACTCAGGCTATCAGTGCCCACCACAGAATTCAGATATCTTCCAAGGTGCATGGTTCACGGTTTGTTTTTAATGTTTCAAGGTATTCTGTTTGTTCTGTGGTGATTTTTCATTAAAGCATGAAGGGCCAACTAAAGGCAAACAAGAGTTCTTTTCTTGTTTCACCCAATGTTGAATCAATCCAGTTGTGTGTTATCCTTCTCTCATCCTTGTAAATAAAACCCACAGAACATTTATTAGCCTGCTGGGGGCTGGAAGAGGAGGGGTGGGGAACTCTGATCCTCTTGCAGCAGCCTGCTGTATTTCGATGTGGGCGAAGATGTTTCTCTTCTCTTTCTGCCTATTTGCTACTATGCTGGCCAAGAGGCGGGACAGAGCGCTCGATCCTTCCTCCACCAGCTTGCTCCCTCACCTGTTTGGTATTCCAAGCACTTACCTGCCTGCAATTCCTTCTTGTCTATGGCAAGGGTGGAGAACTTGTGTCCTTTTGGATGTCATTGGACGGCCAGTCCCACCAGCCCCTCCTAGCATATTCAGTGGTCTGGACTGATGGGAATTAGGAGTCCAGCAACATTGGGTCCAGTCCATCCTTCCATTGGCCATAGTGGACGGTTCCTCTGAAGCCTAATTGTGGTGACAGGGGGCATTGGAAAGGAGTCACAGCTGGGAAAGAAAGTGGGTAATACTTTTCACCACAGCTGTGATCCCCCTGATAAAGCCCTGATGCTTCAATCAGTCTTGGCGGGGGGGGGGGGACCTTCTACTGGTTGCGATGCAAAGCATGTTTCAAGCCTAATTCCAAAATCAGGTGGGGCAAAGGGGATGAGACCCAGTGGGCATCAGTGAAGCACATGAGAGCACATGTCTGCCCTTGGGCACTTTGCTGGTCACCCATGGGCCAGAACTAGAGTGAGCTGATCAGGTCCATGGGTGAAACCTCACTAATAGCCGGTGGAGCGGTTGCCTCACCAAAGACCTTAACAAGCTTGGTCGTGCTATTGACTGCCACCTCAACCTGAAACAGCCAAATTTCCCCAATCTCACCTGTGTTGGAAGAAAGTCCAGTGGGGGTGGAGGTGGGATATTTGCACAACTCTAATGTTTTGAGATCCCTAAAAAATACATATTACCTAAAAATACATATTAACAAACCGTTAAGATTGAATGATTTTGATGATGTTAAGAAATGGGGGTAAGTTGTCCTAGACATTATTGGGGAGGAGGGTGGAATTTGAAACATTTTTGCTGTTAGCAGTGGTGAGTCATGTGTTCAAGGTAATGTGTAGCTCTAGTCCTTACACTAAATTCAGAGGGTAACATTCAACTAGTTGAAACAACTCTAGGTCTTTTTCCATTTCTTTTTAAAGCAAAACAATCCAGAATTTTCTGTAGTGCTTCAGAGACTGGTCCAGAGGTTTCCCCCTTCTTTTTTAAAAAAATAAATTTTATTGATTTTCTTTTCTCATGACAAATATCCAATATCATTACTAATCATTCATTTTCCAATTTCCCCCTCCCTATTGACTTCCCTCAGCTTCCATTTCTGGTTTGTTACATCAAATGATACATTCTGCTGTTTGTATATAAATGTTATCACATTGTTATACTTCTTGTTCTCTGTAAATAAAGTTGTAGATGTTTATTTAAATCCTGCCAACAAGTCCATTTTTTTTTGTTTCTGCAAATATATTGTAAAGGGTTCCCATTCTTTTTCAAAATTTACTATTGTCCTTTTCACGCAGTTTGTCCATTAACTTTCCTAACTCAGCATAGTTCATCAACTTTTCTTGCCATTGTTCTTTTGATGGCACATGTCCAGTCTTCCACTTTTGGACTATTAAAATTCTTGCCACTGTTGTAGCATACATAAATAGTGTCCGTTTTTCTTTCGGCAACTCTTGTCCTAAAATACCTAACAAAAAAGCTTCTGTTTCTTTGACAAATGTTATTTTAAACATTTTTTTCCAAGTTCATTGTATATCATTTCCCATTTTTAAAAAATAATCTTACAATCCCACCACATGTGATAAAATGTACCTTCCCCTTCTTTGCACCTCCAACAGTTCTTTTGTTCTGTTTTATATATTTTTGCCAGTTTTACAGGTGTAATGTACCACCTATACTTCATTTTTATGTATTTCTCTTTCAACAATATACAATCTGTAAATTTCGAATTCACTTTGCAAAGTCTTATCCAATCCTCAAATTGTATATTATGACCTAAATCCTGTGCCCATTTAATCATTACTGATTTGACGTCTTCATGTAGAGGTTTCCCCTTTCCGAGCTGCCTGAGGTTTATGTGAGTATGATCAGAAGGTCTACAGAGGCCACTTTACATGCAAACCACTCTGCCTTGGGATTTAATGCTAACCAGGGGCAAAATAAATTCCTGTGTGGCCACTTCCAGATGTGTTAGACGACAGTGGCTGGAGGTACTTGGTTTTTTTTAGAGGAACGGATATGAAGATGAGCAAGGCGAATTAGTAAAGAATTAGTAAAGAAAGGATGCTGCAGAATTACATAAGGTTTTTAAAGTGTTGGCGGGGAGCATAAATGTGATACAGTGGAAAGAAGACAAGACAACGTGAGAGTGATCCAATCAACTGTGAGAAATGACCAGTGATGCAGCCTAGCAGCTCTTTGGGAAATCTTTCCTTTCTATAAGAAGGATAATAAACAAAGGATAATATCAATACAACACTAAAATCTATACAAAAGCAAAGAAAATGCAAATATGTATAATTATTTGAGCCTTGCCTGTTTCCACCCTCCACCAAAACATTGGCCCTGTTTAGCTATAAAGCTAGTCCGTGGTTTAGCATTACAATAATGTGCTTACCCATTCCGTCTCATCCCTCTCCTCCTTCGGTGTGGCTGTGCAAGGAAGAGTTTGAAAGCTTTCACTTCTGTTTTAGATCAAACATAGCGTGCTGCTACTTCTGAGGTTCATCCTCACTATGATTTGTCGAAAGAAGCCAACATCAAGCCTTAATGTATCACGCTGGCTTGTTTCTACAAACCATCCTAATCAAGATGAGCCACAGCTGACGGTTTGGACAACACACTAAATTTGTGGTTAATTTAGAATGGAAGTGGAAGCTTCCAATTTCTTCCTTATGGCTGTTTCAGAGCAGACAGAACACAGCAGTGAGCTTCCTCTTACTTTAAATGGGCCTCCATCTGTGGTATTACTTAGCAGCCATTACAGGTGGCAGTGAGCTGCCATTTTAACGTTGCTACAACCCCTCTCCCCATAGCTTCATTCTGGGGCACTTGGGGGAGGGGGAAATGTATCCTTAGCTAGCTCTATGTGCACCGGGGCTTTCTATAGATGTTCTAAGGAATGCATGGTAGCTAGGGTTGGAGCACCCCTATCTGGAAGCTGCCTCCCCCAGCTCATCGGTTTTAGCCCTTTCTGGTGTTGTCTTTGAAGAGCTTTGGTCTTGAATAAGGCCTTAGTGGAAGGGGATTCAGACAAGCCACCTTAAGACATCCTAGCCCTGCGCCTGAGGCAGTCATGCCCCCAGCACCATGTTGCCAAGCACAAGAGGGAGTTGTGTGTGCATAGCAACATAAGTGCCTAGTGCTCCTCCAGGAAGGATGCTGATTCACCTATGATCCCTCCCTTATGTGGAGGTTACTATACATCCCCATGCTGATATGCACATAGGGTCCCTTCCAACAGCCCCTGAATAGGGGCAAGGCTGGTGCACAGTCCTGGCATGTTCACTGCCCATGACCCCTCTCAAAATGGGAGGCAGTATTTGTTCAAAAACCCTTCAAGGGAAGCCAGATATTAGCATGAGCAGTGCGGCAAATGTGTTGAGAGGAAGGCAGGAGGGTGTTCCAAGTAAGTGATCTTTCTTAATATCCATGGATGTGCACAGAGTGCTAAACAAGAATCCATTGATTTCATAGTTGCCACAACCCAAGGCAAAGTGAAGAGTGCTTAAGCTCACTTGAATCATTGGGTGTTTTTGGGGGGTTTGTTTTTTTAAAGCATGGGTAACTCTGTGTTGGATTGTTCCATGCACGCTGGCATTTCCGGCAGGAATCGCACAAAGCGTGGGCACGCTAGCAGATTTAAATCTCACGTCCGCACACCCCATTGAGCCAGGATTCCAAGCCATTTGAGGACACCTCTATATATTTTGTTCCTATGTTAAACGCTTGCTGGAGGGTGTTCGAATGTACCTTTGTAATGCAGCAGGGCAAGAGACGGCATGGTGAAAAGTTTGGGGCTACATTTCCAGATGCTGCTTAGCTGCAAACTGTTGCTATAGCAACTAATTAGCAGGCACACTTCTTCAAAAAACAGGATTTACTTATTTTTTAAAAAATGAGAAACTTGATTTGGATCCCCCCCTGCCCCCTTGGTGTCTTTTAAATCTGCTCATCTTGCTTTAGTTCTGAGGTTCCTCACAGGACAGCAGCACACTTGCTGTGCAGAGAAACACACAAGATTATGGACAACATAACCCCTATTTGGGCTTTTTCTACTTGTGGGTACTGAACCCATGAAAGGGGCCATGAGAATGTGCAGGCTAGCTCTGCCTCCTTTGTGCTGATGCATATGGTAAGCTTGTTCCATTCCATATCAAGCAGTCTGAACAGGGCCTACTGTTCACATTTGTGTTTGTGTAGGTCCTCTTCAAGCCACCACTGAACATTCAGCAGCAGCGGTGTGTCGATGGTATATGCATCGTCAGCCAAGGGGCAGAACTAGCTCAGCTGTTCTTGCTAGCCCCATCAGACCTTTGTACACATAGGTGCAAATGCAGACCCTCAAAGTGTCCCTAATTTCCAGGGACAGTCCTGGATTTACAGAAGCCACCCCAGTTTCTGATTTGATCCCAGAATGTCATGCTTTTCCATAGGACATCCCTATTTTCATCAGAGAAATGTTGGAGGGTACGCAAATGTAGGAATGGACTCATATGCCTTTCATGAACCTTGAAACCCTTGCTCACTGAGATGCAGACACAAATAGCGCACAAAGTACCATTGATGTGCTCTTGCCATTTTGGGGATACAGGAGTATGTAAATCGGTTTGCAGTCCAGGCAGTGCAAAGGTTTAGCATCCCCTGGCAGTGTACATTGACTTAAGTGTTATGCCAGATGTGAGCTAGGAGGCAACTGAGATATGAAAGCTAGGAGCTAAATGGCACCTTCAACCCAGGTTATGGGCACAGCAACGGAATGTCTAGGCACACTTTTTATGACAAGAATACAAAGCTGAAAATGAATGAACTGCAGCTAAAATATTATGTTCATTTTTCATATGGTTTAGTCCTTCCCCTGCCCACCCCCCTAATATCCTTAAGAAGGGTCTCTTCTCCAGTCTCCAGAGAGGAGCTGGAAGTGGGGAAGCAGAAAAAGGTCCTCCTTTCCTTCCACTCCGTGGTTTTAATCTGAAATCTTAGGCGCAGTACTGTGCCCAGAGCTCAGAAACTGCTCGCGCTTATGAAATTCCCTGTCGCAAAATGCGCCTAGAACAATGGGAGTTTCAAACACTGACTGTGAAACCAAACCAAACCGCTGGCTCTCCTGATTACCCAGAGAAGAGTGATTGATTCAAGGAAACTATGAATGGAGAATCTCTTAAAACAGCCCCAGCTCTTCCTGATCGTTGTAAAATGAGCCATAATTCTGTTGTGAGGCTCTGGCTTATTGGGATGGGGTTGTTTAGAATAAGAATGGGAAGTAGTTCAATTGGGTTTGCTGTTGATGCTGATATTCACATATTCCGAACCTTGTCGCCAACCTTCTCCCACTCGTTTGCTGCCTCTACACTTGCCACCCACAGCCCACCGGAATTTTCAGGTAAACTCTCAAAAGGCTGAAGAAATCTGAATCATCCATGGAAGACACAGACTGCAGCAGGAGAGGCTTGTGTGTGTGGAGAGAGGGGGTGGAAAAGCTCCTGTAATAACAATAAAAGGCATTAAATCTTCTGAGTATGCCTTTCCTGCTTCTGTAAAACATAATGGACTTTTTTTTAATGTCTTTTTTTTAAAGTATAAGTATAGGGCTGTGCGAGGTTGATCTACTGAATCCTGCAACTGTGCTTTGTTGAATATTTCATTGCATCTTTTTATAAAAAAAAAATGTCTATTTTTGGGAATTAGTGCTGTTCAACAAGACTTTTAATTCATATTAATTGTCCCTACTCTGAGTAAACCCACTGATGTTAACTGACACAGCTACCTTAAGTTCATTAATTTCAGTGGGTCTGCTCTGAGTAGGACTAATGTTGAATGCCGCTCTTAATATCCTGCTTTTCACTGAAAAAGCTCGGAGCAGCTAAAGCAGGACTTGCAGGAGTTTTCAATCCAGGGCACTGACCAGGTCAATGCCATTTTAGCTTCTCTGGTGGGTGGGTGTTTGTTTAAAATATTTTGACTCTTTCTTTAGGCCCTATTAGGTCCCTCCAAGCAACTAACAATCATTTTACTAACATACAACTAAACAATAGGAAAACCAAAACCAAGATTAGACAGGATAAAGAGCTACCTAGAACAAATTAATTCAGAGACTGTTTGAGCTGGGGCAGGGAACTAAGGGTCTCCCCACACATTGGTTGACCCTTGTGGTTACATGGGACACAACAGCAAACATTTTCACTTGTGGAATCTAACCTGTTGAATACCATCACCTCTTTGACCCCCTTTAAACAAGCTCTTTAAGACTTTTTAATTATTATTCTGATGAGCTTTTATAATAATAAAAAAATCAAAGTCTGTTCTGATATATTCGTCTGCTATTGGTGATATGGTTTTGATGAATTTTTTTGGGTGCTATTATTTAATTTGTTTTGTACTTAGATTTATTTTTTTTAAAGTTGTGATTTATATTTTTATTTGTAAGCTCCCTTGGGTGTGATCTTTATTGTAGAAAGCTGTAGTACAAATGTTGGACTGAATAAAATAATAATAATCCAGGAACGTTTCCATGTTGAGATCATAGGAAATGTTCTTCACAGGAAGCTGTTCCTGTGGATTCTGGGAATACTTTGTTCTGGCTTTGTGTTTCTCGTGCGAGCGGACTACATGCACGAGGAATTCTCGCAAATATGGATCTTTTAGTAGCCCATGAGCTAGTGCACCTGTAACTTCTTAAACATTTTTTTAAAAAACAAAACATTATTTTTCTTTGGGTGGCACTGACTTTTTGGAGAATGAATTGCAGCCCGCCAGAGTGATTTAACAATTAATCTATTTTTCCAGGCAGTTCTGGGTATTGTAGTTCTGTGGGGGAAATAGGGACATCTCTGCACCTTTAACAAACTCTAGCTTCCATAATTCTTGGGGGCGGGAACCATAGGGCTTTAAATGTATGGCATGAATGTGGCCTGAGACATTACATGGTGCAAAAAACATGCCTTCTTTGATGCAGGAAGCGGCCATGTTTGAAGTGTCATTTGATCCTGCCTCTGGGCTCCCCAGGGAGCAGATCTGCTCAGTACTAAACACATTTGCACTGTGTTTTAGATACTGAAAATCTGAGGTTCTTGGAAAGCCCTGGCTGCTGCTGTAGCCTTTGACAGAGCACATCTTATGAGCCAGGGGCTACAAGGCAAATATATGTGTACGTCAGCCACATCATCATTTTCATTAAATCTGACAGATGTCAAAGCTGCTGTGGGAGATATATTGCTTTTCTATAATGGAAATGATTTTACACTTCTGAGTTTAATCACATTTCATTGGCCTAGCCCATGTCCCAGATGTTCCTCCCCATTTCTTCTGTCTGTGGGGTGAATTTTATATTTTATTGCCTTATTATTTACTTCTGTGAAACTTTTTGAGGGACAGACTGAGGGGGGTGGGGAGGAAGAGATTGCTTAAGGCTGCATTCTAAATAGCCGACAGATTGTATATCTGGAAAGTGACTCCAAACGCAAGTTAACTTCAGTAATAGGTGACGTAGGCCGAGGAGGCTATAATGTAAGCAGCAAGCGGCAGGAACATAAAGTTCTTTGCCTTCAGTGATACAGTAATTCAAGGATAAATGATAGGTCCCTGGGGAGGAACCTTGGAGTTGTAATATTTAGGTGCAAATATCCCATCTTAATGTCCTTTTTGACTTTTATCCGGAATCCTCCTTCCCAGGCCTGCCTAACCAGATTGCCTTAATCATCAGGGTGTGATCTCCCCCTGCTGCTCTGCCACGGCAAATCCATTAAAGGCACCGCTCGCAGAGAGACAGCAAGCTCTGTCTGATACTGTACCCAAAACTTAACGGGGAACAAAGAACAGCTGCAATCAGCTCCTGCGGGGATAGTAACAGAACATAATAAAAGAGGTAGGCCAAGCAGACTTGGACTAAAAGGCAACTCTCACCCCCCAGCAAAAAAACCTAAATAATACTAGGAAAACTTTTAGTGCCAGAATCCAAAAGAGAAACAATCCAAACCTCATAAAATAGTCATCAGAGGTTTTAATAGTCTTCTTGTAACTGTATGCATGCTTTTTTTGGGGGGGGTGGCAGCAGTCCTTGGGTGCTATGATTATTTGATGATGTGAAGATATTCCAGATTAATTTCTGTTTGTGCCACCTGAAAGTCTTTTATCCAGAAAATTATGGGTAACTGCTGGTTGACTACCCCCAGTTTGTCATTCATCTTTTCTCAAGTCGCTTTCCTGAGCTGACAGAATAGTTGCCAGCGTTTGTCCTCATAATGCAAGTGTTTTGAGACTTCTTATCCCAGGACAGTTTTGTGATTAATATTTAAGGCATATGAGTCTGGTCAGTGTTGCACTGTGTTATAGTGCTACCAAACGTAGATTAGAGATGTTGCACGTTAAAGTTGCTGTATTGCGTTACAGAAAATGGCATTATTTGGCATCAACAGCATCAACTGTACGTTCCAACTTCTTTTCCGTGATGATTTTCACATTGTGGAATTAGTTGCTGCAACTTAATTAAAATTAGATCATAATGAATTTGCTCATCTAAAGAATTATATTTGTCACTACAAGCTTGGAGTTTTGCATTTAGGCATAGGAGGAGCTGCAGCTTATTATTTTTAAGATCACACTTTTCCTTAAAGTTAGTTTGTCTTTCAGAGGCTAACATGTGGGAACAGCTCTGTTGTTGGAAGCTGGAACATTTCTCTGGGGTGTCAGGGACAAAGGGAACATGATCTAGATTTATTTCATGCGTTATGGGCATGCACCACACCTGGCTACCTTTATTGCACCTTCAGAAAGCTATGCCCAAAATATAAGGCCTTTCCACCTAGGATTAGCCTGAACTCTTCCAACCCGGGTAATGTTCACGCATTCAAAATGTATATTGTTTTAAGGAATGAGATTGTGAATTCATTATGGGGCAGGTGTACCTGATCTTTCCTCTGCCTATTTGCAGTATTTGAGATGCTACCAAAATACTTTTCCTCCTCCCTTTTCTTCTTCATTTTTCTCAGAGGCTGCTCACCCTTCTATTCCAGCAATTAAAAACAAAGCAATTTTAAACTTCATTTGCTCCTTGGTTGCCCATTCACCCAGTTTGGCATGATCCTTCACAATGCACTTGACATTTCACCATCCTGAATAATACTTCGTCATCTGCAAACTTGTCACTTCACTTCTCACCACTGACTGGATCATTTACGGTAGGTATAAATTAAATAGCACTGACCCCTATATAGATTGCTTACTTTCCTTTATGGTGAGGCAGCACTGTATGTTAACCCCCGAGTTCTCCTCCTTGTTGTTTCTAACTTAGTTAATAGGAGACTCATCTTCTTAGTTTACGGTTATGGTTAAGTTTACTCAGCAGGTTTTGGTGTGGAATTTTGTCCAAAACTTTTGAGAAGTCTAAGTGTAAAATGTATGCTGGATCACCCCCGTCAACATATTTGTTGATGCTTTCAAAGAAGTAGTGTGCGCCCATGTCCTACTTCACAAAGGAAAGTCCTGTGTTTGAAGGCATCCACTTTAAAGATAAAGAACTGTGAACAGGGAGAGCAGGGGTCTTGATGTTTCCTATCAACAGCACATAGGCAGTGGACTTCCCACTATAATCAGATACTGTATTTCTGTTTTAATCATAGTAATCACTGTTTGAAATCCAGATATCTAATTTAATTGCCAAATGGCACCTTAAAGCTGGGCTGCAGTTGTCACAATGGAATGTTTAGGTGCTGTTCCCTCCACCTGATTTGATTATTTATTTATTTGATTATTTATTTATTTATTTATTCATTCATTCAAATTCCATACTGCTTTGTATTTTAAAGAACAAATCTCAAAGCAGTGTGCAACACCTTGAAACATCAAATAAAATAATCCTGAATAAACCAAACGAAAGCTTCAAGGGAAATATTTCAGATCCTTCTCTAAGTGATATTTTGCTTTCCCCAGTCACCAACCTGGCTTCCAGAGATTTCCACGTGATCGCACTTGGATCGGCGCCAGTCACAAAACATGCCTGGCGCCTGGTTAATTTCGAACACTGATAGTAATCATTTCTAAATGTCCATCTAGACTTAGCATTAGCACACACAGTTTTTCTGCAACTCTTGTGTGCTTTCTCTAGCATGCCTCTGGGTTGTGGTGTAGTGGTTAAGAGCGGTAGTCACGTAATCTGGGAAACCGGGTTCGTGTCTCCGCTCCTCCACATGCAGCTGCTGGGTGACCTTGGGCCAGTCACACTTCTCTGAAGTCTCTCAGCCCCACTCACCTCACAGAGTGTTTGTTGTGGGGGAGGAAGGGAAAGGAGAATGTTAGCTGCTTTGAGACTCCTGAAGGGGAGTGAAAGGCGGGATATCAAATCCAAACTCTTCCTCATGGCCCTAAAACATTCTTCTCAGCAAAAGCTTCATGCAGATGCCTCGTAAAAAAATAAGTCAACAGAGCATGGCTATATCATAGTAAATTATGGTGATGATAATAATAAGTTTATATCTCATTCTTCCACCAGAAAGTTCCTAGAGTAACCTGGTCTTTTGCGGGTGTGTGCATGGTGGGTGTTAATTACTGCCTCTTAAACTCTTGTCAGGACTAGGCCAAATTTTTTTTGCTGCTCGTGGCGAAGGACTAGATTGCTATCTTCCTAGTTCCAGTTCCAGGAGCTGGCTGGACTAGCAACTGAATCTTACTTCAGAACTGGCAACAGGACAGCATTGTTCACCAAATCTGATGGCAGCCAGGTAGTTTAGGGAGTGCAAGGCAGGCACATAAGCCTTGTTCTCCTTCAGCTCCCCACCACTCCCCAACACCTATTACCTGCTACCTGAGGCAGCTAACTCCCTCTGCCTAATGGTAGGGCTAGCTCTGAGTCTTGTTGAAGAGGCTAACCTGCTACTGTAACTGCTTGCTTAAAAAGTGCCAGGGATTGTGAACAAACAGAAGTGCTTCTTACACTAATGATATATGCAGAGGATTCCCAGCAGCTCAGCAAGCCTACCTCAATATGCTTCTAGAACGCTTTCAGTCTGACCTAGATGGAGGGATCAGTTTTAGGGGCTATAACGGGACAGTTCATTCTTCAGGGCCGCTCGATATTTGGCCTTTTTATTGGAAGTGCCATCAGAATGCCAATTAGTGTCAGTTAGGATGGTGGCTTCTGTCACATTTGCTGGGAAATGGCTGGAGTCCACTGATAACTTGCATCTCGCAGGCCACAGAAAAGCATCCCAAAATTTATTATAAGACAGTATTCCTAATACGCAAGTTGTGCTTGCCATGTTTTGTTGATACTCTTTATGAAGAAAATGCCCCTGCTTAACATGTGCATAACCATAGTGTTTATTTGCTCGTATTTTCTTCCTTTCCGTTTATTTCCGTGCCCCCTCCTTCTGTGGATTAAGCACTCAGTTGTTGCATGTCCACTGGAAAATGATGATTCTGTTGGGCTCCAGTAAAGACATAATACTATTTCCAGTGAGATTAATATGTAGTAAAAGAAGTCACAATTGTTTTTAACTTTTAGGTGGGATTCATTGAATTCCCTCTGATATAGTTGACCAAAATATACCCTGAATATTGTAGTTATGCTGTAGCTTATAGTTTCACAAACTTCTTTAAAACAATGTATATATTAGAATACATTAGTTTGTAATTGCTCAAAACTGAGGCAAATTGTGAAGACATTAGAGGCAGAGATAAAGTTTATCTCTTAATTAAATGATCATTCATTTTGATTTATTTTATTAAAAAATAACCCTGGGACAAAGTTTAGCAGCAAAAATGGAGGATTATTAATCAAGAATCAGTAAATTGTCTTAATATGGCCTTGGCCTTGCTGTGATCACATAATCATTGAAGTCTAGGGCTATTGGTTTATTGGGCTATTGGCAGGATAAGCATGACTAGAGTTCATATTTAACACATCCATATTTGCAAGTCAGTGATCCCCCAGTGATTACTGCTTGGCTACAGGATGCATTCTCATCTACTTGAGACAATTTATTTTTTTGAAGATAAATTTGTGTGTCTCAACACACACACACACACACACACACACACACTTGTTTGAAGGAAATGCAGTGAACCTCAGTGGATACTCTAACTGCATGATCTGCAGCATGTTCACAGCTGTGCAGTAAGTAGTTATCCTGCCAGAATTACATTTGGTGGATGTCCAAAACCATGAGGACTTGGAAGTTGGTTTTTAATTCAGGATAACTAAGTTACTATTTTCAAGAACATCTCATAAAGCCCATTGCGTGTCCGCCATCAGTTTCATCATGCAGATGGTATGTTAAAACTTATCTACCTCTCTCAAATGGATTAAAAAAAGAAATCTAACCTAAAAGTATATTGTAGCTTCAGGAGAAACATATTAGATGTCAAAATAGTTATCAAACACAGATGTTTCTAGCAGAAACAGAACTATGCTAGGCTACATTATCCTCATATTTGGGGTTCGCCATCACTGCAGATAGGCCATGGACCAAGCGGGGTGTGTGTGTGTGTCAGTAATCCTGGAGTTCCAGACAGACAGGAAAGCGAGGTAAGGCAGGATCAGCACCTTGGAGAGGGATCTGGGTGTATGTTTTAGGAGCATGGTTAATAAGCCTGCAGCTGAGGCAGAACATACAAGTTGTCTCAGCAGTGGCCTGGAGCGACTGGCAGATCTTTCTATCTTGTGCTAGAGGTCCCAGCCCCCTGAATACTGGTGCATGACCAGTTAAAGGGCCAGTGTCTGGCCCTGGGCTTTTACACTGTGGGGATATCTTCTCAGAGTTCTCCTGATTCACCGAACAGTATGTGGACCAATCAGTCTGGTAGTGCAGGGACTCTCTTTGTAAATCAGGGGAGCACGCACAGGTTCCAGGGAGTAGTTCTATCTGCTCCTTGGGATTCCTAGATAATTTTTCCTGCTTGTGAAGTGGCCCTTTCACAAGGAAAGTTCTCTTTCAGCCACTATATTATGTATGTCTCTAAGAGACTAAGTTCTCTTTCAGTCACTATATTATGTATTTCTCTAAGAGACTTGCATCTGTGTACATCCAAGAGAAAAATGATATTTTATCTTATTTATTTGTGTGTGTGAGTGGTTATAGTCTGAATTCCTGTGTGAATCAATTATGATTATTTTAATAACTTTATTTTCAGAAGTGCCATTGAAGCTTTATTAGCTTGGGAGTAGAGGAAATAATTTTATCCGAGCATAATCATTGTACATTTACATCTTTCTCTTTTTTTCTTCAGTGGAGTGTTTTAATGTGTCTTTTAAGTGTTAGAGTTGACAAGTCTATATATTCCAGCTCAAGTTAATCCCTCTTTTGTTGAGAGATCCTGAGATCCATTTTTAATCCCTAATGCTGAATGTCATCGCTGAGGAATTTTTTATTGCATTAACTAAAGATGCTTTAGTTAATGCAATAAACTGGGTAAATGGGCAGCAAAATGGCAAGTGCAATTCAGTGTGAGCAAGTATAAAGTGATGCTCATTGGGGGTAGGAATCTTAATTTCACCTATATGCTCATGGTGTCTGAGCTGGTGGTGACTAACCAGGATTGAGACCTTCAGGTCTTCATAGATAGCTCAAAAAAGGTGTCAACGCAATGTGTGGCAGCTGTGAAAAAGTCAAATTCCATGTCAGGGATCATTAAGAAAGGAATTGAAAATAACACTACTAATATGATAATGCCATTAAGACTCTCCTCCTGCAAGAGAGGGGAGTGGTTGTGGGCGGGAGCCGGTCTCCGCCTCAAGCAGGGGGCTTTAGCCCCCTGCCTCCCACTCACCTGCCTGGCGCCCACACCCACAGACAGGCACCCAACCAGGTGCCTTCAGGGGGGGGGCGTGTACGGCAGCGTAAATTGCTGCGGCGCCAGCCTCCCGGCCTCACTCTTCGTCGTCCTGTCGCGAGTCATTATATCAACCTATGGTGCACTTGGAATACTGTGTACAGCTCTAATCACCTCACCTCAAAAAGGATATTGTATTGCTGGAAGAGTTCAGAAAAAGGTGATCAAAAGGATGGAGCAAGTTCCCAATATTTGGGGCTTTTTAGAAGAGGCATTTCTCTCTCTCTCTCTCTCTCTCTCTCTCTCTCTCTCTCTCTCTCATATAATGCTAGAACCTGGGAACATCCAGTGAAGCTGAATGTTGGAAGATTCAGGGCAGACAAAAGAAAGCACTTCTCCACACATCACATAGTTAAGCTATGGAATTTGCTTTCACAAGAGGCGATAGCCATTAATTTGGGTTGCTTCAAAAGAGGGTTAGACGAATTCACGGAGGATAAGGGGTATCAGTGGCTACTAGCCATGTTGACTACGTTGCATCTCCACTGTCAGAGCCAATATGCCTTTAAACATCAGTTGCTGAGAACTGCAGGTGGGAAGAATGCACACTATTGTTCTCAGGTTCTGCTTGTGGACTTCCCATGGACACCTGGTTGGCCACTGAGAACAAGATGGTGGACTAGATGGGCATATGGCTTGATCCAGCAGGCTCTTCTCGTGTTTTTATGCTTGTGGATGCCATGGTTACCTAAACCTTTGCCTTGCTTTGGTATTACCAACAACAGAGTTAAGTAGGGTGGATAACCAACTATTTTCATTCTGAGGAGACTTCCAGTAGAATAGTTGGTAGCTCTACCTGACTTAAAGGTGTATGGATACCAACCCCTAGAGATAATAATAGGCATTGGTTAGGGGCAGCCCTTGTGAAGGGTATGATATTTATAAATAGTTTTAATTTTGCAAATGTTTGTTTTTTAAGGTTTGTTTCCCCCCTGTTCTTTAGGGTGTAGAAGCTGTATTCCGTGGACCAACTTTTGCACAACTGATTAGTCACGTGTAAACAATGTTATTGTGCTTATAACTCTTATAAAATTGGTCGCAAGTCTCACAGAGCTATCTCAATTTTGACACCCATTTACAGTACAATGCTCCAAATCTACTACAGTATTCCAGGAATGGGAAGTCTGTGGACTCCCATGTTTTGCTGGACTTCAGCTCCTATTATCCATGACCATTGGCTGTGGTGTCTAAGGCTGATGGGAGTCAGAGTCCAGCAACATCTGTAGGACCACAGATTCATCACCACTGCCATATACTTTTCTGTTCTGTAATAACCACTGGTAGTCTGTATGCCTCAACTTTTTTTGAAAGCAATGCTTTTGAACTCCAGGTCTTCAGAAGTGAGAGTCTACAAGCTGGAACATACTTACTGGGGATTATCTCTTATTCAGCTCATTGGAATTTATTTGAGTGAACATTTGCAAAATTATTGCTCCTGCCCTTTGACGAAATGCACCTCCTTCTCTTGGCTACTTGCTTGTGGTTCTGAGGGGAATTGTAACATGCACTTTGCAAACTATGCTTATTCCTATGAGCGAGAGAGGACAGAGGTTTCAAATTTGGCTGTGTGCAGCTGGTATTCCCCCCTCCCCTAAAATATTAGAAAAATTGGGGTTCTTCAGAAAATGAGTGCATAACTCTCTTAAGGGATAAAATATTTTTCGGCGGTTTTGTCTGCAGCAGCCTATTTTAAAATGCGACTTGCATCCTGAGGAAGAGCCTCTCAAATAAGAATATTGCTCAGGCAATTCAAACTAAGCCCAGGAAGTAGACAGAGAAGTGGGTTATTTTATCTTTAAGCCTGTGGTGGTGATGGTTAAATCTTTGCAGTCCTTCCTTAAGCAACATAATTCTGCGGGGAGGGATGTCTAAATAGAAACAGCATAAATTAGCAGAGCTCTTCCTCTGTTTCCATCATGTGCTCTCGCTCCTGTTCTCCTGCATAAAAAACAAACAAACGATTTATTGCCAAATTGCAGTTTACTTTTAAGGTGAAGCTGTTTACTGGTAGAAATGCTGTGGCTTCCTTTTTTTTTTTGATGGCTGGACTTGAGGGGGGGACACCCCTTATTTTCTCTATTCCACAGGGTGTATTTGGTAGTTAAATCTGTCCAGCTATCCACCCCCACCTCAGCTCTTTCTTTTCTTTTCAAAAATGCTGGCGAGCTTTTATTATTATTGCAGGCTGAAGAGAAGAAATCATCGGGGACATGCTTGTTACAAACGCAGAAGCCCTCCTGTTCGTCATCCACTATCAAAGAGAATTCTCTGTGAGTTGACTGAGGCACAGCAGCCCAGCCAATCACCGGTCTCTTTCCTGACTCTGTCATCAGCCCTTGGTTGAGGGAAAAACGGTTTTGCTTTCATGCTCTGTGTTTGGAAGGCAGATAAAATGCCAGGTCTGGGTTGCCTCTAGGGATAACCTTCCTTTCTATGATGTGAATGAATAGCATCTTGGCTGGGGGCAAATCCAGAGGAGGAATTGACAAGGCAGGCTGGAGCTGCTCTGTCTTACTGTCTAGGCCTTTCCCTGCATTTTAAATCCCAGCTGTGGCTTTTGTAGGGAATTCACTTTTGCACTGAGAAAGGGGTGCTTTGGATTATCAGACCTCCATGTATGACAATTTGTACCTGCATGGATTTGAAGACTCTGAGGCGGTAAGTGGGGTTTTGGTTTTTTATTTTTGTCTAAAAGCCCACCCTTTTGCTGGTATCTTTCCTCCTCCTCCTCCTCCTCCTCCTCCTCCTCCTCCTCCTCCTCCTCCTCCTCCTCCTCCTCGCAACAGCAAGGTATGCGGAGGACAGGGACGCCAAAGAAACAGGCTTTGTTTTGTGGGCTGCTTGGCAATGTGATGGATATAGTCTGGAGCCACCTGAACTAATCTCTGTTATATAATTCCTTGTCCTGCAGCTTTAGAAAAAGGAGAAGGGGAAGATATAGGTGTTTCTGACGAAAGCTGGGAAGCATTTTCTGTGTGTGTGTGTGTGTGTGTGTGTGTGCGTGTGTGCTGCCGTTTTGCTGATTACATGCTACACTTCTGTCCTCATGGCAGGGTGCATGAATGCTTTGTGGTTCCGAAATGGGGAGAGGTGTTGTAGCTATCATGCATAATATGTTCATCAGCTGGGGAAAGTGCCGCTGGAGGGGAGAAAGGAGAATACTAATAACACAGGAGTTTATGTTTTGCTTAAATTGGGAGCGGTGGAAGTTCTCCAAGATATGTGTGTGTGTGTGTGTGTGTGTGTGTGTGTGTGTGTGAGAGAGAGAGAGAGAGAGAGAGAGAGAGAGAGAGAGAAGATGCTGCCTGGGCAAATGGTCAGTGCAGATGCATTTGAATTTCTTGAACAAAGAAGCTGTACAAGTGGTTGCTGTAACACAATCCTGTAGCTTCACAATGGCAGTATGCGAGCTTTCAGCATGCTGTGAATGGAGGCTGAGGTGTCATGATTGCCAACCTTGCCATCTCATTATTATTTAGGATATGCTACCCCTTAATAGATGGTACTCCCCCAAGTCAGGATAGCTTTCCTGCTAGCAGGAGCCATTTGTATTTTGCCAGAATTGAGCACTGGGAATCCTAAAGCCTGTACCAGCCTGAGACCAATTAAATATGGACTGCAAAAAGTTGACAGCAGAGATTAGAAACCTATGGTCCTTGCTATGATGGGCATGTTTTATTTTATTTTTCCCCCTGTCCCCACCACCCCTCCATGATTTAAAAGAGTCCTCGAGGGGCAACATTTCCCCAAGATGGAGAGAAATCTGCTGAGATTGCCACAACAATGTACACGCTGTTCCATATTAAGCAGGAATGTGTTACATAAGGTTTTATAGCCAAAGCATAAAATACACAGATTATAACATAAAACAGTGTATGCGTCAATGCAGACGTATATGGCCAGTGATGCGATATCCACATGAGAATGGATAAGATCCTGTATCTCTCTTCAGATTAGTCTTTGCTCCTCTCTGTCAGTGTGATTCTCCACAGGCTCTTGCTGATAACTCTGTCATGTCTACATGTTGACTCAAATGCTCATAATTTATTTTTATGGTTAGGATAGTTTGGAGAGGGCGAAGACTCTGAAATGTCTAAAATGAAATACTCCACTGTTCCTCTTCTGATGGGGGAAGCTAGAGGGGGAGAATTTACTGTTAAAATGCTCTTTCAAATCAGTTTTAGAAACTCGTGGTGCTGTTTTTTAAAAACCGATATTTCTGCCTACGGCAGGTTATTTCCTTACGCTGAGTATTTTCTTGACCTGCCAGGTCACTTTCCAGGGAACTGTTTTTCCTACAAGCTACCTTTTATAAATAGAGTTAAAATTATCTTTAGAAACCATAAGAAATGCTTTTTTAGTTCAGCGTTGATTTGGAATTGTAGCATTACATTGCCTGGGCAGGCGGCTACAATGCCTGAAATATGTCAGAAATATACAACCACTAATAAGTGGGGATAGACAAGGTACTTGCTGGTGCAGTTCAGTGGGGGAAAGTGCCTTGGCTTGAGATGAGTACACTGGGGATCCACATACTGTCCAGCGCTAGTTTGTTGGATGGCCTAAGACTTATCTCCCTCTTTCAGACTCAGTTGCCTGCTTGAAATACAGAGGGAATAATGGGCCATCGTTCCAGATTGCTGTGAGGATGAATGAGAGAAGGAACACAAAACACGCAAAACAAAGACAATTGTTTATAATTTGGTCTTACTGTTTGACAGAAGATCTGTATAATGGGTCTGCCAGCTGCTTATACACAAACAAAACATATTCCCTCATGATTGCATGCATATATATGTATGTGGGGTGTTTGTGTGTGTGTGTGTGTGTGTGTGTGTGTGTATGCCACATATATGCCACATTTTTATAGCTTGAAGGGTATTATTCCTCCAGATAGCACTTTTTTGGCTGTTGTAGCTGCCATGCAAAGTGTGACTGTACAAGTGTCAGTGCGCAACCTACTTGAGATTGCCTGCAAAGTGAGTGATGGTATGACATAGTCCCCCTCCCTTAAGGCCCAAACCACTGAGTGGCATGTTCTATTAATGTTTCAGATGTATGACGAGTATTTCTGTTATATTTCTGTGCAGCCTGTACATTCTCTCTCTTTGCCAGGCCACTGCCAGACTTGCTTATATTGGATGATGATGTGCTGGGAACGAGTACTTTTTCTCCTCACCTCCAGTAGTAATGTGTGTGGGGGGGGGGAATCTGTGCCTTCTCCTTCCCTAGGGGGCATATTCAAATAATAGTAACAATGCAAATTTTCTTACATCTCCAGATGTGGTTTGCTTGTCAAAAGGAAAAGAGGGGGAAAGTCAAGGGTTCCAAGTAAGATGCTTGAAATGGATGTGTTACACATTCTATAATCTCGTCCCACACTCAACAGGTATATCTCTCTCATTCTACACCCTCCGCCCCACAGTAGTTCAGTGATAGAAAATCTACTTCACATGCAGATCATCCCAGCTCCAATTCCTGGCATCTCCAGGTAAGCTGGAAATGATCCCATCTGAAATCCTGGAGAACCTCTGCCAGTGATTGTAAACAGTGAGCTAGATGGACTAAGGGCCAGGCTGTATGGCCTGTGGTCCTGCGTTTCCCTAGCATGCTGGTGGTCATGGGGATCGGCTATTGCCTCTCAAAAAGGACCAAACACAATCACAGGGGACCAGCTCCTTGGATTGTTAGTTGGAGTAATGTGATTGGTACTACACCTCTCTCTCTCTTTAATAGGAGGGTTTACATTGGAAATTAAGCGTTACCGTTCACTTCAAGGCAGGGGTAGGGAAACACGATGAAAATGGTCAGTTATAATGCCAGAAGAAAAGCGTGTTTGCAGCCTATGCTGAAGCAGAACGTACAGCTTTCAGTTCAGTAAAAGTTGAGCTCTCTCGCGCAGAAGTGGTGATCTGCAGGGGTGAGTCGGAAGGAACTCAAGGAAGAGAGCAATAGTGGGGGAATGAGGCATTTTTAACGCAAAGTTCAGTATGAATACGTGCATATGTCTTGCCCAGAATCCACTTGAAGTTAAGAAAGAGATTCTGAGCTGTTCTGGTTGATGGGAAGCCAAGCAGCTCAACCCAAACGCTCAGCTGGCGATGAGCATATGAAAAGCATAAGGAGGCGTACTGTACTTGCTTTCTGGTTTGTGGCAGGCAGATCTGTAAGCTAAAGACCCTGTGCTGCTGATGCGACTAGCACATTGTAAAATGAGTGTATCAGAATGAATCAGGACTAGTACAGTTATGCTTTACTGCAGCAGGCCTTATAAAAACCTGGCCTGTCAAGTTCAGTACCAGGCCTGTGTTGCGCTACCTCATCCATGTGTAGAATGAAGATTTTTAAGAAGGTGGCATGGTGGCTTCCCCCCTAAATTTGTTTTGCCCATTATTTCCAAATTCATCCCAATGTTAGGCTTGATTAGAAGGATTAAAACAGCAGTCCCCGGATACAAGTAATGAAATATATGTGTGAATATTATACACACAGAATGCTCATGTATGCTTACATGTGTTCATGTTGAAGTAATAACTACTTTTGAGACCATTTCATTGCTATTTGGGGTACCTATGTCTTTGCCTTTTGTTCCAAGCACTTAGCAGCTGTCAGAAATGTTCAGAAGCTGTTTTTTTCTTTTTTTAATGTATTTGTAATGAACAGTTTTCCATGCAGACCTCAGTTTGGTGGTTGACATTTAGGGGAAGGTGAGCTCTGTTATGAGCATGTGGTGGGGGCATGATAGTATTTGGTATGGAAAATTCTCAGAAACTTGTACGAGAAAAGAGATGCTAATTTCCAAAATAGAATTGGACTAGTGCTTATGTTTGTTTTCTGAAAATTATTTATTTTATGTGTATCCTAATCTTTCATGGCATCCCAGGCGGTTGCCATCCAGATGGTTAAGAAACTTGACAACAGCTACAGTGCCTGGTGTTTCCAGGCCATTCCCTGTGTCCCCAAGTTCCCACTTGTCACTCAAACAGTTCTTTACAGGTAGCAAAACCTCATGCAAAACTTGAGCTGTTGCATAGACTATGCTGGAATACCTGCTCTGTACAAAACTACAGGTATGTTCAGGGCATCTGTCTGTGAACTCTGTATCTGTAGATGGGAGGCAGGGATGCATATGCAAGCCATGCCCTTAGTGTCTTCTGTGTGCACCGTTCCCCAACTATCCCCTTGTTGAGCAGAGAAGGTCTTCAGGGGGGCTTTCACTCTCATTTACTCCGCACGGCTGGGAGCCAGATAAAGCAGGATCCCAATTGCATTGAAGCAAATGCTAGTAGAAGGATGTCTGCAGAACTTCTTCACTCAACATGGAGATGGTTGGGACTGAAAGGTGGGTAGGTGCAAAGTGCATGAGGCTGGGGTCTGCATCAATGTCCCTATCACTGTCCACCATTTGAGTGTTCATATATTCAGGAACATGCCTAGAATACCTAGATATTCTATACTTTCCATAATGGATGACAAGACAGATTCCCCATATTTTTTACAACTTGTTGACCAGGCCTAGGCAAACTCGGCCCTCCAGATGTTTTTGAGACTACAGTTCCCATCATCCCTGACCACTGGTCCTGTTAGCTAGGGATGGTGGGAGTTGTAGTCCTAAAACATCTGGAGGGCCAAGTTTGCCTATGCCAGTTGTTGACTTTGTTGACCTGTATCATGTCTGTATGGGTATACATTCTGTGTGGATGATCTTGGCATGCATGCCATTAGGAAACTCTTGATTTAAAACATGGTGGTTGTGGTGATCCACTGTGCTGTTTAATGTTCTTGCATTAGGGTAACTACCATCTGATTGCTTCTATTTCTAAGAAGATGATTCCTGTTTACAGTTTCTTGTAATTGCGATGGTCAGGATAGTATTTGTTCCTAAAGGAGGAATCTTCCTGTAAAGCCCACCTTGATTCAAATGTAACTTAGGGTTGATTCGCACAGGTTTGTACAGTACTTGGTGACCTGCAGCTGAATGTATGAGCAGCCCCCAATGAGAAATAGGATTAATAAGGTGGTGCCAGGTGATACGAAAGCTGTGTAAGGTAAAGGACCCCTGACCATTAGGTCCAGTCGTGACCGACTCTGGGGTTGCGGCGCTCATCTTGCTCTATAGGCCGAGTGAACCGGCGTACAGCTTCCGGGTCATGTGGCCGGCATGACTAAGCCGCTTCTGGCGAACCAGTGCAGCGCATGGAAACGCCGTTTACCTTCCCGCTGGAGCGGTACCTATTTATCTACTTGCACTTTGACATGCTTTCGACCTGCTAGGTTGGCAGGAGCAGGGACCAAACAACGGGAGCTCACCCCGTCGTGGGGATTCAAACCACCGACCTTCTGATCGGCAAGTCCTAGGCTCTGTGGTTTAACCCACAGTGCCACCCGTGTCCCTACGAAAGCTGTGTAGTGATTGTTAAAGGCAATTTCACAGCTGCAGCCCAGTGCCTGATATGGCAATTATTGAATGATCCATATGCATTTGTAAAATTTTCACTTTAAAGTCCCTCAGTGGTGCAGCATTTGCTTAGCAATCTAGTAGCACTTGGTCATATCTTCTTAATTTCATAGAGGTCTTGTGTGGACATAATTGAGACTTGGGAACATTTTCAAGGTATCAGTGATTTAAACAATAAAAATTGAAGGAGCAAGAGTGTGTCCCAGTTTGCATGTCACACTAAGCCACGTCACACATGGCTCAATACAAACATGCAAGTGGGAGAGGAGATCAGGACCACTTTGCTCCTCCCCAGTTCTGCGGCTGCGCCGTGCTGTCTTGGCTTAGATTTTGTCCAAACCTGGGCTCACAGTTTAGCATTTCCCAGCCTAAGCACAACCTGTAACCAAGGTCTGTCCTATGGTTTTCGGCTTGCGGTTTGTCCAGAAGAACGAAAACCATTACACCTGAGGGCATCAGGCTAACTTAGGCTACACAAAGCAAGCCACATCCTCTAAGATACCTCCCTCATCCCTTGGCGCCTGTTGTCTGATGTAACCACCTCACTCTGCCTGCTGGTCAGGGCCTGCTCTGATTCTGGTATGGCCACCCATGACCCTGGCTTGGCCTCAACAAGAATGAGGTGAGGTGGGAGCATGTTTCAGTCTCTTGCCTAAATCCTTCACACTTCTATTTGTGTTTCAGAGGCTATCACATTTGCCTATTATAGATCTTTTCTCCTACTCCATCCTTTTTTTAAAAAAACAAAACTGCAACCCAGGTGTAGGGCTTGAGCAGGAATTTGAATTTCAAATGCAAAGCTTTTACTTATTATTGCATTTATATCTCATCTTTCCTCCAAGGAGTTCAAAGTGGCACACATGGTTCTGTCCCTCCCCATTTTATCCAAATTACAGTGCTTTCTTTTGTTCAAGGGAGATACGGTACTACAGTGGTTGGGTTCAGGCATGGTTGCAAAACCACCCATGGTTTGTGCTAATCATAGTTAACAATCCACACTATAATTTAGGCTTCTGACTGTATGACAGGCAAACCAACTTTTTTAGCTGGTGGCTCCCTCTTTTTGTTTCCTTGCTGCTTAGGACTCAGCCTCATCGGTTTGCTCTTGTCCCTGTGGTGCTGCTGCCTCTTGAGAGACTGAGCAGTGGCTGTCCCTGTGACTTGTCAGTGGTCTGTGAATTCAGGCATAACAGCAAACCACAGTTAGCACAAACTCTGGGAAACTCTGGCTGGAAACCTTCACTTCCACTTTTAAACCAATCTGCTTCTCTTGACTGCAACAGAGGGGGTGCAAGCCATAGTTTAGTGTTATGACTTAACTCACTTATATTTCCTGGCTGCCTTGAAAATGGGTTTGGAGCTAATAAAGTTTTATTTTTAAAAAAAGAAAAAAGGGAAGAAAATGGGTGTGGGTGTTAAGCTAGGGTTCAAACTTGTGAAGTGGAATGGTGTCCTAAAAGTGCACATCAGCTTTAGTTCCAATATCTCAGTCTCCAGAGCAGATGTGACATTGCAATATATTTTGTGTTTCATTCCCACCTTTCCCTTTGGAAACAGCTGTTGAGCATTGAGCTGGTATTCCATTGTAAATTGTAGATTTGCCCTAAGTGTGTATACTGAATTTCATTCTGATATGTCAAAAGTTAACCTGTTACAAACAGAATGCCAAGTGGGCTAGTTAAATCTCAGCCAACGCTCTTTGCAGAGAGAGCTCTTTCCAGCTATCACTCATGCATTTAGGGACTCTATTCATAGACTTAGGCCTAACTAGCTCTGCATGTAATAAAACCCCAATAAAGAAAAGCTGCTTTGGGAGGAGAGGCTTTACGAAGTAGGGGTGATGATTGTGTTTCCATGTCCACCGCTATTTCAGATTCCCTCCAAACTTGGTTTCACCTTTTCCCTCCCCCATAGAGTCTAAACATATTAATGTTCCACTACATGCAAATACTGTCTTGCACTTAGCCCTTCTCTCTTAGACAAAACAACTTTCAGGTGACAAGGCTATTGTCCAGCTTTTCTGATTAGGATGCAGAAGGGACATATCCTGTCATCTTCTCATCCTTGCTCCTGACATGCATTCTCCAGGAAGAGGAGCCACTAGTGGCCAAGCTCTTTCTATAATGACAATAAAATAAAATAAAAAGTGGAAACTGAGAATCTTGGGGATCAGACTTTTCTTTCTAAAGAGTTTTGCCCTTACAAAACCTCAAGGAGGCAGCTTCCAGTTTTGACCATTTCTGAACCCTCATCATTCATGTATTTAGAAACTCATGAGAGCAGATATGTAGTGTATGACTGTGGAAATTGTGCATGTCTGACTCCCAGTTGCATACTGCAGCTCAAAATTGTATGCATATGAGAGATGAGTTGTCTCACACACTTAATGGAGATTCTAAGACTCACAGAGATTAAAGGAACTAGTTGGGAGTAAATCTGCATAGTTGTATCTTATGGTAGAATACCACCAAATGGGATACTAATCAAATACATCTTTCAAAATAAAAACTTTGCTGCATAGGCTAGTCTAGGGATGGGGCACCTGTGACCTTCCAGTTGTTGCTGGACTCCAACTTCCATATGAGCCACTGCCAGCATGACTAATTGTCAGGGATGATGGGAGTTGTAGTCCAACATCATCTGGAGGGCCACAGGTTCCCCCTCACTTATTTTCACAGGCATTATTTTCACAGATGTTGTGGGTGTTGCCTTCAGTGGATGCAAAACCTTTCAGCTGACTTCATCCTCATGAAGACCTAGGATATATGTAACTTGCCATTCTTTCAGGCTGGTTCCATTAATGTGGATATTTCCAAATCTGACTTATATGAGGAGGAACACACCTTTTAAAAAAGTAGCGTTTACATTCATATTCAGTGTACATATACAGTGGTACCTTGGGTTAAGTACTTAATTCGTTCTGGAGGTTTGTACTTAACCTGAAACTGTTCTTAACCTGAAGCACCACTTTAGCTAATAGGGCCTCCTGCTGCTGCCGCGCCACTGGAGCACGATTTCTGTTCTCGTCCTGAAGCAAAGTTCTTAACCTGAAGCACTATTTCTGGGTTAGCGGAGTCTGTAATCTGAAGCGTAAGTAACCTGAAGCGTATGTAACCCGAGGTACCACTGTACATGCACCAGCATTCTCACAGTCATCCAAGGTAAAATATCTGTATTTCAAGGTAATGTGTTTTCTAAAGTGCAGGTACTCATGTACAAGAGAATGGCACGCAGATTACCCACTAGCTTTCTTGTGCATCAGACTATCACACAGATTCTCCCCCCACCCTCACCCCGTTTCAGAAGCACTAATTTTAAAATGGCACCTGTGTTTGTGAAATGACTTTCCTCACTTCTCCCCACAAGGTGCAATGTTGATTCTTGTCAACTCATACAAGTGTTTTATCTTGTGCTCTTAAGCCAGTCCTCTGAACTGATAGGAAGATGCTGCTTTTTTGAGAACAGCACTGTTTTCTTTTATGTTACACAAACATTGGTGTGCTGCTGATATCAAAATGTGTATCTTGACATACAAGGATTTGGGGACGGTCTGAACATCTAAGAGGGAAGTTGTAGATGCACATAACGTGGGCCCAGCTGATAACTGGCTAGGAAGCCAACAAGACCACAGTGTACATGGTCAGTGTACAGTGTACATGTCCAGCTGAAATAGGAATGTTCTTCATTCTGTCTTTATGGCAAGTGCAATAAAACTAATTTAGTTACTTGTATTTTTAAAGATTGATGTTTTGCATTCACTGTTATAAACTGGCCCGTGCTACTGCTGTTAGTAAATTAGGATCTATGCAGTCGGCAGCAACTTGAGTAAAAAAAATAGGCAAATGTATTCAGGCTGGCAACAGTTTTTCTCTTTAAAAAATATAATAGGTTGAGGACATGATACCAGGCCGAAGGGCCTAGAAATTCAGGCTCTCTATTTTTCCACAGTATGTGTGAACTACGTAGACTGTAGCAAACTGGTAGTGGGGTTTTTTCCGTACACGTGCCACATCAAGTGTGGCAGAGATGCATTTGTTAAAGTCTTTTTCAGCTATGGATTCTTGAATTTGACCACTGTCAGTAGAGTTGATAAAACTCATCTTTTGAAACCCTTTTAAAAATTTGTGACATATATAAAAGAGGTGAGTTAGATTCGTGCGGGATACACCAAGACTTGCCTTGTTGTGACTGTGATGTGGTAGTTGGTGCTTGATATACCTATGGAGAGAGATCAAAGCTGTGCACAAGGAAGCACAGTTGTAAAAAAAGTGAAATAAACTCATGCAATTTACATCCTTGAGTCTGGGATTTCTTAGGAAACCTAATGAAAAATTACGAAGCACACATAAGTAGGGAGTACATCGCATTGCATTCTGCAGCACTTCTGATTCAACAAGATTTGGACCACACTGCAGGTTTGAGGCTGTGATCCTATGCACATATACTTGAGAGTAATCCCCACTGAATTCAGTGGTACATATTTTTCAGTAAAGATGCACTGGGTTGCAGTAGCATAATCCTTCTTACCACATTTCTTCATGTGTCAGAGGTTAAACTACTAGCAATAAGCAAAGCTAAGCAGTTAGTGCAACAGGTTCAGGGCATAGCGTTCCTAGTTTTCCAACCCATGTTAAAAATCTTGTTTGCTCCCTCCTTCACTTGTATGCTCAAAGTCATATTCCCTGCTTAGCACAAACTATACCCTGCAGTTACATCCAACTCTGCAAAGTGACTTATCATGGGATGTTAGGAGGGAGTGCTCACTTACACAGTTCCAAACCAATCTTTGTTGGCACATGTGAACTGGCTCAATGTTTACTCTCAACTACGCCTCCTTTCCCCCCAGGGAATAGTAACCTGAATTTTGGAATTACTTGGAAAAATTAGGAATATATAATGATAAATAATCAATTCAGTCTTTATAATGGCACGGGATCTGCAGTCATTGGTTTATACAATGAATTCCTTCTGAACTATTGTTGAACGTCTCTATGTTTATTTACCTACTTATTACATTTACAACCCACTTTTCCTCTAAGGAGCTGATGATGGCATATATAGCTCTTCCATCCTAATTTTATCCTCATCAAAACCCTATGAAGTAGGTTAGGCTCAGAGACAATGATTGGCCCTAGGTCACATCACCTTGTCAACAAAGGTCCGTATAGTAAAAGCTATGGTTTTCCCAGTAGTGATGTATGGAAGTGAGAGCTGGACCATAAAGAAGGCTGATCGCCGAAGAATTGATGCTTTTGAATTATGGTGCTGGAGGAGACTCTTGAGAGTCCCATGGACTGCAAGAAGATCAAACCTATCAATTCTTAAGGAAAACAGCCCTGAGTGCTCACTGGAAGGACAGATCCTGAAGCTGAGGCTCCAATACTTTGGCCACCTCATGAGAAGAGAAGACTCCCTGGAAAAGACCCTGATGTTGGGAAAGATGGAGGGTACAAGGAGAAGGGGACGACAGAGGACGAGATGGTTGGACAGTGTTCTCGAACCTACGAACATGAGTTTGACCAAGCTGTGGGAGGCAGTGGAGGGCAGGATTGCCTGACGTGCTCTGGTCCATGGGGTCACGAAGAGTCGGACACAACTAAACAACTAAACAACAACAACACCAAGTGAGCTTGATAGTTGAGTGGAGATTTGAACCCTTGATCTCCCAGGTTCAGCCCTTTCAGCTGTCTCCACCACGTTAGCTCTCAAGAAACGGGCTGAATCTTCTGAAGTTTCTTTACAGAATATCTAGGAAGGCTGAAATGTTTATTTTTTTATGCCCCCTTTTATGAGCATACATTAGTTTTCTAAAACATAGCTTTGCTTTGTCAATGAAGAAGTGCTGATGTTTGATTTAATCAAGACTGATTGGATGCAGCATTTGTTAAGGGCTCTGGATATAGTGAATGCCTTTATTTGGTATTGTAACTGAGTTCTTGGTGCTTGTAAGAGCCACAAGTCCAGCACTGGACTTAAAGAATCCAGGGAGAACTTGGTTCAGTTCCAGATACCAAATCTAGTGTTGGTCAGGCGTCCCCCCCCCTTTTTATAATGAGGGTGCTATGTGTGTACAGCAACTCCTCTTTGTAGACCTTCCCTCCCCCAGTGTGTGGATGCCAGGAGGTTAGGCTATGGGACTAGCAGGCATGGCCCCACTTTCCCTCTCTCATGTTTACTGTTGTATGGAGAGAATACCCAAGTCGGGCTTAGCATGACCTAAACTACAGGGCGGAGTGGGCTTGATTTTCAGTGAATGAGATCACAAGGGGCAGGATGAAGGTTTATCTTAGTGGTGTAAGTTTTGTTTAGTCGTTTAGTCGTGTCCGACTCTTCGTGACCAGTGGTGTAAGTTAATGGACCTCATTGGATCAGAGCCCTACCTGAGGAAAAGGAAAGCTTGACAGAGTTTCAGGAGGAGACAGGACTAACATCGGTTGAGAAAGAGAGGTATTTGGGGGTTAGTATGACCGCCAGAAATGTGAATTTATTCAAGGATAACTGTGAAGGACGTTGGATTGAAGAGAAGGGGGATTTGGAAATATGGACAAATCTGAAGTTGTTATTGTTGGGCCGAGTTGCTGTGGTGGGGATGAGGGTTGCTGTGTTGTCAGGGATGTTGCTTTTGTTTCAAACATTGCAAGCTTTGGATGGGATGGATTGTTCCAGGAGGTGGCAGAGGGACGTCTCTATATTTGTTTGGCAGGGCAGGAAGCCTCGAGTAAAATTTAAGATATTGACGGATGCCAAAGAAGGAGGTGGACTTGCCCTGCCAGACCCCTAAACTTTGTTGTGAACCATCTGCTTTTTGTTGGCTGAGAGAATGGCTGTTTCTTGAAAGCACTGAAGTGTTGGATAATGGCAGATGAAGTTGATGGACTATATGGAATTGGCGGAAATGACTGGCAAGATCCGAGTCCAGGGAGAAGAGTTGGGGGAAGAAGACTGGAAAAAGCTTAAAGACTATTTATAGAAATATTGTAAAATTAATGAATATTAGAAGAATATTGGAATGAAGTTATATGGCTTTAGTAGAAATGCTATAAGGAATTAAGTATAAATAGATTAATAGAAAATTAAAGGAAAAAATAAGGCAAGAATGTGTTAAGTTAATTATAGGATAGAAAACAGAGGAAGATGGAAAGGAATTGCTGAAACAATTAATGGAAGTTTAATACAAAAAGGGAGTTGTGAGGAGGTCGTTGGAAATAAGCGAATGAAAGATAAGATATTGAAAATGTTTGAGGTGTTTTTAAAAATTTTTTGTTTTGTTTTGTATGTAGTGTTTTTGCATTGTATTTGTATTGTTCTTTTTTTCTTTTTTCTTTGTTTGTAGTGTTGTGTTGAAACTGTTTGAAAAGTAATAAATATCATTAAAAAAAAAGTTAATGGACCTCATTAATTCTGTTGGGAAAACCAGAGAGTTGCATTTTGGAAGACCCTGCTATGGGGGCAAAAACCCAAGTTGCTGGTCTTTTGCTGACATGGATCCCACATGAACACTCTCCATGGATCCTTCAGTATATAAACACTCTCTTCTTCATTTGTGTTATGCACTATGCTTGGATCCTAGAACAATAGGCAAGTAGGATCCTAGAATGCAACAGCTGATTGGCTTGCAGGAAAAGACCAATCAGGCTCCAGCAGGAAAGCAGAATCAGCCAATCAGACGGGACTCATTGTGTAAATAATGTATATAAAAGCCTGAGGTTTGGAGGACAATTAAATCACTGTTTTACAAGCTGCAATAAAGAGCATGAAATCGCTACAGGACTCCATGTATATTTCAATTTGGTTCTTGGTGCATGCATACCAATATCTTTTTTTTTTAGTTCTGCAAAAACTATCGCAGTGCCATAATCCATATATAAAGATACTCCAGGAAAAACATGTGGACAAAGAAACAGCTCTTGCTAAAAGCAAGGGCACTTAGGGGAGGAATGTGACTTCATAAGAAGCCATGTAATGATAAAAGCAACACAAAAGGAGTAAAGTAATCTAAGATTCCGTTGATGTTTTCACTCCCTGCACTATCTCCACAAAACACATTTTGGTTGTAAGATATTAAGCTGCTAGATGTCTCCCCATTGATAATGCATTTACAGAGAAGGCTGAGTGTTGATTTAAGCTGGTCTGTATGGATGCAGGCGTTTTGCACTTAGGGATGCAGAGTTCACGGCCACTCCATCAACATTAAGTTTTTAAAACAGAGGCTGCTGTTTTAGTGGAAGTTTGAGTTGTGAATATATAACAGAGTGGAATTTGGGTTCCAGGCAAGTGTTTTCAGGGGGTGCCCGTCCCTAAATGTAACCCTGATTCACACACACACACACACACACATACACACACAGAAGTGGATTTTGTTTTCTTTGCTGCAATAATCCTCACTGGCTTGTTCATTCTTGCATGGATTGGAGTTTTGATTTCCTGACTACAAATCACTGACTCTGCCGTGCTGTGATGAAATGTTTCTGTGGCAGTGGGTTGTCATAAATCAGTAGCAACCGCGTCCGTTTTGTACCTTTGCCGCTAATAAGTATGGATTTTGTACACAGGGAATGAATTCAGCTATTTCTGAAGATGACTTCAGATGTAAACTCATTTATCAGAACTAGTAAAAACTTTGAAGCATTTTATTGGGGTCCATTGGCTTTCCAGTCTTCTTCGTTTAGCCAAAATGACTTCCTGGGTGTTGTGTAACGTATGCTTTTGACTATTCATTTCTTTAGCTTTGCCAGTTGCCTTGTTATGAAAGTTATCTGGGCAACATACAAAGTAAAACAAATGAAAAGCCACAGTTAAAAAATAATAATTAAGCAGCAGCAAATATAAAGACACTTCTAAAAGCTAAATAAACCACCTTAAAAATAAATTGAGGAGTTAAAACACTGCAGCAGTTATAAATGGGAACAGATAACTGGTATGGGGGGGTGGATCTGAACCCCAAACTTCTGTGCTATCTCCCCCTAACTTTCAGTGCTACGGTGAAAAGTATGTGTTCTTCTAGAAGTGGAACATATGGTTGGAATACAGAATGATGCTTGTATCTTCCCCACTGTCTGTACACAGCTGGTTGGTGCAATCCCTGCACCTACCTTATTCTCCTTTCTTCCCATTCCCACAAGCTGATTGCACAGCAGCATTTTAAAAAAAGAATAACTACTGGTGTTGCAAGTGCAACAGGATCTGCAGGTTTTGCAGAGTTCATGTGGAAAAGTGGGAACATGAAACAGACTGGTCTCTTAAATGTCAGTCATAATTTGGAAATCAAGGTCAGCCTTGGAGGTGTAGAACACAGCTTCATGATTTCACGTCTTCCTATTGCCATTCATTGCCAAATAGAAATCCTGTAATTTCTGGTTACAGTTTCCTTAGTGGCTCACTGACGAGCTGAAAGTTTTAGAAGTAGATACTTCTGAAAGAAATATAAGTCTCCTCTTAGTTCAGCTTTAGTTTCAGATATGCATGCATATTTACATCTGAGGGTCATTTTCAAACAAGCGCACATAACTATCTCTTAAAATGGGTTTATTAATTTAGGTGACTTATTATTTTAAGTGAGGGGCAGCATTGACTTCTCCCCTTCCCTTTTTCGGCCTTCCTAGTCAAAAACACGATTTGCATAATTAAAAAACAGAGTGAAGGAGGACACAAATTTGCATAAAGCTTGCATATGACAATGTAAACGTGTAGGTGCAAATTTAGAAATAATTACTGTATTTTAAATAGAAATACCGCACATAATAGGGAAAACGCCGGGTGTCTTATGTGCTTCCTGTGTACTTCTAACTTGATGGGCAACTTCAAGGCTCCTTCTGTTCTTTTTTTATGGTTTAAACCAGACTTGGACCAGGCAGCCCTCAAATAGATGACACCTTCGAAACAGAGGACTGTCCTATGTTTTGGCAAACATTGAGATTTTTTGTCTCACCTTTCTGGTCCTACTCCAAAGATTTTTGGTTCGGAATAACCTATGAAACTGTTCCTAGGAACAAACTTTTCAGAAGTGCAACTCCCCCACTGAACCATTCTAAAAAGATTTTAAGACCATTTTAAAATGCAAGCCTTTGACTGTGACCCTATACAGACTTTTTGGAGAGTATGTTCCATTGAACTCAGCAGAATTTTATTCTGAGTTGATTCATGCATGACTGCCTCGTTAGAAGATAAGTGTTCCCATAATTTAAGTGTATAATTTAAGAAATTATATAGCCCCTGCTCCCTGGTTGTTGTTGGTTTTGTTGCATGTATCACTTGTTAGGTGTTCCTTCTTAATGCATGGACTAATTCAGATTTTTTTCCCCTGGTGTAATTTAATTAAAAGCAGCAGAGTGCACCAATGATAGCCATAACCAATTATTTCAGATTATAATGCATTTAGCTACAAACAAAACAAGTCAATGCTAATTGCTAATAGTTAGATACACATGCTCCCTCCCTCTGCAAAATGCTTTAGCATTTTTATGTATATTTATTAAATTTCTACACCACCCTTCGTCCGAGGATCACAGGGCGGTTTACAATATAAAAACACAAACATATATACCATAGTAACAAATGAAAACAATCAGCCCCCAACACAGCTTATAAGGCCGTAGATTGGTTAATTAGCCAAAGGCCTGGGAGAAAAGGAATGTTTTTGCTTGGTGCAAGCGAGGAAACACCACAGAAAATGCCTGTTCTCGTTTTGCTGTCCTCTGGACCTTTGAGGGAGGAGACACAGAAGGAAGGCAAAGATTTTGTGTAAATAAATCAGTTGGCTTAATGGTAGTTCACTTTACAAATAGCAATACTTACACTTCTTCAAAAAAAGTGCACAAATGCAGGGCCACATCCTTTCCCAATTCCTCCTTCCTGTGAGTGCCTGTATGCACAGCTCTTGCTTTTTCCATTGATGGTGGTTGGCCCTTTCTTGTTTTCGTTTTGTAATTTTAATTTCTGAAACCCTCAGGACTCACTGAACATTCAGAGACACCCCCTCTAGTTCTTCTTGTGGGGAATTTTTTCTGACAAAACCACAGACATGGCCACTGCCATTTTTCTAGTTCACTCACCACGAACACCTCCCTAATTATCTTAGATTGGCAATGGCGCCCACCTGAGAGGTACCAGAACTGAGTTCCGGCTGAAAAGAAGCCCTGGACATGGCCAGCCTGAGTTTGCCATTAGAGGCAGTGATATATTATAATTATGTATTGAACGCCTCTCCTGGCTTCCAAGCGGTGCTTCCCCCCACCCCATACAGAAACTATTTTGGGGAATTGGGGTGTGTTTTCTTTTTTAGTCCCCAGTCCATTCCTTAATCGGCTTCACCGTGTGACGTCATGCTTTTGGGGCTATCAGCTTGGACTGCATTGTAACCCATACATTCCCATTAAGCAGAAAGTTATATTCTCTTATGAGTGAATTGGCTATTGCCTTGTGATTTTTCATGAAACATCACTTCCAGTAAGACTGCATTCACATTTCATCACCACATAAAAGGCTTAAGGTTATGCAGTGCCTTCGTGGTAGTTCTGGGGGTATTAATGGAAGCCCAGACTGGCTGCTGGAAGCCCAGACTTAACTCCTGTGTAAAGAAGGAAAAGCCCACTAGGGTCGTGTTGTGAAAACCCATTTTAACAAATGGATTTTGTATATAACTGAGCTTGTTCCAGATAAGTGATGCTTCTCTGTGGTAGTTCCTTGAATATCACTCCATATCTGACGGATTTCTTACTAAACTTCCATACACCACATATGGTCTAGTCACATGATGGGCTTCTGTGACTGATCATGCCTTTTTATGAGTGTGCTATATGAGTGATTCAACTGGTGCTGTCCATATTGCATAATCATGCAATTATGCGATATTTATAGTCATGTTTTGTTTATATGAAACTGCTACCCCTGATCTGCTTTCAGTTTGGCCTGCACTATCCTCCTTAAGTGATGTGTTGATTTGCAAAGAATAAGCAGTTCATTATATTGAATTTGTAGTAATGGCTTCACATGGGCATGCAGCTGCGTGGAGGCTGTTCTTTGACTTGTCCCTCGGTCCCATCTTGATTAGCCAAGCAAAAATAGTTCCCAGGGCTGACTTGAATTACTTGTAAGATCAGGATACAGTGGAACAAGTCACTGATTGAGTGGAATATACAGTAATTTGCTTTATTTTATTTTATTTGGATTTGACAGTTCTAATTCTTGCAAACATTCCTGGTTTATTTGCTAAGTTTTGATCCTGCCAAAGAAGCCCAGGGAAACACGACAGCAACAACAATACAATCTTTAAAAGTAAATTAATAAAAAACATTAAAAAAGCATATGGACATTTAAAAACAGTTACTGGTACATACCCTCACATCTATTGTTTTCTAGGTTGCAAGTAACAGTATATTTCAGCCTTGAAATTCCTGGGTGAAGAGGAAGTGTTCCAGGTGCACCTCACTAGAGAGGGCATTCTGTAAACAGGGAACCCTTACTAAGAAGGTGCTTTCACAGGTCAGTGCCAAGTGGGCACCAGCGGCACCACCAACACCATCGTGATGAGGATGTGCATTTTATTTTTTAATTTTTTTATTTTTTTTAATTCAAAGTTATAACAAAACATATTTTCCAAAAACATATCCTTATTCCCCCCATTTTTCCTCCCCCCACCCCCACAAAACCCACCCCCACCCCACCCCCCAACTTCCCTCAGTTCCAGTCTTTGGTTTCTCCAATAATGCTATTTTCTACATGTTACAGAGTTGTATAGATCCTCCAACTGTTTAGCTAATTATTATCAGTAAAAAATTGTGGATGTTTATTCAAAACCTGCCAAGGAGTCCAGTTCGCTTTGTTGCATCTTCAAATACCTTGTTGAAGGTTCCCATTCATCCTTAAAGTTACAGTTATCCTTGCCCCATAGCTTATGTGTCAATTTTGCCAGTTCTGCATAATCCATCAATTTTTCTTGCCATGATTCTTTAGTTGGGATTTCTTCAGTCTTCCATCCTTGTGCTACCAGAACTCTTGCGGCCGTTGTCGCATACATGAAGATGCTTTTCAACTTTTTTGGCAGGTCTTTCCCTACAAGAGGATGTGCATTTTAGAAATGGTGCTGACCATCACACTGCAGTGGTTCCTAAAGTTATGGATGTTTGTGTATCCCTTTATAGCTGATGTGTGGTTCCCACATCACCCGTCATTCATACGGTATAACTATACAAGAACCTCACAATGGAAATCCATGCAGTATGAATAGGTCCCTAGCCAGGGATTCCTAGCATCCACCCAGCGCTTGATGAATAATTGGATCTTGGTTTACAGGTTTTATCTGTAGCAAAACCACCCCAAGAGCCCTTCTTGCTTTAGGTCAATCCACTGTTTTTCATAGTGCGTGAAAGCACTTTTGAGCACAGTGCATGCACCGTCTTTGGCGAGGCAGAAGACTCTGCTCCTTTTAGAGGAACTGGACACGTGAGGAAAATCATTCCTTGAATTTTGAAATCACTTAGCTAAATAAATGATGCAAGGTCACTAAACTCTTGCAGCTTCTCACATAACATATGGAATTGCTTCTCCATATACTTAATCATTGTAGTTGATGGTTTATTAACTTTTACAGTGTTTCCTGTCTCACATCAATATATTTTGCCATTGTTTTAATCCATCAAATAAGAGTTCGAGTGTCCTTAAAGTGCACCTTTCAACCTCTCCTTAGAAACGGCTTTCAAAAACACCCAAAATAATTATTTCTGTGAAGCTGACTGCCTCAAGCTATTTTAACAAGCAATGTTTTAAATTGGTTTTGGCATTTCCGGTATCTGTAGTGGTGAATTAAAAAATGGCATTAACTGGTACATTTGATTTGCAGAAATGGTTCTTGATTATGGATGGGTGCATCAGTCTCCTCCTGGTGTGTGTCAATGTCAAATGCTTTCATATCCTAACCTGTTTTTTTCATTGATCTGGTCCCCCTTTTAATCATACAAAAATAGTATTTCTCACAAAATACACATTTTAAAAATATTATCTCAGAACGCATTTCCAAATGTATTTTATCCTAAAGTACATAGTTTCACCACAATCATTTTTGAGCTGAGAACTGCACCACAAAATTCCAAGAAGTGCAAAAACCAAAAGATTCTAAATGGTGCAGATTAGGTTAGTGTTGAAATTAGGGAAGAACAAATTCCTCAAGCACCCCTAGTCTATCTTCAGTTGATATTCACAAGTGACACATTACAAAATAAAATGGTTTTGTGCAGCAGGAACCTTTCTACACTGGGCTGCAAGTGCTCTCAGTGTTGGCATTGTTTGTGCAGAATCCCATATATGTGCATACATGGAAGCCAGCAGTGATACATGCAGTTAGCAACCTGTGTAAGGCACTCGGGTACTCTTTACAAAATGCCCTCATCACTTTGCTTCATTGCATTCTAAACTTGGTTTTCAACACTCACAGTTGTGCAGATGCAAATATTCCAGCTCTCGTCTTCATGAAGTCTTCATTAAATGATTTGCCTCTCTGATTTTATTTGTTAAAATTGCAGTAACCTCTCCATTCCCCATGCAAGAGATAATTGTTTGCATTGAAATCCCTAGGCTGCCAATTTATCTGTTACCACTTAGTGATATATATTAATTTAAGTTAATTATAATTATCATTATAATTATCGTGGAAGTTAGGATGTTTGATTACACTTTTAATTGAAACCTATTGGAGAGAGGCTTTATTTTTATTCCTCAGCAGTTCTGGAATAAATTCATATAGCTTCAAATGACTTACAGTTAAGGTGTACAAGTGAAGAAAGATGCCCAGTTAATTGAGAACTGGAATCGAGGTGATGTTTCTAGAGGCAGTTTGAATCTGCTGCACATTTCTGTGAACTTTTGGGTGAATGAGTGATGAAAGTAGAAAAACAACAACCTGTATTTGCAGGTGTGGTTGGTCTTGAACGTGTAGATCTGCCCATTTTTCCTTTTAACCATGTTCATTTTATGCCTCCACTTCCCACTTCCTCTTTAAAAATATGACTATGTACAGAGTTTCATTTCTCACCACTGAGAAACTTCAACCTGCCCTGGCAAACATAGTTTTAAGGAGCTGATTTAAACTTAGATTTAAGGCCTCCGATACTGACTTGAGCTCCACCTCAAGCACCTTATTGTAGAAATTATGCATGGCTCCCTCACACCTCCACTCTAAGAACATAGTCCAAAAGCACATGGATTAGAAACAACAGAGTTTTGTGGCAAATTACAGACTTGTTGTGGCATAAGCTAGAGCCTATTACTCCAACAGATGCTGGTGCATGCTGCTGAAATAGGGTGAACTTCACTCTTCTCCAACTCCTGCTGCCACTCCAGAAAGAAAAAACAAACAAACCATGATGTGGCTTGTTCTTTGCTTCTGAACTTTGTGGCTTGTTTCTCTTCAAAAAGAAAAATCATGATTGGAAGCCAAGGTTTGTTCTTGGCAGGGGCAGTGTGTCCCGTTTCGCCACTTGAGGCAAAATGAGAAGTGCTGTGCCGCCCCCGCCGAAGCAGCCCTTGCTTAGGTTGCACGGTGGTGGCGCGAAGCAGCGGCAATGCTGCCAACTTCTGGCAAGATCTCGCGAGATTTCAGTGAAATCTTTCTGGACGTCAGCGCCAACGCAGGCATCACTTATCCAGTGGCAGTTTGGGCAGCTGCTTCAGCCTGCCTCATGGGTGTACTGGCCCTGGTTCTTGGCTTAATGCTCAGGGTAAGTTTTGAGGAAAACAAACCACAAGACTCAGATCAGATATAATAACAATCCGCACTGTGGGTTGTTTTCTCCTCGGTGCAGCAGAGGAGTGGAGCACCCACAATTTCAGCAGTATGCACTAGCATATGTACTGAAGTTCTCACCCTGGGCCAGCAGGGGGATACTGTAGATAGTTCAGGTCCACATATGCAAATAAGGGATCGAAAGTGACGCTCAGTGATTGGATAGTTACAGAAAGTTGTTACAGTTACGTTGTACTGGAGCTCTATATAAGCAGGCTGACTGAACCCTTCAGTTCAGTTCAGTTCTGGCCTGTGAATAAACAAGAGCTGTTTGAAGAATACTGTGTCATCTGATATGTTCACCCACAATTTAATACATACTGCTCATTCACATTAAATCAAAACTTATTTTAACTGTGGTTTAATGTGGTATGTGAACCAGGCCATTGTGATTTGTTGCCAGAAAGCAAGCCATTGCTAGTCAGCCAAGTTGTGTTTCGATCTTTAGGCAAACCACGCTTCGGCTAAATAAACCATGGTTAGTCTTTTATGCAAATCAAACTATTATACCTGGGGCATGTAGCAACCTTATATTGAGCTGCTTGAAAAATGATCACCCTCAATTAAATTTTGGTTCCTTTTCAATTAATTCATTTCATCATGTAAATTTGCTTCTAATTTGTTTGATTATGAATGAAGCAGGGTTGGGTTTAGGTTTAATTACATACATTTTTGTGTAGCAAAAGGGGAGCAAATTATGATATGTTCAAATATTCCAATGGTCGTGTTACAGTTGCCTTGTAAACTTAATTTTTAAATTGGTTGAATCTTCGAGTGAAAATTGAATCCAGTATATTCATAAAATTCCACAGCTACTTATACAGTATTTGATCTGCATCCTGATACTGATTCTCTCTCGCACACAGACATTCAAACCCACCCACCATCCTAATTCCTAGGGACAAAAGTGCTCTTTTTGAAAGAAGGTAGATTATAGCTCATTAATAAAGCTCAATCATTCTGAAACAATCTTTTGAAAATACTTCTTTTCCTCTGTTGAATTTTTTTAGGCTCTTTGTCCTTACAGTTACATTCTCAGGGTAGTTCTTGCTATTTATTTTCAACTGACAGGGCTTGAGTGAAGCTTCAGTACAGTATGTAGCAGGGCTATTGTGTGTTTGCTTCTTACTGGTTTTAATTGGTTGCATTTCCCCTTCCACAGTTATCAGGTCCTCCCAGATCTAAAAAACATTCCTGCATAACTGGCACTATTGAACAAGCATCTGTGTTCCATCTTTTTTCTCTTTGCCATTTCTTTTTCCATCAAATAATCACCGCCCTCTCTCTGTAAACTCTCTCTTGCAAACTGTGGCTCCACAAGGGGGAAATCATTTTTGTTTTAAAGTTGATGGCTAGCATAAGCCCACCCCAAACATTTCTAATGCATAGTGATCTAGTACCTATTATCCTGAAGTCCCTAATGTATCAACAAGTTCAGGAGCTTCTGAGGGTAAATGTCTGGGAAGTATGGATGTTACTGTTTTGGACTTGTACCCATTTTTGTGCATTCACTTAGTTTTTAATATTTATCTTCCAACCCTACAATTCTCTGTTTCTGTGATTATATATACTGCCTTCCATACGAACGTAGAACACAATCTGATCGTGAACATTTAAAACCAATAAAAACACATTACAATGCAGCTTATAAATTCAGTAACCAGGACAGTTTTCAAGCCCACATATCAGTAATACCCAAAGTCCTGGGTGTACAATTGTGTTTTCAGGAAATACTGAAAACCCAACCACCTTAGTGCACATCTCATTTCCAAGGGCAGAGGATCCCATAAACCAGGTGCCACCACTGAGAAGGTCCTTCTCCTAGTTGCCACTAGATGCATTTCTGAATGCTGAGGCACGACCAAGAGGGCCTTCTTCTGTGATCTTAGTAGCTGGTCTGGTCTATTATGGGTGCAGGTGTTTCTTCAGGTAACCAGGTCCCAAGTTGGGGTGTGTGTGTATGTATGTACTTCTCTAGGCCCCTGGGCTCAGGAATTCAGATCCCTAAAGGCAAGATCAGCATCGTGCTTTTCAAGCTAACTAAAGTACTTTTTTCTGTCACAGTGCTTTTTTCTGGGGGTATGCAGGGGTACACATACCCCTAAACATTTTGTGACTCCCTGTACTTTTGTCCATTTACTATACGGTCCATTTACCAGTTTGAACTATAAAATGGTGATTTTCTTGAGTCAAAACGAGATTATCCCTAAACTTTTTTTTTTTAAGAAAAAAAAGCACTGATCACACTCAGCTTGCTCTCCCCAAGTTGCTGAGCATGTTTTACACTGCGGTCCTAACATTTATATATCCTAGGGCCCAGGCAGTAGCACTAAGCATGTGATAAAAGCCATGCAGGCGTTTTGACTGAACCACTGAGGCAAAAACACACGCTGTCCAAAATTGGCAGGCTACCCCCAAGTCTTTCTTGCTGTTTTCTAACATTCTCCAAACCTCAGCACAAATTAGATCTCCCCCCCCCCTCGCTTTCTCTCTTGAGCCTTCTGACGCATTTAAATGGCTAGAAGGAGATGTTGCAAGATTTTTAACCCCTCCCCCAAAAAAACACACACAAAATGCAGAACAAACAAGTGGGAGAGACTCCTGTTGTTTCTTCTCTTCTCCAAATGGCAACACAAGTGACTCTGCCTCTCTGTGACCTCCCAGGAAAGTACAGAGGACTTTGTAGAGAGGTTGTGTTTTCCCTCACTTGTGCTGAGGTCCTTGCCTACTGCCTGCGGTTGTTCTGTACAAGTGAATGAAATATTTGCCTGCTGCCCCCCCCCCCCGTTCTTCTCTACACAGCAGAGGACTTTTGGGGGAGGGTGGTGAGGACAAGCAAAAGATGCCAATATGTGTGGAACGCTCTTCCTGTAATAATAACAATAACAATAACAATAACAATAACAATAACAACAATATTTTATTATTTTAGTTAATTTGTATACTGTATATCTCAGGATGGTTTACAACATAAAATTACAATAAAAAAATAAAAACAAAGACAACCCAATAACCCCCCATTTCACAACACATTTTTAAAGGGCATTAGATGTCAATCAGCCAAAGGCCTGGTTAAAGAGGAATGTTTTCGCCTGGCGCCTTGTAAGATATACAAGACATTTAGACATTCCAAAAGCATAAGTAGACAACATTTGACTTGATCCTGTCCATTGCGGCTACGGCGTCAGAGCATCATAAGCCGTAACTGAGCCCTATTTTCCCAAAGTTACTATGAAGACATAACCTGAGTGAAGGAATATGTCTGTAGCTGCTTTTTTGGCTACTGCACTTTGGTGAGGACTTCAGCAAGACCCTGTGATAGATGGGCAACCGCAATACAGACCAAAATAAAAAATCACACTCAAGTCATTCCTGCCTAAATATAACCCTTCACTGCTGAAAGCAACAGTCCTCTGTGTAACAAACAGGACTTGGCTGCCCACCAGGTTCCTTTAGTAAAGGATTACAAAGTGTGTGCTATTCAAACCATTCCTACTGTGAAAGTGGGCGGCCTGCTTCAGAGCTGCAATATCTATTCATGTTCCAAGATTCTAGGTACTGTTTGTATTCCTGCTTCAAAATGGCATGGGGAAGACTGGGATAATATTTTGCTAATGATTGGATAGTTCTTCAAGCCACTCAGTTTATTTGAACACATTTGGAGACTGTTGTTAAATTAGAGGTATGCCAAGCTGTTAAGAAGCTCTTGTCATGTTCTAAGCTAGCTTGGGGCGGGGCTGTTAAGAGGAAGAAGCAGCTGCCAAGTGGCGTTCAGAGTTCATTTCAAAGCTTCGACAAAGCATCGGCACGTTCCTTACAATCTGCTGGGGCAGGTGAACATTAGGAAGGCTCACTTCAGGCAACACACTAAACCGTGGTTTGAGCTAGCTGTAGTTTAGAACCCAGTCTATGGTTTTAACCTCCTATTTACAATGGCAAGCCATTGTTTAGAGCTGCTTCTCTGCTTCTGTTTTCTGAGGTTTTCTGTCCTCTTAGGTAGTTTTGTTGATTATAATTCTAGCATTCCTGACCCATTTCCTAACATTCTTTTCACACTGCAGTACCTGTTGCGTCATGAAACTTTTTTTAAAAAAACCCAATATACACCATGTTGTGCTAAATCTCAATCACATGGTGTGTGACAGAACAGCAGATGCCCACAGACATGTGGTGGGCACCCTTTCTACACCCTCATTCTTCCATTCCCCCATGATTCACCCATGAAAACATCAGGAAAGGACTATATGCTGGAGCAGTCCCCCAATTTCATCGCATCATGTGAGCCATGAAGGTGGCAGGAAATTGCAGCACAAAACTCATGTGATTTTCCAGGTTAGGGGGCCTGAAAACAGATGTTTTCCGGAAGGAAATACCATGGAAATGAATGCTAAACTTCTACTATATTCTGCTCGACTTCCACAATATGAGTCTTAGGATCTCCATTAAGTCTGTGGAAAAAAACATCTCCTGAGTGATTAGCATACTCTCATATGCATACAACTTACATGCTTTCCCGTCATGTGAAAGATCAGATAAAATGAAGAAATTAACAGCTATGGAAACATTAGGAAGATGGAGTAAACTGCCATGTGAATGCAGTAGTCTGCTACAAATGATATCTGGCCTCTTGGTCTCCATATGCCTATGCAGTATTCTGCTGCCACACTTATTCACCTCTCTCACTACCGGTACTTGGATCAAATGAGGATCCTACTTGATTCCTTGCATGGGCTTCCTGTGTACGCCCAGAGTAAAACAGGCAGGATATAAATGTTAAAACCTAATGCAAGGGCTGTACTTTGCCAGGAAACTCAGAAGTCTTTGGATCTGAGTGTTGTCTTCTGTAGCAAACTTACTTGGCTGTTAATTTAGTTTAGCTTTTCAATTAAGGTTTAGATCAATTAGCTTCCCTCACTCTGTGTGTGTATCTATTGATTATTCTAGAACAGCCAATGGGATGCAGCTGTAGTGGAAAAAAAGTACTTGTACATAACAGTGTTAGCTTTGCTGTGCTGCAGCCTCACATTCAAGGGCTACTTATCAGGATTCTGATCTGTCTGGAAATCCCACTAAGTTGCCTGGAAGCTTTAAAATTCTCTATCATAATACCACGAGGTAGAAGCTTGGGTCCTTGTGCTGTAAATAGATCCCAGGTGTTTTGGGTTCTGGGGCTTATTCATGGAGTGTCTAAGCTCAAAATAAATCATGGCATTGGGGAAAAAAAACCATAGGCCCATAGGATGTCTACTTCAGGTTGTAATAAACGTGCAATAACAGTCCCAAAATTTGCATGCTCTGTCCACACCCAAGACATCACACTGGCATTGACTGTGAAAGTTTGTGAACGACACCGGTTTTATATTGTCTGAATACTTGCAAGAGACAACTTCATATGGAAACTTAAGAAACCGGCATCCTGTTTACAGATACCACAAAAATTAACTTCTTAAAAAAATGTTATGGAAGAGGTTAGATTACTCCGAGAATCTTGCAAGTTCTGGAAAATCCCTAAGCTTCCATTAAAAGTCAGGGTTGCTATAAAACAGGTCCTAGCTGAAGTACTTTCTTTCAATCAGTTTTTGAGCTGAAGGTTATAGACAGCCCTCAGATACCCAGCATCACAACAGCCTTGTAGATGTCTATAGAAAGTACATCTGCCTTAATAATCTATATTGTGCAAATACGGAGAGCCAAGGCAGGTTGAAGCTAGCTCACTTGTAAGTACCGTATTTTTTGCACCATAACACTCACTTTTTTCCTCCTAGAAAGTAAGGGGAAATGTCTGTGCGTGCTATGGAGCGAATGCCTGCGGGTGGCGGGGGGGATCTGCTGCAGTCGTGAGCAGAGGATCCATGGTTCCCCTTCCTTCCCTCCTCCGTGGTTATAAAGCATGGATCCACATGGATCCTCAGGATTTTTGCATTGGGCTACTCCAAACTCACTGTCAGATCACATTTCTGTGGCCACAGCATGAACCACAAAAATCATATATCCACTATTTCATTCAGAATATTTTTTTTCTTGTTTTCTTCCTCTAAAAACTATGTGCGTGTTATGGTCTGGTGCGTGTTATAGAGCGAAAAATACGGTAAATTTCATTTGAAATCTGTTGCAATCCACTTCTAAGCAATGCGATTGGGGATTCCAGTGCCAACCTGTGAATGCCAAAGAACTGCCTGATATTTTTAAGTTGTTTTGCTTCTTTAAAGCGTGGTGTTAACTTTCTTTTCCAACTCCCCTGGGATACTGCTTGCATCAGATTTTCATGATGACAGATCGTAATTCATTAGCTAATAAAAACAGCACCTGTTAACCTAAATGATGGTCTTGCTTTGCTGCCTGAGCTCTTCCAGGAATCTTGCATTATATGAGGACCATGCCTTTCTTCCTAGCATTTTGGCTGGGACTGAAGACAATAGTTTTGTTTCACACCCATTTTTTCTTTTCTTTTTCTTTTAAAGAGATGGCAAATGTGCCTTTATATCGAAGAGGGGCATACCTCAGGTGTGCATACATAAGGGTACATGATCCTGGTATTTCCATGTAAATCAGAGTGCGGGAACTTTCTAGACTGAGGGTCATATTTCATCTTGGGCAGCTTTCCAGGGGAGGCACATTCCAGTGGTGCATAAGTGGGCGTGACCAAACACATGCCACACCCCAACCAGGCAGACAAGACCAGTGAGGGGTGTGGCCTAAGAGGACATGGCCTGTGCAAAGTCCTGAGGGATGGAGGAAGAGCCCAGGAAGACTGGGCCTGAGGTTTACTAATTCCTATATTTTCAGTTATACTGCATAAGATGGGATTTGAACTATGCTGACCCCCACACTTTTAAACACATGCGGTAAGCTGATCCTTTTGTCTGTTAACCCACACACGTGGGTCTGTAGGGGGATAAAATATAGTTAATTATATTCCCTCACCTGCTTAATAAAACCCACCAGAAAGGATAGTGTAATAATTAAAGCCAGTATTATAACAGGTAGCAGTTGTGATTTTTTTCATGATATTTTTAGCAATTTATTTTTGAAGATGTTAAGAAAGAGTGTCTAAATGAACAGCTCTTCAAACAAGAAGATGCAGCTACAACTAAAGCCAGGGGGGATGGGATGGGACGATGAAAAGAAATCCTTGAATAACTGCCCTATTTTCTAATAATTAGTATTCACAAAAGGAAAACATGCTCTGTCACCTAGTAATTTTCAAATTGCTGAGACACCTAATGAACTGCCTTAATAAGATTACCAAACGTATAGAAAGGAACTAATTAGCAAGCATTTAATTTTGAATTCGCAGTGCAATACAAAACGGTTATGCAGCTGGCTTTGTGCACAAGACCTGTCCGTGTGTGGCAGAATATTTAGGTTGTTCAGTTAGAGAACCAAACTTGGTAGAGAAGCCAGTCTGGCTTTGAGGGGTCTGCTATGACGTTTCTGGAAGGGAGAAAACATTCACATGTGTACACACTAATCGTAAGTATTAAAATGATTAGTGTGTGCGCATGTGAATCCTGCTGGTTGTTGTGTTCTGAAGCAGCTTTGTTTTGCCCTATTCTTTCTTTAACTGGCTGCAATTTTTTTTATGTCTCTAGAGCATTGTGTGTATCAGTAACTGAAAATACTAGCTCCTGGCATTTGGAGTGTACAGTGGTACCTCGGTTTAAGAACAGTCCAGTTTAAGAACAATTTGGTTTACAAACTTCGCAAAACCGGAAATAGTGTCCCGGTTTGAGAACTTTACCTCAGTCTAAGAAGGGAATCCAAACGGTGGAAGGACACCGGCGGTGGGAGGCCTCGTTAGGGAAAGTGCGCATCGGTTTAAGAATGGTTTTGGTTTAAGAACGGACTTCCGTAACGGATTAAGTTCGTAAACCGAGGTACCATTGTATTTGCCCCCATCCCCAGCTTCAGTAAGTTTTTCCATTTATCTGAATGCTATGCCTGCAGGATTGTGCTGTCTTAGAACTAAGACAGAAGTGGCTGTTGTTGCTCCTGAAAGTAATTTGTAGACAACTTCAGACTGGTGGTGGCTGGACTCCTCACCTCCTCCCAGTAACATCACTTCTGTCCTAAGTTTGGCCGGGCATCTGCAGGCATTCTTGGATGACACGGATGATCTAGACCAGTGGTTCCCAGTTAGCTAATTACTGAGGACCCCCTATTTTTCGAAAGCCAAGCCATGGACCCCCTAATTTTGAAAATTTTGATAACTCTATGGTAGTTACCTTCAAACAATTTTTTTGAACAAAATGTGGGGTAGTCCCTAATAAGTAAAGGATTTTAGGTATACTAAAAAAAACCAGACTAGGGCTGAGTGATATCTGGTTTTCAACATTGTGATATATCAGCAGCTAGACATCGTGATAGTCCTATATATCACTATGTCTGAAAATTGAGATCAGGTGTTGGGATGAGGGAAGGAGCAGTCACGTAGATCTGGTGGGTGGGTTGGGTGGAGATCAGACGTGGGCATGTGGGAAGGGGGGAGGTTAGAAAGCGGAGTCACCTCCACCACTTGGTTTGAGTGGGATGGGATGGGGATGAAGGGTGCATCCAGCCGCCATCAGCAGGACAGCCAGCAGTGGCAGCCAAATCTTTTATTGGGGGGGTGGGGTGGGAACTGAAGGGACCTCAGCCCGTTGGCTCCTATGGTGCTATATGAAATAAATAAGTAGAATAATTTCCCCAGCAGAGTTTGTTCACACCTTAGGTCACCACATGGCACTTGTGGGCAGATATGTGCCCACTTCCCTGGTGCTTTTATGCCCCCCCCCCAAAAAAATAAGGTTTAGAAGATGCCAGGTACCATCTAGTGTAGCCAGTAGGGAATGCAATGTCTTGTAGCAACAGGGGAGAAGTGATTATGGGGAGGTAAGAGTTGACTATTCCATCCCCAGCTGTGAGTTCCCCCCATGCATGTACGCATGTTTTGATGTGTGCCTGGTTGCCCACAACGCTTTCTCTGGTTTGCAAATGTGGCCATGGACAAAGAAAGGTTGGCAACGTCTGGTGCATACAATCAGCCATATCAGAGGATCCAATTGCCTGCCAAAGCAAGAGGCGAGACAGCTGCCTGTTCCCCCCTAAGCCGCTCTGCGCTTGCTTTCCTTTAGCTGCCTACTGGCAAGAATCAAACCCATTCATTGGTCAATTGTGGGCAATTAGCATAACAGGCACAAATCACTTTATACTTGGCGCCTTGCAGGCTAAGCATACCTGCAAAGAGGCTGTGAATGACAAGAGACTGATCCCATAATAAATGCAAAAGGCCTTTGACTTTGACTGAAAGGCAGTAAGAAATGGCTTTAGGCTTTTAGGTTTTCGCAGCATTTGGCTCCAAATTGTTAGTGCTCCGTCTGTTTTAATTTTGACAGAAAATGGCCTGGAAAGTAGTTTCTTTTAATGGGGAAAATGCAAAGTTCTTTCTAAATATATCTGTTTAATTATGTATATATCTTTTTCCAGAAATTTAGCGACTCGTTAAAGTGCCATTCTGTCTGAAGAGTGGCTCTATAAAGATGGCATCATGTGGCCCCATGTTTATTGTTTCTCCACGATTTCCCTATTAAATGCAGTCAATTTTAAAGACATTTCTTGTAACAGAGAAACTCAACTTGAAATCCAGAAGTCAACATTATGTTCCCTGCTATTTGTGCATTCCGCAGTAATGGACACTGGAACTGAACAAACTGCTTACTGTATCTGAGACAGAGCAAAAACCCGTGCATACTCTCTTGTTGCAAAACAGCAGCCCTGAACTTTGAATTACAGGCGTCACTGAACAAAAATAATTTAGTTTCAAAATCAAATGCATATAGTCAGGCAATAGTCCAAAGACTGAGATTTAATTTTTTTAAAAGCAAGTACCGTAAGTTCTTTTGTGCTCTGTGGGACTTCCTTCCAGGTAAGTGTACATAGGTTTGTAGCCAGAGACTTCTGTTCTATGCACACTTACCTGGAAGGGTCAAAGGGTTGTCCTTGTTGCAATGTGTTTTTTAATGTTCTGAAGACACTAGGGATGTAAAATTTTTGGAAACATTTTATGCCCCTTATGGATTTTCGAGAAGGATGTGGGAGGTTTTTTTTGTGGGGTGGTGGTGAGGATATGCAATTTAAAAAAAATACATTTCACAGACTGAAAGCTACTTTGTGAACATTAAACATATTATGTATACCTTGATTTTCCACCGTTAGGGCACCTCTGAAAGATAAGGAAAGGATATTAGCCCACTTGTAGATAAGAAGTGGAAGGGAACATTCCATGGGACAGAGCAATAGGCAGCTTTGTGGAACAGTCTATTTCCTGAAAGTTACATGAATCCTAGCAGTTTGGTCAGCTTATTTGGCTGAGCAATGGCACTGTTTGATTGATAGGAATCTCAGTGACCTTTTGGAGCACGACTGCTCTCTGAAATAAAACCTTACATTTGTGCGCCACGTCTCTGCTGCGACATCACCAGTGTCAATAGTATTTACTATTTAGTGATATTGTAGCATTAGTGATATTGACGCAGGTGGCGCTGTGGTCTAAACTACTGAGCCTAGGGCTTGCCAATCAGAAGGTTGGCGGTTCAAATCCCTGCGATGGGGTGAGCTTCGATTGCTCAGTCCCTGCTCCTGCCAACCTAGCAGTTCAAAAGCACCTCAAAGTGCAAGTAGATAAATAGGTACCACTCCGCCGGGAAGGTAAACGGCATTTCTGTGCGCTGCTCTGGTTCGCCAGAAGCGGTTTAGTCATGCTAGCCGCATGACCCAGAAGCTGTACGCCGGCTCCCTCGGCCAATAAAGTGAGATGAGCGCCACAACCCCAGAGTCGTCCGCAACTGGACCTAACAGTCAGGGGTCCATTTACCTTTACCTTTAGCATTATAGAAGGCATCATTTCTGATGAAAGCTTACATTGGTACCTTTAGGAGACAGGATAGAGAGGGGAAATTTTCCAGCACATTTAGCACAGGTCATCTTAGGTACTGCCTTATCGAAGTTGCTATTTTTGAAGTTCTTTCATGTTGCTCATAGAAATAAAGTTCAGATGGCTGAAACAGCAAAGGTGAAAGAATAAGTGCTTTGAAGCAGTGCTGGCCCAGAAGAGAATGCTGTTATCTGAAATGGCTGTAACATGGTCTGTGTAATCGTAACCATGTGACGGTGAAAAGACTGAGAGATAACAAGGATGGCAGTGTGTGCATGTACTTGAACAGCACAGCTTGACTGTGTTTGGTGATATTTTCCAGCGTGAAGCGTAGGAACTGCAGAAACGGCTATAACTGGAATAAAAAGGTAATGCTGAATATTACCTTCAAGTTTTTCGATGGCCTCTTAACAGTGATGTAAAGGCTGTGGACTAGAAAGTACCAAGAGAGATGCTGAATGCCTCCAAGCCATGGGGTGAGAGAATGGCTCTTTCCTTCCTGAGTCCCATGGTTGTTCCCCTTAGACGGGCAGGCACTCAGAGGTGACAAGAGGCACCTAAGTGTGACTCAGCACAGCATGAGGTGAGGGAGTGACTCTGTTTCCAGAGGACTGAAAGATGGGAAGGATAAGAGCAGGATAGCTGGTATCTCCTGAGCATTGCCCAGCCTAGCTTCTGCACGTGTCATACAGTGGTACCTTGGGTTAAGTACTTAATTCGTTCTGGAGGTTCGTACTTAACCTGAAACTGTTCTTAACCTGAAGCACCACTTTAGCTAATGGGGCCTCCTGCTGCTGGCGTGCCGCCAGAGTACGATTTCTGTTCTCATCCTGAAGCAAAGTTCTTAACCTGAAGCACTATTTCTGGGTTAGTGGAGTGTGTAACCTGAAGCGTATGTAACTTGAAGCATATGTAACCCGAGGTACCACTGTATATGACTGCTGGGGAGAGCTGGGGAGCCTGGCGACTGCAAATATTGGGCTGACTAGCCAAGGCTGGTGAGCATCTGTGAATACAGCTTGTATGGCTGTAGATGATAAGTGTCAGTCCAATACATTTTAATTCCAAATGTCTCACCACCCAGCCAGACCCCACACTCTTAAGCCTTATTCAGACATCGGTCTTCCTACACGATGCTGCCTAAGTCAGATGGTTTTGCCCTTTTGAAGGGCAGGGCCCGCCGTGTTAATGGAGTCCCCATGGATTCTTAAAAGACAGTCTTTCCTTCCTCAGCCCCTTTCCTTGATAGCAATTTAACATTCTCATCTTGTCTGCTGACAGCTGGAGGAATTGTCCAGATGTACATGAAATGAATGCATTTAAGTGCCCGATTTTAATCACGAATGAACACATTTCAATAGGAAGATTCCACCCCACCCCCCAGCAATGATTTTCCACCCGTCGGAAGTTCCTATGGAATAAATCCACTTGGGTAGTTGACACCGAATGCTAATAATAGACACATTTCTTTCTATAGTTGTGTACTATTCTAAAAATCAGCTTTTTAAACTCTTGTGTTAATGTGAATGTTGGCTGTTGGCTGTTTTAGTAGGCTCATCAGCTCTTTTCATGCTTCGTCTAGAAATGTCTATGAAACCACTTTTAGACTCACCAAAGAAAAGTGATTTTGGATACTCTTTGGTGTCTTTTATGACTAGTAACCACTGAAACATCTGTGCTGGCACTGGGCCTGTTGTTGCTGGGGCTAGAACCAGTGGTCGGCTAATGAGCACCAAGCAGATCTCTAATGTAAGAGGTGGGCGATCATATAGGAAATCCACTAAGAAAACTTTGGTTTCAGAAGAGAAATAATGTATAAGGACTAAGATATACAAGGGCTTGTTGCACTGAGAGGACTATTTGTTTGAGGCTTACTTCAGGTAATAACTCAGTAAGGGTGAACTCACCAGATAAAGTTTCCACATGAAAATCTGATGGGAAGGAAAGACCCCAGCTACGATAGGTCATAGAAATTATTTGAAAACATGGTGCAAGTCAACAGAGAAAGAAAACACTTAAGCAAGAAAGCATTCCCAGTATTGTACCAATGGAGTTGCTATTGGGACACAATTCCACCATCTTGCTTTATTATTGCGGTCTTGAATGCCCCAAAGTCAACTCAGATGGTGTCAGACTCTCCAGCGTCTGAGGAGAGCCTTGAAGAGAGCCTTCATCACAGTGTTCTCAACTGCATGGAGAAGGCTCTCCATTGTGTATAGCTGCATGCATGAAAAGGCTCTGTTCTGATGTTTTAATTAATGTGTGAAAGCTAGGAGTGGAGTTTGCTGCCACAGTGTTGCTTCCCTCCCAATGGAAAGCATTTTAATCCACAGGAGATTCTGCAAAAGGTTGCACGATTTTATGTTCACAGAAATAGGCTTGCCCGCTCTAATATCTGATTATTACTCTGCAGCAGTCCACGCAAAAAGGTTTTGAATTTATAGGTAAAGATGACAACAACCATTTCTATATTTGCTTTCTTTTTTGCACCTTCCTTCCTTCCTTCGTCCCTTCCTACCTACCTCTACTCCATACCCCCATCTTGGTTTGCATCAGAATTTTCTGTATCTACCTAATAACTGGATTTGGACAAAAAACTGGTAGATTTTGTAAATGAGACAGCAGTTGCATCAAGTTTGGAATTAAATTGTCATCACAGAAAGCATTTGGAGTAAGTTGATTGCTCTTGTGTTTGCCCTTTGAGCCAGATTGGAAGAAAGGAAGAGATGCTGTTTTGCTGTCACTAACACTGTTTGCAAATTCATGACGATGGCAGCAAGTCATTCCGCTTAGGTGGTCATTTGTGATGAACATTTATGAAAAAAGGGAAGGCCAAGTTGCAAATATATATGGGAAAGGGGAGTTGCTTAGTTTGATGCCTCAAGTTTGAATCTTCCTAAAATGCATACTTCATGGAGTTCCAACCAGTTAAATTTGGAAAAATAAGCAAGATTGCACAAAAATGTGGAAATCAAAACTATTGCATTTCAGGTTGATTGAGGTAGAAGTCTTTGATTTCCACCCATCCCAGGGGTCTGTAATGTAGCTGACATAGTATTCTTGATTAGTATCTGACACAGCATCTCAGAAATGCTGTGCTTCTTGAGACTACACCAAGTAGCTGATTTTTGCAAAAAGACGACGTTGCCTTTTCACAGCAATGTGAAACATTTTGTTGTGTGATTTTGTCTAGTTAACTTATTAGGAAGAGACGTGAAACATTCTAACTTTTTGAAGTTTCCTTTTTGGTGGGGAGAGGAGGTAAGAATTCCAAAAGCAGAAATTCTGAGAAAAAACAACGAAGAAACAAATTAAAACAAATGCATTATTAGCACAGAATATAGCTGGTATTAAGGATGGAGCTGCTATACTGTCTCGGGTATTCAAATATAACTATGAGCCAGATTCAACTAGCTGGTCCAATTAATAGAAACCTGTGCAAGAACTTCCACGAGTGTAATGGGGCTTCCCCCATCCCCCCCTGAAACTTGGCTCTTTGTAGGGTGGATTGGATGAACCCCCAGAACAGTGTGCAGGGGGAGGAAAGGGGAGATGGTTCCACTGGGCAAGCTCAAATGCTTGAACAGATTAAATGTGTGTTACAGCACAATGTTGAATTCCTCCCTTAGTCCATCGGGAATGTAGGAAAAACATCTCCCCCCCCCCCCCAGTTTATGGAGGTACTTCCTTGTCCTTACATATCGTTGACGCAGTGTTCTTCTGCACATTCTGTTTAAGAAGTTGCCACTCTTTCATACGTGTTCTCCGCAGATGGTGAGATTAAACACAGCAAGAGAAAGCCAGATTGTCTGTTTGGAGAGTTGGCGATATTATGGGAAGAGGTGTGAAATGTCTGTTTGACAAAATGAACACTCGCAGCAGCAATGGACTGGGAGAAATGGGTGCCTCCAGAAGGGTCCCAGATTTTTATTTTTATTCTTTTGCATCTTGAATCTGATCAGGCTTAAGATTCCCAATAATTATATGCATTAATTTGCTACTGAGTGTCAGGTGGCAAAGCTTTAGAAAAACAGAGTATGTTGTGCAGTAAGTGTCACAAAGGGAGCTGCTGGACCTTAATGTATAAATCCTACCTTTGAGTTAATGTTGGCATGGCAGAGTATTGTGGCTTTTAAAAGGTGGAACTCTTTCATCGTTGTTGTTGTTGTTGTTGTTGTTGTTGTTGTTGTTGTTGTTGTTGTTATTCCAAGCCTCATACTGGCAAGTTATCTCAGAAAGCAGTTGCTTTCACTGCTTGGACTGATTATTATTTTTAAAGCCTCAGATTTACCTTTCAGCAGCTTGCAGACTTTATTACACACTGTGATTGGGGAGGCCTGCCTGTTCTTGGAAAGAGAAGAAATATTCAAAGTGCCTTTAGCAATTTTGCGAGAATAAGGACACAGAACAAGATAATGCTGCTCTGTTGTCTAGTAAGTTCTCTTGCTCCAAGTAAAAGACTGAACCGGAGAGACACAATTACTTGACCTATAACTAGGCACACAGCTCTATTCCTTTCTCTGGTGACTTAGAATCTCTGCATTAGGCATTAGGCATGGGGCAGAGGATGGGGGTAGAATCCAGAGGCCACGGTTGACTTGGGAAATCTTCCAATATTCTCCTAATGCAGTATTGTATAAATAGTGTAGCAGTAGCCAAGAAGAAAGCCACTGTTCCTGCACAATATATATATAGTATGTGTTTATTATGCCCTTTGATTTATTGTCCGCAGGCCATAATTTTTCTTTTGGCTGCTGTTGAGTGTAGGTAGCCTGTAAAATAGTAGCAGTAATCTCTGGCATTTTTATAGGTCTCTACATCTTCCAAGTGCTTTATGGACATTAATTAATCAGCTGTTATCTTTGGAACCCATTCGGTCCCTATATTCACAGTTCCAGAGCTCTGTTACGTATACATAAATGTCTATTCTGTATTTGGAAGCCTAATTATTTTACAGCATGATGCTTTTTTATTATTCTTACTTCTTCAGACAATGAGTATGATATACTTATTAGAGAGAGAGAGAGAAGGAATTGGCTTTTAAAAAACCATATGCTTATTTTGAGGGTATGCACAGTGACATATTGTTCAATCAAACATTACCTTATGGCAACAAGCAGTGTATACTTAGTGGATGTGTATTGTGTTACGTGCTCCTCCTGTGTCTGAGGCCCAGTTCAAACCTTACAGCTCCACTTGCTGAAAACTGCTTTGATGTGGCTACATTCCATAGGGGAACCACAAGGCTTGAAGATGGCTCACTATATGGATGGATTCTCCTCCAGACCATTGTGGGTGTATTCATAGGCGCCGACTCCATGGGGCTTGAGGGGGCTCGAGCCCCCTCAAAAATTTTTTTTGGGGGGCTCAGCCCCCCCAATAATCTCGGGCGGGCGCCCTTCCAGCAGAGCGCCGCCGCCGTCCCCCGCCTCCTCCCCACCTGCTCCTTCGCCAGCCAGCCAGCCGCGCGCCCTAATCGGAGGCACTGCCGGAAATCCCGCGAGAACAGGGAAATCCCGACTGGCCACACCTCCCAGCCAGCCAATCGGCTGGCTGGGGGGGCGTGGCTTGCCCTATTTAGGGCCGGAGCCACTTTATTTGCATATTCATGAGCTTATTTATTATTCATGAGCTTTCCTGGGCCCCCCCAATATTTTTTCTAAGTCCGCGTCCCTGGGTGTATTCTGCAACAATTGGGCATTAGTAATGGATTTATTCTGCTGCAGTTTGTTCTGCGATGCTTCCCCAATGCTACCACATTATTGCTGTCCAGATGGGCTATAGCGCAGCAAAAGTAGCACAAAAATAAACCAGAACATATGTAATGTAAAAAGTTACTGGATTTCATCAGGATGTTATGGGATATGCACTGATAGAAAATGAAGCAGTGTGACCACCCTAAAACCTTTTACAGCACAAATAGCATTCATAGTGGGAGTACTTGTGAGCATGCCAATACGATCAAGATCACAAACCATCATAGATTTGCAATAATTTTTTAAAAAAGGATGCCTGGATAGGCCCAAAGAGTATCCACACTAGCATTTGTAGCCATCGGTGCTGTTGTGAACATTGTCCATACAATCAGGGCTATTAAAGTTGTGAGCCTTTTTCAAACATAATGGAGTGTTGAAGCATAAAGTTCCATGGTTATGATTGCTCTGTTAGTTCTCTTTAAAATACACGTGAATGCAACCTATTGCATGTGCAAAATAGGAGGTCTTTCGGCTTTTTGGGGGGTCATAGGATCATTGCCCACAGACAGCAAGTTCCAGAGAAAAATGGGTGTAGGTATTTGCTTTTTTTTTTCTTTCTTCATTCTATGGAGCAAGCTAACAATTCTGCAAATTTTCAGAGGGGTTGTCATGTTCACCTGCAACAGCAAAAATGACGAAGAGTCCTGTGACACTGTAAAGACTATCAAATTCATTATGGCATAATCTTGTGTGGATTAGGGTCAGGTTCATCAAATGTATGAATTGTTATATGTGAAGATAGGTGTGAAACACACAAAGGAGTCTGTGTAAATTTCACTAAAACTTAAACATATACAAAAAAAAGCCCCGTAGCCATTCACAACAGCTGTAATTGAGGATAAAATAAGCACCCTATCACGCTGAGTTAATTAATACCCATTGTAGGATATAGAAACTGCAATCCCAGTTTATGTAAAGGTGACAGAACTAAACTTATTTTATGTGTGGTTTCATGATGGATTCTTTGAAGCTGTTTTGCCGTCCAACCAATGTTGATGTAACATCTTCTCTGATGTGAGTAATTATTTAAATCTGTTTGTGCTACAACCTCCTAATGTACCTTTTTAAATCTGACTGATTCAAGAACTTGCATCATTTATTGTGAATGGCCCTGTGATCCTAGGATGAATGGCGGTATGGAAATTTAATTATATATATATATATATATATATATATATATATATATATATATATATAGGATCATTCTTAGCAGAGGACTTTCTGCAACCTAGCAGTCCTGAGTCCATGGGCCTGCATAAGCTACTGAACTCAGTGCCAGCTATTACACACTCCCTGCTAAAAACGTTTTGCTTTGGAAACTGGCATTGATGTGTCCCATTCTTAACCCATCACAACAATCAGTTCAGTGTAACAAGGCAGTTAAGAAAAGATGAACTAAAATGTGGGGTGATGTAGTGTTGGCCATGCCATGATCTGGAGTTGCTGCCATATGCCATTTTGGCTGCCAGTGCAAGGGACAAGCAAATAAGAGTCCATGATTTCTGCATTTCTACCTAGAGGGGCCCATAATGTTGCTTGGAGGTTATTTTTACACCCCCTGCTTGAATAGGCTTCAAGGGGTGATTTGGCTGCAGGACGTTCTGTTTGCTGCTGCTGACTCATTTTCTTTTAAAATATATATATATTCTCCTTTTGCACAGCTTCAGGGATGCCAGTTAGTCAGCGTCATGCTTTTAAAAAAGGATTCTGATTACTTCGCTGTGAAATAAACATATAACACTGCTTATCACAGCAGTGAGAAGAGTGGTTTTAAATGGACTTCTTTAAAATGAACTCTGTTGACTCATTATCTTCTTTTTTTAGAATGTGTATTTTCCATTTCGTTCTTTTCTGTCATGTTCAATTTGAAATTTGCTGTAAAAATGCAATGCCTCTTTGGAATTGGCGGTTTCTGGGTAACAGGATTGTAACTCTTGATGTACAGCAGCACCTGCAATAATAATAATAATAATAATAATAATAATAATAATAATAATAATAATAATAATAATAATAGGTTTTTGTTTAGTCGTTTAGTTGTGTCCGACTCTTCGTGACCCCATGGACCAGAGCACGCCAGGCACTTCTGTCTTCCACTGCCTGCCACAGTTTGGTCAAACTCATGCTGGTAGCTTTGAGAACACTGTCCAACCATCTCGTCCTCTGTCGTCCCCTTCTCCTTGTGCCCTCCATCTTTCCCAACATCAGGGTCTTTTCCAGGGAGTCTTCTCTTCTCATGAGGTGGCCAAAGTATTGGAGCCTCAGCTTCATGATCTGCCCTTCCAGTGAGCACTCAGGGCTGATTTCCTTCAGAATGGAGAGGTTTGATCTTCTTGCAGTCCATGGGACTCTCAAGAGTCTCTTCCAGCACCATAACTCAAAAGTATCCATTCTCCAGTGATCAGCCTTATTTATGGTCCAGCTCTCACTTCCATACATCACTACTGGGATAATAATAGGTAGGTAGGTAGAAATAATGCTACCATTCTATATGTGTAAGGAATTTGCTGTATACATTGCAAGTAAAAAAACTAAGCAAGGTGAAAGGAACCCATTGTGGCTATGGATCAAAATATTCTGAGTATTTATACCTCATCCTTCAAATACAATAAATATTTTAAAGACTTGCAATAAAGCATTAACAACATCATAAAAACGTAAGACATTCGACACGTAAACTCAAGAAGCACCATATTTTAAGGCTTCAGCAATTACATTTTAAAGAACTGATGGGAAGCAATGGTGTGAGGATTCTAGTCATGCTATTTGCATCATACTTAAAATGGACTAATTCTGACAGATGGTTTTCACAACTGAACCAGAAGTGAAAGCTTCCAAACTTCTAGTGGCTATGCTAGAGGAGGAAGGAGGATCATGCAAGCTGAAGGTGTTGCCTAGGTTCTTTCCTGTTGGGGTAAACCATGGTTTAGTGTGACCTGCTGTTACAAATGGTGGAGGGTTTTTGTTGTTGTCTTTGGTTAGTGTGGGTTGCGAAATTGTTTGCAACTTGACTAAACATTTTGGTGCCACAAGTGAAGAAAGGGAAATTTCTGAGTCCCCTTACTGTCTGACTGCAGTGCTTAAACACACTTCCCAGGATATAAGCCACAGGATGTAAGAGCTAACATGCACTGCGTGTGAAATTCAAATACACAAATAATACAATTTACTCAGAGAAGTGAATTTTATTGGTCCCTGCTATGCTCTGATTAAATTTGACACTACATTTTCAAGAGAAGGGTGATTTCCATTCTAAACTACCTAACAAGGTTTCACTCTTGTAATAAGTTGCTGTGATGTGTGCAGTGCTACTTGATTTATGATGCTTATATGAAAATCACAAAAAACCCAAAGACCCACCATTTCTTAAACATATTTATTTATTATTTTTATTTATTTATTTATTACGGCCGTAGGCCCATACAGATAAAAACAAGACATAAATAACAGCTTGTGCACGTGGGGAAAAAAACAGCCGCTAAAACACCACTATAACAATAAAATACTGTTAGATGGAATGACATGCTGCGACATCTGTCACCCCATTGATCGCCAGGGTTGATTCGGCTGATCTGGCTGGCTAGGCGGGTGTCCCCTTCCTCCCTCACCGCTCCATGTGCGTCCCTCCCGAAGCTGCGCACTCGGTGGAAGAGGACGACCATCGCAGATAGAAGGAGTGTACCATTCTTCGGTCAAGGGTATACGATAGCTGCGCTCCCCTGCTAGAACCTCCAAACAAGCTCTTAAACATATATTTTTTGTGTTTGAATTTGTTGCCTGAAAAGAGAAAGAAAACAACAGTTAAAAAAAGCCACTCTGTTGCAATAAAAATCTGCAAAGTTTTTTGTTTTGTTTTTTGTTTTGGTCAAAATGGTAAATAAAACATAAAGCTCAAATGTGTTTAAAAATAAATCTATGACCTTGGGTGATTCCCCCCCTTGCATATTTGGCATCTTTCGGAACTCCATCCATCATTTTTGTTAATAGCGTCCTTTTCTTTTTAGGGATCAGCAGATTCGTACACAAGCAGACCATCAGATTCTGATGTATCTCTCGAAGAGGACAGGGAAGCAATCCGTCAGGAAAGAGAACAGCAGGCGGCTATTCAGCTTGAAAGAGCAAAGGTGTTTCTCTTTCTTTCCTTAACTTCTTTTCCCCCTTTCCCAACCCCTCTCATAAAAAGGATATGCCAGCAGGTGCAGAGGAAGGGAGGTGCGGTGGGAGCAGGCTGCTCTGGGTGTCACCATGGGTTGTGTGTGACAAAATGGCGCATGGCACTCACTGCAGGGTCTACAGTGCGCCTGAGCCATGCGTCTCTCCTGGGAGAGACGCAGTGGCTTGGGCGTGCACAGGCTCTGTGCTGCATAGGCTCTGTAATGCTCTGGGCGTGCACAGGATCTGTGCCGCCCGCTGCCTCCCCCCCCCCCAGCTGTAGGGCAGCTGAGTGGGAGGAGGCAGGCAGACTTCGGAGGCCCCGCGGTGCACCCTAAGGGCTGCTCACCCTGCCCCCTATGGACAGTTCCGCCCCTATGGATGGTTTGCCCTGCCCCTGGGTGCGTCATCCCAGGCGCCCGAGCAGCTTCCTCCTCTGCCGGATGCCCGCTGGATGGGGGAGCCAACGGCAGGGCGAACACATAATGCTAATTGTTTAATGTTACAAGGGCAAGCTGCAGTGAGCCTCTGACTCATTTGCTCCTTCACCCCTTATTTGGCACAACCGTGACGAGATCAGAAATTCCCAAGTCCGTTTTAGATTGGCCATAGTTTAGCATTACATCCCAGTCCTAAACTATAGTTGATCTTAACTATGATTCAACAAACTATAGTTAAAACTAATTGCAGTTGGTTCTGGTTTGTGCAGTTAAAGGGGATTAAAGGACTCTTTCTCCATAGCACAACAAATTTGCTTAGAAGAAGAAGCTGGGGGGGGGGGAATGCAGTGAAAAGTGTGGGGTGAATGAATGACTTAATGGAAAGACGAATAAACACCCCTGCAAGCAAATCAGGGTGAATGCAGGTAGAATGTTTATTGTAGTATAACCTTGCTGCAACCAAATTAAGACGAATGCTGAATAAAGACAGGATATAATTTAACTACCACTTCAGCTTTGTGCATGCAGATCAGGATGAATGCTCAATTAGCAGGTCTTCTGGGGGGGCTCTAAAGCAGCCATGGAAGATTCCAAACTTCTCTTCACAGTCATGCAGGGTGGGAAATGCTATTTTTGTACCAGCCCACTGTGAACATGTAACTGGTAATAGCCCCCTATTCCTGGTATTTACCCCCTTTGGAAATATAGGGGGAACTACATTAATGTGCAAATTACTCAAATATATTTTTGCAGTTTTCTTGCAGTTTTGCAGCTATAGGGTCTATTTTAAATTAACTGCAACCAGACGGAGGGCTACACTGCATAGCATAAAAATGAAGAATAGGCGAGGAGGCAAGAAGAGCTTTTTGTTTTTGACAAGCTGTTTTTCTAATTCAAATTTCAAACATCTGTGCTCTTCCCCTGAGGAGGATCACAGATGCCAAAATATGTTAAGGCATGTGAAAACCGGTTTGTCAAAAGATACTTCCAGCACCTATAGGCTTTGCCTCCCCCCACTTTTATGTATTTGAAATTAAACTAAAAAAAGAGCATCATCCTGATCCAGTATGCTGTTGCCTTGGCAGCCCTAGAGACGGAAAACTTAATTTCTGAGTGATTTAATATCTAGTTAAAAGCTAGTTTGTTTAGGGATGAAAGCAAATACAGCAAACCTAGGAGGGGAATCACCAGATTCTAAAATAGTTTCAGTTTATATGCGGGCAAATTAACTCATTGTACATTCCAGACAGTTTCCTGTTCCTTGGTCTGTTAGGTTGGGATGCCATGCAATTAAAGCAACTGAATTCTGGACCAAGAAAAATAAAAGGCCATTCGGGTGTCAGATATTATTGGATTACCTAGAAGAAGAGTTGAAAGTAGGGAAGGAGCAGGAGCCTTCAAAACTATCTAATAGCTACTAAACTAGCCATGTGCTAGCTTGCCAGTTTCTTTTTGAAATGCAAGTAATCTTGTGCAACAGGAAGCAAGCTCAGTTTTTCGTTGTTTGGGTAAAACATGGTCTCATACGGTACAATACTCACACTACAAATTCAGCCTCAGTGTGAGGATTTTTGGCTGTCTGTGTATGTCTCAAACCAGCATTGGTTGGAGAACACTTTGGAACTTTGTTATCTGAGCTTTTGCCTCTGCTTTACAGAACATGAGTCTCCTGGTACTCAGGGAGTCCCCTTTCCCTTGTTCCATCGGCTTTGCATGACTGGTCACTTTCTCATTCCTGCCCCTGTTTTACAGAACTGTGTTTCTCTTCCTAGTCAAAGCCTGTAGCATTTGCCGTTAAGACTAATGTGAGCTACTGTGGAGCACTGGATGAAGATGTTCCTGTACCAAGCACTGCCATCTCTTTTGATGCTAAGGATTTTCTACACATTAAAGAGGTAACTACACAATGTAATTACTCTTCTTATCTACCAGTAGCTTGAGCCTGAACAGTTAGCTTTGAGCCATGCAAGATACAAAACTGATGCTGAAAAGCAGCCAGCATCGCGCGGAGCATATAGTTGATTAGACAGTGTGACATCCAGGATAATTTACCCTGATCAAAATTTTAAACAGCACCAAGGGTGCCTGTTGGGACAACTTGAATTCTAGACCAGTGAACCAACACCGAGACCCAGGGAGGCTTATGTTAATTCATGCTTGTTTAAAAGCAAAGGTGTGTTTAGCAAACCTTAAATAGGAGTTAAAGAAATATACTGTGGGACTTTCTCACTTTTTGGCAGTTATTGGGCCACAAAGGTTAATGAATGAATTGGACTTTGGTGTCATGTCCTTCTGGGTGTCTAAGTGATACCAGACAATTTCCTTCTGAGGTGGTGGGTTGTCTGCTTCTTGCGATCTGCATGCTAGTGAGTTATCAAACTGCAAGCTGACTATCAGCTGTGCTATGCCCCATACACAATATTGCTCAGCCAATGTATTTCATGAACACACAAACATACACACAGACATACGTGTGTATATATGCTTCCATTTTAATTATCACTCATACAGTGTAGCATTTGCTATAACAGTGCTAGAATATTTGTGTCATAGAAGACCCATCTCTCCTGCTACTGGGGGACAGCTCAAGACTTTCTTTAATAGGGATTCTGACTCCATCTCTTCCTACAGCTTCCCAGCGATTTCCCAATTTTTATATATACTTGTATTCCAAGGTACAAATTTATATCACTTATATCCAGGGCAGAGAACCTGTGCCCCTCCAGTTGTTTGACACCAACAACTTCCATCAGCCTCAACCAACATCAGCAGTGAGAAGAGAGGATGAGAATTGTAGTCCAACAGTGTATGGAGGGGCATAAGTTCCCCATTCCTAGACTTAAAGCATGATCCTATGTGTGTTTATGTGGAATTTCCTACAGCAAATCTCGGCCTTAACTACCTATTTTCAACTCCCCACTCTTGGAATGAAGGAGGTCATGTGCGATGCATGCATCATCCAATGAAGGCACAAGAGGGGGCGAAATACTTGGTGGGAGCATAGAGATGGTAAAGTCTACTTTGGCAGGGGGACAAACTTTGTTCCACAAGTTAGGTTTCTGAAAGACAGATACTGGTATGTTTCACATCAACATACCCATCTTATGTCCTCTTTGAAATGTGTCTTGTTTTGATGGAGTTAACTTTCACGTTAGCGTGCTTAGTGTTATTTATGGATGGTAAGGCTTGTAGTTGTGATGGTTGTGTCCAATTCAACCTATGAAATGTGGTATGCTTCTGAATATCCCTTGCTGAAGGACATGAGTAGGGAGAGTGCCATTGTGCTCCCATCGTTCTTGTGGGCTTCCATTGGGCACATGCTGGCTCCTGTGAGAATCAAAAACTGGATTAGATAGGCTTTTGGTCTGATCCAGCAATGCTCTTCTTATTTCAACCCTGTGTGAATTTTCAGTTTACGAGTCCACTATAATTATATGGGGAAAGTGCCTTTTCTTATTGGGAATGCGATGTGAGTACGAGAAGTTACCTGTCAGGGACAAGTTTCCTGCACAATTATGCACCCTTCCCCATGCTGCCTATGACACCATTAAGGACACCTGTAACTCTTCATTAAATGACTAGTCTCATCTTAAAGGTGTTCAGCTCAGTGCTCTACAGTAGAGACTTTATCTGCATGATTGTTTTTAATAGGATATAAGTTCTGTTAGAGCTGGACATGACATTGAGCTGGAAATTATTTTATGCGTTCGAGTAATATTCACCCATATATCTCCCTCAAGGTGGAAAAGAAACCAGGGACAGAATTGGGGAGATGGAAAAATGGTTGAGTGAACAACCCCTTCCCACCTTTTCCATTGATTAAAAACTCACAGCTACTTCTGGGTTTTTGTTTTTGTTTTTTTGTTTTTAAAAAAGAAAGTCTTAGGGGAAAATACGCACTCAACTGTGTTTCATGTCTAGCTTCGGCCTCTGGGAAGGTCACTTTCGCAACAAGCTTGAAATGTCAGCAAGAATGGATGGCTCTCTGTATTCAAGATGTCTCATCTGTCACCCGTTGGACCATACATTATGCACTTTCAAAACAGATTAAGTGACAACAATTATTGGCAATGCATAAACATTCCAGGCTCAGCAACCAACAGGAGGGAAATGTACTTCTTACCCCTACGCTGAAGATTCAGATATGCCTTGAAGAACATATGGAAGGTGCTTCGTAATGGGAGTAACCTTGCTAAGCACGAAGCATCTTTGTAGCTCAACTTTGGGCACGGGATAAGCATTTTTACAGGCTTACCAATAATCTAGTAGCCCACTTCCCAGATGTCATGAAACACCCTCATAAACACCCACCCTATCAACTGATGAATGTGTGTATTGTACTGCTAATTGCATTCCTGATCCAATCCCAGGACTTGCCTATGTACTGAGCCTCGCAAATGTCTCTTAGGTCGCTGCTCTTCCTCCTTGCTAACATTTCCTTTCACCCTTACTTTGTTACTTCTTTAATTTGCACGGTCTTTTCCAATATCCCCCCCAACACACACTTTTGTTGTGTGAGTATAAGTAGCAAGTGACATATGCTTTCCAAACCTGTCCCACTGCAGTTTTATCATTTGCATTCTGCATTGCTCACCATGAATTCATTGTTTTCCCTGTTGCAAGAAAGTGGGGGGGGGGGAGAGAGGATAATAGTGTCAGGTGGACACGTGGGCAGGTTGCAGGGGTGGAGGTGGCTAGGCCTGGACTAGGAATCAAAATGCTAGGGCAGACACAAAATTTGATCCCTCTTGGGTTTATAAGCTTATGTATTTTGAGCATGCACATTGTGCGCCCTTGAAACATAGCTCAGATGCATATCTTGACATCTGCATGCAGCACAGTTAAAAGGATGAATGTGGAGGCAAAGTGTCAGGGCCAGTCCTACCATTAGGCAGAGTGAGGCAGCCTCCTCAGGTGGCCGGTGCTGAGGGGTGGAGAGTAGCAGGGAAGAGTTGGCAGACAGAGCTGTATGTGCCATGCAGCTTGCCCTAAGGCAGCTCCCTCCCCTGAGGTGTAACAGAGGCTGCTTATAGTAACATTGAAGTAAGTTTCAGCTTCCAGTCCGGTTGGCTTTTGCACATGGATCGGGAAAAGGTGCCATCTTGCCCTTTGACTTGGACAGCAAACTGGAAGTTATGCATGGAAAATGGGTAACAAAGAAAAGCATATGTATGCTTATGCTTCGTACAGGAGTACCTTCACACAGCAAGTGATACCCCCACCCCACCCCCCATGGCAGGATGAGCTCAGCTCTTCTGTCCCCGCCTCAAACAACACACACACACACCTGGATCCAGCAGTCTCCCCATTAATGCTTCAGGTGAGCTGCCCACTTTGGTTTTCAAGGAGTTTGTGCGTTTGTTCAAATGCCTGTTGGGTGCTATTTACTGTACTGTTCTTAAAAAGCAGGTAGCTTTATTATTTATACAAGGGTGAGGTTTAATTTCTTGTGAAAATCAGAAGGTTTCACCTAAGTTTAATCTTGGGGGAAAGATGATCCACGTACCAAAATGCTGTGAGTTTGATTCCACAACAGATTCACTGCTAAAATTAACAGATATGTGTACACTTCCTTATTTGCACTTGGTCAACCTGTATTAAAATTAATGGAGGCTAAGACTATCAATGTCATGATGGCTATGTTCTGCCTCCACTGTCAGAGGCAGTATGTTTCTGAATACCAGGTGCTGGGAAGTACAAGTGGGGCACTCAGGTCTCCCTTGTCTGTGGTTGGCCATTGTGAGACCAGGATGCTGGTCCAGCATCTTACGTTTTTAAGAGTTTATTCAAGGGATCGGGAAGAGTGAATAGTACCATCCTGATGGAGCTACTGTTGTAATAGGATGGTACCTCCTCCATATGGATGCGAATAATTTCTGTCTGTCTGTCTTCCTCACGTCAAAATCTCACTGCATAGGGAAAGCTAATGTGTCCGTGAATCTTTGGATTAGGGTTGTAGGACTAGCAGGGAAGAAGAGAAAAAACAGAAGCACCATGTCGCATTTCAAGCAGTTCTCCCTATCTGTCTTTTTAGAAAAGTGCCCACATTTTGCTACCTGTTCTCTTCTTAATACATATCATGCTTGTTGGGTAGTCCATTTAGAACAGAGACAAGGAATCTGTGGCCTCCATATGTTATTGGACTCTGCCTCTCATCAGTCCCAGTCAGCATGGGCAGAGGTCAGCAGGGATGGTGGGGCATCTGGACAGCCACAGATTTCCCATTCCTGACTATATTAGCTACTGCAAGGAGTATGCAAGGTGCTTTTGCGGAATGGTGAGTGGATGCTGGTAGTGAAAGAAGCTCGCAAAATAAGCTGTGTTCACAATTAAATGGGAAGATTCAAATCAAGTGCTCATTTGTTACAGAAATATAACAATGACTGGTGGATAGGAAGATTAGTTAAAGAAGGCTGCGAGATTGGCTTCATTCCAAGCCCACTTAGGCTGGAAAACATCAGGATCCAGCAGGAGCAGAAGAGAGGGCGTTTTCATGGAGGGTAAGATAAAAACACTTCTTTTACTCATAGACAAATCTGAGTGCAGCCTTTGTGTTATTAGCTGGTTTCGCCTTTTCAGTAAGTTACTCAGGGTGGCCTTTGTTTACTCAAGATGAGGAATGGACATTTTGCAGTTTGGAAAGTGGCAGGAAAATTCACTGAAAATGTGGGGGTGAACGAGAGTTTAAATGCCAGGCAAGATGCATAAACACCGTTCAAGCAAATCATAATGAGGGCTTATTATGAGGGAGCCAGCGTGGTATAGTGGTTAAGAGTGGTAGTCTTGTAATCTGGTGAACTGGGTTCGCGTCTCCGCTCCTCCACATGCAGCTGCTGGGTGAGCTTGGGCCAGTCACACTTCTCTGAAGTCTCTTAGCCCCACTCACCTCACAGAGTGTTTGTTGTGGGGGAGGAAGGGAAAGGAGAATGTTAGCTGCTTTGAGACTCCTTAGGGTAGTGATAAAGCGGGATATCAAATCCAAACTCTGTTTCTCTTCTTCTTATCATGTAATCACCCCGCAAACAAATCAGAAGGAATGCTCATGAAAGACCTGATGTAGCCTAACCTCTGCATAACCTTTGTGTAGGCAAATCATGACGAATTCATAAAGAGAATTCCAGAGCAGTGAGGGAAATTCTCAGAGTCAGTGCAATTCTTTTGCCACACAATTGGGGCCTAAGAAAATTGGCTGATTTGGTAGTCTTTGTAGAGAATTGTGTGTGACTGAATAATTAGAAGAATATCGAAAGATGATCTGTCCACAAATGTAACTTACTGACCAGAGAGTATGGAAACGATGAGATTAAAGGGGGCATAATTGCATTTCTCTGCCTTGTAGTTATTTTATTATAGTTTTTATGTGGATTCTTCATTTTATCAACTTCTTCTTTGCTTATCCTGATGCGTATTTATTTAGTGTCTCTTTTTCCCTTATGGGAGAAAGAATGGACAGATAAATCTGTGTGTTCTTTAATAAAATCGAAACCCTATTGAGTATCATCCTCTGATTGCTCAACATATTAAATGGAGATTCTTCACAATGTAGGAAATCAAGTGGGAATTCTTCTTCAAGCCTTGGAGAAATGGTGTCTGGTACTTTTCGAGCTACACCCACTTCCACTGGTGAGTGTTAATATCTGTTAAAATGAAGTTAAATTTTAAAGGTAACTTTGATTGTGGAGGCAGGACACCATCTATTGTGCAATCCTAGTTCAAACCTGCATTCATGCTAATAGGGTTACTGTGGGTGATGGAAGAAAGCAGCTGCATATATTGAATTAATTGCAGCTTTGAAGGATTTTTGAGCCGAGCTTACCGTTTATAAGGAGTAAATATAATAAATTTTAAGTTGAGAAATAGGTATATCAAAATGGATATGTAAAGGGGGCAAAACCCAGTTACTGCAGCTGTTTTGCTTTCTGCATAGGATACATCTTATAGCTGTTTTTGATCTGTTGCTGCTTTTGAATAATGCCTGTGAAAATAAACTTCGGTTGTAAAAATGGTCCTTGTTGGTTTGTGACCAATGAAAATGTTTTTACTGACTTCTAAGCAGGCCCTAGAGAAGTAGGCTTGCAGCTGAATTTTGCTTTATACTATATGGAATGTGCTGGTGCCCTTGAGACCTCCCAGCAGCAATGTGGGGGCTGCTTGTATCTGAGTAGATCATCATTTGGCTGTGGGCTGTATCTAAATGCCTCTGCTTTGTGGGTTCAGCCAACTGCATGAGTCTTTGTTACTGACATGCTGTTGGGGGGGGGAGACCCATGTGACTGTGCATGTGCGTGTGCGTCCGTGCGTGCGTGCACACAAACACACCACAGCCCAGGCTTGGGTCATTTAGATGCCTGCCTCACTGGAAGTCACTGCATGTGACTAAGAGGAGATTTGAAGAGTACTACTACCTAAGGCGAAGGAAACCCTTTGGTTCTAGATGAATTGTGGTGGAGGGTGGGATCCTGAACTGGGGATCCTGGGGTGAACATGAATGGAACGAGCAACTGAAATGCACTCATCAAACTAAACAATACTGCTTCTTCAGAAGGAAGTCAAGAGATGTGCAAATTCATTACAGTTAGCTTTTCTAATTGTTTCGGCTACCATCAGCTGGAATTGCTGTTCAATGCATAGTTTGCATGCTGCGTGACTTTTTACATGGTTAAGCGAAGTAATATTTATTTATTTATTGATCTTTCAGCAAAACAGAAACAGAAAGTGGTAAGTATACAAACTCCCACCTTTTGCCCTGTAGAAATAGCATACAATATCCATTCAAGACAATACATTTATTGGACATGCCATTCTTGTTTTAGACGGAACACATCCCACCCTACGATGTAGTACCATCCATGAGGCCTGTTGTGCTAGTTGGCCCCTCGCTAAAAGGCTATGAGGTAAACATTCCCATTAGTTACTATTAAACTCTTTGCTTGGTCCGCCCTTCACAACCCTCTTTGCTGCCCACCCCCCGAACCATTCAAGTACTGGGTGGGTGCTGCTGCTGCTTTTGAATGAGAACCAGGCTCAGTTCCCTATAAGCAATTAACCACCTGCACATGGTTAATTACCCAAAATGCACTGCTCTGGCCTATGGATTTCCATCTACATTCCTGGTAGGACCATAGATCTATAAAATCTAAAGTGGGGCGACTGCTCACATCTGGATTGCCAGAAGTGGACCACCAGTTCCCACAGCTTTATTCCCTGATCTGATCACTCTGCCTGCTCTTTTGGGGAGAAATGCCGCCTTTTACTTTGGACAGAATAATATATGCAAAGTGAAACACATGTTTTAAGCTGCAGAGTAATACAACTTAGAGAACATGGTTTTTAAAAATTAAACTAAAACTAATGTTCTTATCTTGAGCTCCCTCCCAGGGCAGTTTAAAACCTGTTCAGATTGAATCTTGCACTGTGGGGTTAAAGGGTAGAAACCCTCTCATTTCTGCATATTGCCAACATAGTTTGGGGAGTGTTGTGAATATCCTTTTTATTTATGAGGGAAGCAGAGCTCTCGCTTTGGGGTATCTCATTTGCAAATGTTGGGAAGAGTCAATGTATTTAATTCCTTCTGTATAGCTAGAAAGTGGATTTGTCAGTCGAAGGAGATCTGACCAATGAGGGTATCCCATAGTTGAAATGTTCACACCAATGTAATGGGCATTGGCTGTTCACAAATGTCTTTACTTTCCAACTCTTTTCTTACCTCGGGCTTCTTTATCTCTGTTCTCAATCCTTCCTCAATATTCCTCATCCCTGAAAGGTGACAGACATGATGCAGAAAGCCCTGTTTGACTTCCTGAAGCACAGGTTTGATGGGAGGTGAGGAATAAATTCTCTTTCATGTTTCCTGCTCTGTACGAATGATTCCATCTGGAACTTCCATTTTGATTGCTTCCATTGTATGTGTCAACATAGTCCCCTAGCTCTTGCTTATATTCTTTCACTTAACCTTGGAACGCAGCCTTCTTAATTATTTGCATTAATTGTGTTGCATTACTATGTTCGGCTGCATAACTGCATAGATCTAACAACAGAATCAATCTTGAACCTGGATGAATTAATGCTAAAAGTTGAAATAGATGGAATGTAGTTGTCTTTCTTCTCAAGAAAAATTCAGTGCCCAACTTAGAGAAATCATTGTTGCCGTGCAATGCATAATCAAGGATCTAAAAAGTGACTTTTTCTACAGCACATTAATTTTCTGTACATGTTAACGACCCAAGTTGACCAAACCTCTGCAGAACCACAATATTTTTAAAAAAGGTGGTGTAAAAAATTCAATTTGATTTATTTCAATTTGATTGATTTTTAACATTTAAAAATCAATATACAAAAATGCAGCATAAAAGGAGTATCATTAAAAACAAGGTGCAACATAAAAGCCAGTAAAACAGTATTATACTTGCTGAGAATAATGGTTGACCCCAAAATAGCTGGCCTGTCCCAAAGAGCTGCTAATTTGGAGCTGCCAGCTGTTCTCTGCTATTGCTTCATGGCATTTCAATCTGTCCAGGGTAAGGGTTCAAAACAGAGATTACATTACTAAGATTTCTTATTTGTAGGCAGATGAGGGTAAGAGGGAGACTTTTGCCCCCTCGTGAAGCAATAATGGATGAGTAAGAACATAAGAGCCATGCTGGATCAAGCATAGGACCGTCAAGTCCAACCTTCTGTTTTCACAGTGGCCAACTAGATTTTTTAAAAATTTCATTTTTTGTTGCCTTTTGCATGAAAAATGACCCAAAGCAACTTGCAAGGTAATACATACATTAAAAATGAAGTATAAAAAACCCAAAACAAGGAAAACACATCCTGTATATAGGCACACAACCCACTCCACTAAAAAGTGAGCAAGAAAGAGGCCACAAATATACCTAATACCTTTCAAACTAAGGTCCAAATAGGTGAAAATAAACTACTTTTTGACAGAAAAGTGGGCTTCTTTGCAGCTTATTACGCTTACCTATCAGTGTTGTGATTCTTGCACAAAATTTACAATACAGTGATGTAGATGAGTGGAACTGAGTGTCTAGTTCCAGATGCTGCTATTTTTGTAAAGGGAGGTTTTTTTCATGCCTAATTGCTACATGCTTAATGGCTAGGCTGGACTTTAGCCTATAAATGGCTGCTCTACAAAATGTGCACTCTTGTCAGCCACATTTCCTGCTTTGCTGCTTCAGTCAAGCTTTTACTTTCTCCAAAAGATTCATTTGCTCACTGCTTTTGCTATCTGAATGATTCTTGGTCGGCTCCATAGTAATTTCACAAGCACACTTCTTGGCAAACAGCAGAAAACATCTGGAAGAAAGATGTGCAGGGAATAGTCACAATCATAGATGTTGATTATATTTTACTTTACTTTACAACTTTCTTCTCATCAGAGTGACATATTGGTGGTAAAAACATTATTTGGCAAGGCCTTATTAATCTCCCAGGTAACGATGGGTGAGCAGTTCTGAATGGTTTGAACTTGAGCAACGCGGGTGCACACACATTAAAATAAATCATTTTGGAAGATGCACCCATTCTAAAGTTTGGGCCCATTGTATTTGCCCCTGACCTTATCAGGATTCAGTGGTAATCCAGTCTCAGTATTTCATCTTGGAGCCCCTCTCCTGCTGCTTGATCTCCTCTTTCCTTTACAGTTATCTTGGAGTAGCAGTGGCAGCTGGGGCTCAAAGTGGGGATCCTGTTAACCCCTAGACACATACCTGCATGGTAACTGTGGTGGGCAGCAAATAACAACAGCTTCCAGGCCAGCGTCAAGGTTCCTGGTTGACATGGTTACTGCTAACCAGCATCTGGAGGTGGCAGGAAACATAGGAACTATATAAAGGCATCGGTAACCATGGTTTGAAATGCATTCCCCGTGCTTTCTGGTGGTCCTAGATGCTGCTGCATTTGTGCACCAGTGTTAAAGGTCTACACCTGGGGTCTAACAGACGTAACACTGTGGTTTCTTGTTGCTACTGCTACCACCAAACAAGGGAGAGCTGTGTGGTTAGTGCTGAGCATAATGTAGGGCAGGGCAAGCCTGTGGGAAAGCCTGAGTGATGGCAGAATTTGGGGTCTCAAATGTCTGTGATGCCCTGTTAATCCATGAGTTCACCATACAGAACCCTCTAGTTAAAAATTCTGGTGGCAACAGTACTCATGGGCGATTTTCTGGTAAACATAGATGTATGCCATTGTCCCTCAGCATTCAATATTTTCTGCATCAGGATGCAGCCAAGATCAGCTGATCATACATCACATGTACAATGATTCCAGTGGAAATTGGAGAGCATTGTTGGTGTAAGTTCCTGAATGCATTCAAAACTGGGAGCAACAGCTATAGATGCAGCGGTGTTCATGGGATCAACAGCTATAGATGCAACAGTGTTCATTTGTTTTGTTATATATAATACAAGAGCTAGCAATATTAATTATTGTGTCAGCTATTTTTAAAAAACCAGACTTTGGAAACTAGAGGCCTTTAAATGGTAATGGCATCTTGTTTGTTTGTTTCACAAGGCTTATATACTGCTTGATTGTAATAAAGCTTCAAAGCGGCTTAAAAAAAGAATTGAACAACATTATCTGCAAAAACAATAACAACCTACCTAAAGCATTCATAAAGTAATTTCTAAGCTGCCATTTTGTTGGATTTATTTCAGCCAAAGCTTTCCTGTTATATGTTTAACACACTTAAAAAACTGATTGTGAAACTCAAAATAACTTTAATTGCAACCTGGCACATGACTACCTATCGGATGTTGAGAAAATTTAAACAGTGTACAGAACAAAGTGCTGAGGGCAGCCAATATTTGCTCAGTAGTGAGAAATAAAACTGCTGCTTGAGATGGCAGTGCCCGGAAAAAGAGTGTGTCCTCTGTTTGCTTCAAAAGCACCGAACAGAAAACCATCCAAGCAAACAGAAAACAGCCATTTTCCACTGAAGCTGAGATGCATTTTAATTGATATGTGCTTGGTTTGAAACAATTTTAGAATGGTACATCTTTGTCTATATACTAACAGCAAAGATTATCTGAATGTAGCCTTATGTAGTCAAAAAAAGCACCACCAATGCATGAGGAGAAAATACCAGCAGGCTCAGAAAATGCCCAAGCTTTGCATAAGTGTGTGTGTGTGTGTGTGTGTGTGTGAGAGAGAGAGAGAGAGAGAGAGAGAGAGAGAGAGAGAGAGAGAGACAGAGAGAGGGGGGGAGGAAGAGGGAGGGAGGGGGAGAGAAAGCAATTAAAGGAGGGGATTGTAAACACAAGAACAGCTTAGGGGTCCTTGAATTCTGACTGATGGCTGAGAGAAAGAAAAATGGAAGGCTGGAGGCAGGAAGGAGGAATAAAATGGAGAAGCAGCTAGAACCCCGGACACGACCACTCCACTGTGTAACAGTGCAGTTGTTGCTGCACTGTAACTCCCATCAGCCCCAGTCATCTTTGCCAATGGTGAGGGATGATGGGAGTTGCAGTCCAGCAACATCTGGAGGGCCACAGGTTCGCCATGAGATAATGTAGGTGAAGGCCTATACAGTGCTACCTCAGGTTAAGTACTTAATTGGTTCCGGAGGTCCGTACTTAACCTGAAACTGTTCTTAACCTGAAGCACCACTTTAGCTAATGGGTCCTCCTGCTGCTGCCACGCCGCTGGAGCACGATTTCTGTTCTCATCCTGAAGCAAAGTTCTTAACCTGAGGTAATATTTCTGGGTTAGCGGAATCTGTAACCTGAAGCGTATGTAACCTGAAGCGTATGTAACCTGAGGTAGCACTGTAAGCGCTAGTGTGTAATAGCAGTGATATGAGGGAAATGAGGATTGTAGGATTTGTGTTAAATGTTGTCTCCTCCCATCCCAGCATAAGACTTTGTTGTTCAATCAAGTGAAACCTTACCTGTCTTCTGTCAATAAAATACTTGGTTTGCACAGCATTTCCAGTGATAATCAGGGCTTTTTTAAAAAGCTGAAACTCACTGGAACTTGCAGGTGGGTGCCATTCCCATTATAAGAGAACAAGGGAGGCGTTCATGGTGAGAACTGGCACCTCATTTTCTAGAAAATAGCACTGGATAATCCAATCAGAATAGCGCTGTTGTGGAGCATCAGCTTTGTTGGCAGAAGGCCCCAGGTTCAGTCCCTGGCATATCCAGGCAGAACTAGAAATGACCCCAGTGGTTTCCAACCCTCTTTTGGTTGAGGAACCCCCTGCAACATGTCATGATGTCCTGTTAGACCTCCAAGGCTGTCTCCCTCCCTCACACACAATAAGTCATCTAAATCAGTTGTGTCATATACCCTGCCTGCTTTGTCACACAACACAATCTTTGGACTATTCAGCACTGAAGGCTACAAGATGTGGCAGGAGACTAGATCACACTATGTTGTTACTCATGGACACTCTCATTGTTGGAGGGACGGGTTATTGGCCAAGACAAGAGCGGGGAAATGAAGTTCCTAAGGTGGGAGATTTTCAAATTTCACTGAACCATTTTAGGATGTTTGTGGGACTCTTCCAGTTAAGAAGCACAACACTGTGTTCTGTAGTGTGTTTTATGACCCAAATTTGAAATGCACTGGGCTGATTATTTATTTATTTTGTTCGCCTTTGGGATTTCATCTTTCCCCTTTCATCTTTCTCCTCATCTTCCCAGCTGAGGTAATTAATATATTGTGTGTGAGGAGGACATTAGCTAAACTTGTGCTCCCTATCTTTGAATGAACTTCTGAAAACCCCTAAAAAGTAGCGTCAGTGGTTCCACAATCCTCTCTCACGTATGTCAGGCTAGTTTTGTTTCTACACCTTCCTCTGATGCAGTTAGACCAGCAGCCAACCCACCAGGTCTTAAAACCATGCCAAGATCTGACAGGGCCTTATGAAACACTTTTTTCAAAACAGAATTTATCCACATATTTTTACCCTGTCATTCTGTCCCTAAGCATATGAAGGAGGAATGATATATTCCATGACAAGCTGGAAAGTTTTTGAACTGAGTTTCTGAGGGAATACCCGAGTCCAACAGTTCTTACTCTGAATATGTTTCCTAATGCAAAATGTTCCTAATGCAAAATGTTAACACCACATGCACAACATGCGCCCAGCTGTGCGAGGATCAAAGCCCTTCATAACCATCAGTAGTAGCTTCATACTGTGAATTCTTGCATTTCAGGAAGCTCAGACTCCCCCCCCCCCTTTGAAAAACAATGCTGCTGTTTCTGGATTATCATTGAAAATCATTTATTTCAATAGCAGAGCATTAGGCCTTGGGATATTTCCAAGCCTTTGGGCCAAATATTGGTACTGGTGAGGGCCGTGCTGTGTCCTTTGTGTGTGTATGGGGAGGTACACACACACAACTGGAATATTGATGTGGTCTGTGGCTTCACGAAACAGCTTGAACAGGAAAGCTGGACTAGAAATGTAAACAAGATGTGCTGGTTATCTTCATAAAATGGAGATCCTGCCAACCTTTTTCTGAGCCTGGCACAATTTTGGAACCCTGCCACTTCTCACTTTTTGGAACACAAATCTCTTGTGTAGCTGAAGGACACTTTGGCTGTAGGTGGAGAATCCATGGTTTTTTAAATTGCTGTTCCATAAGGGGCATTTATGGGATGCGGGTGGCGCTGTGGGTTAAACCACAGAGCCTAGGACTTGCTGATCAGAAGGTTGGCGGTTCGAATCCCCGCTGTTGTGGGTAGCTATATCCTGGGGTAGCTCTGAATCCATTAGCTCTTCAGGGTCACTGGTAGTGTGTGACTACTGGAGGGTTGTGCCCTGATGTGGCAACCAAAGTTGGCAAAATTGCTCTGATCCCCCTCTGAGGAGACCCCAATCAGGTTTAAGGTCTGAGCAAAGCTGAATCCAGACTGGCTTTTACCAACTTTGCTTGACACACCAGCTGTGTCCCCTTACAGGAATGAGGTGATCTGGTTACAGTTGTCCCACACCCTGGTAGCATCTAGGTAGACTTGATAAATGTCGTGCATTATACGTAAGGCTGCTCTGAAAAAAGGTGCCTGGAAACGTCAGCTGGTTCAAAACATGGGAGTCTGGATCTTAACTGGTCTTAAAAGTAGGTATGGGGGAGAAATTCATTCAGTCCATTTGCCAAACCTTCCAGAACCAGTACATGAACTGTAACATAGCATTTCCTTGACATTCACCATTATCTAAATTTTGTGATGCAATTCTGCAACCAAATAAAACGTATAAAAATGATTTTTTTATTTATTTCACAAGATATCATTTAATTGTAATCAAACCCCCTAGTACTTTACGAAAAGAATAAAACAATAAAATTATCCAAAAACCCCGTTAAAAACAAATATTAAAAACAATTCAAAAAGTACACATGCAAAATGTATATTGATGAAAAGAACATACAAAAATGTATTGTATTAGAAAAAATTACTTGCAAAAATGCATATTTTGGGGAAAACGTGGATCAAAATGTGTATGAATATCCATGGGGGCCCTTCCAACTCCACAATTCTGTGAATCAGAACTTCTCAAAAATTGAGAAACTGAAGTTGGCAGATTTGCCCACCCCTACTTATAAATAATCTTATATTTTCAGATCTTTATCGGATCCCAGTTTGTTTCCAGGCACAAAACTACTTTTGATTCATAAATTCCTATTGTTAACTCCTTTGCTATTTTATTGCGGATCTATAATTGAACTTGAAAGCTTCCTTTTAGACTTTTAACAATAGAAATGCATCATTGTAAGTTCTTTAGGGGCAGTCATTTTTGTCTTTGCTCTTGTGGTTTTATTGTATCTGTTTTAAACTGAGTGCTGCCCTTTTACCGATGGGTGGTTTATGAATGGACTTAAAGTAAGTCTGAAGCTGGTGGCACATCCTCAAGCTTCCTTCTTACCATTGGTGGGTCCTGTTCTGGTTGTTTTTTTGTGTTTTTTTTAGAAATCATGCATTCCTTGTTCAAGGGGTCAACTGATTTCACCCTTTCCATGTTAGCTACGTGGATCTCTTTGTTGGTGCAACAGTCTCCTTGAGTTACCTTCTTTGGGCCAAAATGTCAGATGCAACTAAAGTTGTGTGTGGTTGTTCTGGCTCCCATGTTTCCCAACATAGGAGCAGGGACCTGCCAATTAGCCCAGCTCCACTGGTCTTCATGTGAAGAGCATGAGTGACTGCAGTGACAGAGCACTGTGCATGAAGGAGGTTCCTTTCAACCTAGAATGCTGATAGTGCAGGATTTTGGGTCATGCAGAATCTTCTGTGCATGCAGTTGGCTGTTCTCTTTGCACGAAAGGTGATGGACTACTTGACACATCCTTGATCCTATGCTGATGAACAGGGGAGCAAGGGCCCCTGAATGGGGATGAGGTTTAGTCTAATCTGACTCCCAAATGTGTTTGTGACACCAGGAGTTGAGGGACTATTGAGAAAAGCTTATGTCCAGAGAAGCTGTTGCTCCTCCTTGCTCTGCCATAGATCAGAAAAGTATAAGTACAGTCATACCTTGGTTCTTGAATGGCTTAGTTGTCGCGACAAATCAGCTCCTGAATGCCACAAACCCAGAAGTCAGTGTTACGGTTTTCGAACATATTTTGGAAGCCGGACGTCCGACACGGCTTCTGCTTGAGTGCAGGAAGCTCCTACAGCCAATCGGAAGTCTTGCCTTGGTTTTTGAACAGTTTCAGGAGTCGAATGGACTTCCGTAACAGATTAAGTTCAAGAACCAAGGTTCCACTGTATAGCAGAATATTCTTGCGCACATACACACACACACACACACACACACACACACACACACACACACACACATGGAATACTCTTGCATACAAGTTTTCCAATTTTTCTCTTTGCATAGCCAAGGTGGCACGAAGCCGCCCTTCAGAGGTGATCATTGTTATGTAGGCACTTGTCAGATGAAACATTTCTGCAGCTAAATGCGTCATCTCTTTGAATTCTCTCACGGTTGAGGTGTTGGCTCTCGTTGGCACCCTCGCACTCCCCTCTCCCGAAGTTCTGAAATAATCTTATATCTCTGCAGCTTGTTGCATGGCTTTGGAAACAGGCATTTATATTAAGTGTGGAACACAGAGCAGGTGTTCTGTCACTGCTGCTGTCAGATGTCTTTCAGTACAGCATATGACTATGGTAACTGGACGTCATTGTTTTCCTATAGGAAACCATGGCAACTGTCAATGGCAAGTCAAGGGTTGCTATGAATAAACCCTTTGTGGAGCATATTTTTGTATCATACGTGGAAGATACTGAGGAGCATCATTACCAACAAGTATCAGCTATATCTGTTTGGCACAAAAGAAGAAATGAAAGATCATCCTAAGAGGGTCTGATTTCTCCTTTCTACTCTACAGAGTAGCATTTCTTTCATATTGAGGGCCCTCAAGCTGTGTGGGTGGGATTCAACTTTAGTTTTGCCCATTGAAATGAATGGATCTAACACAGTCATTCTAATTAATTTCAGTGGGTCTTCTTTGAGTAAAACTTAGTTGAATACCACCTCATATCTTTATCTGAATATTCATTTGTTTGAAGAATGGTGAAGGGAAATAATAATCAAATAATAATATCTGCATCTTGGAACATGGCGACAAATCTCTTATCACGTGTTCCCATCTGTAGGGGAGAAAATACAAATTTAGTGGCTCAGTCAACACAAGAAGCATAAACTTGATTTGTCAGAAAAAGGTAGGGATGCAGCAGAGATGCATTTTTCTTTTCTTTTTTTATGAAAAAGGTTTAATCTGACACACAGTGACAATGGCAAATGGGATTTTTTAAAGGAGGAAAGGGGTGAGGGAGGAAAATGATCAGAAGATACTAGACGCAGTTACTGCCCATACCAATCATAGGGAAGGCTTGTAGTTCCTTAGAGAGGTACATGCTTTTGCATGATGGGGAGGAGGCACCGAGAATTGTTCAACAATGCCAGGTCAGAGGCTGCATCACAAGCCTTTGACTGAACAGCCATAACACATCACACTCAAAACTGCTGATCTGATTGCATCCTCACAGTTTAAACTGATGGAACGGAGATATTTACGGACCGGCATCTCCAAGTCTAGACATTCAAGATGTAGCTTAATCCCAACTATTTTAATAGAATATGCATCCAAGTGATGTATTTAGGGTAAAATAGAAGCATTGTGGAATAGAAATGAGTGAACAATAATGTTTTTTTGGTGTTCTGTAAATCTTGTCTGTCTGTGTCCTAGGTTGTTGTTGTTGTTATTAAGTCTTGGGGTTTGTTTGTTTTGTTTTTGTGGGTGGGGTATAAATAATAAATAGTTGTTATTGTTTTGCGTGGTCTTCCGTACATAAAGATCTACTGTAATAGAAGTCATCTTTTAGAATTTTGACTTGTCTGCCTCACCAACACTTTAATTTGTGGATAAGCAGCAGCTGGCATGCCTGGTTTTTCTGGTACATAACGTAAAGTTTACAATGTAAACGGCAATGCACCACAATTTTTATTCTGAAACCTTGACCAAAGTTATTTTATACTCTGTTTTTCTTTGTAGGATATCAATAACTAGAGTGACAGCTGACATTTCTCTTGCTAAGAGGTCTGTTCTAAATAATCCAAGCAAGAGGGCAATAATTGAGCGGTCAAACACCAGGTCCAGTTTAGGTAAGACCTTAGTAGAAGTACCGTACATAGTGACACTTGTGTATGGAGGTTTTTGTTTGTTTGTTTTTACGGGTGTCCAGTTGTTGTCCTACTGACTTTCTTGCCCTTCAGAGGGAGAATGCACAAAACTTGCTTGCCTCTGCAACAGCCTGGCTACTGCTTTTTTAAAAAAGGTTTTCTAAAGCTCTGTATAGGGGGTTAAGACCATATTGTCACCTCTCAAGAACTAGCGAGCAAAGTTTCGTGTTTGCTATGTAAGTGTATGCTTAGCATCAGCTTGAGAAATTGCAAGAAAGGTGAAATGTTATTGTGCGTTTGTTCACAACGGTATAAAGTTTATGAACCTTTATATTGTAAACCACCTTGTGATCTTTGGATGAAGTGTGGTATAGAAACTTAATGAATAAAATAAATAATAATAAAATATATGGAAATTTTATGAAGAACGCGTCAAAGGTATTCCTAACTTCAAGCACACCGGCACTAGAACTGATAAATAAAAATGGCATTGCGAGAGATTGGAGGGTCCAGAGCTTGGTTGGTTGCAGTGTGGTTTTATTGTATGTGTGAGACAGGGAGGGATTGTGGGGTCAGATAAGCCCTATTGATTTGTATGCTGCTGTGGGGGATAGATCATTGTCTTGTTGGGCTGTGTATATGATAAAGGGGATCCACACGGGGGTGAAGGCATCCTCCTTTGCTTGGCCCCATGCCAGTTTAAGTTTGTTGGTTAACTTTTCTAGTAGGGCGGTTTCCCATATATTTTGGTACCAGTGGTCTATGTTCGCTCCTGATGGGCTTTTCCAGGGTCTAGTTACATTTCTAGCTGCTTTTCCTTGTTTGTTTGTTTTGTAACACAATAAAATATTCAGTAAAAACCAATTTAAAATAAATAAACAAAAATGACAAGGGACCGTAGGTTTTGAAATGGCAAATTTAGTTATTTAACCTGTTTTTGGAACGCGTCAATGATGGTATTTCCATTTTTCATTTTTCAGCGGAAGTACAGAGTGAGATCGAGCGTATTTTCGAGTTGGCACGATCCTTGCAGCTGGTTGTTCTAGATGCAGATACAATCAACCACCCAGCACAACTTATTAAAACGTCCTTAGCGCCGATTATTGTCCATGTTAAAGTGTCATCTCCAAAGGTAACATACGTTTTGTGTGTGTGTGTGTACAAATTTATAGATTTGTCTTTAAAATATTTCGTCTTGAATACACTTCATATTCTTCCCAAAAGAACGCTCCTCCTTTTTATGCTAATTTCCTTTAAAACATACATTGAGGAGGTTAATGTAGCACTAAGTAGGGTGTGTGTTCAGGGAATGAAGTCCACTTGCGCAACAGGATGTTTGCACACCTTTCTCCCTGCATGCCTCCTGCACACGCTATATATTCAGGGGGTTCCCCCACCTCTCCAAAGTGGATTTAGGGTGTTTCAGGGGTTAGGGGGAGGGAGTGAAGTCCCATTTCTGTGTTTCTGCATATGCAACAACTTTGTTGAATCTTGACCTAAACTTTTGTGTGTCGCCAGAAACTTGCTGATCGTGTGCAGCAACTGACTGTCATAGGATGTTCACCTCCCTTCCGCTCCCACAAAAACGCCTCTGTTTACCTTGCATTCTGCTTGTGCTTGGCAGAGCCTTGACGGTCACTATGTGAAGTGGGCTTCCCAAATAACTGTGGAGACGTGAGCTCCTAATCAGGCCAGAGAAACAGAATTTTTGCTGCTAATGATGGTTGGGACAGCCATTTCAGTTCCTTTTTTTCAGGTCCATATGTCTTTACTCCACTTTTTTTTTCTGTTTTAATTTTGCCTTTTCTAGGACAAGAGCTGTGGCCCATTCAAACATTATAGTACCCAACCAGGAGGCTAATGAAAAATACTTCTGACTCTACACTGGAATTATGTTTGTAAGCTGCTTACCAATTTAGCCCGTCCTTAGGGTTTGCTAGCATGGTGGGTATCCATGCAATTGGGCTGATCCAAAATAGTTAAGTAACTTACAATCATTTTAAACCTACAAGGAATTGTTGCCACGAGGAAGCATTACTTTATCCCTATGTACTTGACATGTTCCCCACTAACATTAGAATGTATCTTTTCGTTTGCTAGCAAAAATGCCCTCCAGATGTTGTTGGACTGCAACTCCCATCATCCCTGACCAGTGGCCATGCGGGCTGGGACTGATGGGAACTGGAGTCGAACAGCAGCACCTGGAGGACCACAGATTCCCTATAGATAATGGCTTACAGGTACACAACCTCAGCTGTCCGTACCACGATATATACAGTAGCCACTCACACAGTCACATCACAAACCAGTAGTTTAACAAGTGGAAGCTGATATGCCTCCAAAATTTACCTCCTTGCTATGCAGTCTGAAAGTAGTCTGATGCTTGTTTTCTCTTCTTTCAGGTCCTGCAGCGACTGATCAAATCAAGAGGAAAGTCACAAAGCAAACACCTGAATGTCCAGTTGGTTGCAGCAGATAAACTTGCACAATGTCCTCCAGTAAGTAAAGGACCGGGAAATATTTTCACTTGGTGCACATTTTTCATGACGCATCAATTCACACATTAGCAAAAGCTGTTGTATTGATGTAACATTGTTTTAACAACGGTACCCATCCTTACGGAACGGGCTATAAATAGCAGGTGATCAGATCCTGAAGGTGTTAGAAGAGAGGTCACAAGTCTCACGAAGAGAAGCACTCATCTTTCCACCTCCTCCCATTGTTCATCATGCTTAGTGATGTGCTAAGGCATCTAGGGTTACAGTGACAACCCACTTCTTTTCCACCCAGTCCTGGAGAAATTGGCACCACTAGAATAAAAGCCCTCTCAGGTTTACATTACGAGGTCCAGTGTATTGCATTTCTGTCACCGAATCATTTTCCAGTGATTTGTGCTTGTTGAGCTGAAGGGAAGGGAAAACCCATGCCTGCTGCTGAAATAAATTAAGGTCAAAAGCAAGCATTAATTGTGTGCCATACACTTGCTCATTATGTTGTGCAGTTTAGCAACAATCCATTTGCAATCAAAACATTTGAATTGAATAACGGCATCTCCCCCACCCCCATTTTCTTACAAATGAATAATTTTCACTTACAAACTTGTGTCCAGACAGTCTTTTCCCACTCTGGTTTGTGATGGACTCTGAGGCTATGAAAAGGTGGGAGATGCTTTTTAGTGGTGGAGGAGACCGAAACGGGCGAGAGGAACAAATGAAAACTGTCAAAGTTGACAGTGTTTGCAAAGACTTCTGGGTGATATTCAACTAAGTCATATACTCTAGAGTTGGACCTATTGAAATCAATGGGCCCACTATGTTGGCTATCACTCTCCATTGTCTAGCTGTTCAGAGCTGAAAAGTTTGATGCCATGCTTTCTTCTGAACAGGAAATGTTTGATGTCATTCTGGATGAAAATCAGCTTGAAGATGCTTGTGAACACTTGGCAGAATATCTTGAGGCCTACTGGCGTGCCACACACACCACAAGTAGCACACCCATGACACCTTTGCTTGGAAGAAACCTAGGCTCCACTGCACTATCCCCTTACCCTACTGCAATCTCTGGATTACAGGTATGAATCCATGCTTTTGCCAGCAGTGCAGATCAGCTTCATGATGATGTATAAAGTGGTTTGTCCATATCGAACCGTGGGATGGAAAGCCAACTGGCTTGGCCCCAGCCAGAGTGTCTCCCTTCTCAGCCTTGCCGCTGCAGAGATCTGTCAGTCATCCTCCTCCAACGTGCATCCACGATTCATGCTGCTGTGCATGCAAGAGCACACATTACTCAACAGAGTAAACACAGAACAGATCAGGCTTGAGGCGTGGATACTATACTAAACTACGCATTTATTATACATAAGTCAGGACAAAGAAAAACATGGCCTCTCCCCTTGTCATTCCTCTTGGAGAGAGAGGAAACAAAAGCAATACAGAGCGGATGTTCCACTCATGGGACTCTAGTAATCTGTGCTGGAATGTAAACAGACATGTGGCATGTAACAATTCCACATATCTGCACCAAGGGTGGAATGGAATCTATCTATCTATCTATCATCTATCTATCTATCTAGGTTGGACTCGATGGCCCTTGTGGTCTCTTCCAACTCTATGATTCTATGATTCTATCTATCTATCACACACATACACATTGGCCCCTGTGTAAATGCAAATAAAATAAAATAAACGTATGCACAACAGCTGCCCCACTGCCCCATACCTACTAATGAGGGTATTTCCATTACTTTGTGCACAGTATTATCTCATATTGGAAAGGCTGGGGACTCAAATATGTGCACACCTCTCCACATTCAAATTTGAGTCTTCCACCCAGGGCTTGGGGATGTTCTCATTGTGTGTTTTCAGTGGCAAATGCTTCACTGGCAAACATTAGCAAAACAGAACCAATTGGGGCTGATCCATAAATGCATTCCTTGCAGTTCAGTCCTAGTAGTGTTGTGCGTTCAAGTGATACGGAAGTTCTGTTTAGCTAGCTGATCAATCTGAGATGGCTCATTCCCGAAGAGAAGTCGTCACCATGCTACAGTCAATGAGTAATGTATTTGGCCTTAGTCAAGAGAATAAGAAGAAAATTCAGTTAATTAAGTAGACTTCACATTGGGTAGTTTTGTTTGAATGCAACAGAATATCTATGATGCTAATGCTACTGTGCAGACATCAAGAGCAATGAACATAATTACCTTTGCATTTTTAGCATGAAAAAGCTGCACAGAACGTTCTTAGAAGATAAGTGAGTTATATAAATATAAGCCACTAACTGCTGCTATAGTAAAGCTTGCTGAATAGTTTTCATTTATTTTTCATATGTTGACCAGTTCACAAAAGTTATAAGACGGAAATTCTCTCCCATTTGCCTCGTTTCTCCCCAGAGGCAACACCTTAGCAAAATTCATTCATCTGTTTGATTTTTTTTAAAATGATGGATAAAATATTATTCCCATTATAAAAAGATTCTGACCATTTTTTTCCACAGGGATAGCTCAAAAACGGCTGGCCTTTGAAACTTCAAACGTGGCATGTAAATAGTCCTTAATGAGAAGTACGTGCTTTACTAAATTTGGAGAAAAAAATGTCTTTTCAGTACGAGTTCTGTATGTTTGTAAATGCAAGACCAAGATGTGCACAGAGATCAATTTCACTAAAGAGCTTGGCACATTTGTGTGGCTTTTGATATGTGTACACTTTCCACTGTATGTCAGCTGAAGAGCTTAGCAAGTTAGCAACATTCCTGAAAATTAGATCAACAATCACTTTTTTCCTTATTATTATTATTATTACTATTTTTTAAATTTGTATGTCGCCCTTCATCTGAAGATCAAAGGCGGTTCACAACATAAAATAAACTCGTATCACTATTGAAGTGCTGTCGTCCCCCCCCCCCCCAATGCATGTATGCTGAAGTATCTAAATTTCAAATTTATGTTTGATTTTGTAAGGCCAGCTTTGTCACATGGTGTTGTTTCTGCTTAGTGACTGGTTGACTGTGTAAGCAACAGTTTGAGTTTCGTGCACACATGCTTGTTTTTTTATGTGAAAACGTTTCATTTTCCAGTGTCTTTGTGTTGGTAAGCCCCTTTTCTTGAACTTTGACGCTATGCAAATCCAAAAGGATATGGATAAAGCAAATTATTTAGGCACATACCATTTAGGCATATATATATATATATATATATATATATGCAGGTTTTGGTGTCTTCGGGTGTCTTCCCGTGTAAGAGTTGGGGTGTCTAGGCGACGTTTCGACGAGGTCTCACTCGTCATCTTCAGGCTGGTGCTTTCGGCTTCTAAGCCGAAAGCACCAGCCTGAAGATGACGAGTGAGACCTCGTCGAAACGTCGCCTAGACACCCCAACTCTTACACGGGAAGACACCCGAAGACACCAAAACCTGCATTCCTGTACCCGTGAAAATCTACGAAAGCATATATATATATATATATATATATATATATATATATATATATATGCATGCTAGTATGTCTCGATCTGAGATATGTTGCAGTGACTGGTGACGCAGTCTAAATAGGATTCTGCTAGGTGTAAGGGAGTCTAGATAAGGGCCCACTTTGTTTAAATGCTGAGTCAACTTCATCCATGCTAACAATGGGCTGGGACACTTCAGGAGCCGCATTTCAAGGTCTTCTGAGTAATTAACAGAGGAAGTTGCTACAGTGGGTATGATTGCATGAGGCTGAGGTTCAATTCTAGGCAGACCACAATAAGATTGTGTGGGTGTTCTACGTATTTAAACAAGTTTCAAGCCAGTATGACTAGTGTGGCTTCCTGCCATAGGACCTTGGGAACTCATTATATAGTTTTCCAAGGAAGCTAATGATCTCTGCAAAGAAAGTACTCTGACTACCTTGAAAAAAAATGCCTACAGTATGCCTGCAAACTGCTACTGACCATTGAATTGACTACAAAAATAACAGCTTAGCTATTTTACCCACTTCAATCCAGTGTGGAGAGTTAAACAGAGGGAAAGCAGCACCAGTGAAACATTCCATATATCCGATGGTCTTAAATTTCATTGGGTAAAGTAGTTCAGAAATAATAATAATAAATATTGATAAAGCCTATGAAGAATAGGATGAGAATTGCAATTGAAGGAAGGGTAAGCTCTATTAGTATATGCTGAACAAGAAAGGGTTACAAATAAAACATTGTAAATCAATGGGAGAAAAGTAGGCGACTTTAGAATTGCCCGCAATGGAAGTATAACTCAATATGCTTTTTAAGAGCTACATTTTGGAGGAGGTCTTATTTTGAATTTCCAAAAGATCACAGACTAAAAATACAAGTCTTAAAATTCCTCATCAGGCAATGTATCCTGAACCTGAATCCTGAGCCTCCTGTTGAGAATCCCTTCTCCCTGCCAAATGTTTTAAAATAATGTCGTATAGAAGACATCACACTCCACTGTTTTCTCACATCAGCTTTGAAACCAGACTGTATTCCCAAGTATACAAAATAGCAGCCAAATGTCTCTTAAATGAATGATGGGAGCATATGGATTCTGAAGGCCCTCTCAGAACAAGAATGCAACTAATTCAGAAGGAGCAAAATGAAATTGTTTCTCCCAACTCCCCCCACACCCCTTTGTTGTTTTTTTTTTTTAAAAAAACCCTTGAATTCTTTACTATTTATAGAGCCAACGAATGAGGCATAGCAATCATTCTACTGAGAACTCTCCAATTGAACGACGGAGCCTAATGACCTCTGATGAAAACTACCACAACGAAAGAGCTCGGAAGAGCAGGAACCGCTTGTCTTCCAGTTCCCAACACAGCCGAGATCATTACCCGCTTGTGGAAGAAGAGTACTCCGACTCATACCAGGACTCCTACAAACCTCACAGAAACAGAGGGTCTCCTGGAGGATACAGCCATGATTCCCGACATAGGCTTTGAATACAAGAACCTGGGGGGAAATGGTACTTGTCCGTTGCCAACTTGCCATAACATAGCTAGGCCAAACGAATCAACTCGATTCGGCAGTTGCGGCATGGTTTTTACTATGCTTACAGGCTGCCGCCGTTTAATGCTATATAAAAAGGGGTGAAACATACAGATCATGCCCTTCATATGTTTAGGAAGAAGATAGTTTGCCCAGTCACTTTAGATGTGTTTTATTTCCAGTGTAGAGATTTAATTTTAGAATCAGTACCTTTTCTCTTCATTAGACACTATTAGACACATCAATTTGTAATTTAGGATTACCTGTTGAAGCGCATATAAAATGATTTCCTGCACTGGAAATTCCAAATGACCAGTTCCAGTTGGAACCAATTTATAAACCAATTCCTGTTGGAATTTGGGCGAAATTGACTGGAAAGTCAACCTGAGCATGTTGCGGTCAGTTTAAAAATAAAATAAAATAAAATAATGAAGAATAATGAAACCATTATAAGCAAAATAAATAAAAGCTATAGAACTTGTTTATCAGAAGGTGAATTTATATAGATAGATAAATACGGATAAAAATAAAACAGTTTTAATGTATTTATTTCAGATTAACCAAATGTAAGCAGTCAATAGTGCCAAAAACGATGAGCGAATGCAGCAGTTAGACTACTTTCCAGTTTAAAGTGATCTGTATGGGATGAGTTTTTTCTCTCTCTCCTCCCAGCATATGCATTGCAGCAAACTGTATGATGTCGATAGTTTTTTTGCATTTTGCTAATGACAATATAGAACTATTTCAGGAACTTTAAATAAACTAGGAGTGAAGAAGCCTAACCATTTTTAATGTGGTGGTGGTGGTGGAGGAAGTGGGCACACATTCACTGTCCTGGAAACATGCTCCTTTAATCCCAGTCACACCTTCGAAGTGTGTGAAGTGGATGCGTGGGATTTTGCTAGCTGGCCCTGCCTCGGCTATCACATGCTAAGCATAGGGTGTGGCTGTTTTGCTGAAGGCTCTTCTGGCGCGATCCAAGTCCCTAATTGCATGTACAGTTCTACATCTGTAGAGCCCTGATCCCCTCTCCCTGCACCCAGGTCTTGTGAAGGTGTGAGCAGGGCTTGTTCACTCGTTGGAAGATGTGGACACTTTTGGGAATTTTGTTATTTTTTATTTCGTTGGCTAACAATGCTTAAGCACTACTAATAATCTGTATCGGGCACAAAGCTCATAACCATCTTAATGTTCTACTTGGGTCAACAACAAATTGGCCTTGCACTCACAGGGAGGAAAAAGAAGATGCATTCATACTAGGGCTTAAATGTGTGTATTAATATATCCAGAAGAACTATGGTATCATCATTTTTCCTACCAAAGATTTAAGAGCATATTGCTCAGTGATTTGTCAACAGACCATAGTAGCATGACGGTTTTGCACAAAAAATGAACAAAGATAATTCCAACTGAAGCACTTCAGGAGCAGTGCTTTAGTGAGGATGCCCCTAAAATTTGAGGACTTGTTGTTCTCAGGCGCTTTCTGGAGAATGACAAACCATTTTCTATATTGTGTTATAAAGTATGACGTTTGAAGCTATTTTTTCCTGGTCTGAATGCATCACCTCTCGCATACAGCAAAAAATACTTCATCAAAAACCCTATATAAAGTCATGCCTTACAGTCTTCCATCTTGATCCAGATTCCATTTGTGCTGCAGTACATATGCAGAGTTCCTGCTTGTGTTTGGTTCTCCTCATGCATTTAAGTGTAAAAGGAAGTTCTGCACAGACACACACACGTCCTTTGTGTGTACAGGGCTGGTTCTTCATTGAAATGAGTGGGGACACCCATACATGTAGAAGCTCTATAGATGAATCACTCTATGAATGACCGAAAATCATAGCATCCACGGAGAAGGTTGGCCAAAGACATTTTGCTAAGGCAAAGAACAAGATGGTTCCTCCCAGCTGACTGAGCACTGGCAACGTGACAGTATCCTCTACTGCTAGTTTAGGGGGCGCATGACTGGTAATTTGGCACACGTAATTCTGATCCCCAGCAGAGGGGAATGGCCAGGGAGCTGAGGAAGAATGTTCAATGGCACCTCCATCCCACAGTATCTGATGCCTGATGCAGCTGCCTCACTCTGCCTAACAATAGCATGTGCTCTACAACTTTGGATATTTATAATAGGGCAATGGAAATGTTTATTTTCTCCAAATCTTTTAACAATGTAAAAGTAACCATTGGAATGCGGCAGTGTGGAATACATTAAAAACCAAAATTGTAGGTCTTTTCCAGACAATTCTAAAAGAGGGGCGGTATTCTGAGTGTAATATTTGTGGTTCTTCTAATCTCAGCTCCATACAAGGAAGGCTGCTGAGGGGTAACTGTTTACTTCCCTTTTTAAGAGAGAGGTGTGCTGCAGTGCTAGAGACACACAAACTTGAAAAGAAAAGAGGGGCGCTAAAGGTACAAGAAGTAGTGAGAATTTGCTGTAGGATAGGGTGGCTAACCATAGCCCTCCATGATGTTGAACTACAACTCCCATCATCCTTGGCCATTGACCATGCTGGCTGGGGCTGATGGGATTTGCATTGCAATTCAGCAACATCTGGAGTGGCCCTGGTTAGTCACCACTGATGTAGTGGAAATGGCACAAAATACCTATATCAAGAGGCTCTAGGGAAGAATCAGGTGGTTTCTATGTCTGTGCAAAGTTGAGTTTCTAGGACTAAGCTGAAATAATTTCCAAGAGCTTCCTACTCACTAGGGATAGTTATTCAGGGGTAACTAAAAATAAAATAATGTACATGCCTGATTCCTAGACTGAAATGTGAATAGTGTGTGTGTGTGTGTGTGTGTGTTACTAAATTATATATATAGAATTTATAAAATCAGTCTCAAAGAGCCATATGATTATTGGAACTACTAGCTACCATGACAGAGTTCACTGTTGAACACTGTCGAACACAGACAAGGCACGTACTGTATAAGAAACGTTAGTTCTGAAAGGAATCACCTAGACTTAGAATGTACCGTGAATTTTTCTAGCTTAGTCCTGGAAGCTTGAGGTTGTACCTCCCTTGGTTTTAATTCATTGCTCTTCCTTGAGGGAAGCTTTGCACAAACATACGTTTTAAAGGGCACTTTAGGCTGCAGTCCTGAACACACTAGGACGAAAGCCCTACCCAACACAGTGTGACTTACTTCTGAGTATGCATCTTGTTTTGATTGAGCTGTTAAAGAGGAAGCTCAGGGCCTCCAGAAAAGAGAGTACCATAACTTAGAAAATTTAAACTTTCTAAAAAATCCACGAAATGATGGAAATCTGGAAGATGGAGAAGTTGTTATTTATCACTACTCCTATTAAAGGCTCTGTCCAGTTTGTGCCACTGAAACTTGTTCTGCCAAATTCTATACCGCACTTGGTATTGTAATTGATGGGCTAGCTGGGGGAAGAATCTTGTTTTCGCCTGCAACAAAACACTGTGCTTTGAGTGCAGGGAAAATGAGATATGCCAACAGCTGAAGTGGTTTTGTTAAGAAAAAATATCAGGATACCCTGAAGGAAATGAGTAGCTGTGCAGTTGCTGCACAAAAGAGTATTGTCTGGAAATGCCCTTCGGGAAATATGTGTTTATTGATAGTGTGATTATTTCTAACTGGCTGGAGGGAAACATGGATTTTTATGGGTCTGGACTGTAGGCAAACTTGAAAGTTTTCCTCATCAAAATGACCTTTTTCAGCAGTCTTGCTACAAACCTAGGAATTGTGCCTATACTTTTCACTATAAAATTATATAACTGGTGATTTCAATACTTCAGATATTTTGCTGCCTTGTGTCAAATGAATACTTGTTTTCATTTTCTGCTTTATTTGCTTTTTAAAATGGCACTTTTCTTGCTGTCAGACCTATGTCTTACAATGGCATGCATGCCTTTTACCCAGTATAAGTAAATTAACTTTGTTATAAAGATTTATCATTTTTCATTCTGGGATTTTAAAAACAGGACTCCTTGCGTTAGTACTTTCACTGTTCTCAAACCTAGAAAAACAACACTTAAAAATGGCCACATACCAAAATGCTGAGATGTGCATGATAATTTTCTCTGTGCATATGTATCCTTCACTCATCCCTTTATAGCAATTTAAACCTGAAACCCTCCAACTAATCACAGTTTCCCATTTCATCTAAACTGCAGAAACTGTGGTTACCAGGTTATGAACAAGCCAGGATCTTAAGACACTTCCAAACCCTGTGTCTCCTGGCTTGTTCCAAACCTCCTAACCAGGTTTTCCTGGGTTAGACAAAACAGGAAACTGTGATTAGTTGGACACATCCATGTCTAATTGCTGCAAAGGACAGAGAAAAGGGCAAGAGCCTTGTACATCTCTCAGCTCTAATAACCTGAATCACGCCAATTTATTGTCATTCTGTCACCTTCTGGTCACAATTATCCTGCTGATCAGAACCGTAAAACTGTCCAACTTCTAAATTTCAACTATGCTCATCAGCTTTTAAACCACTGGAAGAATCTCAAGCCAGAGTAAAATATTAGTGGAATTATATTAGTGCCAACTTGGCTAGAAACTAGTGCATGGTTGCATTGTGTAATATTTGTACATTTTAAGTATGGAGGACAAATTGAAAGCGTCATTTTCTTCTACAGTTTCTCTTGGCTCTGAGCTTTCCCCTTCAGTGCTATGCCAAAAACCACACAAATGCTCCAATTACCACTCCATTGTGTCCCTTCGCCCTTACATGGGGCATATCCAGCCACATAACAAATACTATAAACTGTGCTTTCCGTGTTATAAAAACCTGCACTTCACCAAGCAACATGGAAACATTTCCCACAAATTGTTTCTGTTTCTCACGAGTGAAAGCAACAACCTGATAAACTTGAGAGAGAAAGTCTATGTGGATTATGTATTACAACCAGAGATTAATTATATTTTTAGAAATATTCAAATAAACCTAACCTGTAATTGCAACTCAAAGATTTACAAGTTATGTTTTCAGAAGGAAAACAGAGTAGGATCATTCTTTAGAAGATGGCATTCCTACTTTTTAACGTCAAAATTAACTGCTGAAAATGTAAGTCTTAGTTTTTCCCTTCTATTTTCTTTACAAGAGTCACTGTTAAAATAGGTTTCAAAAGCAATTTGACCCAAAATGTTTAGCTTGCACTCTGCTTGGGGCAAATTGACTAAAATGCTTCTGTTATTTATCCCCCTTGAGTAACTCTTGGTGTGAGGGTCTGAAAACCAAGTTCCTCCAATATTCATAATATGAATGATTTTAAGGTATAACGTACAGCCCAAAGTAGAGTTGCTGAGGAAGATTCTTCTAAGGCTGCAAGTGGAGTTAATACTTCACTATTTGGAAACAGGCAGATAATAGATGTCTGAATAGCTAAAACAAGGAACAGGGCAAGAGAACATAAGGTGAGGGACATATTTGTAGTCTTTGATCAACTCAGCCTTAGCCCTCAGTGCTATGGAGTAAATCCAGAGAGTCCCCTCCATGAATGGAAGGGATTCCATTCATGGAAGGCACCCAGATCCATCAGAAGCTCCCTGCCTGGAGGAAGGAGTGGAGAAGGCAAATCTGCCAACTGCCCCTTTCCCTTGTAGCCCGCCACGCGTCTTCTCATTCAGTTCTGGAGAGTCCTCTGCCCTTCCAGAATGGACTTTGAAGGAGCACGAAAGGAGGAAACTGCAGAAACTGCTTCCCTGCAAGGGGAATTATGCTGAGTGCAGCCCTGTGCAATTAACCCAGAAGTTAAGTCCAAGGGCATTAAGAACGTAAGAATTTCCTTGCTGAGTGCGTCAAGTCCTTTGTTCGGTTTCCTATAATGTTTAGTTGTTCTTGCAAGCCAGATAGGACATGAAGGTGATGGGCTTCCCTACAACATGTGATTTTCAGAGGTATAGTGCCTCTGAACATGAATCTTCCATTTTGCTACCCTGGCTGGTAGCCATTCATAAACTTCTCCATGAAGCTGCCTAGTTCTCTCTCTTTTTGAAATTCATCCCAGAGGCAGCTACCCCCAAATCCTTTGGTAGTGACTTCTGCTCTAGTTACATATTGTAAACAGGACACACCAAGTTAGTGTGGATATCATTGCAGTTTCATTGAGTTCGGCCTGAGTGACTGCTTCAGTACTGGGCACCGAACTGGCAGCATGATCTGCCATATTTTATGCTATAGCCCAATGGAGCATTTTACAGTACTTTTTATGTCTTGGTTACATGTACTGCATATTCATCTGCATGAAAGAGAAGGCATTAGGAAAAAACATTTCTTAAAAGTTTTACAAGTTCCTTTTATGTCCTCATTAAAGTATTAATTGCCATGAATGCGCTGAAATATGTAGATCTAGACTAGAATGCTCTTTATTCTCTAGTAACATTATTGACCAGACCATTTAACTGCTTGAAGATATTTGCATTTTATGGTGGATCGCTGCAGTGGCACTCAAATGTATTTTCCCTAGTAAATGAGATTATGCTTTTAGCATTTCAGAAAGAAAATAAATTAGTTTTAAAGCCTTTGGGAACTTCCCCCCTCCCCCTAAGTCTTCTTTGACAATCTAGTAAAAAGTAAAGATCCACACAGTGGAAAGAATCCTAAACCTGCATTATCTTCTCAGGCTGCAAAATTACTTTAGCCTACTAGTCCATTTGATAGAGAGTCTTTTTTGTTATGCTGTCTAGTAAAAATGCTATCTGAATGGTGCCAACTTCCTTAAGTTTTACTTGCTGGTGCCTGCAACTGGTTCACACTCAGATAATGCCTACACAAGAAATAACTATGGTGGATTTTATCAGTGGTTTTCTTAATTCGTACTCATAGCAAAGAGAAGCACCCAAAAGAAACAGTTGACGTTGGGCTTCACCTAGTTTATTATGGGTGCAGATCCCACATCTCCCACCTGGCCAAGAAATGCAAGATCTGAGAATGCGTTCTTTGGGCAAGCAGAGGAGGGAAGGCTGGCCAGAGGTATAGCACAGAGGTGTGCATCCCTTGTAATGGCCCTAAGTGTTGCCTCCACATGTTCAGAGGGAACAGCACTGTTACGTTCTGAGGTGGTGATCTCTCCACATGCGAACACTGTTCCCATAGTGGACTGAATTGAGCCCATATTGTGTCACAGTAGCACATTTTCAGTTTGGGTGAATGCCTTTTTAAAAATGGTGTTTCTTTAAATGCACTGTTTAAAAGAAAAAAGAAAAACACTGGTTATTACCTACGTAAACATTAAAAGCCTACGTTATCTCGTCCTCCGCCCTGCATTGGTTTTCTGTAAAAAATTAATGGAGACCCAAATAAATAAGGCTATGGCTACAATTCTGTGCACATTTGACTTTGGGAGTAAGCCGCACTGAATTGTATGAATTACGCCCATAGGAATATGCAAAGGATTGAGCTGCATGAAAAATTTCCTGCTTTTAATATAAGACCTTATTACGATCCTGTTACGCTGCTTCTTATACCAATACCGGTCTATATACAGGTATTTCAAAGTGTTTTAAGAACGTGTCACCTTGTTTCCATTTTAAAGCATTTGAGGGTTGGCTTTGTTTTTTCTGGGGATGGGACTGTCTTGATATGATGGCCTTAGCATACATCTGCATAAAGATTTTAAAAGCAGACAAATGTATTGGTTGCACTCTTGATGCTGGCAGGGCATTTGTGCCAATTGGGGTGCTGCACCAACAATTGAATCAAGTATATCAAAGTTACCTTGTTACATGGGTTGTTTCCCTCTGCCTTGATTTGCTTTGCCAAACTGTATTTTAAAGATCTGATTGTTGGGTTCTTTTGCAACTTGTGTAGTTAAAACAGTTTTCTCATGGCATGTACATTCGAAAATGGATAATGTTTTGTAGCCATACAGTTTATTAAAGTCAACCCTGCAGCAAAAACCTCATAAGAATAACTGGATCTCAGTAAAGCTCCACTTTGAGTTTAAAGTGTATCTGCTTTAAAATCCAAAATAAAATACGACACTTGGGTCTAAAAAAAATATCCAGGTCAGGGAGTTTCAGTTTGAATTGCTTCATCTTGCACTCAGTTCACTCACTTTGAGTTCCCTAGCAAGAATATTGTCTCTTGCTATTTCTGCTACCTACCTCTTGACTGCTTCTCACCCTCAATTTCTGATTTAAAGGAGCTACATTTACACTAACAAAACTCCTTCAAATCAGAGGTTTTTGTGCAAGTACAAACATGAAGTGTATTGAATCAGGGCATTTCCCAATAAACCATTATAAGAATTTACAGATTTACCTTTGCTGCATGTCATCTTGCCCTTATTTCCCTGCCCCTCCCTGTTTTTAAAATACCATTTAGAACTGGCCGTGGGATGTTCCCTCTGTCTGTGTGCCCTTACTTGGAAAAGAAGGGCTATTGCAATGGATCCTCTTCCCCCCCCCCAAAAAAAAAATGAGTAAGAAGAAAGTGTTTACAGCAGTACTTTATTAAGTAAATTTTGTATGCTGCTGCCATATAGTTAAACAAATGTTTGTAATCATTACAATATTTTTTAGCCATCAACATTAGTTTAAATCTCCACCATCAAGCTAATAAAACCAGCATAATTTTGTGAATGACTATGAAACAATAGTTTTGAAGAAGAAGAAAAGCATACTTCTTTTTCTAGATCAGGGCTGGGGAATCTGTGGCCCTTGAGATGATGTGTGACTACAACTCCCATAATCCCTGGCCATAGCCTATGCTGACTGACCAATGAGAGTTGGAGGGCCACAGGTTCCCCCAAGCATTGCTTTTGATGGTGTCTCTTGTGAAATATGCCTGCAGTATGTTAGAAAAGGTATTCCATTCCTGTGTGAGAGTGAAGGGGTAATGTCTCTTCCATCTGCAATGTTTATAAGCTCTTTTTTTAAGTGTTGCCCTATAAAATTGGGTGTTAGAGGTCCCTTTTTATTCTGTTAAAAAGCAGTTCAATTTATTTAACTAAACAATTAAAGGTTGCAGCCCTAGTTTTGACAGGTGTCTCATGAGACAAGAGCTTTTCTCTCCATGGGGTCTGAGATATGTAATTTAAATAAATCTGTACAGTGCTCTTCATCTATGGTCCCTGGGCAGTTTACACCAAAATAAAAATGCATACTGAAAGAAAAAAAAAATCCAAACGTACAATAAATGCCACAGCTAAAAAGAGCTCAATTTAAAAATGTAAAAGCTGGGACAATTGTTATATTTATGTTGTTGTTGTTTAGTCATTTAGTCGTGTCCGGCTCTTCGTGACCCCATGGACCAGAGCATGCCAGGCACTCCTGTCTTCCACTGCCTCTCGCAGTTTAGTCAAACACATGCTGGTAGCTTCGAGAACACCGTCTAACTATCTCATCCTCTGTCGTCCCCTTCTCCTTGTGCCCTCCATCTTTCCCAACATCAGGGTCTTTTCCAGGGAGTCTTCTCTTCTCGTGAGGTGGCCAAAGTATTGGAGCCTCAGCTTCAGGATCTGTCCTTCCAGTGAGCACTCAGGGCTGATTTCCTTAAGAATGGATAGGTTTGATCTTCTTGCAGTCCATGGGACTCTTAAGAGTCTCCTCCAGCACCATAATTCAAAAGCATCAATTATTCGGCGATCAGCCTTCTTTATGGTCCAGCTCTCACCTCCATACATCACTACTGCCTTGTACCAAATAAGGGTAAGTGTGTTGGTGACAGGGGAACCGCCCTGGGGAGGAAATTTCACTAACAAGGTTACCAAGATTTTCCTCTGGCCATGGCACCTTACCTCAGATAGCTTGTCTCTCAATAGAAAAGGGAAAGGAGAGCTATTGTTTCTGGGTGGGAGAGTCTTCAAAAAGTATATTTGCTCAGACAGGCTGATCAGGGAGCAGGCGTTCTTTCAGTACCTTGTCCCAAGCCATGTAGGGGCTTTAATGCTAAGCACCAGCACTTTGAATTGTGCCTGACAACGGTTGCAAATTAAGGACTTTAATGACTGCTGAAATACTGTTCCAGCCACCAGTCCTAGTCAATAGCCTAGTAGCTGTATTTTGAACAATACAGATTGTTTGTCATATAATGGTAGTTACGCAGATCCACAACTGCACTTCAAATTCAGTTTGAGGACAGATAAGCTACTTTAAACAGAATACTTTTTCTGCACAGAAAGCACCTTCCATATAGGAAATGAATAGGAAAGCTGTGAGTCTCTCTGCAACAATCCTGCTGCTTCATCTTACATTATTTAACGCCAGAGTACAGTACTTGAAACCAGGGATTTTCTGCTGTTGAGTACATGATTTCTATCTCTAGAGCTGCCAACAGGAGTCTTCTGCTTTGTTTTAGAATCCTTGTAATCTCATTGAATTAGGATTAAGATGTGTAGTTCCAAAGCTTGTTTAAATCTAAGTACTCTTTCTTTAAAAGCTTGTTTTTGATTGGGGTATTCAAGGCCCATAAGTTTCCATTCTTTTGTTGTGCTAAAGTTTTGCAATGGTTTCTATGTGGACTCCATGATGCTCACGATTCTTTAAAAGTCCAAAATTAATAAAATATAAGGCAAAGCCCTTTTTCTAAAATTATATCCACAATATATTTCATACATTGACCACTGAATTGAAAGTTGGAAACTTATTTGAAAAGGAAATTATGCAATTCATGCAGATTTGTATTTAATTTAATTTGCATGGTTGCTTGGTTAAAAGGAGTGCTACTACAATTGATTCCACCTCCTCCCCCATGATTCATCATTACCTTAATTTTTTATTTTAAAAAACCAATAGACATACAATCATCAAAACACTTATTCTAGGATCCACTCCAGATTTTAGTGGCTAGATGGATTGCAACAATATTAGCCTAGCCACTATCAAATTTGGCAAAAGCAACACTGTTCCCTTTTGTTACCACAAACAAACTAACTGGCTTGGTATTACGTATTCTTTCAAATCCTAAACATACAATGTCGAAAAAGAGTAGAAAATACCTAAATGAATGGATTTGGACTAAGGGCTGTAGACTCAAACTAGGATGAAATTTATTTAGTTATAAATAACGAAGACACTATTTTTTTCCTGAAATTTGTGGAATATTTTTCCAGATAACTAGCATATAAAAACTTCCTCTTTACATCAATTCCTTTGATCCAAAGGATGTATTTTCAAGGTGACAGGGGGGAAACAAATTTTAACATCATTTATAATTCTTTTTTAGGTGCACTTAGTAGCTATTGTATTTTAAACTGTAGTGGAAAAGAAGAAAGCTACTGGGGAAAACATTTGCATCTCATTAGTATTACTGAATAGATTTGCCTTTTTGAGCACAAGAATCACTAGAATTTCCAAGCAATGGCCTGTGCATTGCAATTTGGGGGATTGGATCCTCCAGCTTCTATCACCTACTAAAGTCTCACTGCTGAAAATGGCTCCTTTAAATGTTATAGTTCTATGGCTAAACATTATGCCCAGTGCTAAGTAATCTCAGGATCTATCCCCAGAGATCTCGCAAGTATTCATCATATGTCTTATTAACATTTTTTTTTTAAAAAAGGCTCTATTATTTATTGTACTTATTTTGTATTAGCAGTAGAAAAATCAAACGAAGTCTCAAGACACTATATTGTACATTATAAAATTACAGAAAAATATATTTTGCCAAAAATATGGAGCTAGAAAAAGCACATTTGAAATAGCACAAATTTACATTTACATTGCTGGATCTGCCATTGTAGGGGTTTTGGTGTGGGTTTTTTTTGGGGGGGGGGGAGTTGGGTAAATCATTGGTTCCAGATTAAGAAATTGATCTGCATTTTCCAGCACATCGTTTTATTGCATTAGACTTCTTCACCAGTTCATTTCAGAGCCAAGCAATTTACTTATTTGCTATGAAAGTGTATCCAATAAACTCAGTATGAATTAGCTTTTCAAAATCAACAGGCCTGGGTTTTTCTTAAATATATCGTTCTCCGACCTTACTTCTTTCCCCCATGTTCTAGAATTTCAATTTATAAGTGAGCTCTAATTTTGTGTTCACTTGAATTTCATGCTTTTTCTTTTGCAAAGAAAGACTGAAAAATATATCCCATAATATATCTATATCCCCAGGCCCGACCTATTGAGTAAAATATCCCATTGAAATATCACACAACTTGTAATAACAGTTTTGCCTTTGAAATGTAACAATTGCTTAAAGACTCGAACTTGTACAAACAAACTCCCAAGTATAAACCATCTAAGGATTGAACTCATTATGCTCCTTTTGGGAGTCCATAATGAGATGGGAGTGGAAGGTAGTCTGTAACTGCCTCCGCAAGGAATGTATCATCTAGAGTAAAATTTGTATGACCTCTGAAATTGTGCCTGAGCTCCTTCTCGTGTACACAAAGAATCCGGAAAGGGAATTTGTTGTTGCATAATAGTGTGATGTGAATAATCTAGTATCTCAGCCTGAGACCTTGAGGAAAGTACAGTAATCTGTACAAAATATCTCAGCGCTGACCCAAACTTGTTTCCCATTGAGTTCTCTGGACATTATGGCTATCCCACATGTGGGAGACATTTTGGGTGCATTATGGGTATTGGAATTAAATGCCTTTGCAAAACCAAAATAACAGACATTTTCTATTTAGTTGTTTTCCTTTTTGCAGATTTGCCCCTTCTTCTTTTTACTCTATAGATACCGTATGTGTAGCATTCTACAGGCATGCTGGGTAAAATATACTATGCAAATGTGTACAGTGTCGCATGTTTTGCTATCTCTCTGCTTTTAGTGGCTTTCAAGGAAAACAAAAGTGTTGTTATTTTTGTGAGCCCAAAACATCAAACAGAAGAAAATGCAGACTGCATGCTTACAGTACCCTGATTTCTATGGATTTGTTTTATGGAATTTAGATGTATTAAACTGCATTAACAACATTTTTTCTACAATAAATCAAACAAAAACATCTAGTCTCTATGCCTACATGTCTTATCTCTGAGTGGTTAGACCTAACAAGCAGAAAACATTTTTAAAAGGTGGAGCTTGAGCATTTCCTTTATCATCATACATAATTACACGCTGCTCTAAAGCTTGGAACTTTTTCTTAAGTTTTGCACTCCCTTGCAGACCACCTTACACATTCCAGAGGCAAAATGGATGGAGCAAAGTATGTGACCCAGACCTTTGTACAGTAGGCTATATTCCAGGCATGCAAAAGCTACTGATCTACACATATCACCATCCTCTATGCAGGCAAACAAGAACCATAATCACAGTTCAAAGTCGTATGTCAAGCAGGTAAAAGTGGTCAAGGAGGGTTGTGGTAATGAATTTATGTAAAATAGAAAATGCAGAAATAAAATTTATTTCAAAAAAGGAGGGTTCTGATCTGGGGGAGCACTGTGCATTGTGCTTCAGAGTGCAGCTTGACTGACTGCACAGAGTGAGCATATCAGTGCCACATCTTTTAAAACACCCTTTTAGTGCCATGCTGAATTCCATCCCAACATTCTCCAGCAATTTAATGAGAAAACAAATGGTATTCAAATGAGAGATGTCAGATAACTTACCTTGGGTGTGTTACAGGTCTTTCAGTGGGTGGTGCAGTTTTTTTTTAATAAAGTACCTGTTTGTTTGACAAGTGAGTACCAGGTGATCATCGTCTAAGTTGTGTGCATTCCAGAAAAATCTGTGGACCAAGATTAAGGGGATATTAAACAGCATCTTGACAGGAGTGCCTTCCCTTCACTACTTCCATCCTAAACTGAAATCTTGCTTCAATTCAAACCCATCCCCTCTCATTACTCTCAATGCTGGATAGCTGCTCTGCCCAGGCAGGTAGGGTGAACAGTCTGCATGGATTCTTGCTGTTTCTGCCTACTGTCCTAGAGACTGCCTGGAAGCTGCACCATTGTCCACCCGTTGCTTGCATAGTTCCAGCTCAAGGTCCTGGGAGAAAAGAGCATGAGCACTTTGCAGACAGTGGTTCTGTAGCCACTACAGCAGTACCTTGGTTGTCGAACTTTATCCGTTCCGGGAGTCCGTTCGATTCCCGGAACTGTTCAAAAATCAAGGTGCGGCTTCCGATTGGCTGCAGGAGCCTCCTGCACTCAATCGGAAGCCGCAGAAGCCACGCTGGTAGTTCAGCTTCCAAAAGATGTTTGCAAATTGGAACACTTCCAAGTTTGTGGCGTTTGGGAGCCGATTTGTTTGGGAGCCAAGCCGTTCAACAACCAAGGTACCACTGTATTGGATTTTGAGCACCAGCATGTCTGACTCCCCTTCTAACTCCAGGTTTGTGACCTTCCTGAAAATTCTCCTCCACGGTTTATGAAACTTAAGAGTCTAATCCTATTGAGGCTAAAGTAAGTCCCATTAAATGCAGTGGGACTTATGCCTAAGTACATTTGTATAGGACTGCAGCCCAGGTGACAGCATAGTTGGGCTGTCAATTATACAGATCACTGGTCTATAGTGATATGATGCTTAGATCACTGTGGAGTGCTCTACATAGGGCTGCCTTTGAAGGGTACTTTAACTGGTCCAGAATACTGAAGCCAGGCTAATGGGGGCTGCATATAAGATGCACATGACTCTTTACTTGAAACGACTGTGCTGGCTTCTATTTTGTTGCCAGGCCAAATTCAATGTTTGAGCTTTAAAGTCCTTTAGGAAACTGCCTGCTTACTGTCTCCTGTGTGCCCCACTTCCCCCCAAATATGCTTAGCTGGGACAAGAGCCCTGGAACTGCTTTTCAAAGGCGGTTCATCCTCCCCTTCATTATGTCTATTTCTTTTACATTGCAAAAATTGAAATGCAGTTTCTGTTTCTATAGATTGTAAGCCTAAAGGCAGGACCTGTCTTATCATTGTCACTTGTAAATTGCTCTGGGAGCCTATTTTTGGTTGAAGAGTGGGATAAAAATGCAATAAAAAAAATTCTAATGGCCTTACGTAGGATGGTCACAACCTTCCTTTTTTAGGAACCCTTTGGATCCCTAAGTGGTTGCTTCCTTTTTGACATGATTCTAATTGCTACCATTAAGTTGTTCTTGATAGCTGTTTGTACTTCTCCTCTCTCTCTCTCTCTGCTGTTTTGGCTTTTATGGCTGTTTTAGTGTATTTTTGTAATGGAAAATTGTTTTGAATTGTGGGTAAGCTATGTGAAATTACTTAACTTCTTAAAATATGTGCTCTACTGTTGAGCTCCAGAACTTCACATCTACATCACATTTAAGCTGGAAGAATAACGGATTACAGTTACAGTAAAAGACTTACTACCCGTGAGATGTGTTAGAATACAGGTTAACTGTAAATATTAACATTAAGATTATCCTAGAGCTTTTGTACTCATGGGCCATGATGCAGGAAAGCAGGAGCACATTCATTAATTTTATCAAGCAAGTATATAGACTAAGATATGTACATTTTGACTTGTATGCTACTGAAAAAAAGAAAGAAAACGGAAGAGTCAGCGAAGAAACATGGAATATATCTCTGGAGGCTATGTATGCCTGGTGGTACCAGTGTGGTGTAGTGCTGGAAGAGGACTTGGAAGACCCGGGTTCAAATCCCCATTCAGTCACAAAGCTCACTGGGTGCGACCTCGCCCTGGGTCCCTGTCTCTCAGTCTCAGTCTTGCTGTGAGGATAAAATTGGAAAAAATGGAGAAGCATGAATGTCATCTTGAGCTCTCTGGAAGAAAGGTGAGATATAAATGTAATAAATAAATATGAAAGGTGCTAACCCAGCTATTGTGGACATTGCAGAGATACAACTATTGTAGGTAGCTGTGTTGATCCATTAGAGAGGAAAAACCACCAAGAAGCCACACACAGTACGGTCTGCAGCATTGTTACGACCAACTGACTTATGTCAGTAAGCTTTCAAGTAGCCAGAACTGTTCAACAGGCTGGATGTTAATACAAAACGGGTGGGGAAAAGGCTGGAGGTTTTTGTTTGCTTAGTATTTAATTATTACATATCTATTCTGTTCCCTCCTCCCAGAGGAACCCAGAGCGGACAGTAGCAAAGTAGTAAAACAAACAATTTAAACAAAAACGTATTTAAAACATTTTAACACAGCTAAGCGCATTCCACACATTGGGTGCTACATGTATCTTGATGTTAGAGCCATGGCTGTTGGTACACTATTACTTATTATTAATCTATGGAATTTATTTATTTTCCTATTTACATGCCGCCCTTCACCCGATGATCACAAAGTGGCTTACAGTATAAAAAACTAAAAAACCACTTAATAAAAAACGAAACAACTAAAAATCAAAATTTAAAAACCCACACAAAGTCACCCACCCCCTGGATGAGCAGCTGTCTTGAAAAGTAGCAAAACCTGATGCTACCGGCTTGATTCCCTGAGAAACTTTCATTGATTCCGACTCCCAACATTTCAGATTAGATTTTGTTAAGAGGTGCGGACATGACCAAAAGTAAAACGACGACGCATAAGAAATATAAACCACAAAGCATCACAGCCGGGAAGGACAAAAGGCCCAAAGGAGCAGAACAACAGAATAGCAGAGATTCCATTTACAAATATGCAAAAATAATTCTCTACCCGCGAGAGCCACCGTTGTTGAGAATAGAGGCTCTATGCAGTGTCTTAAGCGAGCCAGGCATGTGCCTATCTATGCAGGGACACTGGAGACACATGCTGTGCCTCCATATTCCAAGAAACCCCAAACTCCTTCGAGCTCTGCCGATTCTTTTAGCCCACGAGGTGCCTTTATAAGGAGGGCAATTTGCCAAACCCTAAAGTAACGGAAGAAAAAGATCCCGAAACACCAGACAATTCCTATTATTTATTTATTCGAGCCATTTTGACTGAAGTTTCGAAACATTAGAGGAGCCGAAGAGCCAGCGAGCCACCCCTCCCTTCCAGAGGACGAAAAGAAGGCAACGCGTTAGTGCCTACGCCCGCCATCTCCCCAACTGCCTCCGAGCCAAAGAGCAGCAACGCAGCCCGGCGCCTCGCACGAGTGGAACCCCTTCTCAGCCAATCACAAAGCGGGGACGGAGCGGAGCAGGCAGTCTTTGAACTCCCACCGTTCGACGAAGCCCTTGGAGGGTGACGAGCGTTCCCCGCCCACTTGGGTCGACCCCGCCCTCACTCTGCAAACCCCGCCCCTCCATGCTACGCCCCGCCCCCTGGCGCCGTCGCATCATCCTGCCTGCTCGGCTGGAAAAGCGGCGCTTTGCGGTAGGAGCGGGAGCGCGCGCGCACGGACGCTGGCTGACGGACGGGGGCGCGCTCTCAGGTTCCCTCGGACGGTGTCCGGAGGTGCCCAAACACCATCCGTTCCCCTCAGAGCGGCGAGGCCTGGGGGGGGAAAAAAAGCGAAGCTCTAAAAGGAGGGGCGGAGAGGAGAGAAGTAGTTGCGGCGAGGGCGGCGGCAATGTCCGCGAGGAGCGGCGAGGGGCGCGCGGCGGCGGCGTTGCTGCGGGCGACCGTCTCCGAGGCGCGGGGCCTGCACCGCCACCGCCGCCACTACTACTACCACCACCTTCCTGCTGCTTCTGCTGCCGCTCCACTCCTCTTCACTCCTCGCAGCTGGGCTGTGGCCAGGGACTGAGCGCGGGGGGAGGCCGAGGCCGGGCGGGGAAGAAGTGAGCCGGTGCGGAGTTGCCTCGGGGGGCAGCCGAGGCTCCCGTCGCCTGAGCATGGGAATCCTCTTCGCTCGGATATGGAGGCTGTTCAACCACCAAGGTGAGAGAGAAAGGCAGGCTCGGTCTCCGGCTTCTCCCGAGTCCGTGCGGAGCTGCCGCTCGTCGCGTAGCCGAGGGAGGCCGACGGCGGGCGGACGGGCTTCGGGGTGTGAGGCGCCGCTTCTGCCTTCCTGGTGGCGCCCGAGGTCAAGAGAGCGAGGAGTTGTGGGGGCAAAGGGGGAGCCCCGAAGGCACCTGAGGCAGCAGCTTCAGGGGCGTCCCCCCCCTCCGCAGGGCTGAGCATCTGCTATGGTCACCTTTCCCTTACGTGGGATCAAAGTGCGGGCACAACTCACCTAACAGCTGAATACACTTGTTCCCTAGCGCAGGGGGGGGGGGCAAGGCGAAAAAAGGCTGCTTTCTTTCTCTTGGTTCGGGTTGTGAAAAGGAAAGCGGGTGGGGGAAGGAAGCGCGCAGAACTATTTTCCTGTGTGTACGGGAGCCGCTCTCGCTTAAGCGAATGTAGGGAAAAGGGCAATGCTGGGTCTCGCCTCAAAGGCCAGCTGTGGAAGAGGGGGGAAAGATACTGAGAATGCAAGTGAAGTGTTTTGAGCAGTCAAAACGTGCTGTAAAAAAATACTAGAATTAGCCGTTGAGTGGCGATGGGTTCAGAGAAATGCAGCAAGGGGAGCGCGTCTGACTGGTATGTGCGGTGAAAGGAAGGTGGGAAGAACGACTTAGCAGCATGTGTTGTAGGAGGGTAATGATTGTTTTTTAAACAGCTGGTGGCATTGACCCTAATGGTGGGAAATTGGGGAGATTAGATTGGGCATCTAGTGAGAAGCTGCCTTACAGCTGATTGTGTTCTTGTGGTGCGTTTGATTGAGGGAGAATTAAGTATTGCTCAGAACTGAGAAGTCTGCACCTAATTTTCTGTTATTAATTGTGCAGTGTTGTACCTACTTATATCTTTCAGTGCTTGCCAAATGCAGAACTCTTTTGAGAACCTCGTTATTGGGTTGTTGTTTTTATTTTTGATTATGTATTTTGTGATTTTATATTTTGATTTTATAATATTAATAATTAATAAGAATTTATTACTTATATCCTGCCCATCTGGCTGAGTTTCCCCAGCCACTCTTGTGAACCGCCCTGAGACCTCTGGGTATAGGGCAGTATATAAATACAATAAACAATCATAATACAGTGGTACCTCGGGTTACATACGCTTCAGGTTACAAACTCCACTAACCCAGATAGTGCTTCAGGTTAAGAACTTTGCTTCAGGATGAGAACAGAAATCGTGCTCCGGCAGCGCGACAGCAGCAGGAGGCCCCATTAGCTAAAGTGGTGCTTCAGGTTAAGAACAGTTTCAGGTTAAGAACAAACCTCCGGAATGAATTAAGTACTTAACCCGAGGTACCACTGTAATGATAAATACTTGATGAGCTTGTGGAGATTCTCTGGCTGGAAGGAGAGCCTGCAGGGGAAGAGAGGTCCCAAGAAGTAATACTTTCCAGTGGCAAGAGTGATGGAAGGTAGGCTGCATGCGCACTGTATATTTAACACACATTTCAGCACAAAAAATCCTGGGCACTGTAGTTTACCTTTCACACAGCTACAGTTCCTAGCACCTTCAACAAGTTACAGTTCTCAGAAATCTTTGGGATAAATGTGCTTTAAATATATGATGTGGATGCATTCTTATGTTTTCATCCTTTGTGTTCTGAGAAAGGGGCATGTCACACTGTCTCTTTATAGGCTTTGAGCTCTGCTTTCTGAGCAGGTGACACCTGAAACCATCTTGGAGAGCTGAAGAGTTGGTTGTCTTGTTTCCCCTTCATCAATAATGGAAAATCTGTAAGGGAACTGAGATGATAATAGGCTGTGTGGAGGAGTTAGGCAGCTAAGAGTTCCATTTTACCTGCATACCAGTGCAAAGACAGCACCACAGCTTATACCAAAGCTATAAGGCATACAATGTAAGGGTTTTGTTTAAGCTGTTATGACTTTGACACTTATGGAGCAATTCCCTGCCAGTAGGTATACCTGAGCTGCAAGGACTATATATGTGTACAGTGACAACAAACCTATTTTAAAGTACTAATTAACTATGTTTCTTACCACTGGACAAGGCTATACTTGTTGGTAAGCTCTTTGCTGTTATATGTCTGGTTTGAGTCTCTCTCAGAACAGTTGTTTTTCCTTTGACAGACCACTGAATACTACAGCAGTCATAGGGTGGTATGCAACATGGTATTCACCTGTCATTGAAATCAATGCACTGTAGAGGAAAGATACACACTGTTAAACCTCTGCTAGAAACTGAGATATGAAAGCTAGGAGCTAAATGGCACCTTAAACCTAGGTTATGAGTGCAACAACGGAATGTCTAGGCATGCTTTTTAAATAACAATAATACAAAGCTGAAAATGAATGAACTGCAGCTAAAATCTTATGTTCATTTTTCACATGGTCTAGTCCTCATTTGCAAAAAAAACCAAAGCCATGCTTCTCCAGCCCGCCCCCTAATATTCTTAAGAAGGTCTCTTCTTCAGTCATTAGAGAGTGACTGGAAGTAGGGAGGCAGGAAAGGGTCCTCCTTTCCTTCCACTGTGCAGTTTTAATCTGAAATCTTAGGCACAGTACTGTGTCCAGAGCTCAGATACTGCTTGCACTAATGAAATTTCCTGTTGCAAAATGCTCCCAGAGCAATAGGATTTTTGAACACTGTGTTGAACACATTACTATAATCCAACCTGGACATAGGATTCTTTATTAATCATTCATCTCTGAACATTTTCTTCCTAAGTCTGAAACAAGTTCAGACTATATATATATTTTCAAACATAGGAAGGAAAGTTAGAATTTGCAGTTAAAGAGCTGAATGATTAATAAAGACTCCTGTGTCGCTATATGAGCCATTACTTCCTTGCCTTGGGAGAAAGCTGGTCATTTGAGACAAGTGTAGCTACCGTTTCTTGTGGTTGTTAGCACATTTCCTGTAGGTCATACTGTAACTAGTATGATTGCTTTTGAGTGTAACAAAATAGCTAGCTGGTGTGTACTAATTGAACTACAGTTATTGTTCTGTTTACAAAATGCAATATTAAATAGACAGAATTCAACTATGAACTCGGTAAATTAGTGTTAAGATACAGTATAAGTAATTTTCCATTCAACTTTGTAGGGCTTTGCATTTTTAAGTTTCTTTTCCCAAATTGAGAAGATTAAAGGTGCACGTGAGCTTAGATGTAAAGTATGCAGTGCTTTGACAGTGTGAACATGAAACATGAGTGCCCCTAAAACTTAAGCATAATATGCCAACCAGGCCAATGTAACCTTAAGTATCAAAGACATGGTAAAAATATTGTCAAGATACCTGGGGTTTTTCCAGGCTTGCTTGCACTTCTCTATTGATGCATGAATGGACATTCTTGCAAAACCTTTGCCCCACTGACCTTATCAGTTCACTATCTTTGTGTGCTGGGGAGATGGAGCTTTCTTGATTGAATCCACCGTGGAATCTGCTGGTGAAGGTCAGGAAATAACATTTAATAATAACGGAGGAGGGGTGGGGAGTGGAGGGCTCCTTTGTGCAGCAGAATGCAAACAATCATTTGATGTTTTCAGGTTTTTCCATAGTTCTTACAAGTACTGTTTGTGAAATTTCAAGGAGCTGTTCCCAACCCCCACCCAATGCTGTATCTTCATATACACAAGATTGGTGATTTCTGGTGTGTGGAAATCAATTTATATGCATGAGGATTGTTCCTTGCTGCACTGGGGTTATGGTATATAAAATGGAGCACTCACTGAAACAACTTTCTATGTTATGTAGCTCTGTCTAGTCTTAACTGATCTGTCAGAAAGCAGGAGAACTTACTGTGGCCTGATTGGAAAACTCCAAAATTGCTTACTTTACAAAAAGCTGATGTAATTTCAGTGTTGCTTCAAATACAAGGGCCTCTGGCTGCTTTCAAAGAGCTTTTAAAATTAACTGGGGACTAGGGCTTACCATCAAAGATTTTATTTATACTTCCATTTAAACAGTTCTTCAGTTAAATTTGAATATATTTGCACATTATCAAATCCCCAATAAAGATAGTTTTTTGAGGACACCGTTACCACTGCTTGAAAGGAAGGAATATTGAATCTATTCTCTCTCCCTCCCAATATACAGTGGTGCCTCGCAAGACGGATGCCTCGCAAGACGGAAGACTCGCTAGACGAAAGAGTTTTCCGTTTTGGAGGTGCTTCGCAAAACAAATCTCCTATAGGCTTGCTTCGCAAGACGAAAATGTCTTGCGAGTTCCTGCGGGTTTTTTTCCCTCCCCCTTTTTCTAAGCCGCTTATCAGCTGATCCGATAAGCCGCTAATAGCGCTAATCCGCTAATCCGTCAATGGGCTTGCTTCGCAAGGCGAAAAAACCGCTAGACGAAGAGAATCACAGAACGGATTCTTTTCGTCTTGCGAGGCTCCACTGTAGTAATTTTTTGACTTTCAAATAGTGGACTCTTCCATGGCAGGGAACGTTCTCTAAAAGACAGAATGCCTGCTACTGATTCCCCCCTCCCACAACTTGCAGGGGTTTGTGTGTGTTCTCTCAATTCATGTGGCATGAAGCTGAAATACCACAGGCATGGCCAGTTCATCATGTGAATTGAGTATATGCCCTAAAACAGGCTTCCTCAAACTCGGCCCTCCAGATGTTTTGAGACTACAGTTCCTGTCAGATGGCAAAGGTGGTTGCTCATGAGTAACCAGGCAGGACTCCAACCTGTCTTTTACAGGTTTTATTTAGGTGCAAAACTATTCACAGTTCAGAACCCCAAAGTTCATGTCTGCCTCAATCACTAGCAGAATTCGGGATTGCTTGTTTCCAGGACCTCCCCCAACATAAAAGTCTCGTTACGCCCAGCCTTTTCCTTCCCTCTTTGCGCTTTAGACTTCTGCGCAAGGTGGGCGACGGAAGGGACGTGCTTCCCTCCTGGCCGGGTTGGCAAGGAGCGATGCTGAGGCTCCCACCAGCATCCTCTGGTTCTTTCACCTCTTCTTCACTGGAGGTGGGGCTTTCCTCATCACCAGAAGAGGAACTGCTTCGCAAGATTTTCAGAGGCTCCCTGTAGCACAACTGCCCCTCTGTTTCCTGCCCCTGTTCCGATGGCAGTTCCCTGACAGTTCCCATCATCCCTGACCACTGGTCCTGCTAGCTAGGGATCATGGGAGTTGTAGGCCAAAAACATCTAGAGGGCCAAGTTTGAGGAAGCCTGCCCTAAAACATCTTTTCAGATGCCCAAGTATTTTGTGGTAGATACACGAGCCTCCTTGGCAGATGTTAATATGGAAAGGGCTTTCTGAAGGTAAAAACTGAGAAAAGCAATATCTCAAAAGCCAAGACAGCTATAAAAAGTAAGCAAACATTCCTTTAGGCTTAGCCCAATCCATAATTAAATCAGTTGTGGAAAATTTTAATCTAATTCTTTCGTTGATTTAGCTACTGATTAAATCATGCAACCTTACTAGAAACCTTAGATTGCCAAAAGAAATAAATAACTCACTCTAGTTGCTAATCAATTAGTATAGGCACTTAAGACCCCCCCTCCTTCTTTGCCATGCTGCAGATCTTTTGTTCCAAGTGCCTCCTCATCATTCATCCTGCCAGCAATACAATATAATTCTCAAACTTCAGTATAGATACTAATGTTTTGGTGGGAGTCAGGAGAGTTCCCTTTGATTTTTTAAACAATATTGTGCTGTTGTGCAGTAGAGTTTAATATTCCCTATTGCTAGAAACATTCTGCAAAACTCGACACTATTGATTTAGAAATATTTAGCTTGTCCTTCTATAACATTTTCTCCCATTTTTCCCACTTCCCTTAAGTGCATCAGTGTGGTGTATTTTATGTTGAAGTAAACACTGGCCTGGTTTGCATATATTTATACCACAATCCCTTAAAAATTCCACCAATTTCCACTAAAGCCCTCATGTCCTATCTGGTGGCTTGCCTCTACTGCATGTTAAACAAAAATGCTTGGCATTACTCTTTTGAAAGCAGGAAGAAGAAACTTTGAAATCCTGCCTGGTGCAGAACAAGTCCTTTAGCAAGTATGGGAAGATTATTATTTGTTTTTGTATGATTAATAAAGTAGTCCTTCTGAAAAGGAACTTGGCACACAATGATTATCTTATTATTTATTTACTGAAGCCCTGCCTTTCCAGCTTTAAGATCTACAAGGTGCCTGAACAACAAAACAATTACAAACATTGTGGTGGTATACATAGAGATATGTGGCATGAAGCTTCCCGTAACTTGTATAGGTTGTTGAATACTGCATGAGAGACCAGGGGTGCCAACTCGAATAAAATATTGCGGGGGCCCAGGTAAGCCCCGCCCTGCATAATCAATCATATGATGCAGTGCACGCACACCATTTGAATGGGAATGCCAGTCAACTTTGTGGGGGCCCAGCCCCCTCAAATATTTTATTGTGGGGGCTGAAGCCCCCACAGCCCTTAGGAGGTGGCGCCTATGTGAGAGACTTAATATAGTATGAAAGACTGATACCAGTATACTGTAAGGCCCTGCTTGGGAGGGAGAAGGGGAGGAAGTAGCCATGTTATTGCTTGTATGGCACTGTATTACCAGGTAGAGGTGAGTGAGTGAGCTGGTTGTATATTTACATTTAATGTTGCCAGGGGTTTTTTTTTAATGCCAGATGTATGCTTAATGACAAGTGGTTGGTTGGGGATTAGCTGTGTTATGGTTATGGTTGGTAAGAATGGTTGAGAGTATGTGAGAGGGTGCTCAGGGAGATGTTACTGTGGGAGATATTGGGGGGGCCTAACTCACCTTGTTTAGCTGCTAATGATGCTTTAATATGTGGAATTGTATTGCATTTTTGTATTGGTATTTGTCCTTGTGTTTTTTATGTTTGAGATAATGGACCAGAGACAGCTAACAGATCCCACTAGTGGAAGTCTGCACAAAGATTTCTGCTAGAGCAGAAGGGCTTAATCCTACCTCCTCCTCCTACACTCATCCCAATTGGTTCTGGACAGGTGGGAGAACCCCCAGAACTCGGGGGGGGGGGGAGAAGTGGGGAAATCACTTCACCAGGCAAGCGGAAATGCTTGCACAAATGGGAGAGATCTCCTAAGCGCTATGTTGAATTCCTCCCAATATTTTGCTTTCTTGTTTGCATGCTGCCTTTAAATGAAGGTGTTTTTTGAGCTTCATTCACAATGTTTTATTTTGATCTTTTATAATGTTATACTTAATGTTTAAAGATAAACTGTAGATAACTTGGATTTCCTTTGGAAATGTGTGATGCAATATATAAATTATCTAAACAAATAACTAGCTCCTTGTTTGCTCTCTTTTTTCCCCTCCCTCCAGAGCACAAAGTGATCATTGTTGGCCTTGATAATGCAGGAAAAACAACCATTCTTTATCAGTTGTAAGTATGAAGTCATATGAACAGGTGACTAAAACTGCTTTTCCAGATCAGGCAAACTTTTCTTGTTACCTGCCAGTAGTCAGCCAAATTCCACAGGACCTGACATCCAAATGCAATGCACTCTCAGGAAATTGTTAGACATTATAACAAATTGTAAGAAATTTCCATTGATTCCTGTGGGGGAATTTCTAATGCCTTCCTGATCCCAAATGACAAGAAACCTGAGAAAACCCTCTGAAACTACACCTTTGAAACTTTAATACCACATATGTAATATTGAGGTAGGGGGGATACTTGAGATTACCATTATAATGGTATTGTGTAGGCATCATTCAGAGCCAGATTTCGTGATTTGGAGAATGCTGTGTGGTACAGCTCTCACTGGCCCATATCACTTCAGCTTATAGGTGTGGCATTGCATACCTGAGTGCTCCTACATTTAGAAGAGAATTGCATGCCCTGCATCAAAGGCATGTCAAGAAGGCAATGGTAGAATCTTTATCTCCAACACATTTTCTGAGAGAAAAGCTATGCAATTAGGCAGTTTTGGTTCTGGCACTGGTTTAAGGAATAGGGAATCGAAAGAAAATCTTGTTAGAAAGACAGTGCATATTTTAAATGATATAAATCTTTCCTTCTGCCTACCCAGGAATCTCAGTTTGGATTTAGGCATGAAACAGGTCTAGGCAACAGTCAGGTTTTGTTTTTTAAAAAATGGGTATCGGATATTGCTGCTTTGTGCCAGAGCCCTAGCTGTACACTGATAACCTTCAGCACCTAGCAGAGACTAATTCAGCCTGCAACTTCCATCTTGTAACTGAGTCTAAATGCAGCTTCCATGCCACAGCATCCAGCCTACTTCTTGTACTTCTGTACATCCTTTCCCACCTGGCCCATACCCTGTTTTTGTTCTAATATCTCACACCATGAAGTATTTTAGGGAACTTGAAAGCTTGCTAATTATTTTGTGAAAATTAGTAGGTTCCAATATAAATATTGACAAACTCCGGATTTTGGAGTTCTAAATTGCATGGTATTTCATGCTACCTTGAATGTCTCCAAAAAGCAGCTATACTGAGGTTCTGGAGATATGCCAACCTCTTAAATTTAGTTGCTGAATCAAGTGAAAACTCTTAAATTAGTTAAGTGTCTTATTGAAATTAAATTCCTAAAAGGTTTTCTCCTAAAAGTAATAACAGTTTTGCTTGGAATTGTGAACAACATTGTCTTCTGCCAAGTTAAGTGTGATAGCCCATATTTTCTTCTTCTGACCTTGTAACGTGGTAACTGTTTACTGATACACTGAGTCTGTAGTTTACACAGTCCAAATATGCTTAATGCAAATATGATCCAAATTTTCTTGAAGCTGCACCCACATGAGCAGTTTGACATGTGACTCAGTGCACCCTGGACATAGCTGCAACATACCAGAGTTGTGTTTGCAGTTTACACTGGCAGTTTGATAAAAATGCTGCTTGGGGGTATTGTGTTGTCTGTACCTAGGATATGCTATGTCACATTTTGATCTCAAAGCAACTACAAGCATAACTGCAGCTGAATGCAGCTCAGACTGCAGAACAGAAAGAAATCTAGACCAAGGAGACCGAGGCAGAACATACATCATTCTTACATTTTCTTCTCCTTCCTTTGCAGTTCTATGAATGAAGTAGTGCATACCTCTCCAACCATTGGAAGCAATGTAGAGGAGATTGTTGTTAATAATACACGTTTTCTTATGTGGGATATTGGAGGCCAAGAATCACTTCGATCTTCATGGAACACATACTATACAAACACTGAAGTAAGAATTTGTATAATATAATGCAGCTGGGGATAATTTCATGCAGACCTTTAAAGCAGAATTCAGCCAAAATTACCGGTAATGCTTGTCTTCTTGAGATCAACAAGGAGAGTAAAGGGTTTGCATTGGCAGTATCATGCCCTTAGTTATTAAGGGAATATATATATATATATATATATATATATATATATATGCAGGTTTTGGTGTCCTCGGGTGTCTTCCCGTGTAAAAGTTGGGGTGTCTAGGCGACGTTTCGACGAGGTCTCACTCGTCATCTTCAGGCTGGTGCTTTCGGCTTCTTGTTACTGGAACAGAGCGGGATCTCAGTGTTTGAGTTCCTATAAATACTGTAGAGGGGTGTGGTGTATTGCCTCAAAAGTTCTGGGCAGAGGGGAAGTTCCCAGGCTAGTGTTCTTTTCTTCTTTTGTTCCTTAATTACTTGAGGGATATCTTGAGTGATTTCTTGAGTGATATTCTGAGTACCACTTAGGTGGGTCATTAGGTGTGGATTAGTTGCTAAAGCCTTCGTGTCTTGACCTCTTGAATTTGTGAAGAGTTTTTCTGGGAAGATGGCTGTACTGCACTTAGTTGTGCTTTGGCTTGGCTTCGTGTATAGGGGCGAGCTGTGGTTTTGTGCCCTGTGCCAGCCAGATCTGTGTAGGGATTGCAGGGGGGTGCAGCATCCGGAGTTGCCACTATGGTTTGGTTACTGGATGGTGTCTGTAATTTATCTGTGGAGAGGGTCTGGGTTTGGGTCTGGTGTGGTTGATTGGTGGTGGCGTTCTGTGTGCCTCTGGATCTGGTGTCGGTTTTTGTGGGGAGGTTTTTGTGGGGAGGTTTTTGTGTTCATCTCCAGAACCAAACGCCTGGCTGACAAAGACCACTTGACAACTGAGTTACAGAATCTCTCAAATGTGTTAATCGCCAATGGATACCAGCAAAACAGGGTTAAGAAGCTAATCCAAAAAGAAACACCCCCCAAAAACCAAGACACGGAAGAAAACAATGGCATGGCCCTCCTTCCTTATATCAAGGGCACTACAGATAAAATTAGCAAAATCCTCCATAAACACAATATCAAAACAGCCTTTTGCACCAACCAAAAAATAGCCAATATCCTCAGAAACCCCAAAGATAAAATCCAGTTGGAAAACCAAGGGGTCTATGAAATACCCTGCAAAGTCTGCCCAGCCACGTACATTGGACAAACAAACAGACGAATAAATGCACGTATCGCAGAACACAAGAATGCCGTCAAAAAAGAAGAAAAATCTTCCTCTCTTTTCCAACACATGAAAGAAACAGGACACGAAATTAATTTTGCAGATTCCAAATTGCTCTTTAACATGGAACATCACCACAAGAGAATAATCATGGAAGCCATCGAGATAGAGAAACACCCTCACAACATGAACAAGCGTGACGACACGTCCCGCCTGCCAGACATCTGGAAATTAGCCCTCCCCACAAAAACCGACACCAGATCCAGAGGCACACAGAACGCCACCACCAATCAACCACACCAGACCCAAACCCAGACCCTCTCCACAGATAAATTACAGACACCATCCAGTAACCAAACCATAGTGGCAACTCCGGATGCTGCACCCCCCTGCAATCCCTACACAGATCTGGCTGGCACAGGGCACAAAACCACAGCTCGCCCCTATACACGAAGCCAAGCCAAAGCACAACTAAGTGCAGTACAGCCATCTTCCCAGAAAAACTCTTCACAAATTCAAGAGGTCAAGACACGAAGGCTTTAGCAACTAATCCACACCTAATGACCCACCTAAGTGGTACTCAGAATATCACTCAAGAAATCACTCAAGATATCCCTCAAGTAATTAAGGAACAAAAGAAGAAAAGAACACTAGCCTGGGAACTTCCCCTCTGCCCAGAACTTTTGAGGCAATACACCACACCCCTCTACAGTATTTATAGGAACTCAAACACTGAGATCCCGCTCTGTTCCAGTAACAAGAAGCCGAAAGCACCAGCCTGAAGATGACGAGTGAGACCTCGTCGAAACGTCGCCTAGACACCCCAACTTTTACACGGGAAGACACCCGAGGACACCAAAACCTGCATTCCTGTACCCGTGAAAATCTACGAAAACAAATATCTCACCTCTACGGGGAGGAAACCTTCCAGCTGACAAGAACCTACGAGAAACTAGAAATCCGAAGAGCCACCATCTTATGTGATCTCTTGTTCCTACGCAACTGCCGAGACAACAACTTAATTCCCACATGCTTCCAACTTAAATTCCACTCTAAAACCCCAGCTACCGAAAGGATCCTGAAACGAACTGAACTATCCCTAATCAGAAACGAACTACATAAGAAAAGATACCTACTAAACCAAACCAACAAAGATCTGCTCACTCTTCACCTCAAACTCTGTAACAAAATCCACCCTGCACTCTGGGACAAATGCAAACAACTAGCCGTCTGGAGAGCTGAAACTGAGACCTCACATAAGACAGACACACACACCAACAAACTCCACAAACTAGAGAGACGCCAGAAGCCCAGCCACCCTCCACAACAACCCATGAAACAAACAGTACATAACATATCAGACAGGATCCTCACCTCAACTGAAACCAAAGTACTCTCCAAAGGTTTCAACTTTGCAGTTACCCCGAGACGCATCCCCACGGAAAACATCATATGCGGAGTCGAAGCTAGCCTAACCAAAATCAACCCAGATGAAGCCAATAAAATCAGACTTGAAGTCACCAACATCCTCTGCTCCAGCAAACCACCCAGAAGCAATTTACACAAAGAAGAACAGAAAGCACTCACCAACCTGAGGAAAGACAACAACATAATCATTCTCCCAGCAGACAAAGGTAATGCCACTGTTGTGATGAACACATCGGACTACCAAGCAAAACTATCAAATCTACTCCAAGACCCTACCTACCAACCTATAAAAACAGATCCCACCACCTATCTGGAAAAAACCACCAAATCCAAAATAAAAGCCTCTCCTATCAGTGAAGAAATCCAGCTAAGAATCATCCCCAGAGAAAAATCATCCAGATGCCCCAAACTCTACGGCCTCCCCAAGATACACAAAGAAGGAACACCACTCAGACCAATAGTCAGCTCCATAGGCTCACCTCTACAAAATCTCGCTAAATTTCTCGCTAAGCAACTTCAGCCCTATGCAGAATCCATCTCTTCACACGTTACAAACTCCTTCCAGTTCATAGAAACAATAAAGAAGCAAAACCTACATCCCGATGACCTACTTGTGAGCTTCGATGTTGTATCTCTCTTCACACAAGTGCCCATTAATGAAGCCTTGACAGCCATTCAAAACAAATACAATCCCCCCGAATACATCCTGGACCTGACCAACCACTGCCTAACCAACACGTACTTCATCCACAATGGACAAAGATACAAACAGATAGAAGGAGCACCTATGGGATCACCCCTCTCACCGGTCATCGCAAATCTGTACATGGAACACTTTGAAACCAATGCTTTAGACAAGTCAGAACACAAACCCAAACTTTGGCTCAGATATGTTGACGACACCTTTGTAATTTGGCCACACGGGAAAGAAAAACTAGATAGCTTCCTCACACATCTCAACAGCCTACACCCCAAAATACAATTCACTATGGAAATAGAAGCCAACAACCAGCTTCCCTTCCTTGACGTCCTAATCTACAAAAAACCTGATGGCTCCCTAGGACACACTATCTACCGGAAAAAAACACACACCAACCGCTACTTACATGCTCAATCACACCACCACCCTGCACAAATAAACTCCGTAGCCAAGACCCTCATCTCCAGAACCAAACGCCTGGCTGACAAAGACCACTTGACAACTGAGTTACAGAATCTCTCAAATGTGTTAATCGCCAATGGATACCAGCAAAACAGGGTTAAGAAGCTAATCCAAAAAGAAACACCCCCCAAAAACCAAGACACGGAAGAAAACAATGGCATGGCCCTCCTTCCTTATATCAAGGGCACTACAGATAAAATTAGCAAAATCCTCCATAAACACAATATCAAAACAGCCTTTTGCACCAACCAAAAAATAGCCAATATCCTCAGAAACCCCAAAGATAAAATCCAGTTGGAAAACCAAGGGGTCTATGAAATACCCTGCAAAGTCTGCCCAGCCACGTACATTGGACAAACAAACAGACGAATAAATGCACGTATCGCAGAACACAAGAATGCCGTCAAAAAAGAAGAAAAATCTTCCTCTCTTTTCCAACACATGAAAGAAACAGGACACGAAATTAATTTTGCAGATTCCAAATTGCTCTTTAACATGGAACATCACCACAAGAGAATAATCATGGAAGCCATCGAGATAGAGAAACACCCTCACAACATGAACAAGCGTGACGACACGTCCCGCCTGCCAGACATCTGGAAATTAGCCCTCCCCACAAAAACCGACACCAGATCCAGAGGCACACAGAACGCCACCACCAATCAACCACACCAGACCCAAACCCAGACCCTCTCCACAGATAAATTACAGACACCATCCAGTAACCAAACCATAGTGGCAACTCCGGATGCTGCACCCCCCTGCAATCCCTACACAGATCTGGCTGGCACAGGGCACAAAACCACAGCTCGCCCCTATACACGAAGCCAAGCCAAAGCACAACTAAGTGCAGTACAGCCATCTTCCCAGAAAAACTCTTCACAAATTCAAGAGGTCAAGACACGAAGGCTTTAGCAACTAATCCACACCTAATGACCCACCTAAGTGGTACTCAGAATATCACTCAAGAAATCACTCAAGATATCCCTCAAGTAATTAAGGAACAAAAGAAGAAAAGAACACTAGCCTGGGAACTTCCCCTCTGCCCAGAACTTTTGAGGCAATACACCACACCCCTCTACAGTATTTATAGGAACTCAAACACTGAGATCCCGCTCTGTTCCAGTAACAAGAAGCCGAAAGCACCAGCCTGAAGATGACGAGTGAGACCTCGTCGAAACGTCGCCTAGACACCCCAACTTTTACACGGGAAGACACCCGAGGACACCAAAACCTGCATTCCTGTACCCGTGAAAATCTACGAAAACAAATATCTCACCTCTACGGGGAGGAAACCTTCCAGCTGACAAGAACCTACGAGAAACTAGAAATCCGAAGAGCCACCATCTTATGTGATCTCTTGTTCCTACGCAACTGCCGAGACAACAACTTAATTCCCACATGCTTCCAACTTAAATTCCACTCTAAAACCCCAGCTACCGAAAGGATCCTGAAACGAACTGAACTATCCCTAATCAGAAACGAACTACATAAGAAAAGATACCTACTAAACCAAACCAACAAAGATCTGCTCACTCTTCACCTCAAACTCTGTAACAAAATCCACCCTGCACTCTGGGACAAATGCAAACAACTAGCCGTCTGGAGAGCTGAAACTGAGACCTCACATAAGACAGACACACACACCAACAAACTCCACAAACTAGAGAGACGCCAGAAGCCCAGCCACCCTCCACAACAACCCATGAAACAAACAGTACATAACATATCAGACAGGATCCTCACCTCAACTGAAACCAAAGTACTCTCCAAAGGTTTCAACTTTGCAGTTACCCCGAGACGCATCCCCACGGAAAACATCATATGCGGAGTCGAAGCTAGCCTAACCAAAATCAACCCAGATGAAGCCAATAAAATCAGACTTGAAGTCACCAACATCCTCTGCTCCAGCAAACCACCCAGAAGCAATTTACACAAAGAAGAACAGAAAGCACTCACCAACCTGAGGAAAGACAACAACATAATCATTCTCCCAGCAGACAAAGGTAATGCCACTGTTGTGATGAACACATCGGACTACCAAGCAAAACTATCAAATCTACTCCAAGACCCTACCTACCAACCTATAAAAACAGATCCCACCACCTATCTGGAAAAAACCACCAAATCCAAAATAAAAGCCTCTCCTATCAGTGAAGAAATCCAGCTAAGAATCATCCCCAGAGAAAAATCATCCAGATGCCCCAAACTCTACGGCCTCCCCAAGATACACAAAGAAGGAACACCACTCAGACCAATAGTCAGCTCCATAGGCTCACCTCTACAAAATCTCGCTAAATTTCTCGCTAAGCAACTTCAGCCCTATGCAGAATCCATCTCTTCACACGTTACAAACTCCTTCCAGTTCATAGAAACAATAAAGAAGCAAAACCTACATCCCGATGACCTACTTGTGAGCTTCGATGTTGTATCTCTCTTCACACAAGTGCCCATTAATGAAGCCTTGACAGCCATTCAAAACAAATACAATCCCCCCGAATACATCCTGGACCTGACCAACCACTGCCTAACCAACACGTACTTCATCCACAATGGACAAAGATACAAACAGATAGAAGGAGCACCTATGGGATCACCCCTCTCACCGGTCATCGCAAATCTGTACATGGAACACTTTGAAACCAATGCTTTAGACAAGTCAGAACACAAACCCAAACTTTGGCTCAGATATGTTGACGACACCTTTGTAATTTGGCCACACGGGAAAGAAAAACTAGATAGCTTCCTCACACATCTCAACAGCCTACACCCCAAAATACAATTCACTATGGAAATAGAAGCCAACAACCAGCTTCCCTTCCTTGACGTCCTAATCTACAAAAAACCTGATGGCTCCCTAGGACACACTATCTACCGGAAAAAAACACACACCAACCGCTACTTACATGCTCAATCACACCACCACCCTGCACAAATAAACTCCGTAGCCAAGACCCTCATCTCCAGAACCAAACGCCTGGCTGACAAAGACCACTTGACAACTGAGTTACAGAATCTCTCAAATGTGTTAATCGCCAATGGATACCAGCAAAACAGGGTTAAGAAGCTAATCCAAAAAGAAACACCCCCCAAAAACCAAGACACGGAAGAAAACAATGGCATGGCCCTCCTTCCTTATATCAAGGGCACTACAGATAAAATTAGCAAAATCCTCCATAAACACAATATCAAAACAGCCTTTTGCACCAACCAAAAAATAGCCAATATCCTCAGAAACCCCAAAGATAAAATCCAGTTGGAAAACCAAGGGGTCTATGAAATACCCTGCAAAGTCTGCCCAGCCACGTACATTGGACAAACAAACAGACGAATAAATGCACGTATCGCAGAACACAAGAATGCCGTCAAAAAAGAAGAAAAATCTTCCTCTCTTTTCCAACACATGAAAGAAACAGGACACGAAATTAATTTTGCAGATTCCAAATTGCTCTTTAACATGGAACATCACCACAAGAGAATAATCATGGAAGCCATCGAGATAGAGAAACACCCTCACAACATGAACAAGCGTGACGACACGTCCCGCCTGCCAGACATCTGGAAATTAGCCCTCCCCACAAAAACCGACACCAGATCCAGAGGCACACAGAACGCCACCACCAATCAACCACACCAGACCCAAACCCAGACCCTCTCCACAGATAAATTACAGACACCATCCAGTAACCAAACCATAGTGGCAACTCCGGATGCTGCACCCCCCTGCAATCCCTACACAGATCTGGCTGGCACAGGGCACAAAACCACAGCTCGCCCCTATACACGAAGCCAAGCCAAAGCACAACTAAGTGCAGTACAGCCATCTTCCCAGAAAAACTCTTCACAAATTCAAGAGGTCAAGACACGAAGGCTTTAGCAACTAATCCACACCTAATGACCCACCTAAGTGGTACTCAGAATATCACTCAAGAAATCACTCAAGATATCCCTCAAGTAATTAAGGAACAAAAGAAGAAAAGAACACTAGCCTGGGAACTTCCCCTCTGCCCAGAACTTTTGAGGCAATACACCACACCCCTCTACAGTATTTATAGGAACTCAAACACTGAGATCCCGCTCTGTTCCAGTAACAAGAAGCCGAAAGCACCAGCCTGAAGATGACGAGTGAGACCTCGTCGAAACGTCGCCTAGACACCCCAACTTTTACACGGGAAGACACCCGAGGACACCAAAACCTGCATTCCTGTACCCGTGAAAATCTACGAAAACAAATATCTCACCTCTACGGGGAGGAAACCTTCCAGCTGACAAGAACCTACGAGAAACTAGAAATCCGAAGAGCCACCATCTTATGTGATCTCTTGTTCCTACGCAACTGCCGAGACAACAACTTAATTCCCACATGCTTCCAACTTAAATTCCACTCTAAAACCCCAGCTACCGAAAGGATCCTGAAACGAACTGAACTATCCCTAATCAGAAACGAACTACATAAGAAAAGATACCTACTAAACCAAACCAACAAAGATCTGCTCACTCTTCACCTCAAACTCTGTAACAAAATCCACCCTGCACTCTGGGACAAATGCAAACAACTAGCCGTCTGGAGAGCTGAAACTGAGACCTCACATAAGACAGACACACACACCAACAAACTCCACAAACTAGAGAGACGCCAGAAGCCCAGCCACCCTCCACAACAACCCATGAAACAAACAGTACATAACATATCAGACAGGATCCTCACCTCAACTGAAACCAAAGTACTCTCCAAAGGTTTCAACTTTGCAGTTACCCCGAGACGCATCCCCACGGAAAACATCATATGCGGAGTCGAAGCTAGCCTAACCAAAATCAACCCAGATGAAGCCAATAAAATCAGACTTGAAGTCACCAACATCCTCTGCTCCAGCAAACCACCCAGAAGCAATTTACACAAAGAAGAACAGAAAGCACTCACCAACCTGAGGAAAGACAACAACATAATCATTCTCCCAGCAGACAAAGGTAATGCCACTGTTGTGATGAACACATCGGACTACCAAGCAAAACTATCAAATCTACTCCAAGACCCTACCTACCAACCTATAAAAACAGATCCCACCACCTATCTGGAAAAAACCACCAAATCCAAAATAAAAGCCTCTCCTATCAGTGAAGAAATCCAGCTAAGAATCATCCCCAGAGAAAAATCATCCAGATGCCCCAAACTCTACGGCCTCCCCAAGATACACAAAGAAGGAACACCACTCAGACCAATAGTCAGCTCCATAGGCTCACCTCTACAAAATCTCGCTAAATTTCTCGCTAAGCAACTTCAGCCCTATGCAGAATCCATCTCTTCACACGTTACAAACTCCTTCCAGTTCATAGAAACAATAAAGAAGCAAAACCTACATCCCGATGACCTACTTGTGAGCTTCGATGTTGTATCTCTCTTCACACAAGTGCCCATTAATGAAGCCTTGACAGCCATTCAAAACAAATACAATCCCCCCGAATACATCCTGGACCTGACCAACCACTGCCTAACCAACACGTACTTCATCCACAATGGACAAAGATACAAACAGATAGAAGGAGCACCTATGGGATCACCCCTCTCACCGGTCATCGCAAATCTGTACATGGAACACTTTGAAACCAATGCTTTAGACAAGTCAGAACACAAACCCAAACTTTGGCTCAGATATGTTGACGACACCTTTGTAATTTGGCCACACGGGAAAGAAAAACTAGATAGCTTCCTCACACATCTCAACAGCCTACACCCCAAAATACAATTCACTATGGAAATAGAAGCCAACAACCAGCTTCCCTTCCTTGACGTCCTAATCTACAAAAAACCTGATGGCTCCCTAGGACACACTATCTACCGGAAAAAAACACACACCAACCGCTACTTACATGCTCAATCACACCACCACCCTGCACAAATAAACTCCGTAGCCAAGACCCTCATCTCCAGAACCAAACGCCTGGCTGACAAAGACCACTTGACAACTGAGTTACAGAATCTCTCAAATGTGTTAATCGCCAATGGATACCAGCAAAACAGGGTTAAGAAGCTAATCCAAAAAGAAACACCCCCCAAAAACCAAGACACGGAAGAAAACAATGGCATGGCCCTCCTTCCTTATATCAAGGGCACTACAGATAAAATTAGCAAAATCCTCCATAAACACAATATCAAAACAGCCTTTTGCACCAACCAAAAAATAGCCAATATCCTCAGAAACCCCAAAGATAAAATCCAGTTGGAAAACCAAGGGGTCTATGAAATACCCTGCAAAGTCTGCCCAGCCACGTACATTGGACAAACAAACAGACGAATAAATGCACGTATCGCAGAACACAAGAATGCCGTCAAAAAAGAAGAAAAATCTTCCTCTCTTTTCCAACACATGAAAGAAACAGGACACGAAATTAATTTTGCAGATTCCAAATTGCTCTTTAACATGGAACATCACCACAAGAGAATAATCATGGAAGCCATCGAGATAGAGAAACACCCTCACAACATGAACAAGCGTGACGACACGTCCCGCCTGCCAGACATCTGGAAATTAGCCCTCCCCACAAAAACCGACACCAGATCCAGAGGCACACAGAACGCCACCACCAATCAACCACACCAGACCCAAACCCAGACCCTCTCCACAGATAAATTACAGACACCATCCAGTAACCAAACCATAGTGGCAACTCCGGATGCTGCACCCCCCTGCAATCCCTACACAGATCTGGCTGGCACAGGGCACAAAACCACAGCTCGCCCCTATACACGAAGCCAAGCCAAAGCACAACTAAGTGCAGTACAGCCATCTTCCCAGAAAAACTCTTCACAAATTCAAGAGGTCAAGACACGAAGGCTTTAGCAACTAATCCACACCTAATGACCCACCTAAGTGGTACTCAGAATATCACTCAAGAAATCACTCAAGATATCCCTCAAGTAATTAAGGAACAAAAGAAGAAAAGAACACTAGCCTGGGAACTTCCCCTCTGCCCAGAACTTTTGAGGCAATACACCACACCCCTCTACAGTATTTATAGGAACTCAAACACTGAGATCCCGCTCTGTTCCAGTAACAAGAAGCCGAAAGCACCAGCCTGAAGATGACGAGTGAGACCTCGTCGAAACGTCGCCTAGACACCCCAACTTTTACACGGGAAGACACCCGAGGACACCAAAACCTGCATTCCTGTACCCGTGAAAATCTACGAAAACATATATATATATATATATATATATGTATATATATATGTATGTGTGTGTGTGTGTGTGTATATATATATATATATATATATATATATATATATATATATATATATATGAATGAGAGTGGGGGCTGTAGAGATTATTCAGACCAAAAAGAGAAAGCATGGACTATTTTGCAGTACAGTGGTGCCTCGCAAGACGAAAAGAATCCGTTCTGTGATTCTCTTCGTCTAGCGGTTTTTTCGTCTTGCGAAGCAAGCCCATTGACGGATTAGCGGATTAGCGCTATTAGCGGCTTTTAGTGGCTTATCTGCTGATCGGATCAGCTGATAAGCAGCTTAGAAAAAGGGGGGGAGGAAAAAAACACAGCAGGAACTCACAAGACATTGTCGTCTTGCGAAGCAAGCCCATAGGAAATTCGTTTTGCGAAGCACCTCCAAAACGGAAAACTCTTTCGTCTAGCGAGTTTTCCGTCTTGCGAGGCATTCGTCTTGCGGGGCACCACTGTAATATGCTTTAACTATGCATAATGAGGATACCTCAACAATTTTTATAACAAAGCTTTTCGGGGGCGGGGGTGACCTTAATCTTTCTGTACTTTGGGGTGGGCTTAGGATGTATGTGAAGAGTCTTTGTTTAGTAATCACTTTTAGTTTGCAGTTACTGATTTTAATGTTACATTTGTTTGAATTATATTACATCAATTTTTTTTTATATGACATGAGTCGTTTTGAGACATTTTTGTGAAATGACTACTAAATTAAATAACGATAACTCTTCTTTTTCTTTTAGTTTGTGATAGTTGTTGTGGATAGCACAGACAGAGAGAGAATTTCTGTAACTAAAGAAGAACTCTATAAAATGTTAGCACACGAGGTGAGTATGTGCTGGGAATTTTTTATCTAGCTTAAAAAAATGCTGCAATAAGTCCCTGTCTTAATGCTAAAGTTCTGTTTCTGACTTCCATTTAGGTAATTATTTCAAGATGGTTCATTTTATTATAGCTGAGAAGCTATTAGATTTGATACAAATCTCTGGGGCTGTCACCTCTTCTTCAGACTTTTAAGAGGCCCCCAAAAGATTTTCACATGTGACTATTTATAGTCGCCATACTGCCTTTTGTGTGAAACTGACATCATTGTTAAAAGTCCTGTGTTGTTTGAGAACAGCTGCTATTGGCCTCAAAACCCTTTCAAAACTAAAACAAAAACCTTAGTAGCTGTCAAGTAGTCAGAACGGCACCACTATAGGGTGTCTTCATTCTCCCTTTACATACTGAAAGGCTATGTTTCTAGCACACTTTTAAATTTAGATCTTTTACATTTGAGAACCTCATGCCTGGGGGCTGAATGTAGCCCTCTAACATCAGAATTAGGTGTATGGGATATTAATGGCATTGACATGAATGATAAAACAAGTGGCACAGTAAAAGGTAAAGGTACCCCTGCCCGTACGGGCCAGTCTTGACAGACTCTAGGGTTGTGCGCCCATCTCACTCAAGAGGCCGGGGGCCAGCGCTGTCCGCAGACACTTCTGGGTCACGTGGCCAGCGTGACAAGCTGCATCTGGCGAGCCAGCGCAGCACATGGAAACGCCGTTTACCTTCCCGCCAGTAAGCGGTCCCTATTTATCTACTTGCACCCGGGGGTGCTTTCGAACTACTAGGTTGGCAGGCGCTGGGACCGAGCAGCGGGAGCGCACCCCGCCGCGGGGATTCGAACCGCCGACCTTTCGATCGGCAAGCCCTAGGTGCTGAGGCTTTTACCCACAGCGCCACCCGCTCCAGCTTTTACTCCATTCTGTGTTGGAAGGGAGAAATGTTTTGTAAAGTTACGCTTGTGACTTTTAACACTAAAAAAGAGGGATCAGTGAACACTGCTGGTGATAAAAAAAGTCCACTTTAACTTAATTTCTGTGGCTTTACTAAAAATAAAGTAGGTTCATAGGACTGAGAAAACAAACTTACATAGGGGAAATCCGTACAGTGTATCCTTATACAGTGAAATCCTCTGTATAAGTCCACCCCGTCCAGCATCCATTTCGGCGGATGTCTGCGGCAAACCCAGAAGTACCGGAACGGGTTACTTCCGGGTTTGCTGCTCGTGCATGCGCAGAAGCGCAAACCGTTCCGCGCGCAGAGTGACGCTTTGTCGAGCGTCCTTTTCATCGAGTGTCTGGAGCTCTGGAATAGATCCTGGGCTCAAAACAAGGTACCACTGTACACCTGTTTTTGCTCATTCTAGCAGCTTCCTCATTGTTTCTAGTGTGGTGTAGTGGTTAAGAGCAGTAGTCTTGTAATGTGGGGAACCGGGTTCGCGTCTCCGCTCCTCCACATGAAGCTGCTGGGTGACCTTAGGCCAGTCACACTTCTTTGAAGTCTCTCACCCCACTCATCTCACAGAGTGTTTGTTGTGGGGGAGGAAGGGAAAGGAGAATGTTAGCCGCTTTGAGACTCCTTAAAGGGAGTGAAAGGCAGGATATTAAATCCAAACTCTCCTCCTCCTCCTTCTTCTAACCTTCAAAAGCTGGTGCCTGTGATGGCAATGATAGGCCAGCTTCCTAATCATGCCCCAGCATTTAAGGCTATAGTGCTTGCAAGCAAGAACTCTTGGTTGTTGCCGTGTTTCTTCACATCTAGCACCTCCTGGGAACACAGGCAGGGAGTGGAGAAACATAGTGGCAGTCAGATCTCTTGCTCTGTTGACCTTGGTTTTAGTTTTTAATGTACTGGAGGTGAACAGAAAGCCTGTCACAGATGGTGTCATCAAAATGTGGGATTTGGGGTGGTGTGGTGGTGGTAAATAAGCCAGTGTTCTGGTAAGTATGCCCTGAAACTATACAGACCAGTTTGGGATCTACCCTACCCCAGCCAAATACTGTACTGCAGTTTCAGGGAACCTCCAAGCTTTCTCCAAAACAGTGAACCTAGTTCCTTCTAGGCACAATGGAAGCTTATTCTTTTCTAAGATAGAAGAAGAGAAGAAGAGTTTGGATTTGATATCCCGCCTTTCACTCCCCTTCAGGAGTCTCAAAGCGGCTAATATTCTCCTTTCCCTTCCTCCCCCACAACAAACACTCTGTGAGGTGAGTGAGGCTGAGAGACTTCACAGAAGTGTGACTGGCCCAAGGTCACCCAGCAGCTGCATGTGGAGGAGCGGAGACACGAACCCGGTTTCCCAGATTACGTGACTACCACTCTTAACCACTACACCACACTGGCTCTCAAGAGTTATCAGTTCCCCCTTTCTTAGAATTGCTGGAAGGTCACCTTTATTTGGGTTGGCCTCTACACTATTAGGTTGCATGGGACCACCATAGTGTGGCTTTACATTAAAAAAAGTGTGCAATACTTTATCGTGCTAGTTTATCATGTTGAATAATGGGGAAACAAATTGGAGACATTTTCTTTTCTTTCCTCTCTAGGACTTGAAAAAAGCAGGTTTGCTCATCTTTGCTAACAAACAGGATGTTAAAGACTGCATGACAGTAGCTGAAATTTCTCAGTTTCTGAAGCTAACCTCAATTAAAGATCACCAGTGGCACATCCAGGCATGCTGTGCTCTTACTGGCGAAGGGTAAGAAGTCTTTGGTTCATCGATACTTTTCTGAACAGATCTGGTACATGCAACTAATCAAGGGCAATACTTAGTAAACCAGTTAGGTAAATTTATTCCCACTGTCTCCATATGATAACATTTCACCAGTTAATACTTTCCTTTTACAGAACTAAAAAGTAAGGAATCTACCCAAATATATTTTATTCATATATTATTATCATATATCATATATTCACCTTTCCATGGTTTTTCTATTTGTATAGGTAGGAAGTAAAGTCTTGAAGAATTCGTCCTTAAAGCATAATGAACTGTTGAGGGGAGAGGTAAATGATGGGAAATATGAAGCAAAGGGGAGTTAGCCTTTATGGCTCCTTTGTTTTTAGCAGTTGTGTAGATGGAAGAATTCTGGGCTCACCAAAATTCTATCTTTTATGTAACTGTTAAGGATACAATGGAAAACCGGTAAATGATAGCTTTTGGTGGAATATAAAAAAGAGCTTTTGTAATTTGTTAAAAGCACAGAAATGGCACATACAATAGTAGGGAAAACAGGTGTTTCAGTTAGATGAAGTATCTCTTCTTTGCACTTGTGTGTACCAATGGATAAACAAATGGAACTGGCATCAATTAACAACACTCCATATATTTTAATTGTAGTAATAATTTAGCCTTCCAAAGGATAATGCAAAAGTTTCTAGCCCTTGAAGCATTTCACTAGCCCAACTGTCCACAAACCCATGTACAGGCAGCAACCATTTTGTGTATGTCCAAATTATGCATGACGGTCTTTTTGACCCAGAAGAGGACAGAATGGGGGCAGAGCAGGGCAAAATGGTTACCACCTATATTGATAATCCTTTTATGTCCATGGACAAAATTTTAAAAACAGTTCGTTTTTTAAAAAAGTCTTCGCCAGTTACTGGTTGATAAATCATTGCAACAATCTTTCATGGTACAACAAGCTTATTGTTATTCCCATTTTGCAGTTAATATTTTGGTGCTGGCTGACAGTGGCTTTTGAAGCTACCTATTAAGGTGATATATGAATGGCCAGAGGTTGAAGTTTCTCATACATAGATTATGTATGTATATATAAACAATGAAGTAACCACTTTTTCTGAATTTAAATGTTTCATTTGCAGATTGTGCCAAGGACTGGAATGGATGATGTCAAGACTTAAGATCAGATGATTTTTATTCTGCACAGACATTGTACCAAAAAAAGTGCTGGACGTTTGGTCATCTTGACAGCTGTGAATTAATGGCTTATGTGTATTTATAAAATCAAAACTTCATTTGCTACTTTATTTGCTACTTAACACACTAAAGCCACCTCCGACGGAAAGAAAATATTTTGAAGTTCAAACTTGGCTTTCCAGATGCTTCCTCTGGGTGGAGTTCAAATACTACAGCTGACCTTAACTTTAAAGTGAAATCACTTGAAACTGTTTAATAAATAATGTGTGGATTGAGAAAGAAAAGGAGGAATTTTAACTTTTACATTTTATTATTCCAGTCTAATTCATCCAGTTGAAAATGTTGACTTTATTATTCCAGCAGATCAGAAAAGAAAATCAGTGGCACAGGTATTGACTCCCAGTATTGAAACTTACTCGGCTGTGTTTCAGAAAGTGCAATTTTTCCCCCTCTATGTGTACTGTACACTTTGTATACTTATACCTCATGTTAAGGTTGATTGAAATCGGTACAGAAACAGCAAATAGCACTGACTCTTTTCAGCATTCTTGATGCTGAGATCCACAACAGTATGTGGATGTCGGGCTTTTTAGTCCAGTTGGACTCCATAAGAGCAGGCTGTTTGGAATTGAAAGTACTCTAATCTGTTTTTTAATTGGACTGTGAAAAATAGTACTAAAAGGGTTATTGCTGACACATCATTTGTATTTTGTCATATTCTGTATGCTATTCTCACGCCATGGGGGATGGTAAAATTCTTTAAGATTGTTTTATATACATTTTGCACCTAAAAATAACCATAAAAAGAAACATGACGTGGTCTATTATTGATAAGGTTTTATATGGCTTAATATTGGCATCTAGCTGTACTAAACAATAAAATAAAATTGAAAAAGGTTGAAGGAAGTTTAAAAGTTGACATTTTTATGAAGTTGGCTGAGAAAATAGCTTGGAATATGCAGTATAGTTTAAAAACATACCTATGGTTTTTTTATTGGGCCACCCCCATTTGAAGCACCTCTCAGGTGAAGTATATTTGTTATAACTGATAGTGGGACATTTAGTTTGATCCAGACTGAGTTGCATTTAAGTCTCGTTGATGATTTCAGTGGGAGCAAAGTCATGACTATAAATTGTTTAGTTAACTACATCTGGGCCAAGTCAATTATTACTTTATAGGAGGCAGAGATTAAAATCCAGATAGCTATGTTGGTAGCAAACCGCTATCCTGTATAGCAAACTGCTTTTGAAATTCTCTAGGAATATATGAAGTATTTTGCTATATTGATTGGAGTGGGATGGCCCTTAAAGAAACAGAAGTCTAAGCGCAGTGCATTCTACTTATGAAGCACTTCTCTGGATTGCGGAAAGAATCCTGTAATCCATACAAACTACAATTGACAGCTTTACCTGACTCTGTTGCAAAACTCCCAGGGTATTGAGCAGTGTGAATAAATTGTTATTTTCCTTCTTAATCCATGTGCAGCCAACATTGTAAAGGTTGATGGTGGTGGGGACAGTGATTTGAAGAGGTGCCATATAATGTAGGGGGAAAAATACTGCTTCTGTTTAAAAGGATGGTAATTCTTCTGAAAGATTTGAAGTATGATTTCAGTGTTCTGAACACTGTGCCTATTCTTTTTATCAGGCTTTTGTGTTATTTAGAAGCAAATACATTGCTAGCACCTGATAAACTGGAAAACCTTTTTCTTTCTTTTTTAAAAAATACCGTTAAGTATAATTTGCTCCTAAAAGACAAAATTGGGTTAAATTTTCTCGAAATTACTACTCTTAGCTCTTGGAATCTGATGGATGAATAAACTAGGTTTGTATGCTGTGGGTTGGCTAGTTTCTAAAAATGCTTTTTACAATTAAATTCTTACAAAACACACACACACACACACACACACACACACACACACACACACAGTATCAGTGCCATTAAGCGGGTGGTGCATCAGTGTTTTACAAGAGGAGCAATTGCATTCTATTGTTGTCGTTTAGTTGTGTCCGACTCTTTGTTACCCCATGGACCAGAGCACGCAAAAAGATACTTAGTTGAATTAAGGACCATGTGATAGCCCAGTGGAATCTTTCACTTTTCTTTGAACATTTTTAACCCCCGCCCCCAATGCCCTGTCACATGTCAAAAGCAGTTAACAATGAGATGAAAGACGCAGCTGCTTGAAGGAAGAAAGTCTGAAGCCCCTTGGGGCTAGATGCATGGTTCTCAGAATCCTAGCCAAGACATTTTATTTTATCTGCAAATGCATGATTGGAACATATTTAAAATTCTTTGTTTTAGCAAAACTGTCCTTTGCAAGACTTAACTAAAATGCATTAACATTGGGAATATATCCATGTTACCAAATTAAATTTACATATTAAGTACCCCATATTTCGATGATCACAATATCTGTATGAGAGTAATGTGTTTCCTGAACAATATAAGCTTTCCCTCTTGTTAATATAGCTTCTGCCGTGTGTGTTTTTTTAAGTTTGAGAATTGATTCCTTTACTACCAGAGCAAACACATTAAATGAAAAGGAAGGTTGCAGGGCAACTTTTAGGAAAGTCTTAGTGCGTACCAAAGTCTCCAGGGAAGCAAAACACTTAGAAACACATTGGCAGTGCCTATCTTAGATTGGTTGGCTGACCCTCAGCGTTAACAACGTACAGGAAAAGCTTTTCGCACAACTTGTAAGTATTTCATGGATTGGCATTAGCAGCAGTGGGTAGATACCTTGCCTCCTGCCAGTCAGACACCCTGGGAGGGCTTAGGAAAGAGCTTAACATAGAGCCCTCACTTAGTCACTCTTATTTTGGGATAAGGGTATGAAGTTACCCATCAATTCTTTGTGGTTATATGTGAAGCAGAAGCCCATTTTCATGTTTGTGTATATTTTTGTGCAAAATAAGCTTTGTAGAGGAAAACAACAACGCCTATGTATGTGCATGAATTTAAAACTGAAATTACTGCTATTGCCCGGGAACTTAGCTGGAGAGCTCTGGATGGCATTCTGTCTTTATAAGTCAAGTTAGCCATAACACTAACACCAATGGATTAAGGGCTGCTTAGCACACACAACATTTTCTATTAGTGTGCAAGAAAAAGTGTACACCATTTTGTGAGTGTGTCTGTGATTGCCAAGATCAAGTGTAAAAGTTATATGGTCCTACCTGCTGTTCTATTTTGCAGAGTGAAAAGATAGCATGCCCTGTGATTTTTGCAGAGCATGTGATTGAGGTGGACCATAGGTATTTCCTTAATGGACAGCTTGAGTACTCTTTGTCTGATGCTACCTTGGAATGTACCCAGGTTTATGTCAACCAGTAGAGTCATAGGGGCATACAACTGGATTGAAGAATATATCCAAGGTAAGCGGAAAAAGCAGTTTCTAGATTTTGGCTGGTGGTAGAACTGGTTTTTGGCATTTAGTTTAATACTTTTTATTTTTTTTACTAGCCCTGCCAGCATGCTTCCTTCTGTGCCTATGTATTGCCTACTCAGTGTGTACATTTGTAAATAAACAGATCATTACAAAGGCATTGTAAGACTGCTGCTCTCTTATCCTGTAAAACTAGTCAGCACAATTTGTGACACTAATCAAATGTAGTTCGGCAGTCCATATTGTGACCCTTCAGGGGACTCAAGCTTTTGTTTGTTTGTTTCTTTTTATTGCTGCCCGCAGGTGGCGACTCCAAAAAAATTGTCAAGCACTCAAGGGGCAGTAATATGTGGCTTGTTTTAGTAGGTCATGTTAGTTTCCTTAGGTGAAGGAAATATGAAGCAATATACATAAGAATATGTAGACAAAATGTTAGATGTTTTGGGGGTGTAACACCTCCTTTCTGACTGTAGTTCAATCTATTTTTAGATGATGAATCTTGAAATTACTAAATGCTGCTTCAAAAGTAGTTTGCAATGCTTGTGATAGGGAGGAAAAGATTTTGTGCCCTAACATAGTTCAACAAATGAATTTTCACCTGTCTTGAAATAGGTGATTTTAAAAACAATAGCATCGTTAAGCTGCATTAATCAGATGGACTGAATTTTGAGAGTGGAAAAACTGCTCAGTGGTAAAGCAAATACTTTGCAAGTATAACTTTTTATATTTATTCCATATCACCTCAGTCTTAATTGGTAGGACTAGACAAGACCTCTGAAATCCAGTTCACGATGGGCCAGCATTTGCCTAGATGGATGAGTTAAATTATCTGAATCTGAGTTTCCTGCTTATTTCCTATTTTGTTTACTCTGCTTAGTTGAAAGAATATAATCTAGGCGAGCAATGACTAAACTGTTCCCTTTCTTAAAAGTATCTTACCATTGGTCTGTGCAGCAGTCTTTCATAGGAGGTGTTGATTAGATTTGCATCTGCTGATCTTTACACAAAGTATTAGGAGCTCAAGATGCATATTTGAGATAAGACTGGTACCAGGGTCAAGAAAAGTTCATAATGTTTAGCTTTTCATGTTAAGGTTTACTCATGCCATGGCCTACAGTAATAAACCACAGAAAAAGTTCTGATTGACACACACCTATTCATGTGTATGTTGTCCGTTTTCAGAACCCACATGTTCTCAGCATTTCTGCCCTCTTAATTGACTTATTCTCATTATCTCTTGAACCTCTTGTTTGTCCATATTGAATCAATATCTTTGTTCACCAAAACCACTCTGAACTGGCTTCATGCCCTGAATATAATGCTGTCTGCAAAGTATAACAAGACTTGTGTTTCATTGACAGTTTTATTAAACTGATCTTTCCCAAGAAAAAGTCTTTGTCAATTCTGAGTTTTCATACTACCAAAAGCTGGTGAAGAGGAGCTTGCAGGAGAAACCAAAAGTTGATGTCTAAAATGATAGTGGCCTCAATTTAGCCTGTTTCCAAGCTATCAGGTTTAGCTCATTTTGGGAGAAATTGGTTCACATTGTGGGGCAGCGCGTTCTTGCCAGCTCTACTAAGTCATTGGACTCTTCTGGCAATTAGAATGAAACTCCCTAGTAAATGTGGGATGAGCTCACGAGATAAAACGAATCTGCTGTGTAATGGGGACTGTAGCAGCTGCCTTGTTGTTGTTGACGCTGCTAAACAATTTTGAGTATTGGAAACCTTTTGTGACAACTACAGCAGCTGTTTCGGCTCGCACGGTGAGTGACACTTTTGCTATAAATAAGAATCATTTGATTGTATAATAGGCAGAGCAAGAGGGAAAGCGGAGCTAAAGTCACATTTTATTGGGTATATTGTTTCACAATCTTCAGATTATTCAAAGATTACTCAAAACAAGCAAAATATTGTTGCATCCTGGGAAAACTTAATCTGTGGACAGATACGGCTCCGGGCCTTTATGCACAAGAGAAACAGACCGCTTTACAAGTTGGTTGTTTCTTGTTTAACCTCTGGGGACGTGTAATATTGCTTGCTCATTGGTAAATGTGGAGTCAGTGCTTCATGTAGAAAATTAGATGAACCTCATTTTGGCTGTTGTGTGATATTTTCTCCCAGAGATAACTCAATTTACCTAATGCATAAAAGTTAGAGAGGGTTGCAGAGCCCCTCAGATTGGCAGACAACAATTGGGAGTGGATGAAAACAGCCTTAGTTCTGAGGTTTCTGTGGTAGTCTCAAGTACAACATTGGTACTGTTGCTTTTTGAATGCTTCCTTCCAGTATTAGGGAAATAGCTATGGAAAGCTTAATGAGGCTACATTATAACTGCTATTACATATTCTATGAAATTATGAGATCCTCCACCAAAAAGAGGCTCAAGGCATATGACTGCAAGCAAGAAGGGCTCACCCTGATTGAAGCCTGCTAAGTTGGATTGTTTCTTCCCATATATAATGAATTCAATTGCTGTACAGCCTCCTTTGTTCAGTCCTGGTGCTTGACTTAAGAAGAAATTATTACAAAGAGATGGACACGCAAAATATTTTCAGATGTGCACACCATGCACTGCAAGAGAAGGAAAGCATGCCCATACAGCCTTCAAGGAATTACCAAAAATGAAACAGAAAAACGACCCTGCCAAAAAAAGGATTGATAAAGCAATGGAGTGGTATGGAAAAGAAATAGATTTGCTGGCCGCTTGCCACTTTAAAGAAGACTTAATTGGAGACTACGTATTTCCAATGAATCAAGGGAAGATACTAATAAGATCACAAAGTGCAGTAAGGTAAAGTGTTGCTTGCCGCTGAATGCATCACACTATCCATTGGGGACCTGTGACACTTTTGCAACTGCACAGTGCATAGCAATCGCACAAGCAATGAATATGCAGTCACAGCTGCAGTTAAGGCACATGGCTGTCTCTAGGGGGGACCCCTCCAGACTGGCAGTCCAGGGTCTAATATTACCTGGCTGTGCCACGGTGTATAAGAACTACACTTGGGAAATGAGTTTGTTTTTAGCAGAAGAGGTGATAAACTGCCTCATTCTTTTGCAATAGGAGTTATGCAGAGAAGTTGACTTGTTTTTGTTAACTCATGAATTTCCTTTACAATAATAAACAGTGCAGGATTAAACCCTGTGGAGGTCCCCAGGCAGTCAGAATCTGCCCCCCCCCCCAATTATCTCAAAGCTTATATTCAGCTTGATTGTAATTTTCTTTCAAGATCAAATCAATATTATTTTGATCTGTTGTTGTGGGGCCCATAGGCAAGTGTCTACTCTGCCTATTTGGTAATTCGGCACTGTAAATAAAAATGACTTAAGAATGGTACTCAAAATTATGATTTGTCTCTTGGATCATGTATTGCAAATCCTCGGGTAGTAAAATGCCATGGCCTGGCTCTCCTATCTACCCACCCCAGCTCCTGGACTTCCAAAGTGGCCGTATTCTTTGTTGTCATGTCTCATTTTGGTTGATTGCAAATTACTATTACAGTGGTACCTCAGGTTAAGTACTTAATTCGTTCCGGAGGTCCATACTTAACCTGAAACTGTTCTTAACCTACTAACCACTTTAGCCAATGGGGCCTCCCGCTGCTGCTGCTGCGCCGCTGCTGCACGATTTCTGTTCTCATCCTGAAGCAAAGTTCTTAACCCGAGGTAATATTTCTGGGTTAGCGGAGTCTGTAACCTGAAGCGTATGTAACCTGAAGCGTATGTAATCCGAGGTACCACTGTAATTACAATTATAATTGTAATATCCTGGGAACAAAACTGTAAGAACCGAATAGTTAGCTAGGCAAAATAAGTTCTTTAAAAAAACTAGCGTAACACAATAGAACAACTTAATAACTAAATATTAGATATTTGTCCAGGTCTCCGTATTCTCTGTGTGCACAGCGTAGTTCTTTTTCAGTATAGCCCCCTTACACACATTTTTTTTCTGTAAGCCGAAATGCTGCATAATCCATATGTCTCACATTTTCCTTAGGCAATTGAATGAAGTGAGGCATAATATGAGCATCAGCTGAAGCTCTGGTCTCTATGGGCTATATTCTATAACCCTTGCTCAGCCATAATTCCTGTTCCTCATCTAATATTGATGCACCCAGGAGCAAACAGCTGAATAAGGCTGTGTGGTTTATTGCTAAAGAAGCCAACAGGGTAACATGATGGATCAAAGTTTTACTCTGATCCACTCTATTGTGAATATTGTGCTTGCTTTGTACCTTTTCAGCCTGCAAAACGACGATGCGAATTTTTATTGTTGCACTGCTGTTTGCCAGCAATGTTTCTCAGAGTGTCTTGGCTGTAAATGCTACTGGCAGATGAGGAGGGGGGTTTCCTTCTAAGTGGAAATAGTTGGGGGAGCAGGCATACCTTTTCATTTCCACTCGCCTTGGTGCCAGTCAAGAGTTTGTTGTCCTTCAGCAACTCCCTTGACGCCCCTTCCAGATGACTCTGGAAATTTTAACAACTCTTGCCTGATATCAAGCCCACGTCATGACTGCTTTTGATCTTCCTTTTCTCAGTCAGAAATGCCTCCCAGTTGTCATACTCAGAAAACATGATACTGTTATGGTGTAGCATTTTAAGCTTTGGTGGCAGGCCTGTAGGCACCCTGCTTTGCTTAATGTGCACCAGGGAGTGTTTTCATTCATTTTCTTTGCAATTATTGCACGGGCAATGGGGTAGACCACTGATCACTGCCTAGCCTTTAAAAAAAAATGAATTGACAAGACCAGGTGTAGAATTTCCCTGGTCTACGGAAAAGACAGTATCAGCACTATGCTGGCGAATAAGCAGCCTTGTGTCAGGCTGTCTGCCATCTTATGCATAGCAGTGCTAGAATTCATGCTTGCTTAGTGCTGTGGAATGCAGAAAGTGACCCCCGTGAACACATAGCAGGCACTTGCATTTAATTAAAAAGCAAGCTTACTTTGAAACCCATGAATTACCTTGGGAGAACTGTGGTGAGCCATTTTGATCACCTTTTGAAGCGCTCAGCATTCTGACGTGCTTAGCAATTTATCGATGCATTTAACATTGCTGAATATTTAGAGAGCTGATATTTGGGGGAGGGAGAATAAAATGATGTTATGCAGGAATAAATTTTATGTTTTGTTTCCTTGGCAGGATGGCTGTACCACGCTAACGAATGGTTCATTCACTTATTTTTGCAATTGAAATCTTGTTGCATTGTAGTGAATTTGGAAGTTATAAAGTAAAAATTCATGTAAGGAATTCCTGTTTCAGGGGCAGTCAGACGTGTTTATTGTTGGTATATGGATAAGGTAAAGGGACCCCTGACCATTAGGTCCAGTCGTGACCGACTCTGGGGTTGCACGCTCATCTCGCTCTATAGGCCGAGGGAGCCGGCGTTTGTCCACAGACAGCTTCTGGGTCATGTGGCCAGCATGACTAAGCCGCTTCTGGCGAACCAGAGCAGCACACAGAAACGCCGTTTACCTTCCCGCTGGAGCGGTACCTATATATCTACTTGCACTTTGACGTACTTTCGAACTGCTAGGTTGGCAGGAGCAGGGACCAGGCAATGTGAGCTCACCCTGTCGTGGGGATTCGAACCGCCAACCTTCTGATTGGCAAGTCCTAGGCTCTGTGGTTTAACCCACAGCGCCACCCGCGTGAAATTCCCGTTTCAGGGGCAGTCAGACGTGTTTGTTGTTGATATATGGATAAATGACCCCAATCCAATTCTTGTCATAAGCAGCAATAAAATGCTAGTTTCACCCACTTCATGCAGTGCTGATTAGCATTGCAATATCTGCACCAGCTTCTGTGCGTTTTTCTTGTTGGTAGATGACTGTATCCCGAAAATATTATTATTTGTTAGGTCAAATGCAACAGTAGCTTGGTTATCTTTAACATTACAATCCTATGTGTCTTCTCATAAATAAATCCCAGAAGAGAGTATAGAATTTTAGCCTAAGCGAGACACTACAAAGTGAACTGCGAAGATTCAGGCAGATATCTTCTGGTTAACTTTTTTGTTGTTGTTGCAATGTTTCAGATGATCCTAATCCAGGTGTTAGATTATTGTTGTTTTAGAATTCCCACCTACCTTTCTCCATGGATCAACTACCTGAATCCTGCCCCCATTTGTTAGGCCAAAGATTTCTTACCTTCGTCTGTCTTTGGCTCAACAGCAAGCTTCAGAATCCAGTTGGCCTCAGCCCAGTTTTCAAGCCACCAAGCTGCTCACTTTGGCTGCTTACATTTAACTTGAGAGCCAAACATTTCTGCCAGAAACCAAATGAGCCTTCAAGATTTACCCACAAAATCAGCAAGCGAACAATGAGTGTGATTTGCTTCCTGTTGGAGTCAGTGGTAAAACTTCAGTGTTGTTTAATGAAGCTTGAGTATACTCAACCCTGTAGAAAACACAAGAAAACCTTGTTCTGAGCACAGGCTGAAGACAAGGCTTAAGAAATGTAGTGCTGTGCTGAAAATCCATCTTCCAGTTTCTCAAAGGTGCATGAAAGAGGCTTATGTTTTTCTGCGTTGATTGCAGGGCACTTTCAGTGTGTGCATAGGGATGGGTTTTTTCCTTTTATTTAACTCACTTTTAATAGCAAGCGTATCTAATTCACACTTCCCTAAGCAGTATGTGAACTTAAAATGCAGTTATCCTTCAAATTTAGCGCTTCTCTGAATTTTCACATGCATTTTTCCATTTTGGAATTGTGCAAAGATGTGCGTAAAAATGCACATCTTTGGGAAGATGTACAAAAAAATGCATTGTCCTGGGGAAAACTGCTTGAAGATTTGTGTATAATTGGAGTAATGCAAATTAAAATGCAGATGAACTTTTGTTAGGACTGAGGGTTTTTTATTAAAAAAATGCTAACTAAATGTGGAGATGTAGCAAGTTGAACTTGGAAAAATGAGAAACAGAGATTCACAGGTTTGGCTGTCTCTAGTGAGCTTTAACTGAGGTGCGGGAATCAGTAGAAGCTGGCTACCAAGCACCTGATATCAGTGCATTTGCTAATTTTTGATTTTTATTTTTTACATGAAGTCCTTCCTCTTGCCTTAGAAAATCAAAATCCCACACTTATTTCTTTAAGAAGATTTAAAATAATACAGCTGGAAAAGTTAACTGTGAAGAGAAGTACATGAAATTGAGCTACTAGTAGTTTGCAATGTATTTTGCTGGAAACTGAAAAGAAATCTTCACTGTTTTGATTACGAGCCTAAATTTATTTGAGTAGAATTAAGCCACTATCAAGTCCTGCTTCAATATTGGGGGAGCAGCTGAAGCTTGATAGTGATGGAAGCAAATGGGTAATTACTTTGTAGAGCTTTAATTTTTTTGTTGTTTGACAACATCAGCTATGCAAGCATACTTGAAAATATTAAAAACTGATATTTAAGTGAATATTGGAATAGGCATAGGCGCTGCTGGTCTCCTGTACAGAAGGCAATGCTAACAGTTCCATTATTTATTCCTGGAAATAATTTTCCACAACCAGGCTGGAGGCTCTTTCCCTGTTGCTTCCCATCAAACCTGTTGGTAGAGGCTCCTAGAGAACAGCCTCTCTACAGATGATGATTATTCATTATTATTCAGAGTTCATTATGAAATCAATGTGTTCTCCATTTACGGATTGCAGTCCTCATTTCCTCTCAATCTTGAAAAGTTATTGCATTGTCTCTGCAACTGCAGTATTCCTTACCTAGGAAAATAGTTTTCTACCAGACAGCAACACACAATTAAAGATTTACTTCTAGTCACACAGACTTTCCATGCTTTAAACTGTTTCTGCATGCCTGATAGGTTAGAGAGAGAGAGAGAGAGAGAGAAAGTTTGTCAAACATCCTAATCAAATATTATGAGCCCATGCAGTTTTGCATTTTAAGCTTACAGAAATCATAGCACTATCAGCTGACAACTAAGTCAAATGGGCAGGGTACTACTACTACTAATTATTACAATAATAATTACTACTACTACTTCAGCAATAAAATGAAGCTTGTTTTGCTGCCCCAGTGTTAAAGAACACTTACTTAGGAATTAGCCACGGGGGGAAGCCTGCAGGATCTTGCTTCTGAAAGGATCTTCAGCCTTCACTTCTGAATTTATTTTTCAAGAAGTTCCCTAGTCTCTTCCTTGTGAAGATTTGATGAAAAATGTACTGGAGATATTTTGACACAATTGCTGATATAAGGACTGGGTGAAAAATAAGTCTGCACCAAACTGGTAAGCAATTAGTACTTTTTGTTGTTTTTGATATTATTTAAATATATCTGTGTTTTATTAAAGTTGTTGATTAATCAAACTACTTTAGACAAAGCATTTGTGCTTAGCTTTTTTGGGGTGTTCTGCATTAAAGAGGGGTTCATAAGTTTCAGTTTTGGGTGCATCATTTGGTCATGTCACCCCAAATAGGTATCATGAAGCTGAAAATGCTTCAGAAAAGAGAAATCAGACTTAGAGGAGGGTTGGGATCTATTTCCTGAGAGGATAGCCTGAAGAAGGGGGGTATCCCTGCAGAGCCATACCCACTGAAGCCAATTGTCGGGGATGATGGGAGTTGTATTACAGCAGAATCTGAAGGGTCCCCCATCCCTAGATGAAAGCATTTGGGGATTTTGATTTTAGAAAAAAAAAGATGACTAAGGGAGACTTTATAAAATTATGTATGATTATAAGAAAAAAAATTGCAAGATGATGAGAAAATGTATGGTGTACAATCAATGAATTTGATTGCCAGGAAAGACATAGGACAATATTTCACATAACATATAATTTAGAGAATTTACTGCTACAAGACACAATACAGTGGTGCCTTGCAAGACGAAATTAATTCGTTCCGCAAGTCTCTTCGTCTTGCGGTTTTTTCGTCTTGCGATGCACGGTTTCCCATAGGAATGCATTGAAAATCAATTAATGCGTTCCTAGGGAAACCGCCTTCAGACCAGGTCCGGGGACAGTCTGCCCCGGACCTCGTCTGAAGGCTGGGGGGGGGACCAGGGCTTTTCTTCCCACCCCCAGCATTTTAAAAAACCCTGGGACAGCGGAGGACTTCTCCGCTGTCCGGGGCGATCTTAAAATGCTGGAGGGCGGCATTTTAAAATCGCCCCGGACAGCGGAGGACTTCTCCGCTGTCCGGGGCGATTTAAAAGCCCCTGGGAAGGCAGGCAGGGGGGACAAAGACTTTCGCCCCCTGCCCGCCTTCAGAAGGTGTCCCCGCCCCCCTCCCCACTTCGGAACAGCTTTCCGAAGTGGGGCGGCTGGGGCAGGTGTCCCCGCCCCCCGCCCCACTTCGGAACAGCTTTCCGAAGTGGGGCGGCGGGGGCAGCTGTCCCCGCCCCCCCGCCCCACTCCGGAACAGCTTTCCGAAGTGGGGCGGCTGGGGCAGCTGTCCCCGCCCCCCCCTCCCCACTTCGGAACAGCTTTCCGAAGTGGGGCGGCTGGGGCAGGTGTCCCCGCCCCACTTCGGAACAGCTTTCCGAAGTGGGGCGGTTGGGGCAGCTGTCCCCGCCCCCCTCCCCACTTCGGAACAGCTTTCCGAAGTGGGGCGGCTGGGGCAGGTGTCCCCGCCCCCCCTCCCCACTTCGGAACAGCTTTCCGAAGTGGGGTGGCTGGGGCAGCTGTCCCCGCCCCCCCTCCCCACTTCGGAACAGCTTTCCGAAGTGGGGCGGCTGGGGCAGCTGTCCCCGCCCCCCCTCCCCACTTCGGAACAGCTTTCCGAAGTGGGGCGGCTGGGGCAGCTGTCCCCGCCCCCCCTTCGGAACTGCGTTTTAAAATGCTGGGGGTCGGGAGCGAAGCGCTCCCGACCCCCAGCATTTTAAAACCTCCCCGGGACGTCTTTTGCAGCAAGGGGCTGCAGGGAGATCGCTATCTCCCCCCAGCCCCTTGCTTCAGAAGAGGTCGGGGGAAGCGGGAAGCGAAGCGCTTCGCTTCCCCGCTTCCCCCGACGTCTTTTGCAGCAAGGGGCTGCAGGGAGATCGCTATCTCCCCCCAGCCCCTTGCTTCAGAAGAGGTCGGGGGAAGCGGGAAGCGAAGCGCTTCGCTTCCCCGCTTCCCCCGACGTCCTTTGCAGCAAGGGGCTGCAGGGAGATCGCTATCTCCCCCCAGCCCCTTGCTTCAGAAGAGGTCCGGGGGAAGCGGGAAGCGAAGCGCTTCGCTTCCCCGCTTCCCCCGACGTCTTTTGCAGCAAGGGGCTGCAGGGAGATCGCTATCTCCCCCCAGCCCCTTGCTTCAAAAGAGGTCCGGGGGAAGCGGGAAGCGAAGCGCTTCGCTTCCCCGCTTCCCCCGACGTCTTTTGCAGCAAGGGGCTGCAGGGAGATCGCTATCTCCCCCCAGCCCCTTGCTTCAGAAGAGGTCCGGGGGAAGCGGGAAGCGAAGCGCTTCGCTTCCCCGCTTCCCCCGACGTCTTTTGCAGCAAGGGGCTGCAGGGAGATCGCTATCTCCCCCCAGCCCCTTGCTTCAGAAGAGGTCCGGGGGAAGCGGGAAGCGAAGCGCTTCGCTTCCCCGCTTCCCCCGACGTCTTTTGCAGCAAGGGGCTGCAGGGAGATCGCTATCTCCCCCCAGCCCCTTGCTTCAAAAGAGGTCCGGGGGCAGCGGGAGGCGAAGCGCTTCTTCCCCGCTTCCCCCGGACGTCTTTTGCAGCAAGGGGCTGCAGGGAGATCGCTATCTCCCCGCAGCCCCTTGCTTCAAAAGAGAAGACCCGCTGTCCCCGGGGCAAGCTTCGTTTTGCGAAGCAAGCCCATAGGGAAATTCGTCTTGCGAGGCAACTCGAAAACGAAAAAACCTTTCGTTTTGCGAGTTTTTCGTCTCGCGAGGCGTTCGTCTTGCGGGGTACCACTGTATATGGTGGTGGCCGCAAGCCTAGATGAGGAGTTAGGTGGATACAATAGGTTCCACAACAAAATGTTGTGTGATGTGCTCCAACCAGCCAGCAAGTCATTCCCTTTCCTAGAACATTCCATTCCATTCCTTTTCCTCAGCCCCCTTCCCACTTTTCCTTCCAGCAGATATTTAGCATCATATCACCACTGAACATGCTCAGTCCTCATTGATTCCCCCCCTCCAAGTTTTTTGTTCTGAAAACCTTGGGACTCCATCAAGCCTGCTGAAAACTTCCCTTCTGTGGATGAATGGCCCCCAAGTAGGGTTCCTCTTGCCTGTCCAATGCAAACGTAAGTGGGGATTCTTGAAGAGCGAAGCTGCTATGTTGAACCTGGGACTAGATGATGCGATTGATTCTTTCCAAATCTGTCAATGGAAGGATTGTAGCTCAGTGTTCGAGCATCTGCTTTGCGTACAGTAGGTTTCAGGTTCAGTCTTTGCCATCTCCAGACAGGATTAGGAATGCCCTTGGACTGAAGCCTCGGAGAGCCAGAGTGAACATTACTGAAGTATATGGACCCAAGAGTCTGATGCAGTGCAAAGCAGCTTCTTAGGTTCCTATAATTTTTGTTGTTTGACTGGATGCATGTATTCATCCACATACATGACCTTAATGCTGGGGCCTGATCCTAAAGTGATCCTATAAATACGTCCTCTTGGTGGGGAGAAGGGAGAAATCACGGTGGGGAGAAGGGAGAAATCACAGGAACTTTAAGACATTGGATACTTCTGGCTGGGAGACTGTGCTACACATGTTTTGAAGGTCATGGTGGAGGAGAGAAGCACCCACCCACCCACATTAAGACCACCACTGATAGTGTATTATTTGGTGTACAGGTCAACAGGAGAAGGACTGAATGCAGTTGAACAAATCTCACCTTGCTGATGGGTTTCCTGGTGGATCTAGGGAGAAAACTTTGGAACAAAACTTAGCGTAATTGAGAATGCTTCTATCCATGTCTTAAATTTGGAAACTGAATTCATCCCTCAAAAGACTTTTATGAGGTCACCATGTGCACATGCTTATTTGACGTCTTAAGCTATGGGTGGCTCGTTCTGCATCTGTCTTGAAGCATCTTAAAGTACTGTGGTGTCACTCAAGTGTGTGTCTCACCCTGCAAATCAGGAAGCTTCTGGGATGTAAATAAAGCTTTAACATTGTGGTTGACTGAGAGAGGATATTCGTAGTCAGGCATTATAAGTCGGTCACTTGATTTTGAATATGTCATGCATATGAGTATAATAATCCCTGATTGGTTGTATTCCTTATGCTAAGCAAAAAGAAGAAGCACCGAAATATCCTTTGCTGATGGACGGGGTGAAGCAAACAGACAATGGCTTCCTTCAAAGTCAACTTTGGAATTCATGGCTCATACAATATTTCAACTCGGAGCTTACTGGTGTCTGCTTTACTCTTCCAGCTCTCAGGATAAATGATACCAGACCTGTCCATAATACAAACTTCGGGAGTGAGTTTGAGGTACAAACCTACAACCCCATTGGTGCAACAAAAAGGAAAATGGCATAACACATGAGCAGGCTATGGGTTGCAACCTCTGAGTATCTTGCCCCTTCTCATGATGAAACTACCCTGAGATCCATACTATGGAACCACCTCTTTATAGAGGTTCCTCCCCTTTTCAATATGTGCCCAAATCCCTATCTGCTCCCAAGTGGCAGTTGCAAGAGCAAGTTGTGTTTATATTGGAAGAAATGCAAGATGGGAATGGTCTACAGCAGATATGAGGAGCCTATGGTCCTCCAAATGTTGTCGGACTCTACTCCTATTAGCCCCAGCCAGCATGTCCAGTGGTCAGGGATGGTGGAAGTTGGAGTGGTCCAACAACATGTAAAGGATCGCAGGTTATCCATCCTTGACATTGAGGATTGCTGTGAATAGGTTGAAAAGCTTGACCAATCATATGTGCTATCAACATATGTTGACACTGAGTATAGAAATAAATTATTGCTGAATTACATTACAAAGTCAGATTAGCTGACAGGGAACTAGAAGACAAATGAGACGTGGCTTCTCTATTTCTAAACGTGCATGGAAAACTGCATCTGGCAGCCCCTCTGCGAAGTTATAGGCTACAGCAATCATTCTACTCCCCTCCGTGTTTCAATTGAATCCAGAATCCAGCCCAGTTTGAATTAGCGCTGTGCTAAAACCAGCTCCCTGATTTCTCAAAGTTTTCAACCTCTGTGAATAAGGCTTCTGGTTGTTGTTGTTTTCTGCCTCTTTATCCAAGACATTTTAGAATTTCTTCATATTCTCAGTGGGCTTGGGTGGTGAGTGTGTTTTTCTTTCCATTAAACATGTCTGCCATCTCCCTGATCTGAACTCCCTGCCTCCACATTGCAGGAGGTATTTCATGACACCATCCCCAAGCTTTGATGGAAGTATATGAAGCCAGGGTGATTGGCCATTCAGTGCCTGAGATAGGAGCAGTCACTGGTTTTGTTTTTCTAAGTGAAGCCTTTTCTTTTACCTTAAACTTTCCACACTGATTTTTTTTTAAAAAAACAATACTACTGATTTTCAGCATTACAATGACATGAATGTACATTTATATGTTCAAAACCAAACGGACCAATCAATAAAATATTGAAACGACGACAGTGGTTCTACTGCAGTTATTTCACACCAATATTGGGGAGGGTTGGGAGAGGGTAGTTGAAGGAAGAGGTGTTTAGGTGTATTGATTGGCTTACCTATATCATTCTCCCACACTGCATGAAATGATGTATAGAGCTGAGTCCCTTTTCTGTGGACAGTCTGCCAAAGGCACTCACTCTTGAAAAGCGTCAGAGGCCTGAGCTCACCCAGTTGCCTGAGATTTGGGGCACAATTGACAGTTGGATGCCATGAGGTTTTCAGAGAATGAAGAATGGAGGCATCTGGGAAGACTGCGAAAGGAAGGAAATTCAAAAGTATCCTTGGCCACCAAGAAAAACCCTGCACCCCAACTGCAAGAATGTCACCAAACGTTTCTCTCCTGTTTCATAATAAAACGTTTCTTACAAAGTGATGCAGAAGTCATTTTCAGGGCAGCACTCGTTTGAATGGCTGAATAGGCCATGTTGACTGGTGTCCATTGGGCAGAAAGCAACAGTAGGTGGGACAGATCCAATGAGAGGCTGAGAACTAGTTCTAAGCTTTGTCTCCATCCTACTCTGTGCTGAGTCCCAAAAGGGCAATGCTGAGACTAAGGATGGAGAAAGCAGCAAGAAGGGGGGCAAGTGGGGACTGACTGAGGATAGACTGAGGTTGACAAGGCACCAAGCACCACACTCCTCATGGACTAATCCTAGGACTCCTCCCTGCCTTTGGCAGAATGCCGCCACAAACCATGCAGAGCAGGGAACTCACATTGCTCCCCACCTGCAATATCGCCCCCAATTTTTTTGTACAAATCTTGTTGCAGTAATATTACGTATTTTGCCAGCAATCATAATTTGGCTGAGCTGATACCCTTGTAATGTTTTGGTTAGAAATCAGACTAATGGCAAGTATGTGCTGCTTTCCTTTGTGGCGCTGCTGAACAGGTGGCCGTCCAAAGGGTCACTTTGTATATTTAGTATCTGAAACTTGATCGAGACCGAATCTGATTGGCTGCCCCAAGAACATCATAATTTAGGAGCTGATGCATCAGATGAATGCTGCTTTTGCCCAGCGTTTCTCAGGAGGGAGGACAGTTGGAGAGGCTTTGCTGCTAAGGAAATTTATTTAAATATTGCTGGTAAGTTCATTTTTAAAAATGTTGTTTTGTTTTCTATAGAATTTGTCTTGGCCAACTAGCCAGTTTGTCTCTTCAAAGACTTTGTGGCCTGTTGGGACTTCCATCAGAATAAGAGCTAATAAACATTTATTTTTTGAGCATCTGTTTATTTTCAGTGAGGCAAGTCAGGAAGGGATTGTATTGGATAAGGTTTTACTGAGGAGAGATGAGGTCCTGGCTGTGTAATCTCGGGATGGTAAAACATAGGGACTTGGTAGATAAACGTTCTCCTATTTAAGTAGCTCTTGTGTTTTATTTCCTCATAATTTTGGCGAGTTTTGTTGGTGAGGCACCACTTTTAAATCTTATTTTATTCTACCTTTACTGAAGAAAATTGGCACTAGGAAGGGACAGTGTCTAAAGAGCCTATATTTAACCCACAGTACTGGATTGCCACTTGCCTCAGAAGGAATTGCTGTTTAGCTAGCTAAACAAAACCAGCCAATCGCTCTGAGGTATTAACTTACATGGCAAATATATTTGAACTAGGAAGCAGCTGTTGCAAACCTTCATGTCCTTGCCCGCATTAGAAAAAGGGGCTGCAAACCCCGGGCACCGCAGGGCCTGCTGAATTCACAGTTCTAATGGATTCATTCATTCATTTTATATTTCCCAGGTTTGAGAGGAAAAATACATAAAGAAAAGAGGCACAGAAGCAAACAACCCTTAAAGGCCAATGGTGGGAAGACAGAAGTTAACTTCATTAACTTAAGGTCATTTGAAATACATTGCTGAATTTGCACGTGTGCTGAAATTAGACTATTGTTAAAACAGCCTTGCAAGTAAGACCAAAAAAGTTATTTGTTCATAAAAACAAGTGGCTGCCATTTATATTGATGTAAATGATGGTGTGACATTGATGGTCTGAAAGAAGGAAGCAGGCTGGGAAGAAAGAACTAACTATTCTAGTTTAGATAAGCCGCCTTGACTAGTCACCTGCAGGCGACTTATATTCACCCTTGGTGACTAGGCAGGAGGCTTTTTCTAAGCTTGTGTAACATTGCTGGATAGGAGAATTCTCCACTCTTAAGGCCTACATCTCAAATCTTCAGCAAGCATATTTGACTTCAATAATAATAATAATAATAATAATAATAATAATAATAATAATAATATGGCCAATAATAATTCATTATTTATACCCTGCCCATCTGGTAACATCATGTTCTGTGATACTTATTTTCTGGTTGCTGGAGATAAAGTTCAAAGCATTATGGCTGTAATCCCATGGATCAGAACTGCATGTGATATTTCCACCCAGAAAAGATTAATGCGGATTAACCACTGCTGGTGTTTTGTCTTGTGCTGGTAGCCGCTGCCAGCAGAGTGGTGCCAATTGTTTCTCTCCTCCTATAGGCTCTTGCACAAGGTAACAGATGCATGCCTGGGAATTGCTACGGGTGTGACTGAAAGTTTCCCACCAGTTCTTCAAAATAGAATCACATTAATTACATGGGGTGCTCTGTTTGGCCAGAAACATACTTCATACTTCAACTTATTTTGCATGTCACAAATGTCCTAGTCACAGAAGAAAATAGACACAATTTTGAATTCACTTAGTTAGCTCCACGTACTTGCTTACTGGCATTCTAATAGATTAGAACTAAGTACTAGGAGAATCCTCCAGTTTGCACATCAAAAAAGCCAGTGTGATTTAGCTGGACCTAGTACCTTTTGGCCATGAAACTCAGTGGGTGACCTTGGGCCTAGCTAACTAGAACAGTGAAATTCTGTTGCTGACTTATATAGCAGCCCTCTTGAGGGAAGAGGGTAGTGGCATCATATCTGCAAGTCCCATCCCAGTGTCTTCACACTCACAGGAGACTTTTGAAAATTGAGAAGATATGAAGTAAGCTTTTAGTTATATTCAACTCAATGCAGTTAAAAGCTTTGATGTGACTGGGAATCCTGCATTATCAGGGTTCCTTACTGTGTTGGAGGTTTCTAAGTGCATTTAGCTCTATGTGCTTAGAACTCCTCTTTGGATCTTTCTGTCCAGTGTTGGGGTGCAGCACACAGGATGCAGGTTGGGGGGGCATGTCCCCTACATACCCCTTCTCCATCCCATGTTGCTTGTACTCTTGAACAGGCCAAAATGTGAAAGGTAACTTTCATAATTCAACTTAGTAGCATCAGAAATATGCAAGGCTGATGTATGGAAAGAGGACAGAGTTTCAACAATTAATAATTGGTTGCCTAGAGTTGGGGTGGGCAGACGTCAGGCATATGAGGTCCACTGTGTGTTGGGTGGTGTTGTTTTTTTACTAGAACCCAAGATCTACCAACCATATGCAAAAAATATAGGGTGGGATTAAACTAATGAGTTGTGTCAGTGGAAACCCTGTGCAAGGACTTCTGCTTCCACAGTGTGGCTTCCTTCCCCTGAACCCCTAAAATTGGGAGAACCCTTGGAACAGTGTGTAGGGGTTGGGGGAGAGAGGGGGGTTGTTCTGTCTGGCAAGCCAAAATGCTTGCCTTGATGGAACAATCGCCTTAGCACGGTGTTGAATTCCTCCCATGTTGTTGAAATGAAAGAACAGAGCGTACATTCTAAGCCTAGGAATTTGCTTTCAGTACCAAAACCAAACTGCTCACAGTCCATTTGCACAAAAGTCCCCTCCTGATGAGCTTTCTTCATTTCAGGCACCTCATTTTTTTTAGGGGGGGGGGACTAACTTTGTTATAGCTGTTGTTGAACCATTGTGTATCAAAAACAATTGCCGATCTACTACAAATCACCCAGAGATCTGTCTGATATGCTTTCTGCCCAGTGCTGATATAGATATAATTGAGAAAATTATATAGGAGGAAGAACTAAGGCAATCCAGTGTCTAATTTTAAAATAATTATGTTTTTATATAGTTTTGGAAAGACAGTTGGTAATTGTATGGTTTGGAAACTAAGTAGAAAGATGCTTTGCAATATTGGGTTGCAGTCAACCAAGTTCTGCTCAAAGGAGACCCACTGAAATTAATGGACCTAAATTGATCACGCCCATTCATTTTAATGGGTCCGCTACGAGTAGAACTAACATGGGATCCAACTAGTAACTTTTTTTTTTTGCAATGATACCATATTTTCTTCTTCCTCTTCCTCTCTCTCATAAGTTACTGTATATTTATATTAGTATGATATTTTAACAGCATAACAAAATCCACGCATATCCTAGTTTTGGGTGGTATCCAACTAACAAGTCTCATCAGGCAAGGATTTACACTTGTGCAATGGAGCTTTCCCCTCTCCTCATCTTGTGCGTTAACTGTAAATCTGTTCTGGGGGGGTTGGGGAAACCCCTCAAAGAGATTTAGAGGGTGTGCAAGAGGAGGAGAGGGGGACAGGGGTAAATCCTTGCGCTGATGGGTACATTATTTGGATGCCTCTCTTTGATTGCTAATGCTCTGTGGCATTGAGTTCATTGCGCTGATGTTCATTTTTCCACCTCTCTTGTGGCCAGCAAGTAGGGGGAAAAACACTCTGCAAAGATGGAAGAAGAAGAATATGAGGAGGTTGTGGAGGTAAGACCCCAAACATTTTGACTTCCTGAATTCTTTTGTCTTGAGAAATGTGGGTTAAGTTATTGCTTAGAGGAAATACCAACAACTAATAGCAAGTCAGGAACCTGAGATTACGGCTTCTAAAATGTGACTGTCTCCAGATTCAGTATTCTGACTGGCCATTTTTAGAAGTATATATGTATATGGCTGACCTCTTGCAGATGAGAAGAAAATTCAGCATGAGAAGAAAATGATGGTAATGATCCCCATCTTAGTTCCCTCACCAACCCTTAGCCTTCAATCTGAGTTAAATATTTGCAAAAGTTCTATGTAGTTGATCATGGAATTCCCATTATTTAATGATATTATTATTGAACAAAATGGACATTAAGGTCAGTGATCTAGTTTGGACATGGCTACTTGTTAATAGGCAGCAGGATTGTGGCTGCCTATCAAGGGCTTCCTGGATCTTTGTGTAGCTTTTTAAAATCAAGTCCCAGCCATGAGTTGCAAACAACACCCATATGCAAACTCTTTGTAATCACTGGGTTTTCTCAATGGGTGTGTTTGGGAAAGGAAACATAGTTCAGAGGTAGAGCATGTGCTTTGCATGTGCAAGGTTCAAGGTAATATTCTCTAGGTAATAAAAAGGTATAGGTACCCCTGACCGTTAGGTCCAGTCGCGGATGACTCTGGGGTTGCGGCGCTCATCTCGCTCTATAGGCCGAGGGAGCCTGCATTTGTACTCAGACAGCTTCCGAGTCATGTGGCCAGCATGACTAAGCCACTTCTGGCGAACCAGAATAGCGCATGGAAACACCGTTTGCCTTCCTGCCGGAGCGGTACCTATTTATCTACTTGCACTTGACGTGCTTTTGGACTGCTAGGTGGGCAGGAGCTGGGACGGAACAACGGGAACTCACCCCATTGCAGGGATTCGAACCGCTGACCTTCTGATCGGCAAGCCCTAGGCTCTGTGATTTAGACCACAGTATCACCCGCGTCCAAGTAATACTCCTATCTTAAACCCTAGAGAAACCACGGCTAGCTAGCGTAGACAATAAATGAGCTTGATGGGCCAATGGACCAAGCCAGCTTCCTTTGTGGTTTGGCTCAATGTCATCTAATACATATGAGCCATGACCACTACCCACACTGTGCCAACAATTGGAGGTTGAAGCTCACTGTACATATTGCCTGTGAGTTTGGATATGCTGTATAAAGGTTTTATAGGGTTGTGTCCAACTATGTTATATTCAAAGTAGACCTGTCAAAATCAATGGGCATGACTAACTTAAGTTCATTGATTTCAATGTGTCTACTCTTCATATGACTTAGATATACAAGCCGGTCAATTCTGCTGTAATAGTATTATCTATTGTATGTTATCGATGACAAGTGTCACAATCAAGGGTATCTTTGACCATAATATTTTCCTTTGTTGCAGTGGCAAAAGCTGTTGTATTTTTTCACATATTCATACCTACCATGTCATAATATCTGGTATTCCTGTCTGTTCTCTCATCACTGTGTGTTTCTCATTAGACTAATAATTGTTCTTTATTTCACAGTGTCATTTTTAATTGACTTTGAATTGTGCCTATGTGGGCTTGTTTCTCCAGATGTCTGTCTGTCTCTCTCCCCCCCCCATCTTTCTTGAGATATTCATAGCTGGACTAAAACATTATAAATAAAATGGCAACAATTGCATCTGGTATTAGTTTAAAGCTGCATAGCCCTTTCCAGAAACATTAAAAATAGCTCTGGTCTTCATCATTGCTTGCCAGTTATACATTACTCTCATGTTTTAACTCTGGGCGAAACAGATTCATGTTCAGAAACAAATTTAACATATTGCTGAGCAATGAAGCATTTGCTCTCAAGGAGCCAAAATCCAAGGGCATGTCATGGATGATTGTTTGCGTGAACATTTTGTTTGGGACATCTGGCTCTACTGGTTTATGCAGAACCTGTAGGTCAGAGATAGGAAACCTTTCTTCTTAGTAAAGGGCTACCAATCTCAAGTTGGCCAATAGACCACAAGGAAAAACGTATGGTTGTGCTCCTATGATGGCACACATATAGTTTCTCACAAGCTCTCTGACAACTACACGCACATCTGCTTATGAATGCCCATGCCTATGCATATATTCTCATTTATAAATAGAATTAGTACAGCATTCCTACAGGCACATGCATACACAGTGAAGCTCTCTTCCCTCTCTCCATCTACATTCTCTTTTACTGCCAAGTACCATTGGCAGGCTGTGAAGAAAAAGCCAGGGGGAGAATTCACTCCGTCTGTTCTTGTAACCCACCCAGGCATACGGTGGCATTTGCAGCTTGGGAAACAAGCACATTTTTCTTCTAGAACAAAGTTATTTGCAAAAGCATGCATCAGCTGCTGGTGTTGGCAATGGTGGACACTGCCTTTAGGTGGCCAGTTTCTTCAGACTTCACCTTGGGCTAATGTGGTCCATGGAAATGTGAAGGGTCATAATTGGACAACGAGTCTGAGATTCTCCATCCCTGCTCTATATTCTATGGGGGGGGGCTTTTAAGATCAGTTTTTTAAGACTTTCCATATCAAAGAAGAACAAAAAACCAATAAAAGCTCACAGCATATAAACCTATACATTTGGTTGCAGCAAGCACGCAAACCAAGTGAATCAACAGTAGAAAATCACTCATAAATCCATAAGACACAAATAATGAATAATGAATGTTCAGTTTGATGTAATGTGATTTATAATACTAAGAGCAAGTATAGCCCAGTAGAGAGGCATCTGGACGTAGCTACAAGTCTAATAATCTATTTATATCTATATCAGTTTAAATGCAGGTGACCATGTCATACTGTGGATGAGAGATACAAAAATAGATCATAGTGGCTCTTGCGTCATCTATAGTATATCATCACCAGAATATACCATACATGAAATTATACAAATAAATTTAAAGATGTGTGGTAATTCTCGATGAACACTCTTGTGATATTGAGTGAAGTTTGAAACTGAGATACACTGAGATGTTGATTAATGCAAGCTCTATCACTCAAATGTCTGAGAAGATGCTGGTTGCCACTATCAGTGATAGGTTTTATCTTGATAATGTTGTGAATCAGCTTTGGGAAATAATTTTGAAGGATCTTTTAAGAGTTAGAGCAGGCCCATCAGCAATATGTATACAAATTGGATTTTATACACCAAGACAGAAGTTATAAATCAGCAACACTTGCGACAATAAAACAAATTCAGTCCTAGGGTTGCTGACAAAACATGTTCCAGTTAAGCATTTTTGGCTCTTTCGGATCTTCGTTCAGTTTTGGACATACTTGACTGACTGCATTTGTGAGAGTCCACACTCCAAACTACTCTGATTCTATGTTGGTACTATGGAACGCAAATGAAAATGCAGACTAGAGAGCTGTTCACATGAATAGGAGTTTGGACCTGCATAATCTGCACTGAGTAAGCTTTGAGTAGTTGTTGGCTAATTGATTTCTCTCACAGTTTTAGGGTAGCTCTTTAGCATGAAGACCGACATACTGATAGTACTAAAGGAATTTGGGCATGTTACTATCGGGATTATTTCCATGGGGATTGCCTAGAAGTTGTGATTAGATTTGGTTAGGTTAACAAGATTCTGGAGGCCATGGTTTCTATTTTATTAAGTCTATGCAGTAAGGATATAATGCTTAAATTTTACATGGTGGGGCCTGATTCTTTCTTCACTGTATGGACAATAGAATACTCCAGATAAATGATTAATCTTAGGGGAGATCAGCCATACACCCTTTTCCTCATGAAGTCAACATGTTGATTTGGGCCTTTCAAAGGTTATTGCAGTTTCCAGATTTAAAACCTTCGCCAGCAATCAGTTTTGCCAGAGGGTCATTTTAAGGAAAAGGTGGAAGTGGAGTAGGCAAGCCCCAATACCAGTCCTAACTCATCCTTTTTATTTCTGGGCTGGCAAATAGATGTTGAGGCTGAACCTTTGCAGATATTGGATTTGTTCCATATGAAATATGAGTCCCTGATCCCTATGGGAACTCAGTTCAGGTCTGACATAGCCAGCTGCAATACTGGATACTTCATGAAGTTTTAATGGGATTAGTTCACGACATACGTAGGAGAAATGAATCAAAGGTACGAATGCACCTTTAGGCTCATTGATCATTCATCCTGACTGTTTGCAGGGAGATTAGATGACACCAGCTATTTACTGAACATTCATTCTGATTTGTTTGTGGTTAGGTTGACTCACATTGCAGCAAGCAAGGGTTATCTCACTATCCCGTGCATTTTCCTGTCACTTTCTTTATTACAAAAAAGGCCAATTGGGGCGAAGGGATTGAGTTTGTGGTTCAAGAGCTCTAAACCAACTTTAATTGTGCAACCTGCTAGTATGTTTTCCTGACTATTTCCAAGAGCTGTCATTTGAATCTTTCTGTGAAATACGTCTTCCTCCCCATTCAAAAAACTAGTACCCCATGGCAAGTGGGGCTTCAGCTGAGTGTATGTGTATAGGAAACTCTGCAAGTGTAGCTAGAGGTATACAGTCTTGGGTCTTTAGATGGGGCTCTGTACAGTGTCCAAAACCTATGCTGCTGGGAGACAAGGTATTTCACACTTGCTACAGCCTTTTGCATATTTGTTGAGGGTGATCTGACCTTGAAAACCTACTTATGTTCATGAATTGCTCTTTGCTGCAGTGAAACGAATGTTTGTAAACCTTCACCTGTTCCTTTGCTGGTGGGAATCTTCAAGAATTTTCCAGCAGAATATGACCTCTACTACCAAAACATTTCTTCAGCCCTACTTTTTATTCTTTGAGTCAAAGGAAAAGATGTGTCTCTTTGTGAATGATATTGTGAAAAATAACAAGGTCTCTCCTTTGTTTATAGTACTACATTGAAGAGGAGGTCATTGAGGGTGAACCGGGAGAGGTAAAAGCCTCTGTTTTATGCGCAAACCCCTTGTTTCGTTATTTTTAATGCTTTTTCAGGGTTTTATGTGTTCCCACATAATAATCCACTGGGATGTGAAATTCATCCAGTACCCCATAGAACTGTGTGATCAATGACTTAATCAAGAAATATGGCTTGATTATTAATGCAGAGTATTAACACAATATTCAAAGAAGTACTTTTCTCCCCTGATGCTGTGTGGATGGCATTAATTTGCAAAGGGCTCTAATGGCATTGTATTCTTTTGCTCCTGTAGTTGTTATTATGCTCAGTGCTTTGTACGCTATTAGATTAGGTTTTTCTTGCTTCCCTTTGGATGGATGCAGATTCAGAGTACAATCTGCATCCCGGAAAAATCATTAACTAATATTTCATGGGCTTTAGTGGTTATGACTATACCTCTCATGTTGATATCATGATAGCGGTGCTTCAGTTTACAGAGAACAGTGAACAGTACTCCTTAAGAACCACGAAACGAAAAATGTCATTTAAAAGAGGAATGGAATAGATTCAAAATAAGAGATGTACCAAAGTCTTCTTCCTGCCTACTTTTATACCTGTACACATCAGTCCTGTATCCATTCATTTTGTGGTGTCATCCATTTTCATCATGCACGCCCCAATCTTGCGTTCCTATCTTTTGTTTCTTGTTTATGTGATGGCGCATCTTCATGAAATTACTGCAGAATTTATAAAAACAATTTGATTTAATCGATTCTCCAAATGTTTCTGTTTTAAATCTTTACCAGATGAAATATTTCTTTCAGTAACATGTTATCTGACTCGAGAGGGTGGTAGAGTTCTGCAAGTAAAACAGAATCTATAAAACAAGAACAACACAAAATAAGCTAATATGCATGGAAATTTCTCACTTACAGAAAGCTCTGTAGCTTATACGGGCTAGTTGAATCTGCCTGAGATGTTATCCTAAAGCAGACATGTTTTTATAATCCACTGCTAGCTGCACCGAGCTCATTTTTGTTTCCTATGATCGGTTGTCACTTTTAGAAAAAATAAAGTATTTTATAAAAAGTTTAACAATAGATACTTAAAATAATTTCTGAAATTTATTTTATTGCTGTTTTTATTTAGAATCTAACCATGTTTAAAACATGACTATCAGTGTAAGCAACAACAACAAAAAGCTAATATGTTGTGTACTATATATATCACTTTCAGGTAAATTATATATATGCTGGTTCAGTTTTATGAAGTAAAGTTAGCCTTATACATTATTTTTTAAATGACCTCATATACATCTTGCAGAGACACTGATTATTCTTGTTTAGCGATTCTCTGATCATGTATTCTGGTGTAATCTCACTCATTTTAATCTTACTAAAGGTTATTCCAAAGTATAACAGTTTTAAGAGCGTTTCTGCCCTCTGAGCCTACCCCATCACTGATCCACATTCAAAATTCCTCTTGACGTCAGCGGGAGTTCTCTGTGTGCAATGGTGGTGCGAAAAACTTGTGAAATCCAACCCCTGCTGTGAATAACCTGAAACCTTTATTTAGAAAACAGTCAACCTCTTGAACAGCCAACCTGTTTCTCATGGAAACAGCTTGGGTGATGTGTGTCATGTTAATATAATAAGCAGATTAAGGCATTCCTCAAATGGAAAGGGGACTTATATTGGGGGGGGCAATGCAATAATAATAATAATAATAATAATAATAATTTATTTCATTATTTATACCCAGCCCATCTGGCTGCAGTGTCATACCTCATTGTGTCCTGCACTGCACCATTGCTAACTCATGGCTGATGCTTCCCAGGAGTCCTCTCTGACACATTCACAAACAGAATGTGAACCAAAATATTTGTGAATACCCTGAAAATTCTAGCAGTGATCTCTGCAGTCACGGTGATAGATTCTACAGCTTCTGAGTGAATTGACCCTGAAAAAGCTATTGTAAATACACTGTCTAGATAGGGTGGCCACTTATAAATCTCCTTACAAAAGAACAAATGCACCACCATAAAAGGGGGCAAAATGGCACCTATTTGTATAACATTTGCATATGCTAATTTATATGTGTAAATTTGATGCAAATTCAAAAAATAATTACTGCAATTTAAATAGAAAAGAATAACATCTCACCACTGTGGGGAAGATTGTGACCGGGTGACCTGTGCAGATGCTAACTCAGGTTTCCTCAAACTCGGCCCTCCAGATGTTTTGAGACTACAGTTCCCATCATACCTGACCACTGGTCCCGCTAGCTAGGGATCATGGGAGTTGTAGGCCAAAAAACATATGGAGGGCCGAGTTTGAGGGAGCCTATGCTAACTGGTGATGATCTTTTTAACGCTCCCCCTCCGCACAAGTCTTTCTTTAAACCACAGATGGAATGGATAGAAATGTCGTCTGTCAAGCCTTCAAATAAAGGACTGCCCTCTGTAGGGCACATGGACGCACTATCCCAAACATATGGTCGTCACAGATTCCTCCCCTTCAATCTCCCACCCCCTCACTCCCCAATTAGTCCAATTGCATGTTTTGATTTTTACTCCATGCTGCATATGGAGAGGAAAGCTAGGGCTGGGAGCTGTCCATTGAAAATGGAAACCCGGGTCTACGGCAGCCCACATTGGAAACATTTATTTTTTGCCCATTTTTTTAGCAATAGTTTAATTTTTATTTTTATTTTAGTTTGCCAAAAAAAAAAAAAAGCGCTGAACAACTTTTATGTCCGGATTTTCACTTTTTGAAATATGGCAACCTTAGGAAAGCTGTTTACAAGACTTATCCCAAACGTGTTAACTCAGTGAGTCCTTTCAACCACCACACAGGTACATTAAGTGATTTTATATTTTGTGAGGAAACGGTGCAAACAACAGTCAGTACAATCCATTGTTGGAGTGAGGGTTAATACTTTTGTTTTCTTTTGCAGTATGCATGAAAACTGTTAGAGACTCTTTATGAACAAGCCCATGTGTATCTGGCTTGCGCTGCTCTTGAAATGCAGTGACCTGATTCACATATCACATTAACCCATGGTTAAAATAATGTTTTAACGCTAGTTAAAATATGAAACCATGGGTGCTTCGCTCCCCTCCCGTTCCTACAGCACTACTGGGAAGCGAGTCACAGTGGGGCTTGTTGTGTAGTCCAAACCTACACTTGTGGTTTCTTTCCCCCCAGACAAATCACTAGGGGTAAACCAAACACCAGACCATGGTTTGTTCCCTAGCAGCATGACAGAAGCAGAAGTAAAGGCAAAGTGCAACCAGGGGCGGAGGAAGGGGGCAGTGGGGTGGGCCTCCCCGGGTGTCATCATTGGGGGAGTGACATTCGGCTCGTCGTCTGCCCGTGACTCCCAAGCCTACTACGAGCCGACAGGGGAAGGGCGGAGCTGTGCCGACTTGCCAGTGGCCTCCCCCCCTTCCCCCTTCATTTTGGCTGCTCAGGGGAGGCTTGGGAGTCACAGGCGGGCAGTGCGCTGTTGCCCCCGCTCCTGGGCTGCTTCCTGGGGGGGGGGAAACCTCCCCCAAGCTGTCAAAAGGAAGAGGGAAGGGAGGAAGGCTGCTGACAAAGCGGCACAGCTCCCTCCTTCCTGCCCAGGAAGCAGCCCGCCATGAGCCGCTCGCTCTGCCCCACTGGGTGTCTTGCCCCCTGGGACGCTCGCTGTGGGCGGCGCCTCCCTGAGACACTCACCCCGCCCCCTGGGACACTTGCCCCGCCTCCGTGGCCCCACCCCCAGGTGCACAGCATGTGTGCCACTCCGGGGGCCGGAGCAGCTAGCTCCGCCTCTGAGTGCAACACCTTTAATTTCAGCAGCATGCACCAGCACACTGCTTGTTTACATTAAACTATGGTTTATTCTAACTATAATTTAACGTGATATGAGAACTAGGCCACTGTATATTATAGAAACTTAAAAATAAATAAATTAAGAGGTGATAAAAGTGTGGTTGGTTGCAAGTTGCTTTGAGTTGCCCTGGGCGAGAAAAAGCGACTAACAAATTTAATAATAAACCATAAAGTGATGATAGTAATAAAAGGTTCTACAGCTATTCCAAGGTGCTAATTGAAAGCCCTAATACTTCCCCCACATTCCTAGATAATTACGGAGATCACGGAGACAACATACACCACAGGATCTGGTCCTCGCACGGTAACCACTACAGAGCATACTACTGAAACCATGGACACCACTCAAAAGGCCTCTCCTCCTGTCAGAAAAAAGGTTGTACGGAAAAAAGTGGACACGTCAAAGTTTATGACACCTTACCTGGATCACAGTTCGAAAATGCAAAAGCTCTTCAGTGACGTAAGTCAAAAGTTGTTTCTAACATCTCCCGTTTGAAGCAATTGAGTCCCAAGTTTGGCTAAGGTTTTATGTTTGTGTTGTACATGGTTGGTTTTTTAAAAAAAATGTTGTTTTCAATTTAGAAATCTTTGCTTGGTTTTTTTAATGAATATTATAGCTAGCAACATTACAAATGACGCTCACCTGTTATTTTCAGTGTAGCAAATATTGGTAACCATGATTTATCCACTCTAAGAGTGTGGAAGGAGGGAGGCGGTCTGACCTCCCCTCCACAGAGCTAATTTCAAAATAATATTGGCATCTGCACAGCATTTCCATCCCTCCATAAAGCCTAAAATTTGATGAACAAAATTAATTTCTGTCCCCCAGAGCACTACTTAGGGAAATAGAAGACACAGGTTGCCTCTTCCTGCTTTAAACTATCTTTCACACTAGGCTTGTATTTCTCTCCTTAGGGGTACATAGAATGTCTCTATAAATACCACTTAAAATCTTCAGGTGAAAATATTTCCGCATCACAGTTTCCAGAGGATTCACAGTAAGAGCTTGATAGCATGTTGACTGTGTCCTCATTTTGCTCTATTTTCCCTCCCAGAACAAGTACAAAGAGAAGTTTGAGAAGGAGAAAGGGAAGCCATATGCAAGCACAAGTGACACCCCTGAACTTCGAAGAATCAAGAAAGCCCAGGACCAGCTCAGTGAGGTAAGCGCCAGGGCTGTCAGAGTATTTAAGCAGTGAGCTGTGCCTCTCTGAAGCTATTTTAATTCTAGTGAGGAAAGCAGGAGCCACACGGATAAAGTTACAGTAAGCCAATCTGGAACCTTAGAAGAAATGTTGCTAAGATTCTTGGCATAGCAAAATGCAGACTCGGCATCAAGCTAGAAATTCTAGGATTCAGATTAAATGCCTAGATACCTGTGAGTCAAGGAAGGAGGAATAATAGCTTTTTTGACCAGCGACACCCACAAACCTACCTACCCACCTACAAACATACACATGTTCTTATTCAATAAAGGAAATGTGGGTATCAAGGCACTGTGGTCCAAGATTGGCAAACACTGGCTGGGTGCTGATGTGCACTCAGATAACTCACCTGCATTGAGATGCACATTCATACCTGGGCATCTCTGATGAAGCCTCCACTTTCACTTAATGGTATAGTTGAAAGTGGACATTTCCAGGTGCTTAAAATGTCCACGCTTGTAAAACATGGTGATGCATGTATCTGGTTTTTTTGTTTTTGTTTTATTGAGTTATTTTGCAAATACATACAGATCAAAACTTTTAAACGTGAAAAGAAGAAAAATAATTTTAAAAGGTTACAAAGAACAAAAAGAAAAAGAAAAGAAAGAAGAAAAGCAGAAATTTAAATAAATTACATAAACTAATACAATTAAATCTTTATGAAGATAAGAAAAAATCGTAGATGGAACAGCGTTCATTCATTATTAAACTAAGACTTTGCAAACCAAATACATACACTTTAAACAGTTACCTCTTATATATCGTCTGTTTTCCTAAGAAGCTAACACTTCTTAGGTATTTCATTTTTCATATTCTTTTGTTCTTTGGACTTCCGTCAGTCTCACGACACTTTAATTCCTAATTAAAACCAACGTACCTGTATTTCAGTTCATCCCTCATCTTAGTATCAGGTAGCTTTTTACGTTTGCAGGGTTATTCTAGACACATGTATCTGTTGTATAGGCTGTTAATTATGGGTTCCCTATTCTGTATATGTGGTTTCTGTAGGTTAAATATCGCATGGCTGGTGAGGCGGCGAAGACTAACTGTCACGTGGATGGACAAGCAAGAGACATAGAACACGCAAAGAAGGTCTCCCAGCAAGTTAGCAAGGTAAGTCCGAAAAACAGGAAGGGGGCAGATATGGTAAATCTCTCTGGGGAGTAAATTACACATTTTTGAAGCTACCCCTGAATTTATTCTTCCTCTTTAGGGGATATTTGGCTGTAAAATGTCCAGAGCATAGGCTTTAGGTGAACAAACAGAGGTGCTTCCCTTAACCTTGCCGGTTTGTCTCTCTAGGTGTTATACAAACAGAACTGGGAAGAGAATAAGGAAAAGTACCTGCTCCCTCCTGATGCTCCCGAGTTTGTGCAGGCTGTAAAAGCTTCCGAAATTTTCAGCAAGGTAGGCCAGGCCCCGAAAGGCCCTGAATTATTTCCCCGTTCATTTGGTGCCTCCTTCATTTAGCTTATCTTTCCCAAATGGAACGTGTTGTTGTTGCTTCCCTTTCTCTAAGAAACGATACATCGAAGACTGGGAAGCGGACAAAGCATTATTCTACCCTTATGATGACAGCCCCGAACTAAGGAGAGTAGCACAGGCGCAAAAGTCCCTCAGTGATGTAAGTACCGAGATCCTGCTAGTGTGATGTGGACCTGTGTTGTTAGATAAGGAAGTCCGTGTTTAACAAACAAACACTTGATAGGATCATTAAGATATTTTAGTCAGCATGAGGGTGTGGGTGGGTATTCTCTTCCTAAGCTGAAATGTAAGGATAACAACTTGTCCTTCAAGCAGAATGCAGCTGCAATCCTAAGCACATTTGCTAGAGAGTAAGGCTCCCTGACATCACTGAGACTTACTTCAGAGTAAACCTGCTTGGGATTGCCAAACGTTATGCAGCAGTGGTGCTAATTTGATTGCCTTTATTTTACTAGTGAGTGCAAACTAGCTCCGTGTTAAGAGAAAGCAAGAGTGAATGTCTTCCTTGCTGAAACAAACAGGTCTTGTCTGTCCCTGTTATTTCAGATTGTCTACAAAAAGGGGCACAATGAACGCAAAGCTAAATACACTTCTCTGCCAGACCCACCGGATGTGGAGCTTGCCAGGAAAGTGACCCGACAGCTCAGTGATGTGAGTATACTGTAGTGTTAATTCTTAGCATAGAGGGCAGGGAAAATACCAAGTGCTGTAAAAGGCAAAGCTATGCTTGCCACATGGCCTTCTGCAGTCTTTCTGGCCCCATCTCGATTTCCTGTTGAATCTTAACTCTCCCTCTCTTCCACCCTCTTTTTCCGTCTGTGGAGACTGCTATTGTACTCAGTTCCTGCCTGCCAGCTTCCCATGGACTGTCTATACACCATATATTTAAAGTACATGACTATCACCAAAGAATCTTGGGAACTGCAGTTTACCCCACACAGAGGTACAATTCCCAGCACCCTAAACAAACAACAGTTCCCAGGATGCTTTGAAGGAAGTGACGGTGTGTACCCAGCCTTGATTCACTACTGTGAGAACTTGATCTAATCTAGCAGGGTTTTTCTCATTTACATTAAGCATTAAAAAATAACTACCCATCTGATTCGTGTTTGATAGTACCACTGGTCCTGCTAGCTAGGGATGATGGGAATTGTAGTCCAAAAACAGCTGGAGACCCAAGTTTGGGAAACCCTGGTCTAATCCCATTTTGAATCTTTCTTAGTTGGTGGCCATCAGTACATCTGGTGGCAGAGAATTCCATAGTTTAACTATACGTTGTGTGAAGAATCGTTTCCTCTTGAATATTTTACCATTTCAACTTCATTATAAGAGCCTTGCTGGATCAGACCAAAGGCAAATTAGGCAATCTATTGTGTGAGGTAATTCAGTTAGGAAACCTCCGCTGAAGAGACCTAAAATGCTAAAAAAAATAAAATAAATGTCCCTCCCTATTCCATTTCCATACAAAATAATGCTTCACAGACTTGGGAAATGTGACGGCAAACAGAATGCCCATATCTGATTTCATGCGTTGAATTAATTGCACAACTGATGAATTCCACAACCATGAAGCATGACTAATAAAGTTGATATTTAGGTATAATTAATCTAGTACCACGATGGAAAGAAGAGGGATGAAATTAATGTGGTCGTGTAATTTGTTGTAAATAGCCAGTAAATGAAACTCAGAACCAAAGCAGATTGTGATAAAAAAAATAATGTCTGACCCCCTCATTTACGTTAGTCATGAATTGCTGCATTTTTCATTGTTCTCTTCCTTTAATGGAATGTCTTTTAATATATCTCACTACTGGTCTCCCAAACTTACCTTTTAGGGATAGGATAGGCAACCAAAAGAACGGAGCACAGACCAGAAGTCGAGGGCAGGAAGATTAATGAGAGTAGTTTGGAAACCAAGGCTTTTTGGTGCTGGGAGAATAAAAGATAATTGAGTTAGTGGGAAAGTGCTGTAGTTCAGTGGTAGAACATCTTCCTTGCCTGCTGAGTTCAATCTCCAGCATCTCCAGGTATGACTGCTTCCCTGCCTGAAAACCCGAAAAACCACTGCTAGCCAGTGTAGACAAAACTGAGTTAGATAGACTAGTGGTCTGACTCCATATAAGGCAGCTTCCTATGTTCCTATGAGATCCTGAGGTTTTTGGTGACCCCCTTTCTTTCTTTCCTGTCTGTCAGCACCACCACTTATACAATTAGTGAGAAACTTTCATACATCTATGTAGCCTTTTGTTCCATAAGGGGTACATTTTATATTTATTGTGATTTGTTATTTTAGGGCCAATAGCATGAGTGTAGATTCTACATTACTGTGAAGATTTGATTGAATTCTATACAAATTCTGGCTGCTACTGTAGCATACATGAAACGCAGCCAGAATTTTAATTGCCAAAGGTTGCCAAAGGTTGGAAAGGAGAAGCTATCCCATCCAAATTAGACTGGCAAAACAAATTGAGGGAATATGCAGAACTTGCCAGATTATCAGCAAGGTTCCGAGATGTTACCGATGAAAAATTCAATAGGGAGTGGGATGTATACAGAGTTTACTTAAAAGAACATTGCAAAAATATAAATCCGTTGGCAGATCTGGATTGACATAGGAGAATCTTATAAAATTAATGTAATTGAAACAACCTAGAGGAGACAAAATTTAGCGTGCAGATAAAGAATATAATTTTTTATTCTTACTTTTTTCTTATAATCTTACTTTGAATTTCTTTGTTTCTTGTATGTTTGATGTTATTTTTGTTGTTTAAAACTGCAATAAATATTTTATATATATAAAAAAAGAATATAATTTGGGAACCACAATGGGGAGATCATGTTGAATCCAACTACAAATTGTTACATGCAACAAGCACCAACTATGGAATGAATGTTTATTTCTGTTTATTACTTACGTTACACAGTTTTTAAAACCAATAAAGCAGAGAGAGAGAGAGAGAATTCTATACAAATTCAAGTTGCAGTTTCTTCACCTCCCAATAATGCTCAGAGTAAAAGAAAAATGGGAAACATTTAAGGGGATGTTGAAAAGTATAGGGGTTTCATAGCAGCTGTGATGAAACAAACATATTATAGGAGTTGATGTGATTCCTTTACTTTAGTTGGCTGTGCACAGTTCAATATTTGTTGTTGTTTTCTACAGCGCAACTATCATGAAGACTATAACAAGAAGATCAAGGGCAAATGGAGCCAAACTCCATGCTATGATGTTGCAGTTGCCAGAATGAATGCTGATAACTTGAGCCCGGTAAAGAAAGTGTATTGCAATTCAGCAAATGAGTACGAATTTTGTGCCTTGATCATTGCGTTTCCGTGCTGCTTTCTAGATTCTCATTTCCTTTCCCAGTTAAATTCCAACTTAGACCTGTATTTTACTGAACTGAGTATAACTGTATTTTCTGCTCCCTACAGAGAAAATACCAAGAAAACTGGGAGAATCAGAAAGACCAAATCTACTTTATGCAGACTGAAACACCAGAGTATGCAGTTAATAAGAAAGCTGGAATTGCTGCCAGTAAGGTATGCTTAATATTCTCAGTACTTATTTAGATTGTGCCCTCTCTGAAATACTTTAGCAATTTCCCAATCCGTATTTGAATAGGCATCCACTGTTATTCCCGTTTCGCAAGTGAAATGAATATTGCATCCATTTTCAACATGTTGAAGGCCTTTTGCTGCCCTAGGTGGAATGGGGATTATTCTTGGATTATTCTTGATTGGCTCTCTGTTTGCATGCAGAAAGGTCAGCTTCTGTGGGCTCCTCTTGTATTGTGCTGCCCCAGGTAGCTGCTTACTCTGCCTCTGTGGTCAAAGTCACCTTGCTGCTGGGCTCCGCAACACTGAGTAGTTGGCAATTCTCTTGGCTCTTAGTATTACTGAAGACACTGGGCTCTGACAATACAATTTTTTGCCCATTGTCATATTTCTCAGATTCCATAGCATAATTTCAGCACAATGGATAATACAGCCTGAAAAGAGTTTTTTTAAAACACACACACACAGAGCATCCCTTGCAGGTATAACACATTTTACTTGCATCACATGAGATGAGCACAAACAGCTGCTTGAATCACAGAAGAAATGCCAACTGTTGGCTGTAAATGGCACTAAATTTCTTAAGCGTCTTAGTTTTGCACATTTCCCTTGCTGAAGAAGCTAAGTAAATTACTCAAACATATTTTATAAAAAGAAGTGAAAGATAAGCAACGCTATAAATAGTGCCAACCAGGAATTTAAGAGACTCAAAGTACACAAGTTTGGAAAAGTGAGTGTTTTTCTTCTTAATTTTGATAGCTAAAATACAAAGAAGATTACGAAAAATCCAAGGCTTCTACAGATTATAATGTGCTTCCAGCTACAGAGAACCCACTGCTTAAACATCTGAAAGCTGCTGGAAATCTTGTGAATGATGTAAGTGTGGTTTGTTTCTCCAGGGATAATTTTGGCCCAGACCAATCAATAGTTTGTTGTAGCCATTCATTATTCAGAATTAGGACTCTTTTTATGGATTTGCTTTGCAAGCCTATGGATTTACTTTGCAAGTTAGCTAGATCAAGTGACTAACAATCTTTTATTGATTAAAAATGTGCCTTTGATTAAAAACATATTAAAAATGGTTAGCCACAATAGCTGAATGGGCCCTATGCTAGTAGTTAGAGGACAAGGAGTGGAGAGAGATCTGTTGCCTTCATGGACAGATAGGAACAGAGGTAAAAGCTGTTCCCTAGTTCTGCTGGATCTCTCAGCAGCCTTTGATACCATCAACCACGACATCCTTCTGAACCATCTAGAGGAGCTGGGGGCACTATTATGCAGTGGTTCCATTCCTTCCTCCTAGGCCATGTTCAGAAAGTGGCGGTGGGGGATGAGTGTTCAGACCCCTGGGCTCTCACTTGTGGGGTGCCTCAGGGCTCCGTCCTCTCCCCCATCCTTTTTAACATCTACATGAAGTTGCTGGGAGAGATCATCAGGGGGTTTGGGCTAGGTGTCCACCAGTATGCAAATGATACCCAGCTCTACCTCTCCTTCAAATCTGAACCAATGAGGGCACTGAAGGTCCTGTGTGAGTGTCTGGAGGCAGTTGGTGGATGGATAGCAGCTAACAGATTGAGGTTGAATCCTGACAAGACAGAATTATTGTTCTTGAGAGGCAGAGCAGGTGTAGAGGACTCCCTGGTCCTGAACGGGGTAACCGTACCCCCAAAAGACCAGATGCGCACCCTGGGACTTATTTTGGACTCTCAGCTGTCCATGGAGGCCATCTGGCATACAGGCTGAGATCCTACCTGCCCTCATACTGTCTCACCAGAGTGGTGCGTGCCCTGGTTATATCCCACTTGGACTACTGCAATGCACTCTACCTTTGAAGGTGACTCGGAAACTACAACTAATCCAGAAAGCTAGACTGTTGACTGGGAGACCATATACGCCGAGTACGTTTCCAAGCACAATTCAAAGTGCTGGTGCTGACCTGTAAAGTCCTAAGCGGCTTCAGCCCAGTATACCTGGAGCATCTCTGCCCCTAATGTCAGTTTTTAATGTCTGATGTTTTACTGTATTTTTAATATTTTGCTGGAAGCCACCCGACCTACTACTACTTCTACCAAAAATAAAATAAAATAAAAATAATAAAATAAAATAAAATAAAATAAAATAAAATAAATTATAGGGCATCTCTGCTAACCACTGTTGCAAACAGGGTTCTTTGGTCTGATCCAGCAAGGCTCTGCCTAAATTCTTACCATCCAAGGTCAGAAAAGAATGTGCATTTGAATCCAAATGTCCCTTCTCAGCAAATTTAAGGCAGCCCAAGCTTGCTAATTTAATGGCACCATGATGAGTGGAGGGAACCATGCTATTTGATGGGGGTCTTTTACAATATGGCTTTTCCTTCCACCTGGCAGAGGTTATATAAGGAAGCATATGAAAAAGCGAAAGGAACCAGCATTAATTACTGTGACACTCCCAAATATCAGATTGACAACGTTCTGAAAAACTTCAGTGATGTAAGTATGGCAGCAATTAAATAGTGGTCCCAATGAGATTTCCATAAACTGGTAAGTTTGTTGTAACTTTCGGCATTTCTCCTCCAGGTTAAATATAAAGAGGGATATCAGCAGAATATCTTGGGCCGCTACATAGGCACCTTTGAGGACCCATATCAAACACACTGCATGAAAGTTGCAGCCATGAAGAGCGATGTAAGTATGGATTCCATTTCCTTATGCTGTCTTCCCCTGTTCAGATGGTGGTTATTGATCCCTTGTGACCTTTCCTAGAAAAACTACAAAGCCGACTATGAAGAGGACAAGGGAAAGTGTTACTTCCCTCAGACCATAACTCAAGAATATGAAGCCATGAAGAAGTTAGACCAGTGCAAAGATGTGAGTATTTGCTTCCTATGGGATCTTACCTTCATCCTATCTTATCTTATGCTACATGATCAGGAATTTCAAGGAGTTCATGGAAGGAGCTGAAGTGTTTACTTTTAAAATTTCTTACAGATTTTCCAGAAGCATGCAACATTTCAAATGTGTAAATCACAATTTAAAACACAGATGAATTAACAAATACACAGCTATGTTAACATATATACACAAGCCGAAGATCAGGCTTAGGCTAAGTACTAATTAATTGCATCAATCATGGACTTTAATAATTCACAGAACTGAAGATAAGTGCTCTTCCCTCTTTTGAAATATTCATCCTGCTAATAAAAGGTCTGTTTTGAGTCAGGTGCAAATTATACATTACTCATGAAGGCATGTAATGGAGCTGTAATACTTCTCTTTGACTGAAAAGCAGTCATAGAAGGCAGGTTATTATTGGGGGGGAATATGAGAGAATGATTTTGAGCTGGAAAATGTCCAACGGAGAAAAGCTTCAGCTACTTCTCTGCTGAGAATTTCAGCCTCTTGGGGATTTACTTCATTAAAATAAAAATGGCGTGGCTTTCTGCAGTCATTTGCATGTGAATTGTAGCTAACCCTCAGGTCTCCTAATTTTGAAAGGTGACATCTTCATATGCTTTTTACAGGTTTCTTGTGACATCTACTGGCCAGAATATGCTTAGCTTTCTCACAAGTAAAACTATGCACACTAACATTGTGTACTCTCTTTAGCCACAGCAGGGCAAATAATGGTCTATGCCTCTGATTTATATATACAGCCAGCCCAGCCATATGTATGTATGGTGCTTGGCAAGTATATATGGTTTTGTGCCAGGGTTGTACCATCATCTGTGATTCTGTTGTCTGTGAAATCCCACAAGATGATGTTGAACAGTAAATATACTAAAATCTGTTTCATATTTCATGAGCTGGACATCTGAAGCCCATTGGAACTTTATAACTTTTGTAGTCTTGAGTTCTTTCAGATCTGCAAAAGACAGTCTTGCAATCTTGGTTGGCCAGTAGTATTTTTGATGAATAAATGAATACTGCTGTATCTGAATTGAATTAGAAGTCTATTTATTTATTTATTTATTTACATTTTTATTTATTTCATAAAATTTATGTACTGCTTCATTTGTAAAAGCAACAACAACCTCAAAGCGATTTACTGCTATATAATTCTGTTATTGCTGGTACCTACTGGAAATTAAATGTCATTGTCTTTTTCTTCCCTCTAGCATACCTACAAAAAGCATCCTGATAAGCTCAAATTTACACAAGTGACAGATTCTCCTGTTCAGACACAAGCGCAGATCAATTCCAAGCAGCTGAGTGATGTAAGTTACCTGGCAACTCAAACAAACTCCAACTCAAGCAACAAACTCTTAGGTTTCACTAGACTGTGTCTGGCAAACAAGCTTCCGGGGGTGATGTTGTGGCTTCACCTCGCGACAACACTGGAAGTGACCCAGAACAAAACAGATCAACAATTCAGAAATGGGCATAATACTTGTTCTGTAAGATGACTCGATAGATTTATGCAGAAGCAGGAATACGCACTGGCCTACTCTGTTAACAGAGATGTGCGGATTCCAGATTCCTTGAAAGGTTTATGCCCTTGACCTGAGTCCTTGTCCCTTATCTTGTGTGCATGATAGAAATGGTCGAACAATTGTCACACAAATGGTGTGTATTAGAGAGGGCAAATGTTCTTACCACTTACTCAGTTTCATTGTGCTAGCATTTCAGCTGAAGCCCTCAGTGTCATTATCTGTTCATCTGCATTTCAGCTGAACTACAAAGCCAAACACGAGAGTGAGAAATTCAAATGTTCCATCCCTCCAGATGCCCCCTTGTTCCTCCAGTCCAGAGTCAATGCATATAACATCAGTGATGTAAGTACATTAGAACATGACATGTTCTTTCTAGGACTGAGCTTTGTTATTCAATGCTGGTGACTTGTGAGCCCTGGGGATAGTACCAGTTACAGATAGGTAGCCGTGTTGGTCTGCCATAGTCAAAACAAAAAAACAGATCCTATAGAAGGATCTGGCAACTTCTGTTTCAGTGTATCTGAAGAAGTGTGCTTGCACACGAAAGCTCATACCAAGAACTAACTTAGTTGGTCTTTAAGGTGCTACTGGAAGGAATTTTTTTGTTTTGACTGGGGATAGTAGACTTTTATGTTCATTAGTTGCTTATGAATGTTATCAGCTGCTTTTGTAGGGGAAGGCTTGTATAATGAAGCAATCTACTCTCTAGCGATTATATTTTTTTAAAAAATATGTCTTATACAATTAGAGCGTTATATACCCTCTGCAATATTTTCTGCTTCTTCTTTGGCAATCACTCATAGCTGAGTAAGATTGCCTTCCATGAATGTGGTCTTTACAGTGCGTCCATAAGTGACTGTGGAGGCCAATTCTGGATCTTCACATCCTTCCACAGTGGGGACATAAGTTTCCGGGTGGGAGTTGATCATGGTGAGGATTTGCCAAGCATGCCTTCCTCTTAGCACGTTTCTCCCTTTTGTCCTGAGTTCATGCTTCTTCAAAGTCCATGACGCCTTCGGTGAAGGCTGTTGTCCAATTGGAGCACTTGCAGGCCAACAATTCCCAGTTGTTGGTGTTTATACTACATTATTTTATTTTATTTTATTTTATTTTACTCTGTGAGCCACCCTGAGATCTTATGATGAAGGCCTGTATATTAATCTAATTAATAACAACAACAACAACAACGACAAGAACACCATAATAAATGGATCAATTTTTGCATTAAATCATCCTAATATTATGCCCCACCTTCCTCATGTTGTTTCTTCTGCTTCTGTGTCAGACTTGCTATAAGTACGACTGGGAGACATCGAAAGATAAGAAATTCGAGATCAAGTTTGATGCCATTCCGATTCTTGCTGCCAAAGCCAATCGAAAAATTGCCAGCGATGTAAGTGTTGCAGAGAAATGCAGTTTTCAGGCTGATTTGGATCAGCTTGCAGTGCAGAATGTTGAAGACCATCAATGTCTTATCCCCATGTAGGTGGAATATAAGAAAGCTTATGAACAGAGCAGAGGGAAGATGGTTGGAGCTCTGAGCATTGAGGATGATCCTAAAATGCTACATTCTCAGAAAGTGGCCAAACTGCAAAGCGATGTAAGTACCCATTCCGTACACACTACACCGGTTAGCACCGATAGGAGGATACCTGCAGGGTACCAAATTCTTCATCCATTTATTTAAGTACTTCTGACTCCCTGCAATAAAACTATTCTGAAATATTTGCAAAAATCATAATGTGTAAATCACGTCCAATACTGATGTAAATGTTATTAATAATAATAATTAATAATGCATATTAGAAGAGTCCTACAGGTCTTTCAAAAGCTGTTTCTGTCAAGCATTGATGAACCGTTGTCAGTTCTGTAGCCAAAATTATGAACCAGCAAGTATAAAAAATTCCATCTAGCGGGATGCCCCCAGGCCACCCCCTTTGCCAGCCCTGTTCTGCATACTTCTTCATTGCTTTTGCCTAGCTGCTATGTGCCTGTGAATTGTGATAATGGTCTGGATGGATAATGAAGATAGAAGTGTGTGTGTTCATGTGCCCAGGGTGTGAGGAATGGATGTTTATAGAAACCACCTCTGACTCTCACATGGCTGGAATGTAGCCTCCTGTATTAAGTTAAGAAAGTCTGCCCAGGATCCAAATAGCCAAGCACATGTGCCCAAGCATGCTTCCCTCATGGACTTCCCCATTTTTCCTTTTCTAGACTAGATCCTAGTCATGCTGCAACCCAGGCTACCTCAGCTCTTGAAGTGACTATTTGTGGTTTTTGAGGAGCAGAAGGGTGGAGCCCTGAAAAGCCTTGCTAGTATATGTGCAGAAGCTCCAGTATATAGCCAAAAGGGCCACCCCATATCTATCTGGATCCTCTCAACTCCATCCTAGGACCAAATAGATAGTGCACCGCCTGTTACACCAACGTTTATATATACAGTCGTACCTTGGTTCTCGAACAGAATGCGTTCCGGAAGTCTGTTCGACTTCTGCAAATGTTCGAAAACCAAGGCACGGCTTCCGATTGGCTGCAGGAGCTTCCTGCACTTAACTGGAAGCCGCGGAAGCTGCGTCGGACGTTCAGTTCCAAAGAACGTTCACAAACCAGAGCACTCACTTCAGGAGCCAAAACGTTCGAGTTGCAAGGTGATGCAGAACCAAGGTATGACTGTATATAAAGAGAGAGTATGCCAAGGTAGCTCTAGACGTATGTTTATTTTTATGTATTTATTTTTTTATTTAACAAAATTGATGTACTGCTTTGTTGTTAAACAACACCACCACCCTCAAAGCAGTTTAATAAAATAAAATGGTTTAAAATGGTTAATTAAAGATGTTAAGGTCCGGTTTTGACATTTTTGAAAAGGTGATTTAAATCAACAGTGGCTAAAGAGAAAAGATTAAAACGTGCCAACATGTCTATCTGTCTGGATGGACTTGCCAAAACAAAAAAAGTTTTTGGCAGCAAAAGAGTACAGCAGAGGTGTCTGCCTGATGTTAATCGGCAGGGAGTTCCAAAATGTAGCTTGCTGCCAGACTAAAACACAGATTTCTTACACCCTCTTTTCTGCACCCCTTTGCTCTCTTTTCACAATGCTCTTCATTCAGGTTCAGTCGATGTGTAAAAAAACAAAAACAAACTGTAATGACCTGCACAGTCAACTTTTATTGCTACATGATGACTTTTATATTTCACTCCCGGCAGAGACTATATAAGGAAGCATATGAAAAAGCTAAGGGAACAAGTATCAACTACTGCGATACCCCGAAGTATCAACTTGACAATGTGCTGAAAGGCTTCAGCGATGTAAGTGTGGTTGCAATTGCACTTAGATTTATGGCCTAAAGAAGACTTTGCTAAACTCCATTATGCCTATTGTAATATGTGGCACTTTTCCTCTAGGTTAAATATAAAGAGGGATATCAGCAGAATATCTTGGGCCGCTACATAGGCACCTTTGACGACCCATACCAATCACACTGCATGAAGGTTGCGGCCATGAAGAGCGATGTAAGTATGGATTCCACTTCCTTAACCTGTTCAGATAGAGTTCGTGGTGGTTATTGACCCCTTGTGGCTTTTCCTAGAAAAACTACAAAGCTGACTATGAAGAGGACAAGGGAAAGGGCTACTTCCCTCAGACCATAACTCAAGAATATGAAGCCATGAAGAAGTTAGACCTGTGCAAAGACGTAAGTTGTGGATCAAGCAAGATCTTACTTATATCCTGAGTGACTTCACATTATACAGTCAAGATTTCCACGAAATTAATGGAAGGAGCAAGAAAAGAACTACGTACTAGAATTCTATTTACTTGAAGTTTTGAGGGTGGGAGCTCATATGGACACACACACAACACACACAACGGGGGCACATTTGACCCCCAACTCCACACTCTCTAACATGCAGTTGCACACCAGACAAGGAAATCTGGCTCTCCACCCACCAAGCAGCATTCGTGTCCTGCAGAGAAGTACCTGTCATTGCTGGCTTAAGTGAGAGATGAGGACTCAAGGAGTAAAAAGAGAGACAAAAATTAGCAGGTGTATATACACCAGTGTTGGTACAGACTTGACAAATTGTGCACCTCAGCTTTCTGCTAATTAATAAAAATGAACCAGCAATAAAAACTTTTCAGTCCCCTCTCCTGACATACGCATTTTATCAGCTATTATGTCAGTGTTTGCTTTCAGTTTGTTCTCACAAATTAGAGACTTGATGCTTTTCTTTTAATGAAAAGCAACCTTCTAGGAGGCTGGACCTTTGAGGTAGAAGTAGCATGAGTAGAGAATATTTTTGGGGGGAAATAGGCCTGCCATAATCTGCTTCTCTCCCCCCACCCCCCACTGCTCTTCTGTTCAGAACTGTAGCTTCCTGGGGCTGCTTTTCATTAAAATAAAACCGCTGGGTCTTCTTTCACTCTTATATGGGTCAAGTATTGTTTCTCCTCAACCTATGCATTTTACAGGTTTCTTGTGACATCTTGTGGCCAAAATGTGCTTTGCCGCATGTATGCTTTCCCAGGGAAAACCATACATACCAATGCTGTTCACCCTTTATAGCCATAGCTGTGCAAGTGATGACCTCCATCACTGTCTGTGTACTGTGGCAGAGTTAGATTATGCTTGTGATTCCCAGGTAAAATCTACCAGAATATTTCACACTTCCCTGGCTGGAGGACATATGAGAGCTCTTGGATGCTTTATATTTTTGACAGTCAGAGAACTTTAAGTTTTGTGAATGGCAGTGTTGCCCCCAGTTATACTTTTGCTGAATGAATGAATGGAGGTGTGATATCTGAATTGGTTTATAAAACTCTATTTATGATGTTACTGATATATGTATATATATATATATATATATATATATATATATATATATATAAATAACACCATAATGCCAATGCCTACTGGAAATCAACTGCCATTTTGTTTTATTTTTGCTTTCGTGTCTTCCTAGTATGCCTACAAAAAACATCCCGATAAGCTCAAATTTACACAAGTGCCAGATTCACTCGTGATGGTACAAGCACAGATTAATTCCAAGCAGCTGAGCGATGTAAGTTACCTGACAACTCAGAACATAAAACTCCTGCCTTGTTTTATGTTTCACGGGACCTAGCTTCATCTTGTGACAACACTGACTCAGAATATTATTTGTTCATCCTACATTTCAGCTGAACTACAAAGCCAAACATGAGAGTGAGAAATTCAAATGTTCCATGCCTCCGGACGCTCCCTTGTTCCTCCAGTCCAGAGTCAATGCATATAACATCAGTGATGTGAGTATGAGCCTTCACTTGTTAAATAGGTGGGTGCAGCCACTTAATGGAGTCAAAAGGATTAATTCAGATCTTCTGGTAGACCTGATAGGATAGTACAGTGGTGCCCCGCAAGACAAATGCCTCGCAAGACGAAAAACTCGCTAGACGAAAGAGTTTTCCGTTTTTTGAGTCATTCCGCATCCCTATGGGCTTGCTTCGCAAGACGAAACATCTTGCGAGTTCTTGCGAGTTTGTTTCCTTTTTCTTAAAGCCGCTAAGCCGTTAATAGCCGTGCTTCGCAAGACGAAAAAACCGCAAGACGAAGAGACTCGCGGAACGGATTAATTTCGTCTTGCGAGGCACCACTGTACTGAAATGGCCAAAAAGCAGGGGAGGAGCAGTATAACAAGAAAACACTTTCCTTGGGGGGTTTTTTAAGTTCAGGCCTGCAAGTTTGATGAGAAGAGTGCTTACAATGCCATAATTAAGTAAAGAGTTGCCTCAAAGCCAGATTTTGGCTCATCTTTTGTAAATAAAGCAACTAACAATGTTTGTGCACCTGAGAGCATCCTTTGACCAGTTTGCTGGACCCCAAATTATTTTATCTACCAGCTCCAAGATGTCTTCTGTACAACAGAAACACAGCGTCAAGGAATGTGATTGGAAAAGATCAGATTTTATTAGTACAGCTGATGTATATTATTTCTCCAAACAGAGATTATTATTGTGAACCATTAACAGGAAATATATTACAGCTATGTAATTCCTTTAAAAACAACAATTTGTGACGGCTTCACTGCTGGGAAAGGCATAACTTGTGTTGCAAACTGTAATGGAGACCTGATTATAAACAACACTATTAAAACGTGGGCACATGGCAGAAAAATATTTCATGGATCGCGGCTGGACTTAAGCTGAAACTTAATAAAACCCCAGGAAGAAAGAGGGTTTAAGAGAGTGGTTTTCATCAGTTGAAAACTATCTTCAAATTTTTTAGTCATTCAAAAATATCTTGATCATATAACTACAGTCCTACCTTGGCTCCCGAACGCCTTGGGAGTCAAACGTTCTGGCTCCCGAATGATTGAAAAACGTGAGTGTTCCGATTTTCAAACGTTCTTTTGGAAGCCGAATGTCCGATGGGGCTTCCGATTGGCTGTAGAAGCTTCCTGCAGCCAATCAGAAGCCGCGCTTTGGTTTTCTAACGTTTTGGAAGTCGAATGGACCTCTGGAGCGGATTCTGTTCGACTTCCAAGGTACGACTGTATATATTCTCTACAATCAATGGATAGATTTAATGTCATTATAGTCCTGATATGATGTCATACCTTCTTCATGTTATTTGTTTATTCTTCTGTGTCAGACTTGCTATAAGTATGACTGGGACACATCAAAAGATAAGAAATTTGAGATCAAGTTTGATGCCATTCCTATTCTTGCTGCCAAAGCCAATCGAAAAATTGCAAGTGATGTAAGTGTTGCATAAAATGAAGATTTTTTTTTTTAAAAAAAAAATATTTGTATTTCTATGCAGTGGCTACAGAATGTAGAAGACCATTAATGTCTTGTCCCCATGTAGGTGGAATATAAGAAAGCTTATGAACAGAGCAGAGGGAAGATGGTTGGAGCTCTGAGCATTGAGGATGATCCTAAAATGCTACATTCTCAGAAAGTGGCCAAACAGCAGAGCGATGTAAGTACCCGTTCTGTGCACATTGTAGTTAGCACTGGTAAGATGTCAGCTGTGTGCCAAATTATTTGCATATGTCAAATTATTTAGAGACTTTTAGCTCTTTCCATTCCACAAAACAAGAAGCAAGGATAAATGGCAAAGAATAATAATTCTAAATACGTGTAAAAATAATAACCTGTGATTTATATCCAATACCGACTTAGTCTTGCTAATGAGTGCCAGGAAAGCTCAATTCTGAAAGATATTCGGGTTCAACCTTTAAGTGAAATTAACATGAAAATGTTTCCCTTCATGATGAGCCATTGATACCACAAAATTCCTTTCACCAGAAGGCTATGGACTTAGTTGAGAAAAGGAGCCTTTTTGAATACAGTGGGATTCACTTTCACATAAACATGCTTAGGATTGTGCTGGGCAATTATGACTCAATCCAAAAAGGGCCTAGAGATATTAAGCGGAGATGAGAACGTTAGTACCTATTTGATGGCTATTCAGATCATCCATCTTAATGCTTAAGGGAAGACGTTAACCAGTGAAAATAGAATATGTCTGACATGTAGTGAAAACTACCAAACTGTAAGAGACTGATGGGTAATCCAGTGTAGAATGCCTATTGTTCTGGTTTGATGCTTTTTAGAGGTTAAAGTTCTGCTAATACTGATCCTATTAGCTAATAATAATATGATCTGGATCCTATTGATGTAAATGTTTAGTGCATTTTTACTGTATTGCAGCAGCCCAATCGTGATATAATTAAGGCATGTCTCACCATAGCCATGCAAGTAGCCTGCATTTTACAAAGTATTAGGGTTGTTTTGGGTTTTTTTGGAAGTTCTAACTCTTAAAGGTACATGTTAATTCTTTTATAGCGTGAATACAGAAAAGGTTACGAAGAGTCAAAGACCAAGTACACAGCGCCGTTGGACATGATTGCAGTACTACAAGCAAAGAAAGCACAGGCAATTGTCAGCAACACAGACTACAAGCGTCTCATCCATAATTACTGCTATCCCCCCGACAGTATTCCTGTGGAACTTGCCAAGAAAGCCAATGCAATACAGAGTGAGGTAAGTAGTTGTGCTTGTCTAGCATTGCTCAGCTAAGGAGGGTTTCATACAAACTCAAAGAGATGTGATGTTTTCCCTACGCTTTTCCTGGACTCAACAACAGCAAGCCACAGAAACCATGCTAGGGCTGGGATAAAGTGGAAACATCAGCCTGTGTACTTCCCATATTTAATTACCTTAAAAATCTAATTCTAAGACGTTCACCACGATGCCAAGAATGAAAAGGGTCTGGTAGCTTAACAGACCCAAAGGTTGAATGAAGACTAATTAGTAGGGAATAGCAGATAGCTCCTTACCTTTTTGATTAACTTTCTGAGGAAGGTTGAGTAGAATAAGAGGCGTTTAAAGGGAAAGCCTCTGTGGATTTGAAAAGCAAACATTTTCTTATGCTTAGAAGTATAGCTTTTTCTGTGGTTTACCTGCAAAGCAAAAGAATATGTGGGTTCACTTTCATGTCATTCCTGTGCTTCATTGTCCATTGATTGCGGTGAATAGTCTAGGGATCTGGGAGTTGAAGCATCAGCTTCTGAGAACATTTACTTTATAGTCATGCTGGCTAGGGATGATGGGAGTTGGAGTTTCCCCAAAATATAGAGGGTTCCCGGCTGGCGATGTACGTTCTTAAATTCTACACACTGGATTTGTAGAGGGTTTTCTTTGTGTAAATTGAGTTAATTGCATTTTGTCGTTTTTATGGTCTTTCCCAGAATGAATACAGAGCTGACTACAACAGTGATATGAAAGGCTGTGGCTGGATACCACTTGGGTCCCTAGATGCTGAAAAAGCCAAGAGAGCTTCCGATATTATCAGTGAGGTACGTAGACCCTAAGTAGAATCAACCTTATTGACCCTGACCTAGGCCAGCTTAGGGACTGTGCTGCATGGAGACAGGCTTCCTAACACATGTCCCTATCTGACCAAGGAATCACATGTACAAACTGATGCTGTATACTCTGTTCCCTAGCCTTATCGAAAAACGGGCTGCACGTGTGTAACCTGTTTCGAAAGCTAGTTTGGAAGGGCAGGCTAGATTTGTTCTTGTGTTTGGAACACAAGAAGATGCCCTTTGCCTAATCATACCACTGACTGATCTAGCCAAGGTTCTCCAGGGATTGAGTCAGGGACCATTTGTGTGCAAAGCACAATCTCTATTACTATGCTATGATCCTTCCTACTACAGTCGTACCTTGGATCCTGAATGCCATGGAACTCGGACGTTTTGGCTCCTGAATGCTGCAAACCCAGAGTTATTGTTCTGGTTTGTGAACATTATTTTGGAACCTGAACATCTGACGGGGCTTCCGATTGGCTGCAGGAGCTTCCTGCAGCCAATCAGAAGCCGTGAATTGGTTTTCGAATGTTTTGGAAGTTGAATGGACTTCCAGAACAGATTTCGTTTCTTTCTGTCCTGAAGCCATTTTACATATTTAAGAAATTTGGTTTAGCTACATTGTGGGTTTAAAATGCACAATCAAGAACGTAATAACTCAATATCAATATGTAGGTTTCAGAGCATATGGGTAAATCCACTGGCATTTGCCAGCCTGAGTATTTTGGAATGGAAACTGAATGTACACAATATATTGGTCAAAGATTTGTCCATTGCAAAGACTAGATCCCGTTAAGAGGACTTTCTTGTATGTTGTTATGGAGATATTGATTTTGCTGGTTTATTTTGATTTTGCTGGTTTATCATATAATTAAGTGGTTGTTTTTTTTTGGGGGGGGGGGGAATGCCAGGAAAGCTTTTCTTGTGAGCAAATTCAGACCTGGATTATTTTTAAATATTTCTGAGTCAGGGCATCCTTATTATTGAAAGGCATCATTTCAATAATCCAAAAATGAAAGAAATGGAATAGCAAAATATAATTTCCTGTGAAGGAATTGCAGTTTTATTTTCTTTAATCTTTTGAACAGAGAAAATATCGTCAGCATCCAGACACTATTAAGTTTACACAAATTGAAGATGACCCTGTTGTAGTACAGGCTAAAATCAACCAAGCTCAAAGGAGTGATGTAAGTATTGGCACATGTTGTCTGCGTCTGTGTTGGCTAACTTTATTCTGGAGTCATCATGGGATCAATTAACACAATAAATCATTATTTTAGGGTTGTTTTTTAAAAATTATATACTACTGTTCATACATCTTTCCATAATAGTTAGCTGATTCAAAAAAAAAAAGATGTTTTTTATTGTATGATTTCATGTATAACTATTGTGAACTTCTCCGATATTTTCTATGAATAGTGGTATATCCTTTGGTGAATTTCCACAAATCCCTTCCACTGATGGATGGACATCATTGGACGCCACCCCTTAGTTGTGATTCAACTATAAAGTTCACTTTCTAAGCATAAAACTGTACAATAAAACATAATGAACTTTAAAGTATTCTACACTATGAATATATTGAATATAATATACCTTGATTTATGTTCTAGGTAATTTATAAAGCCAAAAATGAAGATGTAATTCATAAATATCACCTTCCGGCAGATGCTCCCCAGTTTCTCCAGGCAAGGGTTAATTCCTACAATCTCAGCGACGTAAGTTTCCTCTCAATACATTGTTATGCACACAAGTGTGCATAATTTCGAAGCATAGGTGAATAGCAACCAACTGTAGTTTCAGAGAAACATTCTGTTCTCTTCCAGAACTGCTACAAACTGGGGTTGGAAGATCTGAAATCGAAGGGATACGACCTAAGAATTGATGCTATTCCCATTAGAGCTGCCAAGGCTGCTAGACATGCTGCCAGTGATGTAAGTATTCTCTTTTCAAAGAGGCATTGAGTATGAGGAGGAAACATCATCATCATCATCATCATCACCATCACCATCATCACCATCATCACCATCATCACCATCATCACCATCATCACCATCATCATCATCATCATCTAATTAATAATGGTGGTGGTATGATGATTTTATAGCAATCCTTGGTTCAATTACTGGATTCAAGTGCAGGGATGGGTGGCCTGAGGGCCTCGGCCTCTCTCTCTCTGTGTAGGGTGGGCAAAAAGGAAGGGTGCGTTGCAGGGAAAACAGTGGGAAAGCTGAAATGTATGGAACAACAGAAGGAGGCTGTTGTGAGGGAGGAGCCCTTTGTAGTTGAACAGATCAAAGCAACCTTTCCCTGCCTCAGGATCCCACTGGGAAGGGAAGATGAGGCAGAGAGGAAGGGGATAAAAGGAACGGACTCCAAGGAAGAAGAGAAAGGGCTGGGGCAGAAAAGGGTGTGTTGGGCTGTTCACCAGGAAAACGACCTCACTTTTGATATTATTTTTTGTGTGTGTCCTGACAGTACCAGTACAAAAAGGACTATGAACTTGGCAAGGGTAAATTGGTTGGCTTCCAGAGTCTCCAAGACGACCCCAAGATGGTCCATTATGTGAACGTTGCCAAGATGCAGTCGGACCGGGAGTACAGGAAAGCTTACGAGGAGAGCAAAACCAAATACAACACTCCGCTGGATATGGTCAACGTTGTCGCTGCCAAGAAAGCCCAGGACATTGCTAGCAACACAAATTACAAACACTTGGTGCACCATTACACATTGTTGCCTGACGATATGACCGTGGAACGGTCCAAAAACATGATGCAGATTCAGAGTGATGTAAGTGTGTCCAAAGAGGTTTTGTTTTGTTTTGTTACCTGTTCATGTGATTGATTGTTTTCTTTTCATTCTTTTCCCCACCCAGAATCTTTACAAGGCAGACTTTAACAGCTGGATGAAAGGTATCGGGTGGATCCCAATTGGTTCAATGGATGTAGAGAAAGTTAGAAAAGCAGGAGATGCTTTGAATGAGAAGAAGTACCGCCAGCACCCGGACACGCTCAAGTTCACCAGCATAGTAGACTCGCCTGTCATGGTCCAGGCTAAGCAGAATGCACTGCAGCTCAGTGATGTGAGTAGCCCTAAGGGAAAGATGCCAGAACAAAGCAATTAACAATATCTAGGAAGAAATGGAACATTGTATGAGGTGCTCATACAAACACATTGTGGAGAAATAATCCGCATTTGTTTGGGAGATACCTGATCCATCTTTTTTTTTTTTTTTTGAGATATATATTGACATAAAACCCTAAGCTGAAAAGACTAATGAGGGAGCTGCCCCGCCCTCAGATGTATGACAGAAGGCAGCAAAGTCAAGAGCTTTGTCAGTTGTTGCACTGCAGCTAAGGCGCTTTCTACCCTTAGCTCAGAGGTGGGAAAACCCAGGCCTGGGGACTATTATGTTTGGCCCCCAGGACTCTTCTCAAATCACACCCATTACCTAGGCCACATCCCCTCACTGGCCCTGCTTAATGCCCTGACTGTAATGTGCCATTGAACTGTGGTGATGTATCTTGTTTGCCTGGATGCAGAGATGGGGATGTAGAAACAACTGGTTTCTGTTAGCCTACTGTTTACAAAAGTAAGAGTCACTCCCAGTGCCCCACCCACTCTTGCCTCTGGCCCCGCCCACTCCTGGCATGTATCTCCTTCCCCTGCTAGGTTTCCCATGAAGGGCAGTGCCGGATTTACGTATAAGCTAAACAAGCTATAGCTTAGGGCCCCACTCTCTTAAAGCGAAAAAACCCTGGATGTACATTTCCAAAATATAAGATAAAAAACAAATAAAAGAAAACCTACATACCTATATAGCATATATTCAACACAAAAAACAGCGACAATTTGTTGTTGACAAAGGACAGCTGGATCATATAAAGGACAGCTGGACATATAAAGGGCCCCATTACCTTCAGTAGCTTAAGGCCTCATCAAACATAATCCAGCCCTGCTGAAGGGCGTCTTGTTGCATGAGCAGAAGTCCATTCTGCAGGCAGATAGACACTTTTAGTTTCCAGCCTCTATTAAGGACAAAGTTTACTGCCTGATCCTATGACTGTTTATTTGGAAACTGACTCCTATGCTTTTTCAATGCAGCCCACAGTGTGTGTGGGCTTGCAGCCGAGGACATTTAGCCAGCTCATTGTATTCTATGGGACATTTTCCTTGAGAACAGAAGAGTTTATTATTATCCTGTTCTTTTTGTTTGCAGAGACTATACAAAACTTCCGGAGAAGAAATGAAGCACAAATACCACTTGCCTTCAGATGCCCCTCAGTTCATCCAGGCTAAATACAATGCAGCCAACATCAGTGATGTAAGTCACTTTTTTTAAAAAAAGAGGTGTCTTTCATTCATGCTTTTGGTAAACAAATGCAGATTTAGAGGTTCAGAAATTCATTCTGATATAATAGAAACCATGCGGCTATCATAATGTGGAGATAACATTTTGATTAATGCTACTTCTAGCCGCATGATGTAATAAAGGAAGGGGGTCAGACAGCGAATGTCATGTCAGCATGGGATATGATATGCACCCATCACGATGAACGACTACAGTTTACAGTCGGTGGGACTGAACTAGCTGGCTTTGGCAGGTTTCCTGATAGGCTTTTGGGTTCCGGAGTGCATGGAAGTCCTTGTGTACCTATGGACATCTTTCACATGTTCAGTTGAATGTTTAGATGTTACTGGGAGGGGACATGGCCAATGGGTTGTTTTAGCAATGTTGAGGATAGGGCCAGAATGTACAGCCCCTCTCACCACCGCTGTCTACTGGTTTTAATGTAACTTATTCTCTAGTCTTCTCTAGTATTCTCTATTCTTCATCGCCTAAAAGTTGAGATTCCTTGCTTTCTGTGATGATGGATTCTCAGTTATTGATCAGTAGTTGCTTGAACTACTTGCTAAATATGTGAATATCATTTCCCCCCCTCCAGAGCTATTATAAACATGGCTATCATGAACTGATAGCCAAAGGACACAACGTATTGGGTGATTCTATTCCAATTACTCTGGCCAAGGCGTCAAGAAACATTGCTAGTGATGTAAGTACCCACATCTGCTCAGTCTTGTCTCACCTAGGGGATAGTTCTCTTATTACTTGTATAAAAATGGGTGCTTTGAGTCTGGATATCCACACACAACTTCTCTGTTTCTCTCTCTCTCCCGCTGGGACTCTAGTACAAATACAAAGAAGCCTATGAAAAAGCAAGAGGAAAACATGTTGGTTTCAGAAGCCTGCAAGATGACCCTAAGCTTGTCCATTCTATGCACGTGGCAAAAATGCAGTCTGAACGGGAGTATAGGAAAGACTATGAGAAGAGCAAGACTTGCTATCACACACCTGTGGAGATGGTCAGCATCCAAGCTGCCAAGCAGGCTCAGGATGTAGCCTCTAATACTCACTACAAACACCTGCTCCATCGTTATACCTACCTGCCAGATGCCATGAATGTTGAACTGACAAGGAACATGATGCAAATTCAGAGTGATGTAAGTATTACTTTTTTAAAAAATGTCACATTTCATTGCAGTATTTCGACATCTTGGTTGAATGATGTGATGGAGGGATTAAAGGATTGGTTGCAGGTGTGAAGGGTTTGCTGGTAAGTGGTTTGAGGGGTGGTAAGCCTTAATCTTGGATGGAGGGGAGAAGGTAGCCTCTGCCTGCCCCTCTATGGGAAAGGGTATCCCGTTAAAACAGTGGTTCTCAACCTGTGGGTCCCCAGATGCTGTTGGACTACAACTCCCATCATCCTTGAGCTCTGGCCTTGCTAGCTAGGGGTAATGGGAGTTGTAGTTCAACAACATCTGGGGACCCACAGGTTGAGAAAGGCTGTGTTAAAGGCTTCCGTGAGGAGCTGCTTCTGTCTGGACACCCAGGCAGGGGCTAGGGCAGGCATAGGCAAACTCGGGCTTCCAGATGTTTTGGGACTACAACTCCCATCATCCCTAGCTAACAGGACCAGTGGTCAGGGAAGATGGGAATTGTAGTCTCAAAACATCTGGAGGGCTGAGTTTGCCTATGCCTGGGCTAGGGCCATAGCACTCCTCAAACAGGGACCCCTGTAGGTCATAGGGCCCCCCAAGGTTGGGTTGACCCTAGAATACACCCCCAGCAAATGGGCTGCAGTAAAATGGTATACCCAATGCCTAAGCCAAACCTTCCATATGTAATCAATACAGTTGTGGCCTATTTGACCAATTCTTACCTTACACTTGTCCTGTCTAGTTATTTTACTATATTGGGGTGCGGGGGTCATGGGGCCTTGGCATGCAAGCACATGGACAAATAGAATGCAGAATTAGCTAATTAAAGCAAGGACTTCAAGTTGATTGGGTGGCAAGGGGGTGGGGAGACTAAATTTCCTGGAGACATTTTCCCCACTTTAGAACAAATAAAATAATGCTTTTTGATTAGTGAATGGATAGAATTTGGGTGGGAGAGGTGTTTTCAAATAAAATTTTAGAGAAATGGCCGTGGAATTTTGCAGCATGTATAACAAGTAGCCTATATATGATGACACTTCGGGAGTGGCATATATGTAGTTGGTCTGTATAAGAAACATTTTATTTGTTCTGGTAGATACAGATGTATCCAGTCAGGTGCAATGTATTGATTCTAGAAAGAAATGAAACTTCTGTGTATTTCTGGTTGTTTTAAAATGTTATCCCCTCAATGTCTGTCTTTTGAATTGCTCCTTGTTTTTACCCTCAGAACATTTACAAGCAAGACTATAACAGCTGGTTCAAAGGAATTGGGTGGAGTCCTCTCGGTTCTCTGGAGGTAGAAAAAGTTAGAAAGGCTGGAGACGCATTAAATGAAAGGAAGTACCGTCAGCCCCCAGACAAATTCAAGTTCACAAGCTTAATGGATGCAATGCCGATGGTTTTGGCGCAGCACAACACCAAACAGCGAAGTGATGTAAGTTAGTGCCACTGCAGTATTTTAAGTCCCTATTGCAGCCATCATCGAATACAGTGGTACCTTGGTTCTCAAACGCTTTGGTTCTCAAATGCCTTGGTTCTCAAACTCCGAAAACCTGGAAGTAAGTTTTCTGGTTTTCGAATGTTTTTTGGAAGTTTTTGGATGCGGTTGTCGGCTATTGTTTCTGGGGCACCTGCACTAATCAGAAGCTGCACCTTGGTTTTCGAACGTTTCAAAAGTCAAACGGACTTCCGGAATGGATTAAGTTTGGTGCTTTTGTTTTTGCTATTTATTTTGCGTTTTTGTTTCTGAGGCTTTTTTGGTTAATTTGTATTTGTGACTGTGTGGAACCCAGTTCAGCTACTGATTGATTGATTGTGTGACTGTGGAAATGGATAAAAGCCCCCCATCTAAACAATGGCTATCATCAGTGCAGGGAAATTATTTTCTTTTTTATCATCTACAATACTGTCTTATTTATTCTATAGCAGAGTACATTGATTATTACTTTCATTTTATGCATCAGTGGTCTCGTTAGATAGTAAAATTCATGTTAAATTGCTGTTTTAGGGATTGCTTTCAAAAGTCTGGAACAGATTAATTCATTTTGCATTACTTTCTATGGGAAAGCACGCCTTGGCTTTGGTTTTGGAACTGACTTCCAGAACAGATTAAGTTTGAGAACAGCTTAAGTCTGTTGCCGAGATAGAAAGCGTTCACAGTAAATGTTCACCGTGGTTGCAAGTCAGTGCCTTAACTTCAAGGCATTCCTGCCAAGGTTATTTCGTATTGCCCATTTGGCTAACCACAGCCTACAGAGCCTTGGGCAGGGTTCTCTCTCGCAAATTGCTGCAGAAGCTGAGAGAACTGAAATTGACTGGTCCATCCATCCCAAAACTACAACGAGGTACCGTGTGCCAAGCCAGTGAAATGATGCATGTGCTGTTTTCCTTTTAGATAACGTACAAGCTGGAGGGTGAGAAAGTTAAGCACAACTACCACTTGGATCCATATGTTCCTGAGTTTATTCAAGCAAAAGTCAATGCCTACAATATAAGTGATGTGAGTATTCGATGAGCAGAAATCAAACTGATCTTTCAGAAAGTGAATTATGTGTTTTATTAGCCTTACACATTTCTCCCTCCCCCTCTCTTTCTCTCTATGTATGTTAGTTGAACACTTGTGTCTTGGTGGCAGTAATGGTTGGGGATTGTGTTTTGGAGTGAAGCTGCCAACCCTTTTTTATTATTTTAAAAAATGATATCATTGTGTTTGCTGTATACACATACCTTGTGGATCATCCTTAATAATGTCAGAAACCCACATGGATGTTTTTGCTCAGTATACTAGAATAATATTGCCCTTTGATTGTGCCACTAGGATTCTTCTTACTATGAATATTCATTCTTCTTTTTAAGCACTCTTACAAAGCGGACTATAAGAAGTTAATTGCCAAAGGGTATGATCTGAAGCCTGATGCCATTCCTATCATTGCTGCAAAAGCTTCACGAAACATTGCCAGTGACGTAAGTTGAATCTCGATAAAAATTCAGAACTGTCCTGAACATATAAAGCTGCTTTCAACTGAGTCAGATTATTTGCCTGCCTAGAGAATGACACCCTTTAGGATCCAGTGCAAGGTATTCCCCACCTCTCTAGCCCTGCCACCTGAGATGTGTGCATCTACATCAGTAGGGGGGAATTACTAATCAATTCATTATTCGTTTGAGAAATTTTGAGCAGAAAGAGACAAGCTCATTTCGGGGGTGGGACAAGTAAGACGAAGGCACCATCCAGGTGTTGGAAATTCCATTCCTCCCGTGCTGCAGATGTGTGTGGGATTGTTACATGTCTGCTTATAATTTTTTCTTGGACATTGGCCATCTAGGGTGACTAATTGTGATAGTTCTTCAGACAACACTGGGCCTTTTTCTGGGAAATCTGGGAGATTGGACAGCATTTCTCTTTCAAAATAAAAATGCTGGGGACTGTTGTTATCTGCCACCTCCAATACCTCCAAAGAGAAAGAGGGTAGGAGACTTGGAGGGGAGGGAAGGGAAAGCAGGACATGAGGGGACCAAGAAAGTGGAAAATATAGTGTTCTGGACTTAGGTAAAAAATAATTAAGTATTCACAAATTTAAAATTACTTTTAAAATGTTGGAAAGGGTGTTATGGCCAGAACGTAACAGTAAGGGTGGAGACAACAATAGAATAACAAATATCTACTGTTCTTCTACTGGTTTTCCCCCCAGTGTGCAGAATGAATGTTTGCCCGTTTAATTTTTGTTCCTTTGACTTGATTTCCCCCTAGTACAAGTACAAGGAATCATATGAGAAAGATAAAGGAAAGCAAGTTGGGTTCCGCAGCCTGCAAGACGATCCTAAATTGGTCCATTATATGAATGTGGCCAAACTTCAGTCAGAACGTGAATACAAGAAGGACTACGAAAGCAGCAAGACCAAGTATAACTTGCCCATGGACATGTTCAGTGTGATGGCTGCTAAAAAGGCCCAGGAAGTGATCACCGACACAAACTATAGAACATCTCTGCATAATTATACCCTTTTGCCTGACAACATCAGTGTGGAACGGTCAAGAAATATGATGCAGATTCAGAGTGATGTATGTATTCTGACGATGAAGATGTAGTTGTTGGTTGTTCTTGATATCTTAATTAATTTATATACCACTTCATTGCCAAGATGGGTTTCTAAGTGGTTTACACCAATTATACCAATTAAAATATCGACATTCATAATTAAAATATACAGTAAAAACAAGCCATAAGAGATTCCCATTAAATCATTAAAATATGAACCACCATAATTGAAATATATAATAAAGCAATCCCACGGTGATAACAAGGTTGTGGAGGTTGTTAGCAGCTTGGGAAGTCTCAAGGTAGGATGCTCTGCTAGGCTTTTGTCCTGTTGCATCTGTTCTGAGTTTTTATCCAGGTTCACATAAGGCTGATTAACCTAACCTTGGGATCAGGTATCCTCTCCTTTCATCACACTTTTAGAAATAATATTTCCCATTCAAGCCAAAATTAACTGTTGGAATTAATGGACTTCAATAAAAGATGGAGCAGGAGAGATGGGCTCACATCCCATTCCTTTGAGGTGGATGGAGGCAGTGGTACATAAGCAGCAGTGGGTGTGGATCCAAGGACCAAAATGGAAAGGCCAAAGTCAAAAGTGGGTGGAGGAAACCCAGTCTTTTCTCTCTCCCCTCCTGTCTGTCACACACAGACCCTCATTCAGGCACAGCTATCCAGACACAAACCTTACCCAAACGCATCTTATCCGCACACACATAACCAAATGGGCCAACCTGAGTAAAATACGGGAGGGGGGGCTCAGGTAAGCCCCACCCCGCATGATCGATCACAATGCACACCATTTGAATGACAATGCCCATCAACTTTGGATAGGGCAGCCCCCTCAGCCCCTAGCAGTTTGCTCCTATGCACACAACCATCTACCAATCCGGTTTAAGCCCACAATCTGGCACCAGGATGAATTCATTGCTTTGGCGTATTGTGAAGGTTGAAACAGATCTTTTCCACATCAAATTATTTCCCGTTGTTTCCTTCCTTTAAAGAATCTTTACAAAGCAGATTTCAACAGCTGGCTGAGAGGAGTAGGCTGGGTACCGATCCAGTCTCTGGAAGTGGAGAAGGCAAAGAAGGCCTCCGAAATCATTAGCGAAAAGAAATACCGTCAGCACCCAGACAAGCTGAAATACACTATTGACATGACTGCTATGGAGCAAGTCCTGGCAAAACAAAATGCTGTTACGATGAACAAGGTAAAGGAAAGAAAAACCTCCGAGGGATATGACTCATTTTTGAAATATAAACTTTATGTCTCAAGAATTTAAAGTCAAGGTAACAGGTGTGATTTCTCAGTGTTGTTCACCAATGGATACTAGCACTTACTGGAAGTACTACTTACCCTAAGTCATTTGTGTAGAAGTGATTGATTTTGGTGTACCTGATGAAGTTGCTGGACAGTAGATTGACCCAAAGAAAATACTACTAACTTCGCACAATGCATATTCAAAAAATAATTAAATGCAATTACATTTAAATGTATTGATTTATTATATACAATTGAAGTATAATCGACTATGGCTAAAGTAAAATAAATATGTATTCTGGCTGCTGGGAGAAACGCTGGTAATCAGCAGCCAGTTGCCTGATGGTTTCACAATACAGTGGTACCTTGGTTTAAGAACAGCTTTGTTTATAAACAACTTGGATTAAGAACACTGCAAACCCGGAAGTAGATGTTTTGGTTTGTGAACTTTGCCTTGGAAGCAGAACATGTTCCGCTTCCTGTTGAGTGTGTTCCATTTGTAAATTGAGTTCCCTGCTTCTATGGGAAAGCACACCTTGGTTTAAGAACGCTTTGGTTTAAGAACGGACTTCTGGAACCGATAAAGTTCGTAAACCAAAATACCACTGTAGTGAAATCTGCCAGATGGACAAAAAAGAATCATTGCAGGCCAGTGTCTTCATGGATGTGGACAGCAGGGATTAGAAGTATGAGGCTTCATTCCTGTGTTCAGTTGCCTGGGAATAAGTTCCATTGAACTCAGCAGGTCTCATTTTTTAGTAGACCTGCCTGCGATTGTGTGAGATTCACACCAAACCCCCTTCTCACTTGTCTTGTGCCATGATGCATAAACACAGAGTAAAATCGGGCAATTATGCTTGCCTTTGTGAAGGTTTAGGAACACAAGAAAACTGCTTGTTAAAAACTTAAGTGGAGTACATTATTGAGTTTTGTAAGAGAATTTAATCTAACGTGGTAAACCCAAAGATCGGGTTTTGATTTGCAGAGTCATCCCTGCAAGGTGGTGATCCCCTCTGATCTGTAACTTCTTCTGGAGGCTAGGATCTCTATTTATTTCAGAGGGGCTTGTGTAAAATTCAGTGTGCATTAATGGCCAAGCATGTGTAAGCCAAATCAACCGATAATTTTCAACCTGCAAAAGTAAAAACAGAAAGCGACATCTTTAAGTCTACTCTTTTTTTATGAACTGCAGAGACTGTACAATGAAAAATGGAACAAAGAGAAGGCAGACATTCACGTGATGCCCGACACTCCAGAGATAATCTTGTCCAAGTTCAATCAAGTCACCATGAGCGATGTAAGATTTCAAATGACAAAGAGTATTCTACCTCCCATTCTGTATACCTAATATATGAGAAGTGTGTTTTGTTTTTAATTTACAACCTCCCCTTTACCAATCTTCCCTTCTTCCTTTTTTTTTTGAAAAGAAACTATACAGGGCTGGCTGGGAAGAAGACAAAAAGAAAGGCTATGATTTGAGGTCAGATGCTATCTCAATAAAAGCAGCCAAAGCTTCAAGGGATATTGCAAGTGATGTAAGTTTAATTTTTCCATTGCGTTCATGAGAAAAGACTGATTTATCCCTAGACTTACCATTCTCAATTAGCCCTTCCCCCCATGTTTGGATACCTTATGTTCTCTTGAGTCCACCTGGGCAAATCTGAGAAATGGTTCTTATTATACTATTGCTTTCATAAGCTTTGTTTGGAGCCCATGGCTTTTGAAAATCACCTACTCAAGGACGATCCTGCAAGAATATGTTTCTTTGTGCCCATTGCACTTACCTCTAGCACAGTTGTACATCAATGAAGAAAAGATAGAGATAATTTACTAGGGATTAATGATGGCCCCTACTCTAGAGCAACCCCTACCCTAAATTATGGCCACAATTGTGCATGCAAAATAAGGTTTACTGATTTTAAAGAGCTTAAGGCTACTTTATTAGATTGTGGCTGAAGTGTATACAAGTCCTTTGGGTTGATGGTTTCACTTATTATTAAATGGGCAAGGGGATAAATAAAAGTTTTTGAATTTAGCACTTTGGGAGGAATTCAATGTTATGCTAAGATAATTGTGCTATCAGGGCAATCTTACCAGAGGGAATGACTCTCCTGCATGCTGTTCTGGGGGTTCTTTCAGAACGCATTTCAGAGCTTGCTGGGGGAAGGAAAGCCCTGTTGCACAAGCAGAAGGTCTTTGCACAGTGCTTCCACTAACAAGATCTATCCCACTGTTTGCTGTTTGGGGATAATAATGGTGCATAATAATGGTTCCCAAGCCTATATATATATATATATATATATATATATATATATATATATGCAACTCATAAACTTATTTGAAATGTAAAATGGTTGTTTTGCCATGTTCAGTAAGATGGTGGTCTTAACTGAGTTTCTGCTTACAGTACAAATACACCTTTCTGCTTACAGTACAAATACAAACTAGCCTTCGAGCAAGCCAAGGGAAAGCACATTGGATTCCGTAGTCTGGAAGACGACCCTAAACTGGTGCACTTCATGCAAGTTGCTAAGATGCAGTCGGAGCGTGAGTACAAGAAGGACTATGAGAAGTCAAAGACCCGGTTCCACACCCCAGTTGACATGTTCAGTGTGGTGGCAGCCAAGAAAGCACAGGAAGTGGCAACGGATACAAACTACAGGAATATTATCCACACATATAATGTTTTGCCTGATTCTATGAACCTGGAACTGGCCAAAAACATGATGCAGATTCAGAGTAATGTAAGTAAAAGACTTTGAAAAACCACTGAATTATAGATGTAGACTATTTAACCCTCCAAATCCCTATGTCCAAGGTGAGGGGCGCCCTTAGGCACCTGGAATATTCTATATGTCATGTAAAATAGATTATAAATGTAAACAACAACAATAATCCACTGACAGCATACGAATCAATCTGGTTTACCTGACCCAACAAGCTTTCCTGACTCCCGCTCCCCTCACAAATGCAAAGAAGCCCCACTGCAGCCAACCACAACCAACCACACCCTGCCACCCAGTACCTCTCACTACCAAGGAAATGTAATAAACGAATAGAAAGAGAACCTACCCAGTTGACTCTGACACAAAACCCAACACGTACACTATACAAAATAATATAAGCCTCACCACTCCCCCCTCCTCTGCCCCCTTCTTCCCCAACCTTATACTGTACTCAGCACTAATGTCTCACAACAAATGTAATAGATTTGTCAGAAAGACTGTACAACCTGAGAAAAGAGACAAGGCATGTACTTTTGTAAACCAAGAAAATATTACATATATATATATATATATATATATATATATATATATATATATATGCAAATGTTTATGTGTTCCAATAAACGTGCATAGCAGTGTAGTCTTAGACTGAAGAAGACTGTGTAAACAATTTTGTGGTGATAATTTTAAAAGCAACAATACAGCACAATATTAGTATACATTTTAAAGTTTTGAAATGCTTACAAAGAAGCAGGCTTAAATATGAAGTTGCTATCCTGAAAAGGTCCAGCTTAGCTGATTAGTACAAATAAACCACGACACAATGTATTGGATTTCTTTTCTGCTGTGCCAGTGCGTGCAATTTTTGCAAGTAAACACTGCTGCTTTAAAAATAGACTAGCAGTGTATCTAACATTTCTCACCTGTTTAATTTTATTTTGTCTCCAGAACCAGTACAAAGCAGACTATGATGAATTCATGAAGGGAGTTGGGTGGGTTCCATTGGGATCTTTAGAAGCCGAGAAGAACAAGAAAGCCATGGAGATTGTCAGTGAGAAGAAATACAGGCAGCATCCAGACAAACTCAAGTATTCTATCAAGATGGATTCTATGCCCATGGTCCTGGCTACACAAAACGCAAAGACCATGGACGGGGTAAGCAAATAAGCCTAGCATAGGAAAGCTGCTGCCGAGCAGAAACTTGACCTGCGATTTCACAAACAAATTAACCCCACCAACTAATCTGTGACTTGTTGACTTAATTGAGAACTGGAAACACACAGAAGTTAAAATTCATAAATGCATGAAGATAGGGCAGTTGTGCAGGAGGCAAACTTAACTACTGATTTTATACTATTGTATAAATTATGGAGTAATATTTATAGCCCCTCCCCCAAGATTTCATTATTAATTTTATAATATTTCCTGCTCAACAAGTTGTTACTAATAATGGCATTGCTTTGATATCTGGTCAGTAAGACTTACTGGTGTAGTCAGGGCTGAATTGGTTTGTGTTCTTCTACCACCTCTCCTTTCTTTGATTTCTGTGTCATTTTCCTGCATGCTAAAATTGCTCTGTGTATGTGGCAGTTTAGGGTGCCTGTTTCTCTCCTCATGATAAGATGAATTTTTCTATTTCTCTAAGATCAGTATGTCATTGGGTCATGTGAGATCACACCCATGCCTAAATTTCACGTGTCTCTTTTCAAAGGAGGTTTGCCAACATTACGTTTGCAAAAGAGTCTCTGTTGGTTGGTCTTCTTGTTCTAAGACATTGCAGAAAAGTAGCAATAGTTAACTAATTATTTGGATTCCCTGGGTAATATTTTTCGGTGGAATTGTGTATTTTATTCCAGATCAACAAACAGGTTGCCATCTTAGCACATGGTTACTGTTTGCTTTGTCATTCCACAAGAAACAAAATGAACCCTGATTTATGCTGGCTTGTGCTGAATCAGGACTGTCAGAATCTAAAGTTTTAGGCAGGACATGGAACACTAGGCTTAACCAGCCTGAAAATTGTCCTGTGCATTTGTGAATATAAAGTAGGCCTGCATTTTTTTTAAATTAATAATTGGTTAGCTAATAGATTTTTAAAACTTGTAATCTAAAAAGGCATCTCCAGTTATTCAGATAGCAGGGTTGTTGTTTTTAATATATATATAAATTGGATACTAACCAAGGGTGATATTCAGCTAAGTCAAGTGAAATCAGTGGATTTAAGTAACTTAAATCCATTGATTTAATGGGTCTGCTTTGAGTATGATTAATATTGGATATCCCTTTGTTAGTTGCACAAGGCCCATTAATCTTAGACATTCGAGTAGCAGCTTTTTCAAATGTGTAGCAAAGCAAAAGGGTCTAATGCATCTCCTCTTAGAGGAAAATAAACAATTGTAAGTGATTTTTAGAAATGGTGATATAAGTTTTGCGTTGCCTTTTCAGCACCTTTACAAAAAGGACTGGGAAGCAGACAAGACCAAGATTAACATCACTCCAGATATCCCTGAGCTTGTTTTGGCAAAAGTCAATGCATTCAACATCAGCAATGTAAGTATGAGGACTAGGTAGATAGCTGGGGTTGTATTCGGCTTTCATGTAGTGCTAAAGATAAAGAACTGCTAATGAGGTGATTAGTTAGCATAAAGAGCTATTACCTTCGCGGTATAGTCCTGCATTATGATTCCCCATTGACACAATTGATTAGAGTATTAATAGTCCACCTTTAATTTCATTTTTCCAAACAACTTTTAAAAAAAAAGTAAATGAAAGCCCAAAAAAAGTCAAGAAAGCTTTACCTAGCAGTTGGAAGGAATGTTCTCTCCATACAAAAGCATTCACTACAAAGCCTTTATTCTTTTGTTTCTTTGAATACCACAGAAAATGTACAGACTTTCCATGGAAGAAGATAAGAAGAAGGGATATGATCTGAGGGCTGATGCAATCCCCATTAAAGCTGCTAAGGCTTCCCGAGACATTGCCAGTGATGTAAGTTTTTAAGGCCAAAATATTTTAAATTACTCTAAAAGCTGAAGTTCATACGTTGCATCAGATCCAAAGGTTTTGTGAGCAGAAAAAGTGTTCCCACTGCCCCAATGGGTCTGGAGTCCCGCTTGTCCTATGCCCCTGAAAATCTGCTCTAGAAGGCTGGGGTCCTCTCCAGAACAACAGGGGAGGTGGTGCTGGGGGAAACTGATACAAAGACAGCCTTATTTGGGACAAAATGGAGTGACACCTTTGGATCTGACCCACTGTCATATTTTATTAGTTTTTATGTTCAACCTCATGTACACTTTTAATTTTATTTATCACAGATGAAGAAATGTTGCATTTCTAACCTTCCTGAGATTAAATTTTACTTCCTTGCTTATGTTCTGTTTGTCTTCTTCTGTGCAGTACAAATACAAACTGGGATATGAAATGGATAAGGGCAAACTTGTTGGCTTCCGCAGCCTCCAAGATGACCCAAAGCTTGTTCATTACATGCAAGTAGCTAAGATGCAGTCGGATCGTGAGTACAAGAAAGCCTACGAAACCAGCAAGACCAAGTACAACACCCCTGCTGATACTTTCAGCGTCATGGCTGCCAAGGAAGCTCAAGCAAATATCACCAACACCAACTACAAAAGGCTCATCCACAAATATATCCTCCTGCCAGATGCCATTAATATAGAACTGGCAAGAAACATGAACCGGATTCAAAGCAATGTAAGACCTTGCATTCTCTTTTCACTACCAGTCAGTGGCTATATTTCTCGTGCGTTTATGCAGATGGTTTATGTTGCTGCAGCTAAGAGCCGCTCAACTTTGGCTGTGTGTTATTCTCTTCCACCTGCAGCATGAATACAAACAAGATTACAATGAATGGTACAAAGGACTTGGTTGGAGTCCTGCTGGGTCACTGGATATTGAAAAGAGTAAGAAAGCCACTGAAATTGCAAGCGATTCGAAGTACCGCCAGCATCCAAGCCTTTTCCCATTTAAGAAGCTGATGGACTCAATGGACATGGAACTTGCAAAACACAATGCTGGTGTTATGAATAAGGTGACTCTCGTTAGCCAGTGTGAAAAGAATCTCTTTGTTTGGACCAATTGGGTACATTTGGAATTTTGAGAGGGTGCTATGAGTGCCAGTCACAAAATGGCTGCTGTAGGGACATGGCATAACAAAATGTCTGCCCTGGTGTTTTGCATAATACAAAATGGCCACTGCTGAGTGCATGGCATAAAACAAAATGGCTTCTGTGTGGTGTGATATCATACCAAATGGCTGCTATATCTAAAAGTGTAAAAAATAAATAAATAAACAACTTTAAAATTATTATGGCAACATTACTGCATGTATAAATGCAAATTGCATTGATTTATCTTGTTTTATTTTTCCTAATAGCATTCATATATAGATGCGTGGGAGAAGGATAAGACGAAGATTCACGTGATGCCAGATACACCCGACATTATGCAGGCCAAAGCAAACAAGTACAATTACAGCCAGGTATAGAAATATGTAACAATGCATTGTGTTGGTTAATATACTATTCGTATGCAAATTCTCTGGCTCAGATATATTTTGTAGGAATGCCTTTGTTTTCTTTAGTTGTTAGAAGTTCATTTCCAATTGTATTTGACATTCACCTGAAGTGAAATCTGAAGCAAGTGCTTCGTGTCAGAACAAACAAGAGGAGTTTTGAGGCAAACCTAGATTTGTGATCACACTAGTGAAATTTCTCAGGGCTTTCTGCACCTCTCTGTATTGTCATCACATTTTATCTAAAGCAGCATTTTAAGGAAATTTCATAACCTTCCCGCCACCCTTTGAATGAACAACAGGGAAAGCCAAGAGTTGGGAAAACACTAACAGAAATTTCTCAGGGGTCTCTGAACATATCTAGATCGTCACCAGATTTCACCTCAAATGAAATCTGAACCAAATTTTAGGATTTCTCCTTGGGCCATACTAGAATGAGTTGAAACAGGTGGTGAGATGCCCTTTTTTGTTTTTTGTTTAATGCCTCTTCTCCTTGTGAAAAGCACCTCCTGTTTCAGCAGCAGCCTTTTGAAAAAGAAAAAGCCAGGGCTGCAAATATTAGGGCAATGTTTACCCATTTTTGGCATTGTGACATCTCCCTAGCTTCATGATCCCTGCTTGGCAGGATCATATAGCCAGCAAGGCTCCTTTTTGCGGTGTTGAGGGATGGGGGGGGGATGCCCAAGCACCTGCCAGCTGAGGCAATAAAGATTGGGAGTGAGCCAGTGTAAAAAAGGCTTAGAAGCATCTTTTGAAGAGTATTTCAAGGGGCTCAATCATTCACCTCCCCCCCCCAACAAAAATGTTCGCTCATGAAATTTAACTCTGCCCTAGCTATAACAGCGCAGGAGTTTTGAGGGAAGCTAAGAGCTATTTGGTGTTCCTTGTGCAGTTTTTTAACTGCTCCACACTCAAATATTCCAAATATCTATTCTCCAGTGGAAGAAATGCCTGTTAGGTATTGAGCTTCTTTTGCCCTTCTTGCTTTCCATATTAGAAACTGTACAAACTTGGATGGGAAGAATTGTTGAAGAAAGGTTATGACCTCACTGCTGAAGCAATCTCAGTGAAATCTGCAAAAGCATCAAGGGACATCGCTAGTGATGTAAGTAGTATTGTAGTACACCTTTGATGCATTCAGTCACGTTTTCTAGGACTCAGTCATGTAAATGGTTTTCAGGGCCAGAGCCTCTGAGGTGCCATGGTGTGTATACCAGCACAGACCAGCCAAAGCACCTATGGTTCCCTTGTAGAATAATAGATGTCCTACTGTATGATTTTTCCAATGTCCCCTATGAAGAAAAAGTCTTATCATTGCATCTCATGTAGTTATCAAGCAATTTTGAATCAAGGTAGGCTATTGGTGGTGGAATCTAGTTTTCACCAAAACATGCCAGGCTGGGAATGTAGTGCTGCCACTGTGCTGATTTTTTTTGGCCTGTTTCCAGAGCAGCCTTATGGCATGTCTACTCACAAGTAGGACCCACTGAGTTCAAGGGGGGCTTGCTCCCAAGTGAATGAGCAACCAGCTTTGCTTGTGAATCAGCAGCAACCACGAAAGGACACATTTGCAAACAGTTCTGACATGGCGCCTCCATTGGGATAGATCTGCTAACGATTCCGGATTTTGTCGTTCTTGTCTTTGCAACAAACTTTGTTTGTGATTTCAGTACAAGTACAAAGAAGGTTACCGCAAGCAACAGGGGCATCACATTGGAGCACGCAGCATACAGGACGACCCCAAACTTGTGCATTCTATGAATGTAGCCAAGATACAGAGTGAGAGGGAATACAAGAAAGACTTTGAGAAATGGAAGACCAAGTATATCAGCCCTGTGGATATGCTGGAGGTCTTGCACGCTAAGAATTGTCAGAAACTGGTCAGCGATATCGATTACCGTCATTTTCTGCACCAATGGACATGTCTCCCGGACCAAAATGATGTCATCCATGCTAAGAAAGTATATGAATTACAAAGCGATGTAAGTCGTATTTATAAACCATATCTTGCTATGGGGGAACAGAAATGATATTTGTTTGTGAAGGCAGATTTCAAGTCTCCTTCAGTCTCTTACCTACCCTAATGCTGGCAGGTCCCTGCTTACATCCTTCATTCTTACTGACTTCTTATTGCTCTTGTTCATCCTCATTTTTGCTGTTTCTGGAGTATGTTCCCAATCTTTTCTGATACCCAGTTTGTTTAATCTCTTAATTCGTTTTTGTCAAAATTCTTTTCTAAGATTTAAGGTGCCTTAAAAACAATGTTTCCCTTGTCTCCCCTCCTGCGCTAGTCTTCTCACTATGTACATTTTTGGCCATATTCTTGGCCAAACATACCGGTACAGTGGTACCTCAGGTTACATATGCTTCAAGTTACATACGCTTCAGGTTACAGACTCCACTAACCCAGAAATAGTGCTTCAGGTTAAGAACTTTGCTTCAGGATGAGAACAGAAATCGTGCTGTGGCGGCACGGCAGCAGCAGGAGGCCCCATTAGCTAAAGTGGTGCTTCAGGTTAAGAACAGTTTCAGGTTAAGTACGGACCTCCAGAACGAATTAAGTACTTAACCTGAGGTACCACTGTACTTGGTTTTCAAACTTTGCAAAACTTTGTATGCTTTATTTAAATAACAATCAAGCCAAATGATAGACGTACCTAAGGCAAGGACCCATAATCAACATATGACGGAGGAATAGGAATAGGACCAAAAGTTAAAATCCTCTTCAGTGGTATTTGCAATACCAAATGGATCTCATATATGTTTTCTTCCTTGCTAGAATGCATACAAAACAGATCTTGAGTGGCTGAAAGGCATTGGATGGAACTCATACGGATCTCTAGAATCGGAAAAGAACAAGAAGGCTTCTGAGATTCTGAGTGAAAAGAAATATCGCCAGCCTCCAGACACCGTTAAATTCACAAGTATCCCTGATTCAATGGAGGTGGTTTTGGCAAAGGAAAATGCCAAGCATAGGAGCGATGTAAGTGTTCTCAGCCCAAGGATGTGCTGCTCTTGAGGAGCAGGTGTCAGCAGCGGGAATAATGGTTATGAATGGTAGTGGGGAGGAGTGGGTGAATGAGTCATGCCCTATAGCATAGTTAACTGCTTTACAGCACATCCAATGCATGTTTACTCAGAGGCAAGCCCCCACTGTATTTAACAGGGCTCTCTAGGGAGCATGTTCAGGACTGCAGCCTTAATTAGTTCAAGAGTACATTCCTTTCTTGCTTGGAGTTTGCTTCAGGTGAACATGCATAGGATTCTGTAGCAAATTTGATAAGTGCATTTTTATTTTTGATTTCAGTTTGATGAATTTGGTATAAAAAGGGAAATTCAGTTTCTGGGCCTAGGGATTTATTTAGGAAAATGATGCCCCCCCAAGCCTGTAATCCTGTGAAGGAGGATATAATTACATTGGATTAAGTACTGAGCAACCCTCCTCCTCCAATTCTCCCCACAAGGCATTTTACAGTCTCTTGCCCCAGCAGAGGTGCCAATTTGGATAAAATATTTGGGGGGGGGGGAGGTAAGCCCCTGATAGTCACATGGCACAGTGCGCACACACCATTTGAATGACAATGCCCATCATCTTTCGGGGCCCTAACCCCCTCAAATATTTTATTGGGGGGACGGACGAAGGGACCTCAGCCCTAGCTCCTATGTGCACCAGGTATTCAGCAATGTATCAAGGTGCATGGGAGCACAAGACCTTGCGCTGCACCTGCTAGCACAAGGTGCTGCACAGTCTCTTTCACAAGGTTTTGCACAACGTGGCACGGAACGCCTTCCACATGGGCAATGGCCTGCCCAACATTTCACATTGGCTTGATGTACTTTTGTACTGTGCTGAAGTTAATATTTATTTTTACTGGCATATTATTATTATGATTATTATTATTCACTCTCTTTCCATTCTTTCTAGAAACGTTATAGAGAAGCATGGGATAAGGACAAGACTCAGATCCACATCATGCCTGACACTCCCGAAATTATCCTGTCCAGAGCCAACTTAATTAACACGAGTGATGTAAGTTTGATGCTGGATAGCACAAGAGGGTGTTTTTGAGCTGTCTGTTTTCTTGCTGGGCTTCCACAGTGATTAACTTTCTCATGGTTCTCTCATTAGAAACTCTACAAGCTAGGATTTGAAGAATTGATAAGGAAAGGCTATGACCTTCCACTCGATGCCATACCAATCAAGGCTGCAAAAGCATCTCGAGATATTGCCAGTGAAGTAAGTATTTCATTCTGCTGGTTAACAGCAAAATGGCAATTCTGCTTATTAAATCTTTGATTTGGCACATTGTTAACGTTGTGAACTTTCTAAGGGATGCGTGTGCATAGGTATATACATTTAGTTACACATAAGCGCACACACTGATTTTCTTTTATTTATTTTTTTATATTTATCAACTAAACCTTAAGGGGGGGGGGAATAGTTTCGAAGTTTCCCAAAAATAAATGCAGTGCTTCGTATAATCATTATAATAGCTGAAATGAATTAATTGTGATTTGAAAAGTGTCAGGTTTTGAACACATATAAAATGAGTGTAAATCAAAGCCTGGTTTCAGCTTCTCTTTTATTTCTCTTTTATAAATTGGAATGCTATCTTGAATCAACGTTCTCATTCAGATAGATAGATAGATAGATAGATAGATAGATAAATAGATAAATAGATATAGATATGATAAATTCCCTTTATAAATAAAAAATAAGTCCTATTAGGGAGAAATTCAAAGCTCCCTCTGGCTCTGAGGCAGTCTGAAGGAGAAACAGGAAGAGGCAGAAGTGCTGCTGTGCTGGCAGAAAGGGAGGCCTATTGGTAGAAGGAACTCCATGTTAAATTATTTGTATTAATGATTTAATAAATATTTTGCTTATGGGTGGGGTAATCGTATATACCTGGGAGGAGATCTGCCACACCCATAGCCTTATTGGCTCAGTGGGATGGGTTGGCAGCATTTGTATCCTTTTGTTTGTTTGTTACCTTCCCGCCCCCCAGTTGCAGATAATGGAAAGCTATTAACTTTACCAGCTCCAGGGCTGGTGTAGCTAAGAGGCCCTTTTTTGTGTGTATCAGGATAACAATGACAGCTTAGGTTCCTGCACCTCCAAGCCTGTCCCCGACACTCCCCTGGAATAGTCCACTTTGGGTCCTGCAGATGTACCCAGGACCTTCCGAGGTAGAATTGCCATTTTGGTTCAGACAGGCAAACCTTAACACAGAAGGATGGTTAAATTTTGCTTAACGTTTTACAGTACTACAATCACACAATATTGCTTTGATTCCATAAACTCTTAAATGACTGTTGGTCATGCCCAACCATTTGAGCTGAAACGCCTTATTATATAAGTTAGGATGTCCTGAGAAATCAAGTTTTGGAGGGATGATCATTTGATAAGGCCTTTATAAATAGACGAGCACCTCTTAATATAATTAGAATGAGAAGTTAGTGAAAATAATTTTCTCTTTCCCACAGTACAAGTACAAAGTTGGATATCGCAAGCAGCTTGGCCACCATGTTGGAGCACGCAGCATACAGGATGACCCGAAACTTGTGCATTCTATGAATGTAGCCAAGATGCAGAGCGAAAGAGAGTATAAGAAAGACTTTGAAAAATCGAAGACCAGGTATACCAGTCCTGTGGATATGCTTGGAGTCTTACTGGCAAAGAATTGTCAGAAGCTGGTCAGCGATGTCGATTACCGTCATTATCTGCACCAGTGGACATGCCTGCCAGATCAGAATGATGTTGTGCATGCCAGGAAAACATATGAACTTCAGAGTGATGTAAGTATCTTATTTTTTCTTAAAGGCTATTAAGCATGAGACTATCCCAGGGTTGGTGGATTTTATTCACAGTTCCTTATGGGGGGAAAGCCTGTCTCTAAATAGCAAATAATGATAATTGTGCCTGGATCTTAGAACAAAAAGGTGAGACCGGACTGATGGGTCAAATGAGGGAACATATTATTCATAAGTCAGAAGAGTGGGAAGCTAACTTCAACCTTGAGGGACCTGCCTGTTCCAAGGGGTATGCCAAGTCATAGCCCAAAGCCTAGGTCCCACCTAATGGTGAGCAAGAAAGTGGTCCTAACTCAGCCCCTTCAGGATTGGTAGTAGATGGTTCTATTGGGCTGCCCTGCTCATCAACCTAATAGCTGCATTCTATTCTATCTAGCATGCATACTATATATTAAAAGAGTAAAAAAAAAAAGTTGAAAAAGTTTGTTTCTTTTGTTTAATCTGTGCTGACATAAGTTGACAGTGTAACAACAGTCTCTATAGTTGATGTGGATTATAATTTGTGATGGCAAAAATCCTCAATTGTAATGGAAGGTTTTAATGGAACTATTGTCCTCCCTGCTTGTTTCTTTTCAAACAGAATATGTATAAAGCAGATCTTGAATGGCTAAAGGGCATTGGCTGGACTCCAAGTGGTTCCTTGGAAGCTGAGAAGAATAAGAGAGCCTCCCAGATCTTAAGTGACTACATCTACAGACAGCATCCTGACAAATTCAAATTCACAAGTCCCATTGATTCTATGCCTATGGCTTTGGCAAAACATAATTCTGAAGTTATGGACCATGTGAGTTTCATTCATGCCCCTTCCTTAAAACTCATATGAACAAATATATAAAGAAATCTTGCTGGTTTAGCAATGCTGTGACTGGGAATATGCAGGCTCTGATCACTTTGAGAATTAGCCTAGTAATTTTATCATTATAACTATTTTTCTCTATGATTGTTATCTGACCCTAATTAACTAATTAAGAGTTTCTTTTTTGTGCTAAGGAGGCACATTCCATTCATTCTTATTTTCATACTCTTTCAACAACCATTTTGTAGCAAAATGTTGGTTTTCATACATGTTGGATCAGGGCCATTTCCAGAAAGTAGTTATGGGGAGGGCATTGTTTGAGAACATGAGTGTCGTTCCCCCCCCCCCCATGTTATTTAATATCTATCTGAAATCTTCAGACCTGTCACCAGAAGATTTGAAGTGAAATACCACTAATATGTGGAATGTACCCATCAATCTCTTTCTGTTCCATCCGAAGCATCAGAGGAGATTGACTGGTGCTTGGAGATGGTGGAAGACTTGGCCACAGTACTCCATGCTCTGGTAACTTCCAGTCTGGATTATTGTGATGTGCTGTGTGTGGGCATGAGGACAAATTGGAAACTTCAACTGTTTTATCTGTTTTATGACTATGACATTATGTTGAAGGACTTCTGATAAATGTTAGAAGGAAACAAATTGCCATTCTTGGTTGCTGCTGCCTTCATCAAATAATTTATTTACTGGTTGTTGTTTCAGCGCAAGTATATAGATGCATGGAACAAGGATAAAACCACCATTCATATCATGCCAGATACTCCTGAAATTATACTGTCGCAGCAGAACAAGATCAACTATAGCGATGTAAGTAAAAAAATAAATAAAAAAATTGGTAGAGAACCAGTTTAGAAGAAATACAAGTGCCCTGTTTTTAAACACACAATCAATCTTTGCCATTCTTTTAGAAATTATACAAACTTTCGTTGGAAGAGGCCAGGAGAAAGGGTTATGATCTTCGTGTGGATGCAATTCCAATCAAGGCCGCTAAAGCTTCAAGAGATATCGCAAGCGAGGTAAGTAGTTCTGTTCATGAGTTGTCAGATGCTGTTATGTAATAGGCATTGCATTTTCCCAAACCACTTCCCTTAATAGTAAATAGTCCCAAATAGGCTAAATAGTCCCCCTGTGTTACCGATATTGTCAGTTATCATAAATAGGAATAATCATTGAATACATTAAGGTTTCGCAGGTGCCTGCAGATGTTGATCCAAAATGACCCTCAGTCCTTCCAATAAAATAGTTTCACTAAGTTCCCAGTATGTGGCACCCACATGTTGTAAGCTAGCGGGTATAGGAATCTTTACCTGTCTTCCAACCCAGATATACCAGGAAGCCTACACCTAGGTTTGGTTCATGCTCACATTTTTTTTAAATGTTGTTTTTCTTTAAAGCTGTCCCTTTCTGAAAAAGTAAAAAACACAGAATGACAGGTCCGTTTTTTAATAGATTCATGAATCATATTCTGTATAAGTACAGAAACTGAGAAACTGCCTGACAACAAGCAGTCTTCTGGGTAGATGATTTATAGTATGCACATATATTTCTTTCCCCTCCAGTACAAATACAAAGAAGGCTACCGCAAGCAAGTTGGCCACCACATTGGAGCACGCAGTGTGCAAGACGACCCAAAACTTGTGCATTCTATGAATGTAGCCAAAATGCAGAGTGAGAGGGAGTATAAGAAAGACTTTGAGAAATGGAAGACCAAATATACCACCCCTGTGGATATGCTGGAGGTCTTGCACGCTAAGAATTGCCAGAAACTGGTCAGTGATGTCGATTACCGTCATTATTTGCACCAGTGGACGTGCCTGCCAGATCAGAATGATGTTGTGCATGCCAGGAAAACATACGAACTTCAGAGCGATGTGAGTATCTTTATAAGAAAAAGCGCTTTAAACATTAGATTATCCCAGGGCCAGCGGATTTGAACCACCATTTTCTGTGTGAAGAAAGCCTTTCTCTAAACATCAGGCAATTATAATTGCGACGGGATCTCGAAACAAAGATTGATTACTGCTCCAGAGATCCAGAACAACTTTCTGTGGGATGTACATTTGGCTTTTGGCTGAGGTTTGCTCCACAAAGGGGGAACCACTACCAAGGAAGCCCTGAGACTGGGCATCACCAACAGTTTAGCACCCACCAAAGGCAGCACCAGCAGGGAATCCCCTGCCAGTTATAGGACCTGTGATTGTTGAAATCAGGGAAGCGCTCCTTTAGGTACTTGGGTCTCAAGCCATTTGGGCTTTGTATGTTAGTACAAACACTTTGAATTGGTCCCAGCAGCTCACTGGCAGCCAGTGAAGTGCCTTCAGGATTGATGGCAGATGGTTCGATTGGGCTGCCCCACTCATCAGCCTAATAGCTGCATTCTGTTTAGATAGCATGCGTACTATATATTAAAAGAGTAAAAAAAAGTTGAAAAGTTATTGCTTGTTTAATCTGTGCTGACACAAATTGACAGTGTAACAATAGTCTCTTTAGTTGATGTGGATTATAATTTGTGAAGGCAAAAATCCTCAATTGTAATGGAAGGTTTTCATGGAACTGTTGTCCTCCCTGCTTGTTTCTTTTCAAACAGAATATGTATAAAGCAGATCTTGAATGGCTAAAGGGCATTGGCTGGACTCCAAGTGGTTCCTTGGAAGCTGAGAAGAATAAGAGAGCGTCTCAGATCTTGAGTGACTACATCTACAGACAGCATCCTGACAAATTCAAATTCACAAGTCCCATTGATTCTATGCCTATGGCTTTGGCAAAGCATAATTCTGAAGTTATGGACCATGTGAGTTTCATTCATACCCCTTCCTTAAAACTCATATGAGCAAATATATAAAGAAACCTGGCTGGTTTAGCAATGCTGTGACTGGGAATATGCAGGCTCTGATCACTTTGAGAATTTGCCTAGTGATTTTATCATTATAACTATTTATCTCTATGATTGTTATCTGACCCTAATTAACTAATTAAGAGTTTCGTTTTTGTGCTAAGCAACCATTTTCATACTGGTTGAATCAGAGCCATTTCCAGAACGTGGATATAATGGACTTTGTTTAGTACCATGAGCATTTCCCCCGTCTTGTTAATTAATATATATCTGCAAACAGTTGGGACCCCTCTCAACAGGAGATTTGGAGTGAAATACCAATAATATGTGGAGAGCACCAAGCTATTGCTCTCTGTTCCATCTGAAGCACGAGAGGAAACTGAAGTGCTAGCCTGGTGCTTGGAGATGGTAATGGACTAGATCAGGCATAGGCAAACTCAGCCCTCCAGATGTTTTGAGACTACAATTCCCATCATCCCTGACCACTGGTCTTGCTAGCTAGGGATGATGGGAGTTGTTGTCACAAAACATCTGGAGGGATGAGTTTGCCTATGCCTGGACTAGATGCTGGTCAGTAAATTGAAGTGGAACCAGGAAAAGATGGGGGTCTTATGTATCCAAAGTTCCTCTGGAAGGAGCAGGTGTAAGCATTGTGATGTTCTGGACCCATCTCTGTCAGTGGAGGCCCAAGTAGTCTCAGTGCCTAGGAGTTCATTTACATCTACAGCTGGTATGCCAACTACGGCCCAACTACAGAGAAGACTTGACCACAGTACTCCATGCTCTGGTAACTTCCAGATTGGATTACAGCAATGTTCTCTATGTGGGGCTGCCCTTGGAGGCAATTTGGAAACTTCAACAGTTTTATGATTGTGAAGGGCTTCTAAGAGATTTTAGAAACAAACAAATGAATGAAAGAATTACCATTTTTGGCAGCTGCTACCTTTATCAAATAATTTATTTACTTTTTTTCCTTACTATTTACTATTTTTTCAGCGCAAGTATATTGATGCATGGAACAAGGATAAAACCACCATTCACATTATGCCAGATACTCCTGAAATTATATTGTCACAGCAGAACAAGATCAACTATAGTGATGTAAGTAATGTCTTCAAAATCGTTGGTAGAAAACCAATTTAGAATAATAACAAGTGCTCTATTTTTAAACATTAAACCAATCTTTGCCATTCTTTTAGAAATTATACAAACTTTCATTGGAAGAGGCCAGGAGAAAGGGTTATGATCTTCGTGTAGATGCAATTCCAATCAAGGCTGCTAAAGCTTCAAGAGACATTGCAAGTGAAGTAAGTAGTTCTGTTCATGAGTTGTCAGATGCTGTCATGTAATAGGAATTGCATCTTCCTAACCCACTTCCCTTATTACTTTTTTTTAAAAAAAAACACATCATTTTTCTATGGCTCAGTGGATAGTGAATAGGTGGGTTTTTGTTTTCTGGTTTGAATTGTTGAAAGGGCAGTGATATGTCAATCCCTCATTTATCACAGCTGATACAGCTAATCTTGTGATGCTTTGAATAGATTTAGATGACTAAATAGCTCCCCCCCCCCATGTTATTGATATAGTCAGTCATCATTAATAGGAATATTCATTGAATATGTTAAGTTTTCACAAGTGCCCAAACTGGTGATGGTGGAATCCAAAGCATGCCTGAATCCTTAAAATAAAATAGTTACACTTGATTCCTAGTATGTAGCATTCACCTATTGACAGCTAAAAGGTAAAGGTAAAGGACTGCTGACCGTTAAGTCCAGTCGCAAATGACTCTGGGGTTGTGGTGCTCATCTCGCTTTACTGATTGAGGCAGCTGATGTTTGTCCGCAGACAGTTTTTCCGAGTCATATGGCTGGCATGACTAAGCCGCTTCTGGAAAAACCAGAGCAGCACACAGAAACTCTGTTTACCTTCCCGCTGGAGCGGTACCTATTTATCTACTTGCACTTTGACATGCTTTCGAACTGCTAGGTTGGCAGGAGCTGGGACCGAGCAACGGGAGCTCACTCCGTCGCGGGGATTCAAATTGTCAACCTTCTGATTGGCAAGCCCTAGACTAAGTGGTTTAGACCACAGTGCCAGGAATTGCATGGAACTTTGGCCTGTCATCCAAGCCAGGCTTGTCATTCAAGCTTACACTTAGATTTGGCTAATGCTCGCATTTGTTTTCTTTTTTTCTGTTGTTTTTCTTTAAAGCTGCCCCTTCTGAAAACAACACAAAACAGAATGACTGGTCCATTTTTAATAGATTCATGAATAATAATAAAAAATACCTTCCTAAAGGAAACAAATCTTTAAAGATTATTAGAGAATCTGTATGAGGAATTAGGAAAATGAAGTGGCAAAAAGATAAGGAAGAAAGATGCTATCTAAATGGGGAAAATACTGTCACAATCCTCTCAGAATGTGGGATTTTCCAATGCAGGTATCTGATGAATAATCTTATGGGTAGACGGTTTACACATGTATATCTATTTCAGTACAAATACAAAGAAGGATATCGCAAACAGCTTGGGCACCACATTGGAGCACGCAGTGTGCAAGATGACCCGAAACTTGTGCATTCTATGAATGTAGCCAAAATGCAGAGTGAGAGGGAGTATAAGAAGGACTTTGAGAAATGGAAGACTAAGTATATTAGCCCTGTGGACATGCTGGAAGTGTTGCACGCTAAGAATTGCCAGAAGTTGGTCAGTGATATTGATTACCGTCATTATCTGCACCAGTGGACCTGCCTTCCAGATCAGAATGACGTCATCCAAGCTAGAAAGGCCTATGAACTCCAGAGTGATGTGAGTATTATTTATGTTTGGGCACAACTAAACATAATATAAGGCATAAAATTGGGGGGGGGGGTCAAATGGTGGGATACAAGGGTGAGTAGAACTGATTCCTTCCTTCCCCCAGCCTGCTCCATCAATCTTGGCTCTTTTCTCCTAAACCACCTCTAATTCCAGACAACTTTCAAGTGTTGCAGTTGCACAATGTGAAGTAACAAAAAGCAAACATGGTGGCAGTAGTCACTGGTACAGAGGACTGACACCATGGGTAGGCAAACTAAGGCCCGGCGGCCGGATCCGGCCCAATCACCTTCTAAATCCGGCCCGTGGATGGTCCAGGAATCAGCGTGTTTTTACATGAGTAGAATGTGTCCTTTTGTTTAAAATAGATCTCTGGGTTATTTGTGGGGCCTGCCTGGTATTTTTACATAAGTAGAATGTGTGCTTTTATTTAAATTACATCTCTGGGTTGTTTGTGGGGCATAGGAATTCGTTCATATTTTTCCCCCAAAATATAGTCCAAACCCCCCCCCCCAAGGTCTGAGGGACAGTGGACCAGCCCCCTGCTGAAAAAGTTTGCTGACCCCTGACTGACCCCTTCCTATCGGCAGACCCCCTGTGAGGAGAAGGTAGAAAAACCCCTCCTGGGGCTGCACCAGAGTATCAGCAGGAAGCAGACTGTCAGATATGTAGCACTCCGAATTTCTTTTATTATTTACAGCGAATTAAAACAAAGCATAGCTAGTGTGAGCTGAGTGCCTCACACACGTCTCTGTTGCGAGAGCAGAGAGAGAACAATCAGCGGAAGTTACAGGTGCTCACTTCCGTTCTCAGGCATAACAGTACACAACAGTACAGGAATGTCAACATGACTATCATGTTACATCAGTGATGTGAGACTGAAATCCCAACATCCTCCCCATGCCCATAGCAGCCATGTTATCCTGACACTTGTGGCACTTTTATTCGAGCATGAGTACCAGCACCTCATTATGGTGTGTATGTGTGTGTGTTACATATTTTTTCTCTCTCTTTCTGTCATCCTAATCAGACGGCACCCCCTCCCCCAAGCAAGAGTCCTCTATAGCTTTTGCTTTTATTAATGATTCTTTGAATTTCTTATTCACAGAATGCCTACAAAGCAGACCTTGAGTGGATGAAAGGCATTGGCTGGGTCCCTATTGGTTCACTGGATGTGGAAAAAGCCAAGAAGGCTGGAGAGATCCTAAGTGAAAAGCAGTATCGTCAGCCACCAGACAAATTCAAATTCACCAGTGTGACAGATTCTCTTGAAATGGAGTTGGCCAAGCATAATGCAGAAACAATGAACAAGGTGAATCTGAGCCGGGCAGTTGAGAAACTAGTACTGTGGTACAAATGTTGTAGGGTCTTATTACAGGGCACTAGTGATCCAACGTTTTTCCATTTTCACTGATTTACGTTGGGGAGCTTTTTGTACCTTGTTTAACTTTTGCCTTTTAACTTAAGGGGATTTAAAAGTAACCAGCTTTGGTCAGAGTTTACATTACATATTTGCAATATGACATACAGTTAACATTTCTTTTAAAGCTGTATTGGCATATAGGTGGGTAGTCAACAAGTAACATGGTTGTGACCCCTGTACATTTCTCTGAAAGCAAAACATTTCACTTCATGTATCTTAGACATTTTTGTCAGCTATTTTATTGCAAAGTTCATGAATTGGAAGAACATTGCGCCATTTGCATCAGGTAGACTTAAATATGAACAAATAATACATTTATTCTCATATGGAACCTGTGAGGTGGATTTAAGCTGAGAGATCGTTAGTGGTCCAAGATCACCCAGTCAGCTGCACGGCTGATTGAAGATTTGAACTCCACCCAGTCTTAGTCCAACACTCTACCTACAGCACCACAGTTCAAGGTAGCGGAGTTCTGCCTCTGCAGGCAAATTAATGCAATTTTCATAGGAGGCCCTCACTTAAAAAAACAAAAAAGCCCTAGGATTACTGAACGATTGTCCTTATAACCACTGTCTCTTGTGCTTATGTTCTTCCACAGCGTTTGTATACGGAAGCTTGGGATAAAGACAAGGTTACGATCCATGTGATGCCTGATACACCTGAAATCATGCTGTCAAAATTCAACAAGCTAAACTATAGTCAGGTGAGTGCCACTTGGATAAACAAAGGAGTTCCTCCATACCAAGGGAGACTGCAAATATTTCAGCCAACGTCCATGGTTCTTGCAAGGGATGTGGGCCCCATAGTCACCAGATGGTTAGGATTTGTTGAGGCTCAGTAGGCTAGAGTTGCCCTGGAGGTTTTGGTTTAAGTGCAGCACAGTCAAGTTGTTGCACCTCAGTCAGTTATGTAAAATTATATATGTGTGTGGACATGAAGGATGCAGGCATGGATAACAATGAAGTAAACATGTTATTCTTCCTTACAGAAATTATACAGACTTGCTATGGAGGAGGCAAAGAAGGATGGCTATGACTTACGTTTGGATGCTATCCCAATTCAAGCTGCCAAGGCTTCCAGAAATATTGCCAGTGATGTGTGTACCCAATATGTTCTATGTATAGCATTTTTTTTTTAAAGGGGAAAACATTTCTTGCTCTAAATAAAAAAAAGAATTGAAACTGTGGTCTCAATTCTACAGTATGTGTTACTGTGGTGGATGTTTTAGGCATCCATGAAAGGCAGTATTAGAGAGAAGCTACATTTCCTTCCACGATTTTGGTTTCATTTGCTAAGAGACTAATTTATTATGTGAATTATGGGGACAAAAGAACAGGGCTCTTTAGTAGCATTAAGAACAGAGTATTGAAAAGGTACCTGAGGAGATGTGGTAAATAGAAAGCAGAGTGGCATGAGGACAGTCTTAGGCACAATATAGGAAGACAGTAATGTTTCACAGGGTTTTAATGTGATACAAGCTACAATGAAACCCTCAAACAATTATTTCATGGTTAGTGAAAGGGCAAGTTAAAAGAAAACTCAAAGTCGAAGTTAATTATGTATTAACTACAGCTCAGCTATTATTAGCAGGAAATGTTTACTGTGTGGAATATTCATAAGATCACTTGCTGCAAACATTTATGGGAAGAAAATAATAATGCAAGCAGAAACTTGGGCTTTTTGCCCCATTTTGGAACTGTTATCAACCCACTGGACATTTTCACAGTGTGGTGAAATGGACTTAGCCAGAAGTATTTCCTTGTTTGTTTGCTTTGTTTACTATGTTTCTTTAAAACTTACTGGAAAAGAAAGGAAAAATATTTGAAGGCAGCTGCATAATAGATTAAAAAAGAAAAGAAAAAAAAGAGATGAAATCCAGGGGGAAAATATATTGGGATTAATTTAGAGCTGAGATTCAAGGAACTGTGAACAAGCTCTGCATCTCCAAGGGACCATGGACTTCTGGTTCATGAAAGCCCCCACTTGATCGCCACATAGCAAAGTAGTTTTGAAACTGGAAAGATGGCGGGAGGTGCTTAAGCATTACCCAAGACATCGGAACTACCTAAAGAGCTTTTTCATTCCTATCCATGAATAATAAAGGATTGAAGAAGAAGAAAAGCTTACCTTGCCAAAGGAACAAAATCTTTAAAGATTATTAGAAAATATGTACGATGAAATAGGAAGATGAAGGGACAAGCATAGGAACAAAAGATGCTATCTAGATGGGGAAAATACTGTCACAATCCTCTCAGAATGTGGGATTTTCCAATGCAGGTATCTGATGAATAATCTTATGGGTAGACGGTTTACACATGTATATCTATTTCAGTACAAATACAAAGAAGGCTATCGCAAGCAGCTTGGCCACCATATTGGAGCACGCAGTGTGCAAGATGACCCGAAACTTGTGCATTCTATGAATGTAGCCAAAATGCAGAGTGAGAGGGAGTATAAGAAGGACTTTGAGAAATGGAAGACTAAGTATATTAGCCCTGTGGACATGCTGGAAGTGTTGCACGCTAAGAATTGCCAGAAGTTGGTCAGTGATATCGATTACCGTCATTATCTGCACCAGTGGACCTGCCTTCCAGATCAGAATGACGTCATCCAAGCTAGAAAGGCCTATGATCTCCAGAGTGACGTAAGTAAGCTATGCAGAATAAACACAGCCAGTGAATTTGTGTCTTTCCCCAAATCATCCAGATATGCTTTTTTATGGAGACAGTTCATATATATCTGGAAATCAATGTGTTATAAGTGGAGATGAATGGATTCCATCCATTCCTCTCTGTTATTGTTCACTATTATTTAGGTTGCCTTCTGTTTGAACCCTGGAACAAACTCCGGGTTTTGTATTGTCAGTAAAGGCTTTTGTGCATAATTTTAAAAGTAAACCTAAAACAAAAACCAGCAAACCACCCCAATGACACATAAAACAAAAGGTATGTTTTTAATTGGGGATTTTTTTTAAGTTAAAAGAACAGTTTTTAGAAACATATACAATATTTATATCATATATATATTTTAAATGTAGTAGCAAAATTGTGTAATTCTGAAAAAATAAGCTAGTTTTTTTAATGAACAATTTAAAAATAATTATTTGTAAGATACCTTGCAAACGTTTTGGAAATATATCACCAGATACTTTTAGTTCCGTTACGATAACGTGAAACACCAAAATCCAAGGTGAAATTCAGTAGAGGCAGATTCCATTAGCATTCTAAGCAATGTCGGGAATGAGACATCAATGGCACAGTTCTATAGATATTTACTCAGAAGTAGCACTTTGTTCAATTGGGCTTGCTCCCAAGTAATTAAACATGTGACAAGAGGCCAAGCAATGAACAAGGGAGTGTGAATCAGACTGCATAGGATCATCAAGTTTGGGCTAAATGAATATGTAGCTGCAAAAGCAGGAGTTATAGTGGTTGTAACTGTGATGTATTGGTCCTTTAGTATACACATATTTAATGTTTCATCTCTATATTTATAACCCAGACACTGGCGGAGGAAGAGGCACACCACCCCCGGCAGCACAATCCCAGCAGGGTGCCATCGCGGCTGCCCCCCTGCCCGTGCTGGGTGCCACACCCCTACAGGCGGCACACCACACCCCCAGGACGCATGTCACGCCCCTAGGACATGCACCATGCCCCTACAGGTGGTGCGCCACGTCCCTGGGACGTGCGCCAGCCCTGCCCCTGCCTGCTCTCTGCCCCCTGCTGCTGGAGCATGAAGCTCCACCACTGAACCCAGAAATATTCCCCTGCAATAGTAGTTATGTGTGAAGTTGATAGTTTCTCTAAATGCAAGGATAATCTGTGTTCATATTCCAGGTGCTTTACAAATCAGATATGGAATGGCTGAAAGGTGTGGGTTGGATTCCTTCTGGCTCTTTGGAAGTTGAGAAAGTAAAGAGAGCAGGAGAAATCCTAAGTGACAGGAAGTACCGACAGCCACCTGATAAGTTCAAGTTTACCAGCGTCACAGATTCTTTGGAGATGGAGTTGGCAAAACATAACGCCGAGACGATGAACAAGGTGAGTCTTGTGATTAGGCATTTCTAGGACTGCGCTGTGTGTGTTCTCTAATGCCAATATTTGCTTAAAGATTTGCCTCAACATTCGTATTTTTCGCTGCCATCAATACCCTTTTGTCTTTCTCAGCTCTTGTTGCCACTTTCCTTCTTTTTTTCCTTGCAACCACAGTTATTTGCCCATTTTTCGATTAAGCCAATTGGCTAACCAATGTGATAGTTATTTATAAGTGTTGATGATGTTCTCACAGAAGATACAATAACAATTCTAACTTGGGGCATCACAAGGATAGGAGTAAGTGTGGCAACAAAATATTTAATATAATGAAATATGATTTAACGAAATTATTTTAGTTAGAAAATCCCGGTATTATTTGGTAAATTTATATTGTTGGGCATGCTACAATACGATTTTTGTTTATGGATATAGTAGCAATAGCATCAGTTCCTAAGGGTGCATGTTATTTTGATGCTTTTCAAAATACAAAATGCTAACTATTTCTTCTGCTCTCCCACAGAGATTATACACTGAAGCCTGGAATGTTGATAAAACAAACATTCATGTCATGCCAGATACCCCAGAGATTATGCTGGCAAAGGCAAACTCAGCCAACATTAGCCACGTAAGAGCATTTTTTAAGGATGGGTTTAAAAAATGCATCTGCTTTCTTAAATAATTGGGGATTCTGTACACCGTATATGCACAAATTCTATGTGAGTGAGTTTTCATTCATGGTTGTTTTTTTATGACTCCTTCTGTAGAGACTTTATATCGAGGGATGGGAAGAGGCGAAGCAGAAAGGATATGACTTGAGAGCTGATGCAATTCCAATCAGATCTGCAAAGGCATCAAGGGACATAGCTAGTGATGTAAGTGGATGTGTTGATTACACACTTCTGCAGAGAAATGCAAGTAACAACCCTGTGGTTTTCAAAATGACTATTATAGAAATAATTCAAAGAAAAGGTGTTCAGTCTTCTAGGGTGGCGATGCAGGTCATTTCGACTGACCCTATATTGATAATCTTCAACATTTGTAGTACACAAGAGCAATATTCCCCAGCCTGATGCCCTACAAAAGTTTTGGATTGCCATTCTTATTAGTCTCAGCAAGCATGCCCAATGCTTTTAATTAATAAATAATAATAGCTCTAAAAAGTGTTTCTTTTCTCTTTTGCAGTTTAAATACAAAGAAGCATATGAGAAGCAGAGAGGGCACTATATCGGGTTCCGAAACCTTCAAGATGATCCCAAGATGGTGTTGGCTATGCATGTAGCTAAAATGCAGAGCGATCGGGAGTACAAGAAAGTATTTAATCAACTGAAGACGAAGATCCATAGCCCAGTTGACATGCTATCAGTCCTGTTGGCTAAGAATTGTCAGAAGCTTGTTAGTGACATTGATTACCGCCACTACCTGCATGAATGGACCTGCCTGCCTGACCAGAATGACGTCATTCAGGCTAAGAAAGTGTATGACATACAGAGTGATGTACGTAAAAGCAAACATAAAGCACCTGGGTACATGGAGGTGGGATCACAGCTCAGTGGCAAAACACCTTCTTTGCAAGCAGAAGGTCTCTCAGGTTCAGTCTATGGCATATTGAGTTGAAAAGAGTTAGAACATCAGTAGCAAGTTTAAAAGGTCAAGTATCTCTCTCGTTGCCCGAGACCCTAGCTTCTGATCAGAGTAGGCAGGACTAGGCTAGATGGACCAATAGTCGGAGCCGATATAAAGACAGCTTCCTATGTTTCCATAAATTTCTGAATGGGATGAAATATGCTTAGACTATTCATAAAGAAATAAAAGTCTGATGCGTTTCAGTCCCGAAGCTCTTATGCAAAACTGTAGGGCTGCACAGAAACACTCTGCTTGGTTAAGCAGGCTGTAAAAAGTGAGCATTAATAAAGATCAAATTTCAGTGTCCCTGGGCTGGATTGAGACACATCATAAAAGCATTTCAGGAAAACGCGTTGTAAACCTCATAATGGGAAATCACGTTGCAGAAAGGCCAAACTCTACAGCGCCATCTGGAGTCACAATGTTATAATGCATTTAAAACACTTAAAAAAACAAACACACAACTAAAACTAATGTAAACTAATATATGGTAAGTAAAAGTGCCTAAACTTATTTGTGCTGGTGCTGCTACAAATAATTTGGATTAGCAGTCCTAAATACAATAATTAGAGAACAAGCCACACTTTGCTCAGTAGGGACTTTTATGTAACCATGCTAAGGACTGCAGTGTAAGAGTTATTGGGCCTGGTACCAGGGTTGTGTTTAGAGCAAGTGTAGTATTCACCTCAGTTTTACTCAAAGTAGACCCACTGAAATTAATAACCATGGTTAAGTCCATTAATTTCACCCCTAGTCTTCAAGATTTAGCATGGGATGGATCAAACATATGATAGTATGAATATGGCAGACCTTAAATTGGAGGAAACATTTTCAACCATATTGTTAATAGCCCAATTGTTTCCTTTGCAGAACGTCTACAAGCAAGACCTAGAATGGCTGCGTGGTATTGGTTGGATTCCAGAAGGTTCTTTGGAAGTCTTAAAAGTGAAGAAGGCCCAGGAGATCCTGAATGACAGACTGTACCGTCAACGACCAGACTCTGTGAAATTCACCGCTATTGTTGATTCTCCAGAAATTGTCTTGGCAAAGGCCAATGCTCTGCTTCAGAGCAATGTAAGAAACTTTGCATTTGCCTTTTGGTCCTCGGGTATCTGCGTTTTGGGTGTGGGGAGAATGTCCTTCTAGATGCTCACTCCGGCATGCTGGAATCAAGTGAGATATATGAAAATAATAAGCACAAAGCCCATGCAGCTTTGATTTTCAACAATCACTTGAGGCTGCCTATGCTCTCATTTAAGATCACATTTAGACCCCTATGAAGTCAAAGAAGGCTTTCCATTGGGGCAATTGGGGTGCAGAGATTGCAGTTTGTTTCATGATCTGTACACTTTGCTAGAGAGCCTTTAAACTGAGTTAATGCTTGAAACCCGTCCCATTCTGACTGCTATCATAGTAAACACCTTTATTTATTCAAATAACTGCAATGCAAAAAGTATAGGTTGTATCCAGTAGCAGCTTTCCAGTAGTGAAAGGTGATACCATCTCATTTTGCCACACTCCCTTACCTGTTGAATCCTTCCATGCCAGAAGGTCTGCCAACCCTTAGGAGCAGTGGGCATATATGAAAATTGTGTGCGCCATCTTTATCAAACAAAAGTACCTCCTTACAACTGCAAAGATACTATTGGATGCACCTCTGCATTTGCAACATATTTCCGTATCTTTTTCTGACTGTTGAGGAACATAGATGCAGGGGCAGGTCTCGCGAAAGATTGATTCTGTGATTAGAAATGCCAAACATTGCAATTTTTCTAACAATGGAGTAGCCGCTGTTCTTTAATAAATCCCCAATAAAAAAAGCCATATGCGATGCTGCACAAGGCCGCTTACATGAGTAGCTTGTATGGAGGGTTTTGTATGCATAATCTCAATATGTACTTTGTATATTATAACAGAAAGAAGTACTGTATTTTTTCCCTCATTAGGCATTATATCGTGAACTCTGGGATAAAGAAAAGACACAGTTTACTCTTCCAGCAGATACTCCTGAGATGGTTCTGTCCAAAATGAATGCTCTGAACGTCAGCAAAGTAAGAATTAAATCTGCAAAGCAATTCTGACCTTTAAATAAGGGGTTTGGGTGAGAATTGCCTTTCAGTTAAAATTGTTTTATGATTGGAATTGAGAATACCAAAGGATGAATGTATGAAATGCCCATTCAGTTCTCTATGTAGCAACCAATTCTGATTAGCTATGAGTAATGCCCTTCCACTGAATTCATGATTCCCTAGACTTGAGCAAAAAAATGGAGGGTGGGGAGCAGGAAGGTCTTTAACATGGAAAATATGATATTTTTGATAGCTTATATCAATCTAGGGGGTTTTCTGGAGCAGATTGGGTGGGGCAAAGGAGAGGAAGTTTTGTCACATCTACTGGAATCATCTTTGATCTTTCCCATAATACTGAATATTAGAAAAACATTGCAATGTTTCTTAGTGTGAAGTTAGATAGCAGTAACTAAAAGGGTTTAATTTTATATTTTATTTCATCCCTTCGTTCCTCAGTTTTAACTCATTAATTTTTAGGCTCAGTATAAAACATACATTTTTCAACATTTATTTGAGTATGATACATTATATGTTAGGGATGTGGGTGGTGCTGTGGTCTAAACCACAGAGCCTAGGACTTGCCGATCGGAAGGTTGGCGGTTCGAATCCCCGTGACGGGGTGAGCTCCCGTTGCTCGGTCCCTACTCCTGCCAACCTAGCAGTTTGAAAGCACTTCAAAGTGCAAGTAGATAAATAGGTACCGCTCTGGCGGGAAGGTAAACGGCGTTTCCGTGCGCTGCTCTGGTTTGCCAGAAGCGGCTTAGTCATGCTGGCCACATGACCCGGAAGCTGTATGCCGGCTCCCTTGGCCAGTAAAGCGAGATGAGCGGCGCAACCCCAGAGTCGGTCACGACTGGACCTAATGGTCAGGGGTCCCTTTACCTTTACTACATTATATGTTTGAATACATGTATACACCATAGCAATACAATTCTATTGTGGGAGCTTGACATGGAAGAAAAGGCAACATGGTAATATTTAATGCGTCCTGTGCCATGGAATGACCTTCCCCTAGAGATACAATGGGCATCTACAGTGATGATGTTCCTCTGGTTGGTTTAAACACACATACTCACAAAGGCCTTCCTAAGCAATGGTGTTTTAGTGCTGGCTCTGTTATGGCATTTGTGCTTGGAACATGTTATTGCTTTACTACAATGATTTTATTCGGCACACTGACTTACTATTTTATAATGAGGCCAATTAATGTTTTCATAAATTATTAAGTCAATACAATTTTTTTGTTTTTTTTCATATTGATTGCTCAAATTTATCATTACTTGCACTTAGAATTACAACCTGAAGATCTTAAACACATGAGTTAATATTCAGGACCCTTACTAAAAAAAATTGAAATACACTGACATGAATGCTGCATTATTCATTTCCTTCACAGAAACATTATGAAGCAGGGTGGGAAGAAGCCAAGAAAAAAGGTTATGACTTAAGAGTGGATGCCATTGCAATTCAGCATGCCAAGGCTTCGAGAAACATTGCCAGTGAGGTACTGTCAACTGTTGTATATTATTTCTGTAATGTTATTTCCTATAAGGCTAAACAGGTGGCTAATATTTTGGTAAATATTAGGAAACTGATTTTAGATTAGCATTTTAAGTTTTTAGACTGTTGGCACAGATACATCCTGAAATTTGCTTACATTGGTTCTCAAGCTGTAGAGATCTTTTCTTCCAGCATTGGCTATTGCCAGTTAAGCCAAGATAAGCTATTTTTCACAATCTTAGTTTAACTGGTCCCCAAATCCCAAAATGGCAGGCATATTTTCAAGCAGACATATTAAATCTGATTTTACAGCCATTTATAGTAAATTATTACATTTCCACATTGGCTTGTATTTTTTAAAAAAGCTTTCATGAAAATTCATCAGCATCTTAGCAAGAAATTCTCCTAATATAATTTTTGTGTGCAATTTTGCCTAATATACATATTTTTGTGAAATCATTTTCCCTAATGAAATTTTGTATGATTTTCACTAATGCATGTTTTCATATGCATACTTTACACAAGTATATCCATTTCAGCATACACTACTCGGCCGCAGATGTGCATTGCAAAATTTGGAGAATGTGAATTTCAAAGCATAGTTGTGTTTCTTTTGGTTCTCATTTCAAAAAGGGTGAACTATGGAAGTGTAACTTTAACTGCAAACTGAACTGCATTTCCCTCTCATTCCTTAATAGCAAGTCCAAGTAAATATTTTATAATACAAAGACAGAATTAGGAAGCCTTACTATGCTTTATCTACCCCCTGAATATTCCATAATCGAATCCCTTCAAAATTGAAATACCAAGAACTTCTATTAACATTTCTCCTTGGAATTGGTCAGATTACTTAAGCTTCCAATTCTCTTTTCTGCTCAGTACAAGTACAAAGAAGCTCATGAGAAACAGAAAGGCCACTATGTTGGATGCCCTTCAGTGAAGGAGGACCCTAAACTTTCATTTGCTGCCAAAGTATTGAAGATGCAGAATGACCGGTTGTATAAGCAAGCTTACAACAAATCCAAAGCCAATATTACTATACCAGTGGACATGCTGTCTGTCCAAGCAGCCAAGCTATGCCAGTCTTTAGTAAGTGAGGTGGACTATCGTCAACATCTGCACCAGTGGTCTTGTCTGCCCGACCAGAATGATGTGATCCAGGCAAGGAAGGCCTACGAACTACAGAGCGATGTAAGTATATCTGTCCTCTGCAAAGCCAAACAAACAGCACAACACTGCAGGGACAGAAGGCAAAAGAGACATCATGGTAGATAGTGGTGGAAGATTTCCTTTTCTTAATTTTTACTTTGTTTCCCTGATAACATTTGTAGTTGCTTTATTAATGAAAACTGGCCTTGTCACATTTTCACGTAATTTAATCTTCACTTGATTTCATCATGAGTACCTTGGGAGGAAGAACTGAAATATTGTTAATTCAGAATGTCCAACACAGACAAGAGTGATGTGATAGACTTGGCATATCTAAAAATAGCTAATGAATCCATAACCGATTGGAGTGCTGTCATCATATGTATGGATTGGATGATCTTTCTGCCCACTCTATCTAGCCCAATCTACACAAGTCTGGAACTCTCCAGATGTTTTGGTCCCCAACTCCCCAGCCAGCATTGTGCTGATTGAAGTTATAAATGCTGGTGTGAAATACAACTGGAGGTCAAAGAAACATTTTGGCCTAGTCCAGAGAGATAGTACTACTTAGATGTTGATGCTGTAATTGAGACAAGTTTGTCCTGACTTTCTGAAGTTCCATTCATTCTACAGTATTTACCACATGAAGTATTTGTTTTGAATTGAACTGAAATATCTTGCTCTTCCTTTCTGACATTTTCTCTCACAGGCTGTGTATAAATCAGATCTGGAATGGCTCCGAGGGATTGGATGGATTCCCAATGAATCTCCAGAAGTGAAGAAGGTGAAATATGCACAAGAAATTCTGAGTGACAACGTTTATCGCACTCCTCGGGATCGTTTGAAATTTACCCACATCGTTGACACGCCTGAAGTTGTCCTTGCCAAAACCAACGCTGAGCAACTGAGTCTTGTATGTAACTCCTTTCAGCAATGTGACATTATTTTAATTATTCTGCGGAAGGAATTAACAGATAATTCTGTATTTTTGTAGGCGAAATACAGAGAAGCGTGGGATAAAGATAAAACTACGATCCATGTGATGCCAGACACACCAGAAATCATGCTTTCCAGGGCTAATGCTATCAATGTGAGCAATGTAAGTAAATCGCTACCATTCTTCTTACGATGCAACTCTACAACCTTCAGTTACTCAGATGAAGGGGGCTTTGGATGTTATAAGTTCATTATGCAGCAAGGACCCATGTAAATTCTAGGTGGGGTATTGCACCTGCATTTATTTAGCTAGTTACAGGTAGGTAACTCTGTTGGTCTGCCATAGTCGAAACAAAATTAAAAAATTCCTTCCAGTAGCACCTTAGAGACCAACTAAGTTTGACATTGGTATGAGCTTTCGTGTGCATGCACACTCCGTATCTGAAGAAGTGTGCATGCACACAAAAGCTCATACCAATGACAAACTTAGTTGGTCTCTAAGGTGCTACTGGAAGGAATTTATTTAGCTGTTTGTATGCAAACTGGCAATCTATTGTGTTTGTGGAGATTCCACAAAACAGATGTGTTAGCACTTGTTGTCCATAATTACTTACATGCACTTTAAATACTTTTCCTTACATAGTTTTATATGTAGATAATCTGTAATGTTTAAGGCATCTCTTACCTGCAAAAAACGGGAGTGATTAGAAAAAAGTAAAAGCTGCTGGACAGTGAGCTTTCATAAATATATAAGTGCTGAAAGAGGATAATGACAATATAATGTTGTTGGTTTTTTATTGCAGAAACTTTATAGGGAATCATGGGATGACATGAAGAAAAATATTGACCTGAGAGCAGATGCAGTGCCAATCAAAACAGCCAGAGCCTCAAGAGAAATTGCCAGTGATGTAAGTATGCAAATAGAATTTGATAGTGTTTGGAAATCCATTGTCCCTGGACTTTTGTATCTAATGGAATTAAAATGCAGGAAACAGAAAATATATTAAAGTTCTATTTTCAAGGCAAGATATAAAGACATTATGGGCCAGCTTTCACTAACATAGTGCCCTCCAGATGTTTTGAACTAAAACATCCATTAGCCTCATCCAGCATGACTGATGGACATTGTTGTCCAAAACATGTGAAGGGTGCCATCTTGGCAAAGGCTGCTGTTTGCTTTAAATATGCTCCAAGTAAAATGTCCAGCATCCTGATGAAGGTTTCTGAAGTAGAATATTAATCTTTCAGGACCAAAGCTTTCATCTTGTTGGTCAAAAAAATGTCAGATGAAGGATGTGTGCAATTCAAGGATCTATGCATGTGCTGAATATTTACATTTACCAATACAATGGCACCCACCTCAGAAGTGCCAGAAGTGAGTTGCAGCTGAAAAAAAGCTCTGAATCTGAGATACCTTTGGTGAAGATTCTAATTGTATATGTATTTTTTCAAATCCCATCAGTACAAATACAAGGAAGGCTACCGTAAGCAACTTGGACACCATGTGGGATGCCGAGACATTAACGACGATCCCAAGATGGTACTGGCTATGCACGTAGCTAAAATGCAAAGTGACCGGGAGTACAAGAAAGTATATCATCAATTGAAGACGAAGATCCACAGTCCTGTTGACATGCTGTCCGTCTTGCTGGCCAAGAACTGTCAGAAGCTTGTTAGTGACATTGATTACCGCCACTACTTGCATGAATGGACCTGCCTGCCTGACCAGAATGATGTCATCCAAGCCAGGAAAGCCTATGAATTACAGAGCGATGTGAGTGATTTTGTTATTGTTGCAATATCTCTTTTATGATGGCTTCTTGTCTATCACTCTCTTTCCTCTGTCATGACATTTGGTGGATTATTACTGTTGGCTCTACAATTATATTTTGTCTCCACAATTTTTACATATTTTTTCATTAAAAAGTACAGTGGTGCCTCGCAAGACGAAATTAATTCGTTCCGTGAGTTTTTTCATCTAGCGAATTTTTTGTCTTGCAAAGCACGAAATCCCATAGGAATGCATTGAAATCCAATTAATGCGTTCCTATGGTCAAAAAAAGTCCAAACAAAGCCAAATTTGGTACAACAAGAGTTTATTAAGTGCTCTTTAAAGTCACACATACTGTAAAGAGCATTTCAAAAATTGAAGGAAGAATAAATTAATTTTGTAAACATGACAGAAAAACATTTAAAAATCAACAAAGTGTACAGTACATTTTCTAAGACTCTGGGGGACAACTCGAAGAAGGTTCCTCTTCCACTCTTTGCTTCTTGCTGAAGAACCCCCTCCTCAACTGTTCCCCCAGCCACCCACCACACAGAAATTCAAATCCAGAATTTTTTTAAAAAAACAGCAGAGTGGCCCAATGGTCACAGAAAATCATAAAAATGCAGAAAAAACCACACAAGCTTCTAGATTCTTGCAAACCCCTCTTCAACTGTTCCCCCAGCCATCCACCACACATAAATTCAAATCCATAATTTTTTTAAAAAAACAGCAGAGTGGCCCAATGGTCACAGAAAATCATAAAAATGCAGAAAAAACACACACAAGCTTCCAGATTCTTGCAAACCCCTCCCCAACACCAAGTCCTTGAATTCCAAACACCCCAACCCAAAATCCAACCCCCCAAAAAGTTTTAAAAGTTTAAAAGAAGTTTTGGAAAAGCTTCAAAAATCACCAAAGTCTTCAAAAACCTCAAAAAAGGCTACCACACCGCGTTCTATGAGTTGCTCCTCGAAGTCAAGTCACAACTGTATTAACGGTGTTAAGAAAAAGGAAACAAACTTGCAAGACGTTTTGGTTTTTCGTCTTGCGAAGCAAGCCCATAGGGAAATTCGTCTTGCGAAGCAGCTCAAAAAACGGGAAACCCTTTCGTCTAGCGAGTTTTCCGTCTTGCGAGGCATTCGTCTTGCGGGGCACCACTGTAATAAATGTTTTACTTCTGTGAACACGTGTCACATATTAAGAGTCATAGTACATGTGAATTTTTTAACATATAAATTTGGTATTGTTTGGACAATCATCATACTTCTTTAAGAAAGAAGACAAGGGGGCATTGAGACCTCAATTCAACACATGTATCCATGCATACAAGGCTAATTGACTCTACCATGATCTGAAGAAGTAGGGCACCAAAACCTGAATTTGTGGCAGCTGCATAGAACTAAACACTTCTAGAGGTGTCCATTTCCATTGGTCTTTTACTTTCTATTCCAGAGAATTTTAGGTGTGAAAAGAATTCATTTAAGCTGCATTAAGCAGCCTATTTTTCCTTGACTGGATTGCCTGAGTTGGAGTTATTTACTAGAATCTGTATTACTCATGGCCAGTACTGTTGTTGTTCTGCCATATACAGCTTGAAAGGGGATAAAAAGAGGGCTGTTTATTAATACCCACATTAGTGGTATGCACTTCTTGTGATTGGCCAGCCATGGAAGCTGAGCAGTTCTGTATTATGACGGGTCGAGCCGCAGGAACAGCCTTCTTAATAAATTAGAAGAAACATTTTCAGCCATAATGTTAATAGCCCAATTGTTTCCTTTGCAGAACGCCTACAAACAAGACCTAGAATGGCTGCGTGGTATTGGCTGGATGCCAGAGGGCTCTGTGGAAGTGCTCAAAGTGAAGCACGCCCAAGATATCCTGAATGACAGATTGTATAAGCAACGTCCAGATGCACTGAAATTTACAAGTATTGCTGACCCACCACCCGTTGTCCTGGCTAAGATCAATGCCCAACAAGTCAGTGAGGTAAGCTTGGGAATTACCCAGTTATTGCATTCATTATGTTGACAAATTGGTATTGGGAACGTGTGAGTTATAGTTGCATACCTTTGAAAAATAAGAGGTTTTTGTAATGCAGTGCAATCATTTATGCCTTCACTTCCTTCTTAGAATCTGTATCGTGAAGCCTGGGATAAAGAGAAGACTCAGTTCCATCTTCCTTCAGACACCCCTGGGATGCTGCAGTCCAAGATTAATGCTCTGAATATCAGCAATGTAAGAGAATTAACCAGCTATATACCCATGAGTGGAATGTGTGTAGTGATGCATCTGTACCTATTCAACTGTGTCAAATGCAACTTCCCATCATTAACTGTTCTTAAAAACAAGAAGGCATTTGGCTCTTACTTGTGAGTTTTTATTCAGGCGTAATAAAGAGAATTAACTGAACTTCATGGACAGAAGATATTAAAAAGAGACCGACTTGTTCCAAATCCCAACGTTGTCAGAGTGTTTCATTGTTACACGCTTTGATGATTTTGTGATTTGGATAATGTCAGTCTCTCTCCAATATCTTCTGCCTATCAAGCTTTATTATTACTAAATTGTACTTCCCCACAATCATTCTGTTTCTTATCTAGGCCCCAAATAAATTGTCGGCGTCAGTTATATAAGACGTATGCATGCATGCAAACAAATATATCTGTATAAGCTATATTTATGCAGTATTTGTATATTCATATTTTTACTCTTTTGGCTGCAGTCCTATGCATTCCATATTTACTTCGGAGTAAGGCCCATTGAGCACAGATTTACTTCTAAGTAAACTTGCATTGGATCGCAGTGTTGATTGAGGAATGTCTATAGTTGGTTTTCATCATGTATTTTATTACATTGAAAACTGTGAATTTTATTCTGATTGCAGAAACATTACACTGGAGCCTGGGACGAGGCCAAAGCAAAAGGATACGACATAAGAGGTGATGCTATTTCAGTCAAGCATGCCAAAGCCTCCAGAGAAATTGCCAGTGAGGTACAATCTCTTTTATTTAACATTTACTTCTCAAATGGCTATATCTTTTCATATGATGAGTGCACATGTCAAAGTATATGAACAATTGATAATTCAGCCTCAAAACCGTATTTATCCAGCCTTATACAAGTTCCTCTACTGCATGTCCATGACATCATTCTTTCCATTCTTTTACAATTTATGAAAGTGTCTTCTTTCAAACAATCAGAAAGTTTAATATAGTCCATTATTTTAAATGCCAAAGAGCTAACTGTGATAAATTTGGAGATACTTGGCACTGTAAAGACTTTACAATAATTAAATCTGTTGCTTCCTGTTGTTAAAAACACCCAAGTGTTTCTCCCCCCCCCCTTCCCCTTTCTTTACAACCACTTTAAAGTTTTCTCTTAAGTTGTGGAAAGTCAGAGACCTCTGGGTATAGGGTGGTATATAAATTAATTAAATAATAATAATAAAATAATCTTGCATAGTTTCCAAATCAAGTTTAGAACCCTGAGCACACCATCCTATGCATTTTTACGCCGATAGGTAAATTCCACCATGCCCAACTGGGCTTTGTTCCAAGTAAAAATGCATATGATTGCCATTTCTGAACTATTTATTTGGATAGCCAAATTTCATCAGTAGCTTTTCACTATTACACAAAGTGGGCTGTGCTTTTCAAAAGACATTGCGACTTTGTAAAATTTGCAACCACATATATATTATTCAGTTATTTGAAAAAAATAGATCTTTTTACTTAGGCTTAGGATGTATACAATTGGGGTGGCAAAACTATCAATTCTCCACATTGACTTGTTTTTTTGTAGTTCTAATAAAAATTCATTAGGATTTTCATGTGAATTTTTCCTAATACGTATACATGTCTGTATACAGTATTCATAAAGTGTGAATTATGGACATGTGACTTTAAATGCAAAATGAATCGCTTTTCCCTCTCATCCCTAATAACAAATCCAGGTAAATATTTCATAAAGACAGAATTAGGGAGCCTTACTATGTTTTATTTACCCTCTCACTATTCCATAGCTAAATCCCTTAAAAACTGAAGCATCAAGAATTTCTAACTTATCTCCTGGAAATTGTTCAAATAACTGTAACTTCCAATTCTCTTTCCTGCTCAGTACAAGTACAAAGAAGCTCATGAGAAACAGAAAGGCCACTACATTGGATGCCCTTCAGTGAAGGAGGACCCTAAACTTTCATTTGCTGCCAAAGTATTGAAGATGCAGAATGACCGGTTGTATAAGCAAGCTTACAACAAATCCAAAGCCAATATTACTATACCGGTGGACATGCTGTCTGTCCAAGCAGCCAAGCAATGCCAGTCTTTAGTAAGTGAGGTGGACTATCGTCAACATCTGCACCAGTGGTCTTGTCTGCCCGACCAGAATGATGTGATCCAGGCAAGGAAGGCCTACGAACTACAGAGCGATGTAAGTATATCTGTCCTTTGCAAAGCGATGTAAGTATATCTGTCCTTTGCAAACACACATTACTGCTAGGACAGAAGGCAAAAGAGACATCGTGATAGATAATTGTGGAAGATTTCCTTTTCTTAATTTTTACTTTGTTGTGTTAATGAAAACTGGCCTTGTCACATTTTCACGTAATTTAATCTTCACTTGATTTCATCATGAGTACCTTGGGAGGAAGAACTGAAAGATTTTTAATTCAGAATGTCCAACACATCATGCAGACAAGAGTGACGTGATAGACTTGGCATATCTAAAAATAGCTAATGAATCCATAACCGAATCCATCATATGTATGGATTTGATGATCTTTCTGCCCACTCTATCTAGCCCAATCTACACAAGTCTGGAACTCTCCAGATGTTTTGGTCCCCAACTCCCCAGCCAGCATAGTGCTGATCGAAGCTATAAATGCTGGTGTGAAATATGACTGGAGGTCAAAGAAACATTGTGGCCTAGTCCAGAGAGATAGTACTGCTTAGATCCTGATGAAGAAACTGAGACAAGTTTGTCCTGACTTTCTGAAGTTGCATTCATTCTATTTACCACATAGAATATTTCTTTTGAATTGAACTGAAATATCTTGCTCTTCCTCTCTGAAATTTTCTCTCATAGGCTGTGTATAAATCAGATCTGGAATGGCTCCGGGGGGTTGGATGGATCCCACATGAGTCTCCAGAAGTGAAGAAGGTGAAATATGCACAGGAAATTCTGAGTGACAACGTTTATCGCACTCCTCGGGATCGTTTGAAATTTACCAACATCGTTGACACGCCTGAAGTTGTCCTTGCCAAAACTAACGCTGAGCAACTGAGTCTTGTATGTATCTCCTTTGAGTAATGTGACATTATTTTAAGTATGCTACAAACCTCCCTATCAGTTTGTAGCATGAAGCATCTATTTGTATTAAAAGAAAAGTTATTCATGTTCCTACAGTTAAAGAGAAATTATGTAGGAATATGAGCACTGGTGCAAAAGGAATTACAAGATAATTTCGATGTTTTTTTCAGGCAAAGTACAGAGAAGCTTGGGATAAAGATAAAGTTATGATCCATGTGATGCCAGACACACCAGAAATTGTGCTTTCCAGGGCTAATGCTATCAATGTGAGCCATGTAAGTAAATAACTACCATTCTTCGTAAGATACAACTCTACAACCTTCTTCAGTTACTCAGATGAAGGGGGCTTTGGATGTTACAAGTTCATTATGCAGCAAGGACCCATGTAAATTCTCTGTGGGTTATTGTACCTGCATAGGTGCAAACTGGCAATCTATTGTGCTTGTGGAGATGCCACAAAACAGATGTGTTAGCACTTGTTATCCATAATTACTTACATGCAGTTTAAATACTTTTCCTTACCTAGTTTTATATGGAGATAATCTGTAACTCTTACCTGCAAAAACAGGAGTGATTAGGAAAAAGTAAAAGCTGATTGACAGTGAGCTTTCATATATATGTAAGTGCTGAAAGAGGATAATGACAATATAATGTTGTTGGGTTTTTTATTGTAGAAACTTTATAGGGAATCTTGGGATGACATGAAGAAATATATTGACCTGAGAGCAGATGCAGTCCCAATCAAAACAGCCAAAGCCTCAAGAGAAATTGCCAGTGATGTAAGTATGCAAATAGAATTTGATAGTGTTTGGTAATCCATTGTCTCTAGACTTTTGTATCTAATGGAATTACAATGCAGGAAAAAAAAATATATTAAAGTTCTCAGTTCAAGGCAAGATATAAGGACATTATGGGCCAGCTTTCACTAACCTAGTGCCCTCCAGATGTTTTGAACTAAAACATCCATCAGCCTCATCCAACATGACTGATAGAAGTTGTTGTCCGAAACATGTGAAGGGTGCCATCTTGGCGAAGGCTATTCACGTGCTCCAAATAAATTGTCAACTATCCTGATGAAATATTAAGCTCTGCCGTTGGTCAAAAAAAGGTCAGGTAAAGGATAGGTGATGTAAATGTGAGCATGAATACAGCCTTTGTTTAGCATCTTAGGAACAGAGTTAAATGGAAAACTCTTGCCAGTGTTATCAATCTTTCTACACTCTGAGATAACGAAGATGAAGATTCTAATTGTATATGTATTTTTTCAAATCCCATCAGTACAAATACAAGGAAGGCTACCGTAAGCAACTTGGACACCATGTGGGATGCCGAGACGTTAACGACGATCCCAAGATGGTACTGGCTATGCACGTCGCTAAAATGCAAAGTGAGCGGGAGTACAAGAAAGTATATAATCAATTGAAGACGAAGATCCACAGCCCTGTTGACATGCTGTCCGTCTTGCTGGCCAAGAACTGTCAGAAGCTTGTTAGTGACATTGATTACCGCCGCTACCTGCATGAATGGACGTGTCTCCCTGACCAGAATGATGTCATCCAAGCCAGGAAAGCCTATGAATTACAGAGTGACGTGAGTGCTTTGGTTGTTGTTGAAATTCCTCTTTCTTGATAGCTTCTTGTCTATCGCTCTCTTTCGTCTCTCATTTGCCTCTACAATGATAAGTGTTTGATATTTTGTCTACACAATTATTACATTCCTTTTCATAAAAATAATAAATATTTAGAATACTTGTGTGAACAGGTAGGATCCATACTATACGTGATTTTTTAATATAGAAATTCAGTAATGTTTGGACAATCATCAGATGTCTTTAAGAAAGCACACAGGACATTGAGGCCTCAATTATGCACATGCATATAATTGCACATAATTGCTTTCCATTATGTATAGATTTGAGCTCTCATTCTTTTCATGATTGTATTACCTGATTTGAATATGTCGAGCATACATAGGATATAGCACCACCTTGCAGAAGGCAAGATGGTGGTAGGCACAGCATAATCAAAGTGGGGAGTGAAATATTTGTTCCTGGTATATTCTGTGCCTGAATAGTTCCTCCTTTCAGTTTTCTATTATCCCATTCTTTTTGTAGGCCATTGGAAAACAAGCCCTCTTTTCCCTTTCAGTTAAAAGCAATCAAGTTTGGTATGAAACACTCCATGCAGGGAAAAAAGTGCTGCAAATAACTGTTCTTGTTTTCCCCTGACTCTGCAGGCTGTTTATAAATCCGACTTGGAATGGCTGCGTGGAATTGGCTGGATGCCAAATGACTCTGTCTCTGTCAATCATGTCAAACACGCTCAGGACATTTTAAGTGAGGTAATAACAACTAGTTAAAAGTATCAATCGCAGAGATTTTCATAGAATCCTAGAGTTGGAATGGACTCTACAATGCAGGGATCTCAGCTAAAGCTTCCATGACAGATGGCCATCCATCCTTTGCTTTAAAACTTCCAAGGAAGGAGAGTCCACCACCTTCTTAAATTGGCCTTCTTTTGTTTGCATTTCATTTATGTTTATATTTTTTATGTTCCCAAAGGAAGCCCAAAGTGGCTAAAAGTAAAGCAGAAAGCAACACAACTAGCACAAAATAGCAAAATGCATGTCAGTATAACAAAACAAGGCATCTAGCAAAATAGAAAGCAAGTCAAAGCAAATTCATGTCAAAATATTGTCAAGTATACAAAAGACCTGTTATCTGCGCAATCTTATAAGTGTATATTCGGAAATAATTCCCACTGAGATCAATAAAACTTACTCTCATGTAAATGTACATAGGATTGCAGTCTAGAACCATGATAATTTCTTCAACAAGGAGGCTCCACTTTCTGGCATTAATGTCCCCACCTTGTGTCCCCATATTTGGGAAAGAATGATGCTTATTAACACTAATCCTGCCCCTGACATTTCTTGTTTGTTACTATACCTTATCCTTTACATAGCTATTTCCTGAGGCAGGATTATCTTCCCCTGCCTCCCCCCACAAAAACATCTTGGAGGTCCCGGGCCACAGAGAGGTTAGGCTGGCCTCAACTAGAGCCAGGGCTTTTTCAGCTGTGGCTCCGATCTGGTGGAACGCTCTGTCACAAGAGACTAGGGCCCTGCGGGACTTGACATCTTTCCGCAGGGCCTGCAAGACAGAGCTGTTCCACCAGGCCTTTGGCCAGGGCACAACCTGACCCCCTCCTTTGGCAATCCTTACAGAGCCCAATGGTTGCCATTAATCTGATTTGAACTGATTTTATAATGAAATGATTTTAGAATGTATCATTTTACTGTTGTTAGCTGCTCTGAGCCCGACTTTGGCTGGGGAGGGCGGGATATAAATAATTATTTATTATTATTTTATTATTGTTATTTTGTGGTTCCAAAAGTAATTTTGTTTGGGGGGGGGGAACCGGGTCGAGTTTCCCCACTTATGTTTTGGCTCATTCACCCAGCACTTTGGGCTTGGATAGGCAATATCTAGCCTTGATATTAAGTTCTGGGTATTTTAAGGTCTTGGGGAAAAAACCTTTTTGGAAAGTTAGTGCCTCATTGTCATATGAGAGATCCTAACACAGCAGTGGTAGTTCTGTTACTGAGTGTGGTCTGGAGAGGACAGAAAGCAAGACAAGCATTAACAAGGAAACAGTCCCTGTCTTTGAATATTTTCCCCTCAACTCTCTTTCTTTTCACTTATTGCTGGTGCAATCAATTGTATGGCCTCATTGCTTTTCTTTTATTTCTGCACAGAGACTGTATCGCACAAAAGTTGACAAACAACCGTTTACACCAGTGGCTGACAGGGTTGATTATATCACAGCCAAACAAGGCGGGGAAATACTAAGTGATGTAAGTATTACCTCTTATTTTGATTCGGTTCAATGTACACACGTCAGACAGATTTTCTTCATCCACAAAAACTAAACCATATATCTGTGGAAAACTGGGGCCTTAAAAATTCACCAAGTTTTATTGTGTGAGTCTAGTTATACATATATAACTCGTAAATCTAAAAGACTCTTATTATGTATGTTTTACTTTTTCAGATTAAGTACCACCAGGAATGGAATAACATCAAGACAAACTATACGCTGACAGACACGCCACAGTTAGATGCAGCTAAAGAAGCAGCCAGGATTCTTAATCATGTATGTACTTTCCATGTTTTGTTTTCATGGACAGCAGTGACAGTCCTTATGCTTCCGACAGGTGCTAACCCTTCAATTCTGTTTTACAGCATCTGTACAAGGAGAATTGGGAAAGAGAGAAAGCTACTGGTTATCTTTTGCCTCATGACAGTGTGCCTATCCGCCATGCCAAGCATTCAAGTGATGTCCAAAGCGAGGTAAACGCTCTTTAGCTTTAAAATCACACAGATTTCTGCGCTATCAAAGAGCCCATCCTTCATATCTTTCGTTTCGGTGGTTCATCTTCTTTTAAAGAAAACTCTTGCATGCTATTCCCAGAGATGGAAGACCACCAAGTAAACAAAGCAGATATGCTTTCATGAAATCATTTACCTCAGTAAGGATAACCCAGAGAATTAGGATTAGGAAAGATCCAGTGTGGATATTTAAAGAACCTTTGTTTTCCCCTTTCAGCTGAAATACAAGGCAGACTATGTCCACCAAAGAGGTCACTACGTCGGTGTCAATAATATGAGAGAGGATCCGAAACTGGTGTGGTTTGAACATGCCGGCAAGATCCAGAACGACAGATTGTATAAACAGGCGTATAACAAAACCAAGTCCAAAATTCATATACCTCCAGATATACTGTCCGTCATTGCAGCCAGAGACTGCCAGCATGTTGTCAGTGAAATTCCGTATCGCCATTACCTTCATGAATGGACTTGCCACCCTGATCAGAATGACTGCATCCAGGCAAAGAAAGCATATGACCTTCAAAGCGATGTAAGTGATTTATGCAGTCAGATCGCACCAATTTAAGAGTTTGATATTGGTATACCCAAGAGCAATTGCCTGGGAAGGGAAATCAAGGCTCAGCTTGTCTTTTGGTCTGCATAGGTGTGAATAATAGTCTTCAACTTTTTTAATATGTACAGAATATTTATAAATCTGATCTGGAATGGATCCGCGGCTGTGGCTGGATTCCCTTAGATTCAGTGGAGCATCGGAAAGTGAAGAACGCTCAGAGCTTGATTGATAAGGTAAGATGCAATTTTCATGCATTTGTGGCAGCATCCTATTCATTTCCTATTACTGTTATTTATGATAATCTAATCATGTCTGCCTACAGAGACTCTACACAAAAGAGGCTATTAATAATTTTGCCAATTTCACACCTGTGGAAGACCCTCCAGCTATTGTTCTGGCAAAGGCAAACGCAATCAATCAGAGTGATGTAAGTATCCTTTAAATCAGAATTTCTGAGTAAATACATACTTTCATATATTATAAAAGTGTCATATCTCTTGATCACCACAGCTAGAACTATGAAGGTATTTGTGTAGCTCAAATGTTCAGGAACATACAACAATATTTTAAAAACGACCACATGCCAAAGTAGTCCTGCGAAAGGAAATGACAGTATTTTTGTGTAAATCATTTTTTGTGGGATATCCCTTAAGATGGCGTATGGAAGAGTTGCCTCACAATTCATGAAGAATGAAATGTTTAAACAGAATATGTGTTGTATAATTTGTTTTAACGTGAGCTGTCTTGGGAGAAAGATATTAGAATAAATAAATAGAATAATTCTGTCAAAATGATGGTATGACATTGAATTTCCTATATCATTCAGACGTAATAACAAACATAGGTAAACAACGAGACACCCCAAAGGAGCTCAGAATGATCTTCATAACTTAGTGAATTTGAAGGATAAAAGAAAACACCCCAGCATGAAGCATTTAGTAGGTTCACCTCATGCATCAAGAAGCTGATTAAGACATTCATCCCTTAAGAAGCACAGCATACTGAATATGTCAGGCTGGTGTGTGTGTGGTAGCACATGGAATGATGGGTTAACACTCTATTTAATTTTTCTCTCTCTCTAGCTGAAATACAAGGAAACCTTTAACCTTGAAAGAGGTCACTACATTGGTTCTGATGACACTCCAGCCCTGAGTCATTCTAGAGATATGGCTAAACTGTACAGTGATGTAAGTTTCTTGCTGTTCTTGCATCTAATAATGAAAATTCAATGTCTCTTTGTGTTACTACAGGGGTAGGGAACCTCAGGCCACTTGTGATCCCTTCCAGGCCTGTGATCCTTCTCCACCTTCTCCTTGATTGCTTAATTGCAACAATCCTCTTGCTTGTGCATGTGTAGAAAGCCCTGACTTCTGCACAACTGGAATGTAGCCTACTGTACAACTATTTCACAAAATTAGGAAGTGTTTCTTTTCAGTGATAAAGTTTCAGGCTTCTGGGTGAACAGCACATTGAAGATATTGTATGAAAATAGGTGCTACAGTTAGGGAACTTTAGGTCCCTAGCTTAGACAAGTCCCCATCTACTAGCTTCACCCATTGGGAAGGTGCCATATCTTAGTGGTACAGCACTAGGACATAGTACAGAACATCTTTGGTTCTGCTCCAGGGAGCTCCAAGTATAGCTGGAAAGAACATCTCATTGAGACCCTTGAGGGCTGCTGCCATATATAGTTAGACATATAGTAGTCATATAGTAGACAACCCTGTGAAGGTAATGAAATTTAATTCAGGGAAGTATTTATATAGTGTTGTGCTATGAAAAAATTGAAAGAGTCCTAGATTGTGCTGTAGAGAATGCATAGTGGTTTTCTTGATTTGTTTTTGCTCTTCAATGATTACATCTGTTGGAAAACATCCTGCTCATTTATATCCCATGTGCACCTTTTGCCGTCTAGAACCTGTACAAGGATTCATGGGAATCCACCAAGGCCATTGGGTACACTCTGCCTCCAGACTACATCCCTATTGTCGGTGCCAAACATGCCGATTACATTAACAGCGAGGTAAGTGTGACCTTTCCCTCGTTAACTACTTTGCCACTGTTTGCTTGTGGGGCTGCTATGTGTCTTATCTAACGTGTCCCATGTTTGCACTTCACAGCTCAAATATAAAGAAGTGTATGAGAAGCAGAAGGGCCATTATCTGGCTGGGACACAAATAAATGATTTCCCAAGTGTTGTCCATTCTCTTGCTTTCCAAAAGATAAGGAGTGCGGTAAGTGGTGTTGTTGTTGTTGTTGTTGTTGTTGGGTGGGGCTCTTCCTTGAGTCTGAATAATGTGAAAAAAACAAACTTACATTTTCCATCTTAATCTCCTGATTTCTAGCTGGCCTACAGGAAGAATTATGAGGACACCAAGGCACACATTCATATCCCGAGCGACATGATAAACCACGTGTTGGCTAAGAAATGCCAGTACATCCTTAGTGACCTCGAATACCGAACTTACCTCCATCAGTGGAACTGTTCACCTGAGGAGCACGATGTTATTATGGCTAAAAGAGCCCAGGAAATTCTAAGCGACGTATGTATTTTCCCGATCAAATTGAGAACCATTTAATTTGCTATAGAGAAGCAGGAAAAGGTGGTGGTGTGAGTAGCTTGCCCTTTTGCTTTACAAATTGGGGTAGTGTGGTTTGTGAAGAAGAAACATCCAACCCAAATCTTGCCGGATCCATAAAGGCATAGGAAGGCATTGGGCAAATCACTCCTCCCAGCCCAGCCCAATGGAAAATTTGGTGAAGGATAGGTCTACCAAGTTCTAATAGCCATTATGGCCAAATACCATCTCAATGTACAGAGGCGGTGTGGCACTAAAATTCCAATTGTTAAGTGGAGGAAGGGAAACCCTCAGGAGAAGGGCTGTTGTCTCCATGCCCTGCTTAGAGACAACAGAAACACCTAGTGGGATATAGGATAGTCAACCTTGATGCGATCTAATCAGGCTCTTCTTATGATTTTATGCTTCGGGGAACAAGGCTGTAGTCCAGGCTTTGGCCGGGGGTGGTGGTGCTGGATTCTTCACCAGCACATGCCCCCCCCCCTCCACTAACCTGCCAAACAGCCATGAGATGAAGAGTTGCAAAGGTAGAGAGGAGCTGAACTGGCCCAGGATTTTCTGGATCCTGAGTTGCTCTCACATCAGGCATGTTCCAGGTCCAGTTGCTATGGCAGCCTGAAGCTGGTACAGGAATGAGTCCTGATCTGCTTGCTCCACCTTCTGCCACCACCGTGAATGTCTTGGTTGCAGCTGCAGTGGTTGCTCTGCAGCAGCAGGTTTGGACAGCAGCCTTAGATGATGTATGTAACATGCCTGGAGAACTCTATAGCTCTATAGAAATACTAACTGTTATTCTAAGAGAATTCTCAAAGTGGGAATGGTAGTAGTCATCTGGAACCCATGCAGGCAGCCCCAGAATACACGTAAATCTCTTATATCACTTCCACTCCTCACTTTTCTGCACCGGACCAAAGCATTAGTATGACTGGAGATGTTTGAAACAATGCATAATGTGTTCATTGCATTTGTGTGTGTCCCCCCTCCACTACTGTCATGTGCAGGTTGTGTACAAGGATGACTTAACATGGCTGAAGGGAATTGGATGCTATGTGTGGGACACACCTCAAATCCTGCATGCTAAGAAGTCTTATGATCTTCAGAGTCAAGTAAGCAAATGGATCTCGCCTAATACAGGGATAGTGGTGGTGGTGGTGGTGGTGGTGGTGGTGGAACTGGGAACCATGTCTCTCTATAAAGTTTCTTTATTTGATCAGTTCGGGGTTTGCACCATTTCCCATTCATAGATGTGCTAAAGAATATTGGGTAGCTGGATTAGGAAAGATGCCTGCCTCAGGCCTCAGAGAGCTCTTTTCAATCAGAGTCATAGACAGTACTGAACTACATCCTGACTCAGTATCAGACAAGTCCTTAGAACTGTTGGAATTTCCCACTTGTGGATAAATGTAGGCATAAATTCATTAAAATATGACAGCGGCCATCTTTCCTTCCAGAGAAGAAAGCAAGCCACTGTACTTAAAACAGCCATTAGCTTCCTTGAAAGTGCTAAGTGCACTAACTAACATTTTAAAAAACCACATCTGATTAGTAGTACATTAAGGCGATTTATTCCCCATACCTGCCAAGGGGACCTCAAAGAAACCAAAGAAGGAATCCCATTGCTACTCAGTGTGTTTAGAGTTGCTTAAAAATCCAGTGTAGCTGTTCTCTGTCCTAATGCCTTCTTTTTGCCTTGGTTTCACAGTTGCTCTACACAAAAGCAGGAAAAGACAATTTACAGAACTACGGTGTGGTTATGGACACTCCGGTTTATGTGACTGCTATCGAGAGTGGTATCAATGCTAGCGACGTAAGTCATTCTCATCCTTTCCTTTGCCCTGGTTCATTCTCTTCCCTTCCCTTGAATTGTAGAGGGAACTACAGTAATGACTGAATCTGGTTCATTCTCTTCCCTTCCCTTGAATTGTAGAGGGAACTACAGTAATGACTGAATCTGCCTTTGATTATAGGTGAAATACAAAGAACAATACCATAAAATGAAGGACCAATATACCACAGTTTTGGAAACAGTTGATCATGATAGGATTCAGAACCTCAAGCACCTTTTCAGTAGTGTGAGTGTTAAACTTTATTTTCAGGGGCTAATGAGATGGGCTGTTTTGGGGTGGTGGTTTATCTTGGAATTCTTTTAGCTATAAGTACCTGGGGATGCTAGCCAATATTTATTTATTTCCTTCACATGGTGTCAGGGTGGCTTAACCCAAAGTAGGGAGCAACAATGCAGAGTGCTGTACACAGATTAGAACTATTTCAATTAAAATTCACAGTATACAGGTCTCTGATTAACACCATATTGCTACTGCTGTCTGAGGACCCAGCAAAAGGGGTATGTTTCCACCTGATGTTGGAACACAGCATGACTTGGGGCTAGCATACCTGGGTTTACATCCCTACAATCTGGCATGCCTCTTGAAATTGCCACCTGTGGCTAATCACAATACACTTAGGAGAAACTGAAGCTTTTCAGCCCTGCTCCAAAAATTATGGAATTTCCCCATCCTGAAGGATGACAGATCAAGCCTGAGCTTGATGTTTAGTGTTGAAATTTCTTTCCTTTTGGGTTGCCTTTTCTAAGTTGGGGCGTGGAAGGCCATGATTTTTAGTATCCATTTTGTTTGTGTGGATTGAAGCAATTGTTTCCTTCCCTGACTATGTGAAAGAACGTGTAGCTCTAGGCCTTTCTGTTTTAAAAGGCAGAAAAGGTCTCTTAATATTTGGTTCTTACTCATGGTTCTTACTGCTTTGGGGCCTCATAGAAGATGACTCTAAAGCAGCTCAAAATATTTGGGCTTGTCTACAACAGAGCAAAATATGGATTTGCACCTTCCTGTCCCCATTAACAGTAAGGGCATCTACATGACATCTTCTCATCCCAACATTTCCCCAGATCCGCCCCCCCCCTTTAAATATGGGATTTTTAATCCTTGGATTTCAATGTTTCCCAGGAGCAGAAGGCCCCACATTTAAAGAAGAGGACAGGAGAACACTTTGATGGGGAGGACGTCCTGTAGACACACCTACATTAATGGGGAGACAGGCAGGTGCTCCAGTGTAGACAAGGCCTTAGTGTATAGTAGCATATATAGACCGCAGTCCTTTGATTCTTGCCTCTACAGAACCTGTACAAGGACGCCTGGGATAAAGTGAAGGCCACTGGTTTCACATTGCCTCCCGATGCTGTGCCATTTGTCCGTGCCAAAGAACTGAAGCACAATGCCAGTATTGTAAGTGTACCCAAGCAACACATTCCTAAAGATGTCGTACGAATGATGTATCAATCTAAGTAACTTGGATTTCCATTTTCTTTTTCCACATAGGTAAAGTATCGAGAGGAGTATGATCGGTTTAAAGCCCTTTACACTCTACCCAGAGGGGTTCAGGATGATCCCAACACTGCCAGATGCCTAAGGGTTGGCAAGCTGAATATTGATGTAAGGTTTATTTTTGATATAACATCTGATAAGAAAAGTGCCGTCTTACACTTTTTTAATCAGATTATTTCCATTAACAACTGGTTTTAGATACTGAAAGGCTATGCTACAGGATTTAGCACGCTGGGGACTTATGGTGCCCAGAGGAGAACTTATTGGAAGCAAGAGACTGTCATAGTGGTCAGCACAACCACGAGTCATGCATCAGATTCACAAAGACAACAACTGCTCAGATTTCTGTAGCCTCCTGCAGGCTGCTTCTTGCAGCTTCAGGTGTAGTTCAGCAGAAGAACTTCCAACTCTCTGTCTCTCTTAACTGCTCAAACTGCAACATCATAGTTTTCTGCCCCTCTACTTGGTGATGGGTTGGAAAAAGTAATTTCAATTCATTAGCTGTACCCATTCAGGGAATGTCAACTGATCATTGCAGGTATCAGATAATCAGCTTAACAAAGGGTGATTTACCCAGGAGCTATAACAATATGTTGATATAGGTCACCTTCATTCACACAAGTGCATGTAGATCACTAAAGACCAAACGGGTCAAGCAGGCACTCCACTCTGCTGTTTTCCCCCTTAGAGTTGTAGTTTCCCATGATGTCATGCTTGTGCCAGATTGTCACCCTTCACGTGGTTTAATATCTTATTTATATCCCCCCCCCCCATTATTAGAAGCTAATTTTCTGGCCTACTCAGATATGACTTCATGAATTGTTTGTTAGTTGTTAGTTAACTCCTGGTATTGAATTTGTTTTAGACTGTTTTTAATATATAATTTGTTGTAGCCTGCTGTGGGACCTTAGGATAAAGGGTGGGTAAGAAGAAATAATAATTGTAGTAGTAGTAGTAGTAGTAGTAGTAATAGTAATAATAATAATAATAATAATTCTATTTTACCCTAGCGCTTATATAGAGAAGGCTATGAAAAGAACAAGGCCAAAATCCATATTGCACCAGACATGGTGGACATAGTGTCAGCTAAGAGCACTCAGAAGAAAGTCAGTGAAATCGATTATCGCATCCGTCTCCATGAATGGGCCAACATCCCAGATCTTCATGCCAATGCTCTTGCTCGGAAAGTCAATGACCAGCTGAGTGATGTAAGTCTGCAAATGATACCAGGTCTGCCTTTGGATAAACTATTATATTTGCACATGACAGGAAAAGGAGCATTAATGGTGTGACAAACTACATCTATAAGCTTACAGGCTGTGTTCATTGCCTCTCAACCGGCGTCAGTCCCCCCCCCCCCCACACTTTTTGGTGGATGCAGGACATGCTTGCCTTCAAAGGGACAATTGCCGTATTTTTCGCTCTATAACACACACCCGACCATAACATGCACATAGTTTTTAGAGGAAAATCCGTAGGCATGCAACCTGTAGGCATTTCCTCCATAACACGCACAGACATTTCCCCTTACTTTCTAGGAGGAAAAAAGTGAGTGTTATGGTGCAAAAAATATGGTAATTGGGCTTTTAACGAACAGAGAACCTTTTCAGGGTTTTAATCTGGAAGTTTTTGCAGCAAACGTTTTCAGTTTTTCATGCGCCTGCTGTCTGTGTGCAGACAGACAGACATTTGAATCAACCTGACCATAATACAAGTCGTATTACTAGGACTAAATAGGAACTGGCTGAGAAGCAGGAATCTGAGGAAACCGCGGGTTGCTGAAGAAAGAAGTACTGAGAAAATTGAATAACATAATGGCAGCCAATGGAAACTAATGCTAACGCTCTAAGCTGGTTTCCATTATGTAGCAAAGTTTCGATCACGATTAAATTACTTAATTTGTGTAGGAATGTTTGCTATGTTTTGCTATGGAATTTTCACTCTTCTCTATTTTTAATCCAATATCTTAGATTGTGTACAAAGATGACCTCAACTGGCTCAAAGGCATAGGTTGCTTTGTCTGGGACACCCCTGAAATTCTCCATGCCAAACATGCCTATGACCTTCGTAATGACGTGAGTACAACTTATGATAGCAAATTGCTTGTTCTGAAGCTTCCTGTCTAGCCCTCCTTCAAACTCCTCTTACAGCAATTTTGGTATCTGAAGAAGTGTGCATGCACACGAAAGCTCATACCAAGAACTAACTTAGTTGGTCTTTAAGGTGCTACTGGAAGGAATTTTTTTATTTTGACTATGGCAGACCAACACGGCTACCTATCTGTAACAGCAATTTTGGGGGCATGGTTAGTAGGTTGAACTGAAAGCTGACTGCTGTCTGCTTCATGTATTTTATATTGGACTGCACTTTTGTCAGTCAGCCTTGCACGCTTTTGCCACTCAGTAAAACATACATAATACAACAATCTGCTATTTGTTTTTGTTTTTAATTTTTTTGCTGTGGTTTCCCTACTATAAAAGCAGAAGCACCACTGCTTTAACAATAAACTTAATTATCTCCCCTGAATTCAGGTGAGATATGAATACACACATCTCCTTTCTCCACCCTTCAACTTCCTTTGATATTTTTTAAAAAATTGCTAATTAACTGAATACAGGATACAATAGTCAGCTGATAATGTTTTGTGCCACTGGGGAAGTGGTAATTCTGTATTGATTTGTTTTGGCTGTTTGTATGTGATGCCAATAAAAGGTTTGATCATGATGATTATGATAAGGCAAGACTGAAACAACATGGCAGCCATATTATTGTTTTTGTTATCATTATTGCTGCTGCTTCTTCTTCTTCTTGGAGTTTTACTTCAGCTTCTTGGGAAGTTGGAGGAGAGGCTTCTTATTTCAGGGCAGCTGCCAGGTATAGCTGGCATATTTGAGGAGTGGTTGGTTGGAGTGCCTTAAGAAAAGCTGCTGAATGGGTGGGACATTTGACAAAGTCAGTGGTGGGAATGAGAAAGGGAAGGTTCAGGTGCTTTCTCTCTCTTTCTCGTAGTTGAAATACAAGTCAAAGGCCAAGAAAATGGAAAGCAACTACACCGTGGTCACCGACACACCTCTCTATGTTCAGAATGTCCAGAGCGCCATGAATCTGAGTGAGGTAAAGGATCTCCATTTCTGTTCACCGCAGCTTCATCGTAATATTTGTTCCTCCCCACCCCCCCATTTCAATTACGCTCTCATTAACAATAGTAGCAGTGCCTTAGTAATGCACATCAAATCAGCCAATTAGTTAGTAGGCTATGTATCCTGTTCAGAGATTCAGTCAGCATTCATAGCCATCCCCGCCCCACCTTAATCACCAGATCCAGTTTACGGTTGTACGCGGGTTCCTATTTTACTTGTGGTTTTATTATTTAGTTATTTATTGCATTGGTGGCTTACCTTTTTCTCTGAGGAACTCAAAGTGGTGTACTTGGCTCTCACTTTTCCTCCTTTAATCCCCACAATACCTCTGTGGTTGGGTGGTGCCATACCTCTACCCCAGCATTCAAGTTTTTAATGTGTAATGTTTTATTATGGTCTTATATATGCTGGAAGCTGCCCAGAGTGGCTGGGGCAACCCAGTCAGATGGGCAGGGTACAAAATATTGTTACTGTTACTACTGATACTTTGCCTTCTCCAGATGTATGCCCAGCTCATATTCAGCACATAAGCTTTTACTGTATCACTCAGCACCACTTTTACATTTTCTATGTTCCTTAGGCCGTTTACCGCCATGACTATGTGCACAATGTCAAAGGGAAATACACTCCAACAGATAAGACGGTGGATTTGGAGCGGGCAACTCATGCTTACAGGATACAGAATGAAGTAAGTGCTGGGGCTGGAGCTACCCCCAGATTTTCACTGCTTTGTGGGTGGGGTTCAAGTGCATACTCGAAAATTCAAGTTGAGCAGTTATTGGTGTTCTTGTGCAACAAATCCATTAAAACAACAACCACCACCCTAGACTTTTTGTGGAAAGGAAAGCAACAGGAAGTATGGGATAGCCACCGCTTGACACAATATCATATAACCACCCCCAAGCAAATGAGAATGAATGCTCAATACCTAATTGTGAGGGAATGTATTCATAGTGTTGCACTTCATTGCAAAATCAGTATTTAAACATTGTAATGAATTTTCTTTTCTTTTCTTTTCTTTGGCAGGGTCTCTACCGAAAAGCTGGCTGGCATGCACTTCCCACTGGATACAAACTCCCACCAGATACCCCTGGTTTCAAGCATGCTAAACATGCCCAATACCTTGGCAGTTATGTGAGTGGTGGATTATTTTTTAACTCATACTACTGCTCCAAATAAATATAGTTGCATGAATAAATAGATACGTGATCAGTTACAAAAATTGTGGTTAATAAGGCAAGGAAAGGGAATGGGGAGGTATCGGGAAATGGGCAGGAGGGCTTAACTACAATCCTAGATACCTTAAAAGTTAGCATGGATGTAAGTATATATTCATGTTCTGCTAAATGGTATGACTTCATTTTTAGGTTCTATTATAAACAGCTATTGTGTCTAAAATACACATCTTTCTGAATTTTTTTGGTATGATTTCAGCTGAAATACAAGGAAGTCTATGAACACATCAAGGATAAAGGTTACAATTTTGGACCCAAAGCTGTTCCATTTGTAAACATAAGGAAAGTCAACAAAATTCTCAATGAGGTAATGTGAATAGTATTTAAGTATTTATGGTACTTGACGATGCAAAAATAAATAAATAAGATCACTGTTGGAATCTTATGCAACTCATTATAAAACCGTGGTATGATTTTTGTCAGACACTCAGGACCCCATGTTCTGTAAAATGTCTTCATAAGCATGTAAGTTTTTTACAGTTAATGGCTTAAATGTAAATATAGCTTGAAAGATGACTCTCCTCTTATTATAAATGTTTGTTATTGGGGTATGTAATGAAAGGGGCACACTTACACTGATCCCATGAGATCAAGTGTGAAGCACTCTTTGGTTCCTTCTTCATGGGCAATGCTGCTCCAACTTTCCTGATTCACTACCTGGGCCTGGGTGGAAAGAGATACAGACTTATGGTAGTTGTATTCTCCCTACTGAGGTCAGTATATTTCCTTGTTACAGGTAGTCAGTGTCCAATGTGCAATCCTAGTCACTCTCATTGAAATCTTAGAGCCTGGCCAAACTGGCCAAGCAATGTGAACAGAGAAGATCCCATAACCAGGCAAAAACTTAACCAATTTGCTCCAGAGTGCAAATTAAAGGAGCATATTTACTTGAATCAACAAAAGAAATAGAAAGTTGTTTTGCAAGAAAGAAAACAAATGTTCGCTGTCGAAGGTAGACTTTGCAGCACAATCACATGCCTGCTCAGAAGTAAGTCCTACTGAGTTCAATGGGGCTTACTCCCAAGAAATTGCTGTTGCGGTTCAAACCTCTTTTGCACTGGGGGATTGGATTGGGCTGAGATATCCCTCTACACAGCTCTGCCGGCCTCCATTCATTGAGTAATGCCAGCCTCACTCTGATGGTGCAGAGCAGCATGTTCTGCCAACTGAATGCGCGGGTGAGCAGAAGTACTGCCTGCAGGATTCCCAGCAGTGGTAGGCAGGCCATGGAATTCTAGATCAGGGTGTGTTTTGTTTTATTGGTTTCAGCACCATGTGCAAGAACTCCTTCTCTTTTGTTACAGAGGCTCTATAGGGAAGTATATCACAAAAACAAGGATAAGATTCATACCACGCCCGACACGCCTGAAATTCGCCAAGTGAAAACGAACCAGGAATCCATCAGTGATGTATGCCTCTCTTATACATTTAAAAAGAAATAAATAGACAAATTCCAGTAATGTCTGATGTGATGGGGGAAAAAATCACCCTAATTCTCCACCCACCCCCTTTGTTTTTGTATCTCAGCTGATCTACAAGACTGACTTCTTTAAGATGCAGGGGCACATGATTTCCTTGCCATATACACCGGAGACAATACATAACCGTTACGTTGGAGAGATTACAAGCGATGTAAGCTTTTGGACTTAGTAGCATTAGTGGCTCAATTCCTACTCTTACTTAGTTTCTTTCTCTCTCTCTGTCTCTCTCTCTCTCTCTCTGTGTGTGTGTGTGTCTCATGCACTCATTCTATATTCTTTTTCATCTTTTCTTTGCCATCTTTTAAAACTATTTAGTTATTGCATAATTATTCAAAACACTATGATTATAACACATAATATGATGGTTTATTTATGTAATAGATATGGTATTACATCCTTATCATTGTTTGGCAGGTTAAATATAAAACTGATCTGCAGTGGCTGAGAGGCCTGGGCTGCTTCCTCTATGATACTCCTGATATGGTCCGTGCTCGACATTTGCGCAAGCTCTGGGTATGTTTCTTTTTCCATGACCATCTCTGTTGGACGACTCCTTGATTTTTTGCTGACAAATAATCAAGAGGTGAAACACTGCCATTTTCAAGTGTTGCTTTTTGTTGGTGGTTTGATTGGTTTGACTTGATTTAAGTTATACCTTTTTATATTTAAAAGTGAGGTTCTTTCCCACTATAAACTGTGAACTGTACTATGCTGGACATGAGATCAGACTAGGCAATGCCATACCAAGGTTTATGTGTGGTAATTAGATATGCTGTGGACATTGTTCTTGGAAGTGAGGCCCTATGCTTAGTTAGATGTGTTGGGTCACTTTATCCCACAGCAGTCCTTTGTCATAATGTTCATTAGTAGCTAAAAGTGCCACCCCATCACTGACTCTGTTCACGCATCACGGCAAGACATAAACACTGTGCATGAGCAAAATCAGTCCCACTTTGCTGTGCTTTGCTCCACAATTCCTGGCTTCCTGTTACATTCAAACCAGGGTTTATGGTTTGTTTTGTTCCCAAGAAACCATGATCTCTAGCCAAGGCTTGTTCTTGGCTTACTGATTGTGCTTTATTGGAACAAAACAAAACAATGATCTCTGGAATTATGGTTTGTTATCTCCTAGCACAAGCCAGGAGGAGTGATCAAGAGCAAAGGCGGCTTGATTTGGGTTGTGCATAGTAAGCAGGCTTGCCATGATGTCTGAACATGGACATTGTCCTTTGCAAGTAGCAAGTGTGTGCAATCAGTGAATCCAACACCTGCAAACTACATGCCACTTGCAAACTACATTCCTGTGTTGGTTTCTGCTGGTACAACTGGACTAACAGAACCAGTGTGTGTGCCAAATCATGAGCTACAGTTTCAAATGTGTGTGTTGATTAGTATCTCTTCCATAGCACACCTCCCCCACTTCCTCCCATTTACAGCTATAGAGAAGCAGATGTATCAGAGGCAGATTTAGGGGAGAGCTATCAGTATGGTTGCATGGGGTGCCACAGCTATTATGTAGAATGGAAGGTGAGAAGTAGGGGCATGTGGAATTTTGGCCTCCCACTGAAATTTGAGGCCCCAAGGTTCGCTACTGGATGTATGGGTGCAGATTTTAAGATATTGTTGCTCTATGCTTAGTGACTTGGCTCTGATGTTTTCTACAGAAGCCACCCTAATGTGTTTGAATGGATGTTTTGTTATGGCCCACTTACAAAGCAACTAAAGTGATGTTTTACATTGTACTGTTAACCTGTACATTCCAGAGATTCTTGTGGAGTTATAGCAAGGGGCTGTGACTTCATTAATCTTCTTTGTTAGGATTCAAAGTTTTGTTGTTTGTCTGATGGAGACTGCGAGTTCTTTTGACACAAGCACATTTCTTTTTCAGTCTAATTACGTCTACACTGAAGCTGCAAAGAAGTCACAAGATAAATATCGTGTGGTTCTGGACACTCCCGTGTACAGGACCGTTCAGGAGCTGAAGACCCATTTGAGTGATGTAAGATTGGTGTTCTTTAACCTTTCTGCACTGAAACATTTTAAAGTGAATTTAAAGGGATGCTTGGATCGTTTTAAGTGTGCTTCTGTGGCAGCTGCTCTAAAGTAGACTTGCAGATGAAGAGAAGCACGATGGAAGTTCTATGTTCTTTAGCAAGAGACCACGGTTAAGGTTCATGCTATGCAGAATATTTTGGCTGAGCTAGTTTTACAGCCAGCAGCAGCATATAAAATAATAGGATTATGATTTGCAGTCGAACTGCAAAGTTGGAAGGAACCACAAGGACCATCTAGTCCACCTGCAATGCAGGAATCTTTTGCTCAACATGGGGCTTGAACCCACAACCCTGAGAGTAAGAGTCTCATGCTTTACTGACTGAGCTGTGTGAGGTGGAGGGTGTGTGTATGGAGCTTCAGGCACCCACTAGCAGCGCTGCCACTTGCTGGGATGGGAATAGGGCAGTGAGAAGCAGCAGTGATGTCCAGGGAGCTCCAAGTTCATAATGTAAGAACATAAGAAGAACTTGCTGGATCAGGCCAATGGCCCATCAAGTCCAGCATCCTGTTCTCACAGGGGCCAGCTAGATGCCTGTGGGGAACCCGCACAAGAACACCAAGCTATCGAAACAATATCTTGTATGCAGCGATTTGTAGACTTTTCAAATAGCTGTCATAAAGCACTTGTGGAGGGTCAAGTCTTCTAATCACATTGGGTGATATTCAACTCGGATTCACTCAGAGTTGAACCACAGAAAGTAATGGATGTGGCTATGTTAGATCCAGCAATTTCAATAATCTGCTTTCAGTAAAAATGACAATGGGGTGTGATAAGCTTATGCCAGTTCAGTTAGCAGTAAGGACAGAGTCTGTCAGTCAACCACATCAGACTTCCTTCTGCTCACTGTCAGCTTATTAACTCTCTTTGTTTTCTAATATACTTGTGCTGTAAAGGTTGGCTATGGAAGACGAAAGCGCATTGTTGTTTCTCTTTCTAGCTTGTGTACAGAGCTGCAGGCAAGGAGCAAAAGACCAAGTACACATCTATCCTTGATACACCAGATTTCAACAGGGCCAAAAGAGGGCAAAAACTACAGAGTAAGGTAAGAACCATTACTGAACAGAAATAAAGCTGAATAGTACATGTGGAATTCTCATTCAATAATGCACAACTCTTTCTAGATATTTTCTGGGGCGTCTGATACAAAGCAATCTGCACTTGCCCGTTCATTATACAAGCTGTCTTTGTGATAGCACCATATCCTTAACAAATGTTTCCACCCAAATTAGTAAATATTGATAGGTAATCAATATGTTCATAAACTTCCATTGCACTTAGGGGTGGATGGACGAATCTGTCAGCTTTGGTTTCTGTCTGTTTCTCATATTGCCAAGCTTAAGTCCAGTTTTGCATATTTCCACCTCAATTTGCCTTTGCATGAATATGTCAGTATCTTAGCGCACATTTCTCTTGACACATATGTTTTTGCAACGTTGAGCCTGGGTTTAAATAGCATGCGGAGCCAAACTATGTCTTGGCTTACGGCAGGCACAGGAACAGAACAGGAGCGATGCAGTTGCAATCTCCACTCTGGGAATCTGCATGCCTATGTGTGTTGAGCTTAGCCATGGTTTAGTTTAGCGCTGGGTGTGAACCAGCCCACTATTTGGTAGGAAAACTCCATTGCAAAATTCAGCGAAGTGCTGCTTTCAAAGGATAGCTGTCTTTGGCTTTGTGTACCATTTGAGGAAGCGAGATTTAGTTAATTTCACTTAAAAATACTAACTGAACTGAATTTCTCCCCCAACACTAACTGTAATATTATTGAAACCTCGTCAAAACATAACTCTGGCACAGTTCTCCAATCTTCTAATGTTGTCAAAGTAATAAGGCAGTGGTGGCCAAACGTGGCCCTCCTGCTGTTTTGGGACTACAACTCCCATCATCCCTAGCTAACAGGACCAGTGGTCAGGGATGATGGGAATTGTAGTCCCAAAACAGCTGGAGGGCCGTTTTGTAGTCCCAAAACAGCTGGAGGGCCGTTCTTCATTTCCAATAAGGAATGAAGAACTTGCCAGATTTTGTATCGTCTCCTACTGGAGCTTATGCCATGTGACTGCAGCACCAACTACCACTGTTGAATCTGTTCAGCACATCAAAATGGATATATTCAGAGCTCTTCCTCCTCCCATCAATATGTGCTTTGAAACTGTGTGGATACAATTACAAATCATTTCCTGTCCTTTGTCATAGCCTAGATGGTTTCCTGTGCTTTGTAATTGTCCCCATTACCTAGTAGATTATTCAGGGTGTCTGCCACCTCCAGGAATGTTATTTGTCTTAATTAGGAAAGAGATAAAAATACTGTTATACAATGCAGCAAGGAGGGTGGGTGAAGAAGCATCAAGGGTGAAGGGCTGGGAAACAAACTTTTAAAATTTATGTTAAATTTGAATTAATTGGATGTTAAAATTTTGAAAATCAATAAAAATTAATTGGGGAAAAAATTAAGTTGAAGGGGCTGTGGCTCAGTGATAGAGCACATTCCTTGCGTGCAGAAGGTCTCGTCAGCATCGTTCATTAAATGGTCTAAAGATAACAGGGCAATAAAGGATTTCTTCTTGAGACCTCAGAGAGGTGCTGCCAGTCAGAATGGATATACTGTATCAGGAATATACTGATTCAGTTTGCAAAAAGCAGTGAGCGAAGGACTGAATCGCTTATATCCAAGGCCTCGTGTGTGTGGAGCATAATTTGACAATTTATGGTTCTTCTCTTTCTCCAGTACTTGTACGTCGAACTTGCAACCAAGGAAAGACCCCATCACCATGCTGGGGATCAGACACCGGCCTTGAAACTTGCTAAGCATGTGAAGGACTTGGTCAGTGAGGTAAGATTTGAGCACCTTTCCTTCTCTTCTTTTTATTACTATGGCAAACAGACTGCACACTCCAGACCGTTAAAGTCTAGACTAGACAATGAGTGTGGCAAACACATTCAATGCAGTGTATCAAAACTGTTTTACAGAATCTTTATTAATTCTGCTGTTCATACGTGTTAAGCCACAACCTAGCTTTGTTTTTATTCGTTTACTTTTTCCCTGTTTAGGTATTGGTTTCTTCTGTACTGTTCATATCCGGGGGTGGCGTTTAAGTGAGAGGTCATCTGGCAAATGTAATTGGATTCAGCGGCGGAGCAAGCCGATTGGGCGCTTTGGGGCAGCGTGTGTGCTCTGCACCCAGGGGCGGGGCCAGCTGGGGCAGGATGCTCTATGGGGCCTCTGAGGAGTCTGCCTGCCTCATCCCACTCAGCTGAATGGGCAGACCATTTGGGGCAGCCCAGAGCCACCACGTCACTCCCAGGAGAGACTCGTGGCTTGGGCACACTGCAGGTCCTGCGGTGAGTGCTGCCGGGCATTTTGTCACCCCCCTCAGTGGTGACACCCAGGGTGGACTGCCCCCACTGCACCCCCCTTCCTCTGCCCCTGATTGGATTACAGTTCCCATCATCCTTGACTGCTGGCCATGCTGTCTGGGGCTGATGAGAGCTGTAGCCCCAAACAGCTGGATGGCACCTCATTGGAGAAGGCTGATTTAGGCAAGCATCACAGAGGGGGGAAGGGCACACATGGAAATGGCAGATAGATTGTCTGCAGATTAGGGTGGTATGCTTTGCAATTTGCCAGTGAATATACCAGCCGCAGGCCTCTAGCAGACTTTATTGGAAGGAAAAACAAATCGTTGGCATGATGAATAAATTTATTTTAGTTAACTCATACATCCGAGTGTCTTTTTAAGAGCCCACTTGCATGCGGTTAATGTTGTATCACGTGAGCACCTTGGTGTACTTATTTTTTTCTTCCATTTCCCCCTGCTTAATTTAGAATAAATACAAATCCCAATATGAGAAACTGAAGCACAAGTATGTAACTGTCGCTGACACACCAATCCTGATTAGAGCTAAGAAGGCCTACTTGAATGCCAGTGATGTAAGTATCCGATGAAAATGGAATGGTTTGGGGTTTTTTATGTGGTCTAGATATGAATGTAGAGTAATGTTCAGGCAAGGTCTGTGAACTGAACCTGAAACCAGTGAGAATTCTTCCAGATCATTTACTTGTTGGGTTATTCTCTAGCTCTGTATGGCTTATATACTCATGGTGCATTTTTTTTTTAATATGGAAAAGGGATCAAAAGAGTCAGCAGCCATTAGACAACTATTCATAGTTCTATAACAATTGTGATGGAGTTCTTCCCGAGAAGCAGTGGCACAGAGGAGTGAGCCTACTGCACATAAGATCAAGTTTCTTTGGTCTGACATTCATATGGAGTCTATTTCTCATTGCCTGTGAAATCTTATATACTAGCATAATACAAATAATACATAAAAAATCTGTATAAATCTGTTTTGACACAAGATTGTTGGGGTAAAGATCAACATCGTACTAATTTGTTCAGTCTCTTCTCTCCTCCTCCTGGGCGCTAGGCTGTGGGTTCTCTCGATGTTCCAAGGCAGATTTAGGAAAGGTGGGGGGCATGCAAGGGGAGGGGGAACGCCCCATTGAACTGGTGGGAGTCCTTGCACTAGGCTAGTTGAATCTGGCTTCTTGGGTTTTATCCAGCTAAAACATACTCAGAGTAGACTCACTAAAACCAATGGACTTTAGTCATGTTCCAGTGGGTCTGCTCTGACCATGTTTCAGTTGGATGCAACCCTTTCTGTCCACATGGATACTTTTGAATATAATTGTGTTGGCAGCAGAAGAAGAATGAAGAAATTGAGGAGGGGGGGGGAGTTAGATAATATGGTTTCTTGATCTGGACTCTTGTCTTGAAATAGACAGGAGAATATGCAAAACTCGGGTTATAATAGAAAGTTAAATAAATGAAAGCTATACTTAAATGGGGAGTAGGATGTACATTTACAAGGAGCACCATGGAGTAAGCTAGGATTGCTTGGCTGTTTATAATATGCATAATGGTCTGCTTTTTCTACCTGTTTATTACAACCTCTGAGGAAAATGTGAAAATAATGTTTGCTACATTTTAAAACTGATGCCTTCATACTTTTTTGTTTTATTTTGTTTTTATCAGCTGCGCTACAAAGAAACATTTGAGAAAGCCAAGGGTAAATACCACACAGTGAAAGATGCCTTGGATATTGTGTATCACCGCAAGGTCACTGATGATATCAGCAAAGTAAGTATATTGGATATATATGCATATTCCTGAGTAAATGTGCTGCTTTTGATAACTGTAAAATACAATAGATGTACCTTATTTATATATATTATGGGACACTGGTTATTCTCTCTCCCCACTACTTCAGACTCCTTTACCTCCCCTTTTCCTATATAATGTAAGTACCCCTGGTCATGCCTCTGGTGGATGTGATTCCTTTCAGAGAGAAAGCAGGGGTGACCTCAGGTCCAACCCCTGTCCTATCAGGCCTTATAGTCTACTTGACACCTGGTCCTCCTAACACAAAGCCTCAGCTAATTCTGGCCCACCCTGCCTCTTTTTATGTTTTATAGCATTTGTTTCCCTTATACTTTGTTCTCTGGCCCCATTCTCCACCTGAGCTTTTGTCATACTTCCACCTCTTCTGACTGTTTCCCCATGTGTTACATGGACTGGCCAGAAATTCCTACATGCGCTAAGCTCTGTTGTCTCTATAAAGTAGCGTAGCTGTGCCAGGACATTCTAAATCCACTTACTGGGAAGCAAGTTCCACTGAATATTAGAAAGCAAGTCCCATTGCCTCCTTGAAGCTCCTTCAGGAGAAGGGCAGGATAGAAGTTTAACAGATAAATAACACAATAGGAGTTGCTTCTCTGAGTACGCATGTATAGGATTGCACCGTCACTGATGTCAACCCTGTAATATTTGGCAATTAGTGTGTTGCTTATTTTAAAAATTAAATGCTTTTTTTTGTAGGTGAAATACAAAGAAAACTACATGAGTCAATTAGGAATCTGGAGGTCTATCCCAGATCGACCAGACCATTTCCACCACCGTGCTGTCACCGATGCAGTCAGTGATGTGAGTGTGGATCAACTTCGATACTTGGGTATTGCATGCTGACAGCCTTCCAAAACAATAGGCTGCAATGTGTTACTTGAGGGGAGCAAAATGCATTGAAAAAATGATTAAAAATGAAAAAATTAATAGTTTTCTGCCTTTTGGAGACAGGCTCTCCTGGATCGTTAAACTGAATTCTGAATTTAAACTTCACTTCTATCAAGAATATCTAAGCCACATAATGAGGAGCAGCTAACAGCAATTCAGTTTTCCTTGTTTAACAGCAGATATGTTGAAAGGGGGATTGGGTGGGAATCTAAAGAGCCCCTTTGCTCAAGCAGAAGGCATGTTTCACTTGCACAAAGAGAAGTTCTGCTGCCTCCCTTGTCCATATTCAGCCACTAACTCTTAGAGGTAGCTTTTCTTTTTCAATGGGAGGTGTGAGCAGCTGCTGCAGAAACAAACAAGCAAGCATAAAAACCCCATGATCTTTCTTGGTGTTTTTTTTTGGGGGGGGAGTCTTTATGTTGTTGTTACAGCTTTTAAAGGCCATTGCTCTCCAAAATGCAAATATTTAAAAACTGATCTAGCCTTACATTTATCTAGCTGAGAATACCCATTGATACCTATGGCCATAAGGGTTGAAACAATAACAATAAACACGGCCCATGTGTACTATCACCACCTCCCCCAATTTAATTTGTAGGGAAGTTAATTCAGTCAAATCTATTGCTATTGACAGAAATGCCCACATTTGCAATCAATTAGAAACAGCACATACTTGTGATTTTATCTTGTTCCATCAGAGCAGCAAAAAGTCAGATTGATCCTAATAGGACTATGTGGATTGAAGTTGTCATTTTGTCAACTCAACCCTTAAGCATATTTACCTTGAACTTTATTCTAGTGACAGCCATTGTTCTTACCTCCAAGTTTGTATACTTAGATCATTACGATCCCAAGTATCCACATGATCCCATGCCTGAGATTTTTCTGCTGGCTTTGAGATATAAATAACAGTTTTTTGTGCTCTCCTGTAATTGTCTCATGTTGTGGTAAACCTTGCTCTTGTTATTTTGCTTTTACAGTTTAAATATAAGGAAGATTTAACGTGGCTCAGAGGCATTGGCTGTTATGCATGGGATACTCCTGATCTTCTTCTTGCAGAAAAGAATAAGACGCTGTACAGTCCGGTATGTGTGGTTCTATATTGCCTGGTAGCTTAAAGAGGGTGATTTCTCTCTGTCTATTCTCCAACTTGCTCTGCACACATACACTCAATTTTATATTTATTTGAGGTGAGGCACTGCATGTAGGGATGGATGCACGCAAATACAGACAAGAAGTTTGAGACCATGTTTCTTCTTCTTTCTTTGGCGATCACTCATAGCTGTGTAAGATTGTCTTCCATAAACACGGTTTTAACAATGAGTCCGTAAGTGACTGTGGAGGCCAATTCTGGACCCACACGTCCTTCCACAGTGGGGGCATTGGTTCTCGGGTGGGAGTTGATCACGGTGTGGATTTGCCAAGCGTGCCTTCCTCTTAGCACGTTTCTCCCTTGCATCCTGAGTTCAAGTGTCTTCAAAGCCCACGACACCTTTGGTAAAGGCTGTTCTCCAACTGGAGCGCTCGCAGGCCAGTGTTTCCCAGTTGTCAGTGTTTATACTACTTTTTTTTAGATTTGCCTTGAGACAGTCTTTAAACCTCTTTTGTTGACCATGTTTATAAAGCAGTTCTCTGCTCAGAACAAACAAGATTTGTCATTGGTTTTAACTCTCCACAGCCAACCTAAGCATGCACAGCTTGACTGAACTGCCCAATAACTGCAAAGGTGAAAGATCATTGGTATGATAACATATAAAGTGCCCAGCTATCTGGGAATATCTACTGAGGCTTCACTGAAGCAAAGGGCAACAGTGCAAGATCACACATTACTTTAAACAAAGTATATGCATAACAAGATATGATTGCTGGCACCTCGTTTTAAAAACAAAAAAAGCACTGTGAAAAACCCACTGTGCCATCTATTTTTGGAGGTGCTATTTACACATCAGCGTATCCTTTTATAAATAAGGGATGGTGTCATTTCCCTGGTAATTGAGTCTATCCTCTACTAAGTCTGAACTGTTCTCTGCTGCAATCCTATGCTCTCTTACCTAGGAGTGATCTCCACTGAATATTAGTTCTGAGCAAATCTGCATAGGATTGCACTGTTTATGTAATTATCAACATAATGAGCTTTAGCAGGTTTTTGGAACACTGTATCATATTCCAATTTTGCAGCGCCATACAGATTGGCGCTGTCAGATAAACAGATGCAGTTACAGCAGCAAATCAGTAAATATCACACTTACTGACATGATAATTACATGAAGTAACTGCAATGTTTCTCTCACACCTTTACACCTGATTGATTTTTTTTAATGTATGCTTTTTGTGTTTTTACCACATCCATATAGTGATTAGTTGGTTGTTGGTTTTTTTAGGAAAAAAAATGTCTTTTATGTCCCTCTAGTGTAAATACAAGGAGTCATTTGAGAAGATAAAGTCCAAGTTCAAGTATGTTGCTGACAGTCCAATTAATAGGCATTTTAAGTATGCTACTCAGCTGGTGAATGAGGTAAGTAGAACTATAGGCTTCTGCATTGCAATTCTATTTAAATTTGTTAGACAAAATAAGAAAGAGAATTTAGGACTGCAAATTCCATTAAATGGGATATATTTCTGAGTAAAGCCTCTGGTTTCCATTACGGTGCCCCGTTGTGCCAGAAGTGGTTTAGTCATGCTGGCCACACGACCCAGAAAGCTGTCTGTGGAAAAGCGCTGGCTCTCTCAGCCTGAATGTGAGATGAGCGCCACAACCCCATAGTCACCTTTGCTGGACTTAACTGTCCAGGGGTCCTTTACCTAACCATAACCTTTTACCTAGATTGTGGTCTTTACACATAGTACTCTTTCTTTCTTTCTTTCTTTCTTTCTTTCTTTCTTTCTTTCTTTCTTTCTTTCTTTCTTTCATCTTTTCTTTCTTTCTTTCTTTCTTTCTTTCTTTCTTTCTTTCTTTCTTTCTTTCTTTCTTTCTTTTTATTGTTTTTTTAATACAAATACAAGAACAAGAACCATTTAACACTTATCCAACAGTACATCTAATGGTGTTTGTTTTATCCATTGACTTTAGACATAAAGAATGATAAATAGTAGCTAGGTCCCAATCTAGACTATATGCAGAACTATAGTATAGCATGTGCATATATTTTATACTAAATTTATGCAAGTGATAAATGCATAGAGTTAGAACTAGAACTAAATGGAGGATGGCAGTGCAGGATTTAAAGGGCTTTTAGTGTTGTACATTTAAGGCTGCAACCCTTTACATGATTACTTAGGAGTAAGATCCACCAGCAAGTTTTACTTTTCAGTAATACTTGCACAGTATTGCTCTGTAAAAGCTATTGTAGGTCTGTGTTTTCCATTGCCTATATCCGTTCTCCTTTTTATGGTGTTACTCTTTAAGTGGGTGGATTTGTTTAATGGGTAGCTGAAGGGTTTTTGCATTGATCTCAATGTATCTTTGTGCCTCCACTTTTTCACTTTGCTACTGTTCGATGTGAACAGAAATTGTACAAATCTGATTATGAGAAGAAGAAGGATAAGTATTCCCTTGTGGTGGATGACCCTAGAACCTTGCTGGCCAAATTGGGAGGCGAACTAAGCAGTCAGGTACTGTGACAGAGCTGGCCAGAACACCCAGAATCTGGCTATTGTCACTCTTGGATGACCACTTCTTTACCTGCCTGAAATGCCTGCAGTCAAAGATGTCATAGGTTTTGCCTATGATATTGACAAAGGTTTCCCCTCTGTTTGTATCTGGAACTATCTATACTTTGCCACTCAAAACAGCACAACAGCTTTTTGAGTGAGCCTATCTGTACTTTGCCACCCAAAACAGCACAGCAGCTTTTTGAGTGAGCCTATTCATACTTTGTGATCTCATAAACTATGCACCAATGTACTGTCAAAATCACTCCACCAAATGTCAGTCGAGTTGCAAAGATAACCTAGAAAGGAACTCTGCGCCATTTAGCTCAAAGGCAAAAATGTGCTACAAGGAAAATGGTGTGGAAACCAGATTATTGCGTAATGATGGCACCGTAATACTCTCGTTTTCCATTTTAAAAATTCAGTTCTGTGTCTTTTGATTCTGTTGCCCCTGGTGAATGCTGTGCATTGGTGCAGTTCTGAGAATACACAAGTATCCCAAAGGCCTAAATCTCATTTTTCTGGGATCTAGAGCTTTTTTTGTAGTTCTTTGTCTTCATAAGTCTTTTTTGTGCTTCATTGCTGTTTGCATGCACAGAAAAAATATAAGGCTAGTGCCAAGTTGTTCCTGCAACATGGATGTAATGAAATTCTGCGACCAGATATGCTGACAGCATTGTACAACACAATTCAGGAGAGCCAGGTAAGTGTGCATAGGATTGTAGGCTTCTTCTTACAAAATTGGATGTAAGTTACCATGTGGATTCATGAAAAGCTCCAATACCAGGTGCTCCAATACCAGTATTCAAACTCCAGAGGTTGGGATTCACAATCAAATTAAGATGCAAGTATTTGGACATAAAATGGCAAAATTCTGTTGGGCAGGAGAACCCTCTTGATCTGCAGCCAGACAGCCCTCTTGATCTTCCAAGCAAAAGGAAAGTTCAGGGTGCCAGGCTGTGTTCTTAAGTACATTCACTTAAAAGTAACTTGCATTGAAATAAATGAAATTTATTTGCATGGAGCTATGGTTAGGTTTGGAGTGCCAGCCTCCTTCAAGCAAAATACACCAGATTAACTATATTACAGACTGGGTTCTCTGTATCCAACCTATGCAAATGTCTTCTTACTATCACCAAGCCCTGCTTAGAGCATTCTTGCCATTATTTTGTATGTGTTGCGATTCCTTGTCTGTGCATTTCTTCCCCCTCTTTTATGCATGCTCTGTGTTGTCTTGCATGCTCTGTATTTGCATGCGGTGAAAATGAAGCAACGTTTTAAAAAGGGGGTTGGGTTTTTTTGCATCGTTTTTAGACAACTGCTAAGGCTTGCCAATTTTTCTATAAGCTAGACCAAGATTTTCAGCTGCACAGAATGTTCTGCAGAGAAACGCCCACTTCTCCATTCACCCATGAATACATTTCATTGCATTACTTCATATATTTTAAGTCATCGGCATAATCACCAGTAACAGTTTTACATTGCAAAGCCTCCCCACCCCCATGCTACAATTTAAATGTCGATTGGGTGCATGGTTAACCAAAGCTATCTTACTGTTGTATGAAGAGACTAGCCAAAGGTACAAATCAACTCAGTAAACTTTACCAGAGTCTCTACAGGGCTGCCATCCACAGTCATAAACTGGTAGAACCTCCTTCATCTCAGTAGACCAGGGGTCAGCAACCTTTTTTAGCCAGGGGCTGGTCCACTGCCCCTCAGACCATGTGGGGGGCTGGAGTATATTTTGGAAAAAATAATGAACAAATTCCTATGCCCCACAAATAACCCAGAGATGCATTTGAAATAAAAGCACACATTCTACTCATGTAAAAACACCAGGCAGGCCCCACAAATAACCCAGAGATACGTTTTAAATAAAAGGACACATTCTACTCATGTAAAAACACGCTGATTCCTGGACCATCCACGGGTCGGATTTAGAAGGCGATTGGGCTGGATCTGGTCCCCGGGCCTTAGTTTGCCTACCCCTGCAGTAGACTTTGTGGGCTTGACTGAGGGGGGGGGACCCTTCTTAAACCCATTTTTTAAATGCTTACTCACCCACTCCTCTTATTCGGCTCAGTGGCTCCTTTGATTTCTTAGTGCGATCATAGAGTTTGGGGTTTTATCCACTAGCCGCAAACCCTGCTAGTTTAGTTCCTTTATTGGTTGTGTTTGCTTCCGGCCCAGGGAAGGATGATGCAAAGGATTATCCCATTTTTATCCTCGCATCAAGTCTGTGGGATAAGATGATGACTTGCCAAAGGCCAACCCTGGAACCACATAGCTGAAGAGTGTTTAGATACAAGCTCCCATGTCCAAATCTAGTCCTCCAGCCACTGCCCCACACTTGACCTGTTTAGAAGTCAGCGTAACCAAAAGCAAGCTTAACTCCGGCATTTCCATCGTGTGGGCTTGGCTCCCCCCACGTACACAGTTTCGGTTGACTTCTATGACAGCTGCTGGAACAGGCAGGCTAAGGCTAGGACTCTTCTTAAAATGTGCATTTGTGGTGGGGTGTTGTTGTTGATTTGCTGTCATTCCCCACCATTTACTGCTGCTGTTTTAAAAAAAAATTCCACAGTACAAATACAAACAGCTGTATGAAAAGCAGAAGGACAAGTTTACCTCGATCGTGGATACTCCGGAACACCTGAGGACGACGAAAGTCAACAAGCAAATCAGTGATGTAAGTGTGGAAATTGTCATGACCAATGGGGGGGGGAGGGAACAGTATGGACTAATCTTTGTGTGACAACGATGGGGATAGCCAGGGTTTTTCTTCAGACTGACGGGATGGGAGAGGAAGAGGACAGTAAGAGAAACACAGCTTGCCAGTTTGGGATCAGGGCTGGTGTTGGGAACTGTGAAGCTGAGGGAAACAGAAACAAGGACTGTCTGCCTAAAAATGCTCAGGCAAATGAGTGAGCTTGGGAACTCCAGCAACCACCAACTGCTTAGTGCAATCTCCCCCAGCCTGGTGCCCTCCAGAAGCTGCTGGACTACAACTCCCATCATCTCTCACTATTGGCCATGCTGGCTGAGGTCAATGGGAGTTGCAGTCTGACAACATCTGGGATGCACCGTGTTATGGAAGACGGATGCATTGTGTGGCTGGGGGTAGATGGGACAGTTCCACACCCATCCAACTCTTCTTCCAAGTTGCACAGAGTGGCAAAATTGGCTTTGTCTAATTTATCCCAAGAACCCTGTAAGGTAGGTTAGGCTGAGAAACAGTGACTAACCCAAAGATTGGTCAATTACCTATGGGGGGGGGAGGGACGCGGGTGGCGCTGTGGGTTAAACCACAGAGCCTAGGGCTTGTCGATCAGAAGGTCAGCGGTTCTAATCCCCACGACGGGGTGAGCTCCCATTGCTCGGTCCCTGCTCCTGCCAACCTAGCAGTTCGAAAGCACGTCCAAGTGCAAGTAGATAAATAGGTACCACTCCGGCGGAAAGGTAAACAGGGTTTCCGTGTGCAGCTCTGGTTCGCCAGAAGCGGCTTAGTCATGCTGGCCACATGACCTGGAAGCTGTATGCCGGTTCCCTTGGCCAATAAAGCAAGATGAGCGCCGCAATCCCAGAGTCGGCCACGACTGGACCTAATGGTCAGGGGTCCCTTTACTTTTACCTATGGAGGGATTGAGCCTGGCGTCTTCCTCATACTAGCCAGCATCCTCCTACACCACCCAACCCGTGTTTCCACCCACAATCTGCCTTCTCTCCATTGTAGATAGGAAGCCACTGGCTGGGCACAAATAGCACACCCACATGTGAGAGGTTACATACTTAGTGTAAGAAACAATGTACCATGCTTTCTCCATTGCTCTTCCTGCACTTCAAAGCATACGTTAGGAAAGTGGAAAGCTTACCAGGAGGATGCGCTCATGCAGACTTTTGAGTAAAAAGCAGGTCCAGATAAGATAAGTGCCAATGGTTGGAAGGGTTGCAGTCCAAGCCTGATAGCCATGATTATGACCCTAAACGCTTAGCACATCATCCCTCCCTCTACCACTTCCACCTGCCAAAGCAGAACATCCCAATGCTGCCTGTGTAGAGAGTGCTCAGATCATGAAGGTGAAAACTGCCTAGCTGATTTCCTACTTTAGTGCAGTAATCAAGCATGCAGTTTTTCACCTGGGCAAGACTGTGTGTACCTGGGCAGCATTTGGACATCCCCTCCCCACATTTACAGGTAGGAGACAGCTCACTAGGAGATGGGGAGGAACTGTGTGCTTCCTCATGCACATGGAGGGTGGGTTAAGGATAGAAGAATGTAAGAAGAAGCCCGCCGGATCTGGTCAAAAGGCCCATCACAGTCCAGCATCCTCACCAACCAGTTGTGAAATCCACAAGTAGGACCAGCTTGGAGGCTGGGACAGTGCACTGGGTGGGTAAGGTTCTGACTGGGGAGATATATCCTCCAATCCAGTCCTATTCAGCACATCAGTGGAAAACCCATGGGAGTGAATGGGAAAGAGGATGGAGCAGGCCTTCTCCAGTTCCTTCAGGTAGTCTAAGGTAAACTACAACAATGCATATTGTTGTACAGTGGTACCTCGGGTTAAGTACTTAATTCATTCCGGAGGTCCGTTCTTAACCTGAAACTGTTCTTAACCTGAAGCACCACTTTAGCCTGTGGGGCCTCCAGCTACCGCCGCGGCACAGGAGCACGATTTTTGTTCTCATCCTGAAGCAAAGTTCTTAACCTGAGGTATTATTTCTGGGTTAGCAGAGTCTGTAACCTGAAACGTATGTAACCCGAGCTACCACTGTATACATATCTGTTCACTTTGGGTATTTTTAAAAAAAGAAATTAAAATGCTGTTTCTAATGACTGCTTGTACTTAACTTGGCCCTTTCTTGCTGCCAGATCCTCTACAAACTGGAATATAACAAGGCCAAGCCAAAGGGATATACCACAATCCATGATACTCCCATGTTACTCCACGTACGGAAGGTCAAGGACAGAGTAAGCGATGTAAGTAAACAATATCCTTTACCTCGCAGGATGCTGGGGCCAATGGGATAGGACAAGACTCAGCTCATGGGCTCCAGCATCCCTACTCGCAAATCTACACTTCAGGTGAGACCAATCGTTCTATATAAACTGTGTCTAGCAAAGTTCCAAATTCATTTTTTGCTCATTAGTCTGTAAGATGATATATATTAGATTTTGTTTGCATCACTATAAAAGCTAAGCCTTAGACTATTTAAAATATAATTATTTATTTTCAACATAGCTCACATTTCATAGCAGTGTTTATAAGTATGGTTATTTGCTATAAGCCAATACTTGTTGAAACAATAGATTCATGGTAGGAGAATGAATGAATGAATTTATTAATGAATTAATGAATTTTCTCATATTTACACATGATGTACCACTCAGATTGCTTACCTTTTTATGGGGATTAAGAGAAAGGCCCGTAGGCTTACGTATTATGGGTTGGTACTAGACTTTGCTTCCACCAGCAGGAGCAGACTCTCCCATTTGGCAGAAGATTGGAAGTGACATTTGCCAAATCCCTGTTTCTCTCCTGCAGCTCCTAACACAACCCTCATGCAATTCTGGTGGGCTGGGGGGAAACTTCTGGAACAGTGTGGAAGGTGGTGCTGGAGGCTGCTGGTTGAGGAGGATACTTTGATGCAGTGGAGGTTGTTCTCTTAGGGCAAATGGGGCTCCACTGCTCAGATGTTTGCTAAATTCAGTTCCTCCTTGGACCTACCATGGCAGATTAACACAATTTTCCCTGGGGTGATTTCTGTTTAGCCGTGTAAAGAGGTGTGCAACGTTAACCTTCTTGTTCTTTCGACAGCTGAAATACAAAGAAGTCTATCAACAGAATAAGTCTCACTGCAACGTTGTACCGGATTCCGTTCATATCAAAGCTGCCAAGCAGGCCTACAAAGTAAACAGCAATGTGAGTCCAGTGCTATTGTTGCCGGTGACTAAGCCTTACAAAGGAAACTGAGGGAGTAGGGCTCCCAGGTCCCACTCAGCTGAGGCCTCTTTCGGTGCCTAATTTCCATACGCTTACGGAAACTCCTAGCCAGATCGGATGAGGCAGTGCATCTCATGCCAACTTTAGACATGTGTGGGATAGAGAAATGTCCACCCCCATCCCTTTGGGCAGAGTACAAATTGTAGGTGGTGCAAATTCCCAGGTTCTAGCTTCCTGAAAGAGTCATATATGAACAAACCATCCTTTTTAACATGCTGTATTCCTGACAGCTAAAAAAATGTGGTCATTCCAAACATAAAACCCACTACCTGGCTAATCTTTTGTCTTTTTCCTTTTAAGGCTATGCCTTTCCCCATGCTTGTTCCACAGCAGCACAAGCAGAGCTAAAATTCTGTAGAAGAGCGAGAAAAAGGCAGATATGGATGGAAAAGTAGAAAGTGACAGACCTGTTTGCCTGCAGCCTTGTACAGTCCGCAAGCCATGGCAAACATAGCCCACTCATTATTATATATTGTGGTGGGGGGTTGCATTCCCTGCCTACTGGTAAAAATAGGAGATTTATCAACTGCTCAGCCTTGGATGGCCAACATAAATGGCTAAGGGAAAGTGAAACTTTATGGGGAGTGCCAGAATTCCTAGACTTGGAAGTTTGCGTCTGCACCACCAAACATTTAGTTACGTATTTATTTTTAGGAATAATAAAAAAATCCTTTTCACTCTTGTTTTATGGTGACCCTTTTACAAGAATGGCTTGAGTCTATGTTTACATTGTTTATCTATTTCTCTTTGAACAGCTGGATTACAAGAAGAAATATGAAGCTGCCAAGGCTCACTGGCACTGGACTGTGGACAGACCGGACTTCATCCAAGCTGCCAAATCATCTTTGCAACAGAGTGATGTAAGGAAACTAAAACCACATGCACCCACTTTATTTCCTGACATAGCAAGGCATACCTCTGGGGCCACAGGCTGCACTTCTGACACTTTTTTCCTCCTGTTTCTTTGTAGTATGATTACAAATATGACCGAGAGTACTATAGAGGATGCAAGCTATCCGTAACAGATGACAAAAACACAGTGTTGGCTTTGCAGAATGCAATCTTGTCAAGTGATGTGAGTATTCTAAAATCCTTTTAATGGAAGCTTCCCCACCCCTTTTTAAGTCTTGGACACTCAGATCAGCATGTAAACCTTAGCAAATGATTGTACTTTTCTAAATAGGTGTGGCAAGCCAATCACACTGAGAAACATTTTCAGCATTGGATAACAAAAACACCTTTTAATGTCAGGTTCAGTTCTGGTAATAGTGGTAAGGAAAGAAATACCTACCATGATTTACAGGGGTCCTCAAATTTCCTGTAGCCTTTGTAACCAGCCCAAGTCACTGTCTTCTTACTAGTGCCTTTCTGGGTTGTGGATGTACTTCAGACATCTCCAGGGCCCAGCACAATTGCATTGTTAAAGCCATCCAGTGCCCCCTCTCCAAACTGGTTGAAGGGCATAGAGTTGTCTCTGCCACACTGAACATCACCAGGTCTCAGTACAATGTCAGGAAATCCCCCACTCTTCTCTCATACTGGAAGAAGGGCAGAAATTTCCCCAGAGTAGGTTTTGACTTTAGAACAGAGTCCTTCAAAGCTCTCCAATAGTTAATGCAAAATTTGAGCTAGCTCTTGCCTTTCTGTAGTCCAGAGAAGGATGGAGACTGACACCAGAATAAAACACATGCTGATCAGCGGCGAGCCCATTTGTGTAGCCCTGTTTATTATACACTGCTTGAAACTAATACCTTTCCATTTCATATCCCAGTTAAAATATAAAGAGAAGCATAACAAGGAAAGGGGAATTATCCACCCAGTTCCAGATACTCCTCAGATCCTTCTTGCAAAGACTGTTAGCGCTCTTGTGTCTGAGGTAATTTATTATTTATATATGTATGTATGTAATTCTCCAGCTTTCAGCATTTATTCCTTATTTAATATATATTACTTCAATAACCGTTGTTTCTCTTCATCGTCAGAACAAATACAAAGAACATGTTAAGAAGCACCTGCCACATGGCTCCTTTACAAAATTGTCAGAAACACGAGACACTGTTCATGTCAAAAACGTAACCAAGAATGTCAGTGAGGTAAACTGCTTTTGCATTACTATAGCCACATCACCGGTTGAGTTGACGCTTGCATTTGTTTTGTTTACTTGGTGATGGAAACTGTTGTTGCTCCGCTATAAATTATACTTCACACTAATTATGGCTTACTAAAAGGGTGCTGCTCCCTGTTCACCGGGGCTGATGTTACTTACACCAGCCTGTCAGCTCACATAGTTAAATATCAGCATAAGTTTAATAACGTGGTTGAACAGTTTCTGAAAACGTATGTAGATGGAAGCTTAGCACGTTGAAAAAGAGAGAGAATGCCTTCAAGTATATTTCTGTAGGCTGTCAAATCTGGAAATTGTTTCTTCTGATATGAGTTTGCACGATCCATGCCTGTTTGAATGAATTGTTGGTAAGGGACTTAATTATGAACATAGAGCAAAGGTTTTGAAACGCTTTACAAATTAAAGAGTGTGATAGAAATGAGTGGCAGTGGTAGCGGCTGAAGAACTACAAAAGTGTGTGTGTGTATACACATATGCAGAATTGGGTTCATTGCAGTCAATTCTTTCTAGTCATTTAAAAATAACTGTAAATAGAATATGGATGCAGCAATTGAGACATAGGTTAAGTAATTGCTTGGTGCTTGCCCTCTATGATTTTGGGTACATGTCCCATCTTTTATATTCTTCCAAAGGGTTCCCCAGCACTCAGGAGCATAGGATTGGTGTAGGAAGGAGCAATCACTGAAGATCACCTTGATCTTTGTTTGACTGACGAAAATCTTTGCTGGCTTGAATAGGCATAAATCAGCAGGGGAACACCCATTCAATACAATATCTGTTTGTTGACAGCTGTAAGCAAAATGTTTTTGACTGATGGGCTTTCCACATAGGGACCAATCCTTACAGTCAACTTTATTCTCATTTATGTAGCTGCCCTTTGAATCTCTCCCTCTCTCTTTTTAATGTGGAGAGTTTCTGACCGTAGAGGAAAACTTGCAGCAGATCAGGAAACAAAGCTAGTTAACCTACAAGTGCATGTGTGAGCGCGCACCTGTCTTCCTTAAGTGTAGAAGCCATCACCTATGTTTCTTATTATAAATGTCGGCAAAGTAAGCCTCAGGTGAAGAATGTGTGACACAACTCTTTTCTGCTCCGAAATAGACAAATTACAAAAAGAAATTCCACAAGGAGAAAGGCAAGTCAGACTATTCAATCATGCTGGAGCCTCCTGATGTGAAACACGCCATGGAAGTTGCAAAGAATCAGAGCACTGTAAGTTATTCCTCCAGTTATGTCATTAAAACCCTGGATGGGCAATCTGAGGAATAATCCTTTCGAAGCCGTGGGCCATAGGAGAAACACACGTATACATGGGTGGCTGTAGCTTTTCCATGCAGACTTTGTTTCATTACAGTGAAGCGTATGCAGTTTTCGCATGGGTGGTGGGCATCAACAATAGCTCTGTTGAAAACATTATCATCAAGAGGATCTTGTTCTTTCCTTAAAAAGAAAACACAACAGTAACTGCTTCTCTTTATCCTTGTGTTCACCTAGATCCAATACAAAAAGGATGCCAAATCCAAGCTCCATTACACTAGTGTGGCGGATCGCCCTGATATTAAGAAAGCCACCCAAGTCTCCCATTTAGTCAGTGATGTAAGTACTTTATCAGTGTAACTGTTCAGTAACTTGTGGCAATATGACAGCATGCATATAAATAGTTTCATTTCAGTATGTAGAAGCCAGAGGGGGGGGGTTGTTTTTGTTTTTTTAACCCCTTGACATTTCATATATTTGTCTTAGATTGAATATAAAGCCAAAGCTCGTGGAGAAGCTGGTCTGGGAGTCAGCATGCTTGGACGTCCAGATATTGAACTTGCCAAGGAGGTGTCCAAACTTACAAGCCAGGTATGAACAGGTGGCTGCTTCAACTTATAACCATATGGCACACATTTTCTTTTGCAATCATTTTGATGTAATGTTGACTTTACAGATAAAGCAGCTTTAGAGATCATTTATTTGAGATCAGGGTGGTTAATATTTTCTGGCCAACTCTTCCCATCTCCTCTGACCATTGCCCATGCTGGCTGCGGGTGATAGGAACTGGAGTCCAACAACATATGGAAGGCACCGGGCTCCCATACCAATGACCTGAAACAATTTTTGTGTTAAAAAAACATGCCATAAATGTTTGGTCATTTGCTGTATACTTGGAGGCAAAATGTTTTATTTTTATTGTCTTTTCTCCAGTTATTCCCTTATCAATTTTCTTTGGCAGACATTTTAATGTTTGTGCTGTTATATATTTCTATAGTGAGGGTAGCAGCACTGGGACTTTCCCCTCAGGCATGTTTTCAAAAAAAGTGCTTCAAACAATGTGTTAACTTTTTGTGTTTTGGTGCTAGCGTATGCCTCTTTCTTCTCTGCCAAACTTTGACCGACTTCACTTGGTGCATTTCTGACCCATGCTGTTTCCCACGAGACTCCCTGCCCCCCCCCCACAAAGACGGGAATATCACCGGCTCTTCTACCTCAGCTTCTTGCTTTGTCCATCTTGGAGGTTTGCCATTCTAATCTTGCTATCTTGCTACGCTTTGTAGGCAGAATACATCAAAGGACGCATGAGGGGCCATGGGGCTGCATCATACGACACGCCCATGATGAGACACGTTAAGAAAGCTAATGTCCTAAGTAGCCATGTAAGATGGATTTTCAGCGGCTCTCCTACGCTGCTACCAATTTCACAAGTCTCTTGCTAGAGCCTATATTCTTGGCACAATCCTAAGTGTTCAAGGCACTGCTTCTATTTTTATTTTTATTTTTAAAAAAGAACATTAAAACCTTGTGGATTTGTGAGACCTCCCCTTTCTTCCTTATGCAAAGTTCTGTTTGGGAATTTGTTCTGAGAATGTCCTGGCTTCAAGAAAAAGCTTGAGTTGTCCAAAATACATGAAAGTGGGGAATTTAGTCAAACATTTACACTTCCCTCTATATAACATTGGTGGCAATTCCTGAAGCATTCACTAGTTTTCATGTCAGTGTGTTAAGAGCACAACCCATGCTCTGTATTATATATATATATATATATATATATATATATATATATATACACACACACACACACACACACACACACACACACACACACATATATATATATGGGGAAACTGTGGCAGCTATCTGCACTTGAATACAACTGTGCACTCTGCAGTGTGCTTCCTCCCCAGTTCATGTGCACAGTCAGTTGATGTAGAATGCTGCCCAGACTTCAGAAACCATTTTTTGTTGTCCTTAATTAACTGAGAATATATCCTGGAACATTCCCAATCCTCTCCAGGATTGCAGAGGAACAGCAGTAGCAGTGGACAAGCTGTTGTTCAGGGAAGGTAGCTCATCATTACTGACCTTCTCACTAAGAACCCAGAGTTTCTTGAAACAGAACAAGCTTGTCCACACATTGCACTGAGCGCAGGTACGAGCTCTTATAGCTCAACTGTTGCAGGTACACAAAATATGCTCTTGTGGAATGCTGCATGTAAAAAATTGTACGAGTGAACAGCTCAACTATTTCTGTACACAGTCCTCGAAGTCTACATTCATTGAATATAACAATATGGACACCCCTATTAAAAGCCACCAATTTAGGGGAAAGGCTTCTTATGAATTACCTTCCAACAAATTCCTAAACTCTTGCAAATAGCTCCTTAACTACTGTTATTTGTGGACAGACATTTTCAGATGATTCTTCACTCGCTCTCAAATGGTTTAGAAAGTAAATGACATATTTGCACCAATTTTCTACAGGTTATGGGCAGAAATTTCATAAGGAATAAAGGGGGATGTTTTTATTTCCCATTTCTCTTTGTGATTGTTGCATGGAACAGCTGCATGTCAAAAACTGTCCTTCTCTACTTGTGAGAAACAGCAGGAATTTGCCATGAAAACTGTCAAAATACCATCTACACAGTGTCTTGTGTCATCTATGCTGTCACTGCTATTGATACTCTTGTTTACTGTGTCTTACGGTTTTGTTGCTGCTTTTTGTTTTAATATTGAAACACGTCCCCCTGCCTCTTGTTTTTTGTTCATTATCTCATATCCATTAACAAATCTTGTTTAGCAAGTACGGACTCCTGATGGAAATCGCAAGTATTAATGAGAGACTTGCATTTTGATCTAGTGGGTCCTCACGACAAATGTCAAAATGCTTTTGAAACCCACATAGTATTCTAAGAAAGTAGCTTGTGCCCTGTGGAGCCACTATTCATTCAGAAATCAGACACAAAATGCATCTCTGAATTGTGGTGGCCCATAATGGTCCCCACCTACCTGTAATATGTCATTTGTGTTTGTTTGTTTGTTTGTTTGTTTGTTTGTTTGTTTGTTTGTGTGTCTGTGTCATTGTAGGAAGAGTCTTGTCCTTCTCAAGAGCGTCAGTGCCCAGAGTGTCCTGCATTTTTAAAAAAGTAAACATAAACAGTGTACTTGACTGTCACTTGAATATTGACCACTGGCATCTTTTGTCAACCCATGTCCAAAAGATGAGGCTATCCAGCATGAAGGATACAGGGTTGTGTGGATAAAAACATGCCAACATGTTTTAGACATCCAGAATCGTGGAATGGAATTGAAATCTGCACTGCGGCATCTTCCAGTTTTCTGACGTTAAACTTTTCTTCTTTTCAGCCCTGTGCATTGCTCCCTAGCATGATCTATTCCTTTCATCAGTTACGTCAATCAGCTCTTGCCAGGGGTGGGGTGAAGACTGGGTGCCATCCATGTAAAATTAAGCATATCAAACCATTGATTTCAATGTGAGAGGGCTAAAATACACCATAAGCTCTCGTTGAAATCATTTGGAATCCAGGTGCTTAATTTTTGCTGGCTCATGCCAGGATTTGTATAACTGCTATTTTCTCTTTCTCTCTAGCAAATGACTAATATCTTACCTCTTCTTTTATGGAGTTCCTTGATAATGAAGCTTTTCAGTCTTAAGAACCTTGCTCTGTGTACTTTCCACACTAACAGTGCAAAGTAGTAGTAAGCAGTAATATCCCCTGGCAAGTTCTTCGACTGAAAACATGGTGACTCTGTTTATTCCTCCATTAGAATGAAAGTAACCAAGCCGCATTTGCTCACTTCAGTTGTCAGGCAGAACTGGACTGTCCATCAGAGGACATAGGAAAGTCATTGTAAATAAAAGTGCATTATAGTATTCTTCGGAATTCTAGTACTGAGAGAATAGAGCATCTAGCAGGACCTTCATTCTCTATCATGAGCATGTCTTTTTATTTACAATCACAGTCTTTTTGCAATTTCTCTTAAAGCCAGTAATGATAGTTATCAGATCAAATGCAACTGCCTCTTTGATTAGCCAGTGTATTGGGAGAACATTGGGCTCCAGTGTAGCAAATCTTGGTTCAAAACCATGCTGAGCTGTAAAATTTACTGGGAGGAGTCTTGGGCAAATTACAGTCTCCGACAAACCTACTTTCATCATTAGTAAAGAAACAATGATTTGAATGCACTATAAACATGGAACACCAGATGACGCCAGAGAGCAGGAAAATTTTCCATAGGGGTTTTAAAATTTTTTGTTATAACGATCTAGTTTCTGACTTATTTATAGTGGTTTTCCCCCTGTGTGTAGATCTACCCTGAGACTTGAATGCTGCTCAAAATCCCTGGGAGGGAAGGCAGGAAATAAATATTTAGAAAGTCAGATGTTTCTATTGCCCTGTATCAGGAAACACCCATTTTAGGCCACAGAAAAATGCACAATGCAGTCATAATTTAGCTCTTGTGTCTCTTGATAGCCATGCTGCACACACACAACATTCAGACCCCCCCCCCCCATGAATGAGTTATATATTTCAAATGTGGAGCTGAAACACAACTACTGAATGAAAGACGCAACATGAAATCTTGTAAATGCAGTGTGTGCCAAGTTCATTGCTGCATCACGTGAATATTCCTGACCTTCGTTAATGGTATCTTCTTTTTCAAAGAGGTCTTATGGCTTGCATTGTTCGACCTGTCTGCTTGCAATCAGAATCAGTTTTGACAATCTGAATGTGGACTCTTTCTCCCTTGGCACCAGACAAGCTAAAATTCAGGACCTTGTTTTAACACTTGTTCCTCTTGGAATTAGATCAAATATAAAGAGAAGTTTGACAAGGAGAAGGGCAATAAGCCGCAATACGACCTGAAGGAAGCCAAGATCTACAAGACCTTAAAAGATGCCCACCACATCGCTAGCGAGGTATGTGTGGGCCTTTAGGCCAGTAGTTACCAACCGTTTTCAGGCTCATGGGCCCATTTGGAAAAGCTTATGAGTATCACCACATAATGGCAGCTGGGAAACTATGGCTAGTCGCAAAATGGCTGCCTTGAGGGGTGTAGCTAGTCATAAGGGACAAGCAGCTTGTCCATGAAACCAAGTATGAGGCAGAACTGGGAGTTGAGCCCCTGAACATAATACTGGCCGAAGGGTGCGATATTATTATTATTATTATTATTATTATTATTATTATTATTATTATTTATTAAATTTCTATACCAACTTTTATCTGAGGATCATAGGGCAGTTTACAATATAAAAATACAAAAATACATGCTTTAGTATCAAACAACATCACACACACACACACACACACACACACACACGTTTAAAAGGCCACAGATTGTTTAATTAGCCAAAGGGCTAGGAGAAGAGGATTTTTTTTGCCTGGCACCTAAGGTTATGTAATGAAGGTGTCAGACGAGCACATTCCACAAGCAGGCACAACCACAGAAAATAGTGAGGATGAGTTGACACCTTCAACCATCTCCTAGCCTTCTTGGGCCATGTACCTGAATTTCCCTAAGGGAACATGTGCCTGGCAACTTTGCTACAAATCATTTAAGGAACATTTGCAGTAATGCTGATCTCATTAACCATCTCTTGCCCAGTGCCCCGCCCCCACAACATTTTGATGCAAAGTCTGACTGAGTCCTGTTCCTTTTTAATGCGTCCGATTTCTAAGTGTTGTTTGCGTTTTCCTTTACTGCGTTTCTTTGAACTTCCCCCATCAGATTAAATACAAGGCGGACCTGAAGAAACTTCACAAACCAGTGACAGACATGTCTGAATCCCTGTCGATGCATCATGTCTTGAACACCAGCCAGCTGGCCAGTTCTGTAAGCCTCTTAGCTCATCTCAAACCATATTCACTTTAGCATTTCATCCATCTGCCTTTCTGAGATAATATCCGCTAACAATTTCTGTAACAGCTTTCCTCCTTGACTGTTCCTAGGAAATCACCTGGTAGTGATCTCTCTTCTCCCCTGCCTAATGAGTGTTCCTCATGCGGACTAATTAATACCCCTAGTCTCTCAAGCATTTTCTATTAGCTGTAGAACTGCTAATATTGTAAAACCTCTAACCACATGTAAATGGCTTTTTTTTTTCCTTTTTAACTTTCCTTTTTGACTAACAGGAATACCATTTTCCTCCTTTTGATTTCAATATTTTTTGTGCTTAATATTATTTCAACATACTTCTTCTTTTAACTTTTTAAAACCTTTTCAAAATTAATTCTGCTTTTGCTGAACTTTTATCATCCTGCTGTTATACCACAGAGTGATGAATATGCTAACAAGAGAAGAAGATGTGGCATTGTCTTCCATTTTAATTGTATCACATATTCACTATATTTCTTTTGTTCTTCCTTCTTTCTTTTTTGGGGGTTTTCTTTTTATTTACTTACAATATCTTGTTCCTTCTTGCATAATGTTGCAAGGGAAAAGTAGCTATCACAAGTGCTTCGGCATTAGTCTGAGATTTTTTTCTCCCTCCCCCACCCCTTTATATATTCCTTTTTCTTCTTCTTCTCCTTTTTTTAAAAAAAATGCTTTGGGTTTCTTGTTTTTCTGTTGAAATGGTTGGATCGGCTGGAGCTAGAAAGCTGATCAGGTTAGGCCTTTTTGTTATTGAGGTGGTTTTTGACACCTTCCCCTTTAGTACCAGTACAAGAAGAAATATGAGAAGAGTAAAGGTCACTACCATGTGGTTCCAGATAACCTTGAACAGATCCATCTAAAGGAGGCCTCAGAACTTCAGAGCATAGTAAGTCATAGATAAGTGTTTCCTGCTTTTTATTTCTCGTTCACAACCCATTGCATTGCATTCTAGAATCTAGAAGGGCCAGTGTGCCAAGAAGGGGGAAATACACCACTTAATAAGAAAAAAAAAAGTATTGCTGTAAAGTTATTTCAGCATTAAACTCCTTTTGATCTTGGAGTACATTTACAATATAAATGAAGAAGTTGCTTTTCCCAAGGAGTTCCGGGAATAATAGTTTTATAAAGATGCTTAGAATCCTCCAATTCAAAATTTGCCTTAAATCCAGGTCTGAAAATGTTTTGGGACCTGCCTGTTGTTAATGTTCTCTCTAACTATCTGTGCTATTTTCTGACTGAACAAAAAACTCTTGTACATTGGTTTTCAGACCATTCTCTGAACCCTTGTTCATAAATTGCCATAATTCCACATAGGCAATGCTGTGTGAACTAGCTATGCAAACCGGCAGTTGTGGCTTCATATCTTTACGGCTGCAAAATGGGGCCCTGACATGTGAAGAAGTGGACAGCAACCGTGTTGCCGTTGGAGCATAGAAATTGGCCTTGACCCTTGACATTTGGTAGCAGCATTTCAGTGCTTCTCAGCCCTCCTCTGTGAGGTGCAGCAGACTGTGTTGGGGGCACCCAACAGGTCACTCACCGTGACATGTGGTTTTCATGACTGACATGATTGTTTCTTGAGCGCGGCTTGGGGAAGAGACCTAATTCCCTTCCACGTTCCAGGGCCACCCCTGTACATTTCTAGTCTATATCTAGCAATGCACTGGAAATAATATTTATCTCCCTCTTGGCAGGTGAAGTACAAGGAAAAATATGAAAAGGAAAGAGGGAAGCCCATGCTGGACTTTGAAACACCAACATACCTCACGGCTAAGGAGTCTCAGCACATGCAAAGCGAGGTAAGGTGCTTTGTGGCAGAATGCAGCCTGGTTTCATGTTGGAAAATGAAGGCATAACAACATGGTATTGTATTATTTCCATTCAGGTTCAGGCAGTTAGTGGGGAAGATGCTTTCTGAAGGTATAACTAGAATTGAAATAATCATGCCTCTATAGCAGCCTTGTTCAACCTGGTGCCCTCCAGGGTTGTTTTGGGGGGACATACAGCTCCCATCAGCCCCAACCAGATGACTAAGGATCAGGGATGATGGAGGCTGTAGTCAAAAATCTCTGGGGGGCAACACAGGCTGCACTTTATTACAATCTGATTCACGGTTGCCAAATAAAATAAGTTTAGGAGCGAGGCAACAGACTCTAAGCTATTAATTTACTTTATATTTACTTTGTATTTGTGGAATTAAGGTGATAACGGGAGTGTTGATTCAAAAAAGGACTTGCAGTTTGTCAGTTTTCCCCGGGCTACCAGAAGATTAGACTGGCTGCTAAAAGTAGCAGTATATAATTTGTAATAAACAACTTTCGCTGACACCATTCAAGCCTTGTTTGTGTCCAGTTATAGTTTTTCCATTGACCTTCCATTGAACTCAGTTTTGTCAGTGTTCTGTCCCAAATGTGAAATTTATACAAGGTGAAATACACTTGTATAAGGTGTTTGGTCGATAATATTTGGGTGGTTCTGTCAATTGTTTCAGGGTGGGCCCCCCCCCCCAATATTTCACTGCACAACCATCTCAAAGTCTGTTGACTAGTCTTTTAGGCAAGTGTGCCAGAGGACAAGATCAAAACATGAAATAAAGACTCTGTTGCACAGTTCGGTCCATAACCAACCATCTGTGCTCCATGGTGTTCTTGCTTCTGGTCTCCAAAGCAGGAAGTAACACAGCACTGCAGAGACAAGCAGGAGTACAGACCTGATTCCCCGCCATAGGCAGGCCCATGGGCTTGCCTGCTCCCTCCTCTACAGATCCTTGCTGTCTTGCCATGTGCAGCCATTGACACCTTACTGCAGGAGTTTGCCATACCCGATAAAGAACAATCCCCCATTAAGCAGGTGCAAGGGGTCTGGATACAGGGAAGTTTGAGCCCTGGGTTTGAGCCTAGGAGGCCTTTCACATTTTTCTAAAGAAACGAAAGATAAGCAGTCAGAGAACGCAATTCTTTTACCCTTTCCTATTCTCTGGAGGCTTTGCCAAGCATCCTCTCATGTGTCTTTTGAAACACTTTCCAGCTGCACTTTCTCAAAGCCACTTCTGTGCATCATTTCCCAATACAGTGCCTGAACAGCGATTGAAAGGGTGCAAAGTCCACATTGCTTCTTACAAGCCAGTGCTAAATCAGAGTTAACGTTTGCCTTAATATTTATCCTAACTAAATAAGTGGTCAATAGATACCTATTGTTAAAGGCCTGCCTGTGTCTTGGGACCCCTGGTGCCCATCTCTATGCCATTCACCCCTTCCATTTCACGTACCATCCTCTTCATATACATTCCTTTTATATCAGCAAGATTAGATGTGAAACTGTTGTGCTTCAGCACTGAAAATCCCTGCTTGTTTTAAGTGTTACAGCACCACCTTCCCCCTGATATTAGCTTTTTGTTTAACCATGATTTCATAGCCTATTTGAAGTGTCCGCATTGTTCTGTCCAAGAGCGAAACTTATACAAGGCAAAAATACTGGTATAAGGTCCTTTGGGTGATTCTGTCAATTGTTTCAATACATTACCATTCAAAATGCAATTAGACATTCCCTCCCCTGGGGTTTATGGGATGCCTACCCTTTTGGCTCTGGGATTTTCCCTTCCTTAGACTGATCATAACAATTAGTGAGTACTAAAGCATAGGAATGACACTACTGTAGGCTTTAAGGGCATCTTACCAACTGAGCACACTGGAAGACTGGAGCCCTACCTTTTGTGAATCACATGTTCATCCAAAGCCTTGTTGCTGTCAGAGACACAAAGTGGGCGCTTGAAATGTATTTTTATTTTATTTGTTCCTTACATTTATACACCACCTTTTCCTCCAGGAGTTCAAGTTGGGGCACATGGTTCTGCCCTCTCCATTTTAGCCCCAGGGACGGTGACTGTCCCAAGGCCACCCAGTGATTTGCATAGCTGAGTGGGGATTTGAATTTGTCTCCCAGGCCATCGTCCAACACTCTAACCACTACACCACGCTGCTAAACCCCCACCCAACACCGAATGGCCGACCAGCAAACTTGACACAACAAGGGCAAGACAGGACCCAAAACTAACAGTACAGTACTTGAAAATATTCTTCCTGCACAGATCCAAAATAAATTCTGTTTTTCCCCCTTCTCTTCTTCTTCTTCCTACTCCTGTTAGAAAGAATATAAAAAAGACTTTGAAGAGTCCATGAAAGGCAGGAACCTTACTGGCCTGGAGGTCACGCCATCTCTTTTGCATGTCAGATATGCCACCAAAATAGCAAGCGAGGTAGCACCTCCTCTGTTGTCTTCTGCTGTGAACCACCCTACTAGTTTCATTAATTGTCCTTACCAAAGCAGTCCCTTCACTACCTTCTTTACTAGCCTTAAACATTTCTCTTAAATGCATGGTTTAATCTGTGTTTGTTGCTTGTTCTAGTCCATTGGTGTGGTTTTTTTATCACTAATTGTTAATTGTATTAGCAGCATTAATGTTTTCCTGTTGGTGGAACAGAGATCATTGTTTCACTATATGTTGTGTTCTTTACTGAAGTTGTTGTGTCAAGCTGTGTGACTATCTAGAAGGTTGAACCTTGAACACCCTAACTAAGTGTTGCTTTAAGATAATCTGAAGGCCATTTACTAACTCTTTTTAGGGGAGGGGGTCTCCTTCATCCTCCTTGAAGCTCTTTCTCTCTTTGGTTTCTTCAGTTTTCTTTTTCTCCCCACCCCCTCTAGAAAGAATACAGGAGAGATTTGGAAGAAGGTGTTAAAGGTAAAGGCCTAACCATTTTGGAAGAGACCCCAGACCTACTCAGAGCAAAGAATGCAACCTATATCTTGAATGAGGTGAGGCACATAGCTAGGCTAACTTCCCTTGGGGTCCACTGCAGCATGGCCCCCTTCTTCTGCACTGGATTAATGTCAAAAGCCCCAGACATTAGGGAGAAATGCATGATGTGGCTCCACCCTATGACTCCCAGAAGAAGGACTACGTTGGCATGGTAATGAGCAGTGCTACAGCATCTCTCCCAGGCTGTTTGGGTAATGTCAGAACGGCCTTTCATAGGAAGAATTCCGGCAAAGCTATCTTTAAAGAGAAATTATACGCCTGGGTTCCAGCAATTTCTGAAGCATTGATTATATCTCAGAGTCAGATCCCACTTACCTGCCCAGGTCAATTTCTGTAATGGGTTTGTAGGTGCTAGAAAACATACAGCTAATTAAGCTTGTGTCCTGTGTAAGGTGATAGCTAGACCCTTGTGTGCTATTTGAGCTGTGTTTCAAACTTTTTTAATCCTCTGAAATTAGCGTGTGTGAAAAGCTAAGTTAAGCAAACTTCCTAAACTGTGTATTAGACACTTCTTAAATCTTAGGAAATCAACATATTTGTTGATATATAATTAAGTTAGATAATTTCCTTTTGAGGTGTTAGCCAGAAAATGAGCCTTTTAGGCAACACAAATGGTCAAATGACTTAGACTGCCTGTGAAGAGTGAATGCTTCTTCGACTGCATACGTTTCTCTTCTGTGGGACACACTTTTTTTGCATGTTGTATGGGCAGCAGCTTGAGTCACATCAAGATCACCCTTGGTGAATTGGGATAAGTGTTACTTTTGAAAAACCTGCCCCATTGTGATGGTCTCATCTCTATTAATCCTTTTTTTTAAAAAAACAAACCCCACAACAGAAAGAATACAAGAAAGCTCTAGAGATGGAAATCAAAGGAAGAGGCTTGACAGGCCATACCACAGAAACGCCTGATTATATGAGGGCAAAGAATGCTATGGACATCTCTAGCCAGGTCAGTGAGAACAGCCAGGCACTAATAACACTTGGGAGTAATTTTAAAGGGAACCTTCTCTGTAGATTTCCTATGGGGAAATCAAGAGGAAGCTGTGTTCATAAATGTACTCACTGTGGATATCTGCTTGTGACCTTTCCCCCAACAGATCAAATATAAGCAGTCTGCAGAAATGGAAAAAGCCCACTATACCACGGTGGTTGACACTCCAGACATCATCCATGCCCACCATGTGAAGAACTTTTCAAGTCAGGTAATGATCGTGTTTGTTTTCAACTAGCTTTGCCAGATTTTTTTTTTTAAAAAAGGAGGGTCTTGCTCCCCATTGATAGGAGCTTCTTTCACGTAGGAACCATTTCACACATATCTCAACTCCAGATAACCATAAACATGTTTTTGTGCAAATTGCCTCTTGGACATTGAGCGCATATATTTCTTTTTGGGTTGTTTTTTTTTACCATAACAATAAATCTTGATCCTCTCTCCCCCCAACTAACAGAAAAAATATAAGGAGGATGCAGAGAGAACTATGTCATACTATGTGTCTGTTCTAGACACACCAGAAATGCAGAGAGTCCGGGAGAACCAAAAGAATTTCAGCATGGTAGGTATTAATGTACTGTAAACACAGTGAAAAGTGTGATTATTTATAAATATGTGATGCTGTGAAGTCCTGTGCAGAATGTAGGCCAGAGGTGGGAAAACTCCAGACCACAGGCCAAGCTTGGCAGGGTCCAATTTGACTCCTGAGACAATTCCCCCCCCCCCCCAAAAAAAAAACCCCACACCCACCTGACAATCAGCTGATGGGCAGGGTTCAGTTCTGTGTTTGCAGCTCATGCCATGCCCCACAGCCAACATGGCAGGGTTTAACCCCTGCTCATCCATTGATAAATTGGGTTTTACACCTTGCTCAGACCCATGCAGAGTACAGGACAGAAGATTCCGCTTTTGAGGACAAATATTCCACCTCCTCAGGCTACATCCCTCACACACTCCTCAAGAGCTTTTGCATGGCTGGAACACATCCCAGAGCTGTAAGAATGCCTCTTGCTTGCTTGGGTTAAGATAAAAGTCATTGTGTAAGGTTCGAAGATGTAAAAGCGTGTGTACACACATTTACAGATAGATGGATAGAAATCTCCATGGTGACTGTGCAAGCACAGATGAGATTCTTGTTTGGAAGCAATGGCACTAAAGCTGTTTTCTTGCATTGCGCTGTCCTGGCGTAACCAGCTCTCACGATGCATGGGAAGGTTTTATTTGTCTTTTATTCTTCCTCGCTCAACAACACCAGAGGTGGTGTCAGGCAACGTCTCATTATGGATGGGGAGTCTGTGGCCCTGCAGATGTCTTTGGACTCTAGCTCTTACCATCCCTGACTACTGGTCATGTTGGCTGGGGCTGATGGGAGCTGGAATCTAGCAACACCTGAAAGGCCGTGGGGTCTTGTATGAACTTACCCATTTTGTATGTGCATGTTTGTGTGTGTGGCTTAGAGGAGAGGCATGGTTTCAGTCAAAGTCTCCCCTTTCAAGAAGGGTGTAGTATACTGTTCCTCATGACCGTTTCAACACTGCCTTTGTCTCTGTGCATCATACCTTACAGTGAAAAACTGAAAATTGGGTGGCTGGGATGCAGGACAGTTGGAATACAAGGTTACAAAAGCGTGGGTGGATGGTGAGGATACAGCATATGTGCAGATCGTAGTGCAGTTTACCTGAGGTTGCATGTGTTTGAAAACAGCACCAGCTGATGGAAACATGAATGGGTAAATGTGGGCCCCAATAGCAAAATCTTCTGTGCACCCAGAGTCCCTACCCTACGATGCATGGGGTTCTCCATTCTCTGTAAATGCTGAGAGAATGCCTCATGATGATTGAAGATTCTGTCCTATTATCTGGGTGCCCACTGGAAATCTCATGTGTTCAAACAGCAGCTGAATTTAGATGACCCAGATGTCAGGTGCGACTTCAAATTTCAGTATTCCTAAATGATTTTTAAATTTATTTATAAGAAAGCTATATAGAATACCAACGAAATAAAGGTGCAAGACTGAATTCTTTATTGCAAGGGCAATAAACAAAAATATGTGTTCTCCTAACAGCTCAGGTACCAGCATGATCTACAGGACAGCAAAGGAAAAGTCACAGTTGTAAATGAAACACCAGAGATATTAAGAGTTAAAGAAAACCAGAAGAACTTCAGCACGGTAACCTTATTTTACACCACAAAGCGAATCCTTAATTTTGTTGTCCTACTTTTGCAGATCCTTCAGCATACAGGAATCTTCCTTGATATGAATGATGCTTCTTGTTTACTATGTATATCCAGGCTTTTATGTCGGCGGTCAGGGCCATGCAATTTTACACTAATTATGTGTACCTTATTATATGTGCAGGTGTTGCTATTCCTTTACACACTCTCTCCTTCAACGGCTTCCATCACTGCACAGTGGGTTGTGTACCCCACATCTGACAGTAGAAGTACAAAATATCTGCCCTTGTTTTGCAATGTGGCTATGGATTTGTAGCTGTTTATAGGCTTGCTGTGTCGTCTTTTAACAGCTAATTCGTGTATGCCCTGCTTTGTTCTTAATTAGCAAGTTTAACCATGAAGATCTTCAAAGGATGCTAAATATTGTCATTATGTGATGTGTTTATTGGTCATGATTATTCCATGGATGTCTGATCAAAACAGTGGAAAGCCATGTCTACGTTAAAATCAGTGCCATTCCCATTTTACTTAGACAATGTAACAGGCATGCATGAACCAGGATAGTTGAAGCAGAAATTCCCTCCTCCACAAGTCCCCAAGATCCTGAAAACAGGGATGGATGAATCTGTCTAGTTTTGAGTTAACATTTTTCTTATCTTAAGTTCAGTTCTGTTTTTGCATTCGTTTGCTTTAAAAATAAATAAGAACAGCCTCAAAAAACTCACCAGCATTTCAATGTGCTTTCTCCCATTGTATGCATTTTGCCTAATATATACATTTTAGCAAATATCTGGTGCATTTAAAAATATTTTCACTCAGATGTGCGTTTTATGCATACTTTCCCCCAATATACACGTTTTGCACACTATTTTTTTTGTTGGAGAACTACATCACAAAATATGGAGAAGTACACATTTTACCTAAGGATAATCTTGCTTGGAAGCAAAAGCTTCTGAAATCAATGGGAATGACTTCTGTGTGAGTGAATGCACTGATGATCAAGGAACCAGTTAGAGGTTTCTTAATATTCCACTGTTTTGTAGTCTTTCTGTAGCAAATGACAATGTTGTTGTTTTTCTATGCTCAATCTTGTTGTCTTGGTTAAGATTTTATATAAAGAAGATATTGGAACAGGAACAGCTATTGAAAAGACGCCCGAGATGCAGAGAATTAAACAAACCCAGGATGCAATAAGCACGGTACAAAACCCAGTGGATTGTTAACACTCTTACCTGTGCTGTTCCCAACTTATAAAACTTCATTTGCCTTACATGATCCTAACAGCAGTTCTGGAATAACTTGAAAAGTCAAGGTTTTTCATAATTAATCAAAACATAATTTGCTAACTAGCTCTTCCATTCTACTTTTACTTTCCTACGTAAAATAGTCTCCACATTTCAAAAACTCTAACTATTAACATTTTCTAATGTTCAACTAATGTTTATCATTTCATAAAATACTGAAACTAAATTCACATTTGATCTTGTCCGAAATGTCGGTGAGATACTCATGGTAGCAAATATAGTGACCACGTTTTAAAACTAACAATAATTTTAGATAATTATTTCTGATATTTTTTGTTTTCTCTCTCTACTTCATCTCCCCCCAAACCCCAGTACGTATGGTAGGATTGCCAAAATTATTTTTCATTTGATTGTGTTCCGCACAATGTCTTACTTTCCTTTTTTGACATTTCGTTAAAAAAAGAGGTAAAAAGTGTTTTTATTGAATGTTGTACATGTATTGTCACCCATGCTGGATAGAACAGGAGGTGGACAGGAAGCACCGATATTACTCATTTCAATTTTTTTGAGGAAAATCTAGTTTATTCATTTCAGATTATCTGATAAACATTTGAATCCAGAACAGAATCCTGCTCCATTCACGACGAAATCCCACTGAAAAGCAATTGGACTTAAAAAGTAATATAGGTTGGTTTATGCCACTGGTTTCAATGGGACTTCACTGAATAAGGATGAGCTGTTTGGTTTCAACAGGTCTATAATGCATATTGGAGACTAACACACACACACACACACTGCACCCCAGCCCAGTGTCTCCTCTGAATAGGCAGAGGTTCCAGTTTGCAGAGGCTCATTCATCTGCTTCTGCGTTGGCCAGTGCCGTGTGCTTCAGTGCACATTACCTATTTCCTGTGTGAGGGAAAAACCCCACGGCATACAAAACCTATGGCCACAAGTCTAGGTCCCGGAATCTAGTGGGAATGAATCCAAAGAAAGTTACTAGAGTTGAAACAATTTAGGCGCACTCTCCTAAGCTGGACTGAAAATTTGATTGATATCAGCAGCCAGCACAATTGCAAGGGGCCCAATATTGACAGTGGCCGTGGGAAGGTCTCATAACAGCATCCCAATAACAGTGTCCCATTGGGATGCAGCCGAGGAGATGCATGGCCACTCCAGGCTACTCTCTGAAGATTTGCCTGGCATTGTCAACACAAGGTAGTCGTACAACAGGGCCAGGGGCTTAAAAAGGAGAAGCTCTGGGATGGATGCCATGATCAAAAATCTATTTTTTTCGGCCAGGTTGCACTTGAGCTGCAAAATACAATAATCTCATACTTGTTTACTGACGATTAAAATAGCTTTTAAAGCAAGGAACCTGGTGGAAAGCTTTAATCCTCCTGTTTCTACTACATTGGTAAGATTGTCGAGTCAAGGTGTCCATCCATGGCTCTTCCTCCTCTATCAAATTGGAGATTGGGTTTTATACATCGAATTTCAAATCTTTGCAAAAACTCATTTTCCGCAGATGTGTCTGTTTCGACATGGGTGCATGCAATGCTTTCAGCTCCTACAATCGTGATTATATTCGTTTATTCTTGTTCTTTTTATGCGAAATGGATGTGTTTCATGTACATAATGTAAGTCATTATTGTTTTGTCTTGTTTTCTGAACTGAATACCACTTTGTAGATTAAGTACAAGGATCAAATTGGAAAAGGAACTCCTATTTCTGATCTTCCTGAAGTAAAACGTGTCAAGGAGACACAGAAGCACATCAGCTCGGTAGTGGCTGATATTTTCTATGCTGATTTGTGTGTGCACTGGGCAGTAACAGTGTGCTGTTCACCTTACTAAACAGACATCTATTGCCCCTGCTAACATGCTATCATCAACTTCATCCTTAGTATGGCATTCCTTTAGTATTACTCGGGCTTTAACATCCATTAGCTTTAAGATTTACTCTCTGTGCACCTTGAGAGGAGAATATAGACCCATTTAATGCTGAGCAGACAGAAATGGACCAAGAGGATAAAATAGTAGTAGTAGTAGTAGTAGTAGTAGTAATAGTAGTAGTAGTAGTAGTAACTGACAAAATTATGACCCCTGCTATACCCACCTACCTCCTGCCAACCTAGCAGTTCGAAAACATGTCACAGTGCAAGTAGATAAATAGGTACCGCTCCTGCAGGAAGGTAAACAGAGTTTCTGTGCGCTGCTCTGGTTCGCCAGAAGTGGCTTAGTCATGCTGGCCACATGACCCGAAGCTGTACGCTGGCTCCCTCGGCCAATAAAGTGAGATGAGTGCCGCAACCCCAGAGTTGGTCACGACTAGACCTAATGGTTAGGGGTCCCCTTTACCTTTATACCCACCTACCTACTGGTCAGGGGAGTGCTCAGCGACATGTGGAACCTGGCTGTGGTGAAAGGCACTTTGTACATGTTCAGAGACACACTAGCCACAAGCCAACACAAAGTGTACTTAAGACTATTGTTGTGAATGGGCTTAATTATGTGTCAGATGGGATATCTGCTTCTTGAAGTCTGAGCACCTGTTGCTTCTTGAGTCTTGGGTCTGAAAATCCAAACAATTTATTCTTGCTCACTTAAGTGGGCCTCCTGCTTTATTCAAATCTTAATGGGCCATCCTCTGAATGGTTAGGATTTCATTTATTAGAACATGGGAATTCTGTCTAGCATCATTTGGCCATTTAAGTGAATGGGTATCTTGAGTGTTTCAGTAGGAGAAGATGTAGTGACATTTATCAAGGAACTGGTTCCAACTGGTTCTTTCTCCTCTCTTTCCCGCTCTGCCTTCCCCTTTACCCTGAGCTCTTCACCATACTAATTGTTTTCAAAATTCATTTCTGCATAATCAAGTTACAGGAAGGCAAACTAGTTACCCTTTTCTAACTACAAATTTACCTCTCTTGCTTTTGACATTTTGAACTGACTGAATGCCTTTTTGACTTAACCGTTTTGTTTTGTTTTTTCCATTTGGGGAAGAGGGCACTTTTTAAAAGGAGTGAAATGCAGGACATTTTTTTAAAAAAACAACTGCCAAGGACTTCAGTTTTGTTCTTTCTCTCTCAGTCTATCTCTTTTCTTTTTTCTTTTTTAAATAAAACCAAAACAGGGCTTAAATCTCTCAGTCCTCAGATTTTGTTCTTAGATTTGGCCTCAAAGCAAAACTCATGACAAGGGTAATGGTGTAAGAACAAAAACTGATTTCTCATTGGCTATTCAATACCAATATAACAAGTTTTATCAAGGAGGTTTCGAAATGCTTACGTCTCTCCAGCAGCAATAGCCCCAAACTTTTAAAAAGAACTACACCACATAAAAAAAAGAGATACCTGTAATTCCAGGTGATTGGCACTTTTCCCCCAGAGGCATCTAGAAGTGGAAACATGTGAACGGGGATGGCATTTTGTGGAGACACCTGTAATCGGGCAGTTTTATACTCCCAATGGGCAATGTCCAAATAATTATATGCAAAGTCAGTGTGTTAATTAACATTCTGCATTGCAGAAAGGTTTTCAGCTACCTTTTTCTTACCTTTGTGGCTGTTTGTATTCTGCAGGTTTTGTACAAGGAGAATGCAGGGCAAGGAACCCCGATACCACTTACTCCAGAGATAGAGAGAGTCAAACGCAATCAAGAACACATTAGCTCGGTATTTCTCCATGAAATCAAACCTACCATAACTCATCTTTTTCATTAAAAAATAATAACAACATTCTAACTATCATCTTCTACATGCCATTTTCATGACTCATTCATTCTGATGTGCATTAACATCAATTTACAGTTTTATGCAGTTTTTTAAAATAAATAAATAAAACAATGACAATAATACCTATGATCTTCAATAAGATTAACATGTGCTCCCTTTGCACACATTCACTTCTCTTAACGTACTTCTTCTGACTTTTTCTTTTCCATTCACATTTTAATGACTACTCTCCCCTTATTCACATCTTTCCTTTTCGATACTCGACTAAGCATGGGATTTAAACATGCGCCGTTAACTACAAAGTACTAGCCAGTATTTTTGAGTGTCTTTTGTGGATACTTTATTGTACCTCACAGGTGTCCTACAAAGAAAACTTGGGGACAGGAACGGCAACTCCTGTTACCCCAGAAATGGAGAGAGTAAAGCGTAATCAGGAGAACGTTAGCTCGGTATATCACAAAATATCTATAGATAAATCCCTTTAACCACTGCCACACTCTGATAAATATATTTTAATCCTTCCACAAGCTTTTGAATCCTTCTCATTTTAATAAAATCACTAAAATGTCAGTCTCTGAAGGAAAAAATTAAAGCACTAACTGTGACATACGTCTGCAGTGGGTTTTCTTTAGCTCTGTTTATTTTTCTTACCCTATTCACTTCCCCTCAAGTGGCAATATTATTTGTTTCAAAACAAATGATATTCAGAGTGGATTCAATATATCCTTATAACAGGAAACATTTTCTAATAGCCTTTGGCATTTGTGTTGGTGCAGTGCAAACTTAGAATAAAACCGTAACCCCTCTCTTAAAAATAGAATAATAAAATGTTATTTATGCTATTGTAGTCTTTCAGAACAAAACGGGTAGTTTTAGGGTGTGAAAATAACAATGCAGCTGTCTAAACTCAGTCACAAATTGTAATTTAATCCATGATAGGTGTTTTAAGTTATAATATGCGGTATTTTTCTTTGTATGCATTTTTTATTTTTTTGTGATCTGTTTTTTAAACTTCATAGAGCAAACCAGAAAACTGGATTGCATTCTCTTTGCTGATGGTGTATCTTAAGATGTGCCCCTTAATTTTCATTTTTGTTTTTGACACTTCTTTGTCCCACAGGTGTTGTACAAAGAGCATTTAGGGACTGGAACCCCAACACCTATTACTCCAGAGATGGAGAGAGTCAAACGCAATCAAGAAAACTTTAGCTTGGTATTTTTGTTACAAAAATGCCCTATAACATCATTCCCAAATAAGATTAACCTTTCATGTTTTACATAATTAAACTTGATTTTAGTACCCTCTGACAATTTCCTCCCCTTTTTATAGCCTGAGTTTTTGTCATTCTAGGTGGAAAAATATTACTGCATTTGAATAAACTTGGTCACAGATTGCAACTTTCTTCATGATAGGAAGTCAAAATATATAGCATTTCTTTCTCTATGTGATTTTTATTTTTTGATTTTTTTCCTGGCCTGTGTTTTAAACACCATAAGGCAAAACAGAAAATCAGATTGTGCTATCTTTGCTGATGGTGTATCTTGAGATAATTTTTTTTTGTTTTTGACACTTCTTTGTCACACAGGTGTTGTACAAAGAGAATTTAGGGAGTGGAACTCCAACACCTATTACTCCAGAGATGGAAAGAATCAAGCGCAATCAAGAAAACTTTAGCTCGGTATTTTTGCCGCTAAAATGAGCTTTAACTTCATCCCCAAATATAATTAACCATCTTGAACCTTAACCCCTCCATAACATAGCTATCTTGATATGATTTCAATGATAGTATTTCTTTTTGAGTCCATGAATGGTGCTGAATTTGCTCCCAGCTCATACTGGCATTGTAAGCAAGAAAAGAAACCATATTGAGCAAGGCCAATTTTTGCTCTATGCATTCCAACCAGATTTAAATAATATTGATCCTCTCCCAATTCCACATTAATATTTTTTAATCCTGCAAGAAAATTCTAATTAACAAAAATGTATTTTTTCACAACGTACACATTTCTAAACATATTCAGTCCCAAAATACATATTTTTAAAAAAAATATGTTGAGAACCGTTTAGCAGAATTAGAAAAAGTGTGAAATATGAAAGATTTCTTAATCTGTTATACTGTATCAGAATTGTTATATGTTATACTGTATCAGAATTCACCAATATCTAATTTTTCAAGCATCCCAAGGGCATAGGGATGGACCTCAGACATGGGGAGTGCAATGAATGGGTGCAATACACCTGCACCTTACCCTCCCAGCAGGATCCGTCTGCCCAGTGCTAGAAGAATTGAGAACAGGAAAACCAACTCACCTCACTTCGGAAACAAGAGAGTTGCATGCATTAAAGAAAACTACAGCTTGGTAGTTCAAATATGAAAGTTCCATTTCAACCCTTTAAAAATTAACTTTTAAATATTTGTTCTAGGTTTGTTCTATTTCCATACATGCAATTGACTTCCAGGGGGGAAAAATCCATTTATCATCTCCAGTGTGCCCTCCAGCCACTGTTTGGTCTTCAATTCCCATCATTCCTGACTCTAGGCTGTGCTGGCTAGGGCTAATGGGACTTGAACTTGAGTGTAGGGCACCATGTTGGCAACTACTACTGATTGTCATTTCCCCCCTGCCTTCTTTTTTGGCGCACTTTTAAAAAAAGGAATCAATAATTTTGGATATTATTAACTGCTCTTCTCACTGTCCCAGCCCTATCTCTTTCTCTGTTTTGACCTTCTTGATTTTGATTTTTTCTAAGTCACTGTTTGTTTCTGTGTGCTATTGTAAAAAGTATATGGTCTTTCTCCAGTGGGTTGAACAAGTAGTGCGACACATTTTCAGCCAAAAATGCACTAGAAAAATCATTCTGCAGCTACCATTGTTGCATTCCTTCTGGAATAAGGCAATGGAAGCATTTGCATCTTATGAAATAATATTTATACTCAAATATTCACCGTTGAATCGGTCTTCTAAGCTTGGTGTTACACTATATTTCTGCCTGGGAAATCCATACATTGTGATATCTTTCTCAGTGGTTTCTTTGCTTCTCCCATGCCTTCCCTTGCATTATTTTGCCAAACCTTATCCAGAACCACCGGCTGATCTCACCCACATGGCTCTCTGTAAGAAATGGCCAGACACATCCTATTATGAATCCCTAGCCTGCCCCACTGTGATGTGGCACACACAATATAGAATGTGGAGATCTGCAAGAAGTAACGTTACAAAACTCCCAGTGTAAATCAAAGCTTTATGGTTATTCATCCTCAGCCCAACAACCAAAACCCTCCACCTTGGTATCCCAATGAGTTCCTTGGGTACAATCCACCAATTAAGCATTTCTAAGTCCCACCGCCATCAATAGTAGCATTAAACTCACTGAATCCCTCCTACTAAAATCAATGGGACTTAAAAGTATGTACATTTGGCTAGATTCATACACATTGGGAATTACATGAATGCACCCATGTTTGATACGTAACAGGATGGGGGGAAGCATGAAACCACAGGAAATTTATTGTGGAAATGGGACATTCACCTACAGGCTCATACCCAGGAGATCTAAGACCATATTCCTCCCCCCTTTTTTGCAGATCAAAATTAACTGTTGTTTTCCTTCCTTATTTTTCTTATTTCTGCATTCCCCTTTGTCATCATGCAGGTGCTATACAAAGAAAGCCTAGGGGCAGGAATCTCAACTCCTGTCACGCCAGAGATTGAGAGAGTCAAACACAACCAAGAAATCATTAGCTCGGTACTTCTGGGAAAACAGTTATTTTTAAATCTGTTTTGTAATATGATTAACTCACCCCTGCTCTCCATCCCAGCTTCTTCCTGCAGATGGAGTTATATACCCCTATTGTGAAACCTCCTCCCTGTCTTTTATTTTCCACTGTGGGAGAATGTCACATCCTGAGACTTTTTAACCCTTCTCTTCCTTTCTAGGTCTTATACTCACATTCCTCCCAAAACATAACAATCTGTTGTCTTTCCCACACCAGTTGTTTGGCGTTCTATGCATATTATACTTGGATGCAAAAAATGCCCATTATTCAAAAGCATGATCATGTATTAAGACAATACTTTGTCCTTGTTTTCCCCAGACAAAAATAAGTGCTTATATGCATTGTTTTAAAACTGTAACCCAAAACACCCTGCAGAATAAATCACAACCAAATCAGAACTCTGCCCCTCATGCTTCAATAACAAAAACATGGCAATTCATTTATTGCTGGTTTACTCGGCTGCTCTTCTGTCTCACAGGTGTTGTACAAAGAAAACGTAGGGAAAGCAACTCCGACCCCTGTCACTCCTGAGATGGAGAGAGTCAAACGCAATCAAGAACACATTAGCTCGGTATTCAAAAGAAGACAAGCAAAATACCCCACAAAGACCTGGGTTCTAAAAAATAACATCCAATGTGTTAATGATCTATGCTTTCTAACAAAACAAAACAAAAGTTCCTATTTACCACTTAGCATAAGAATTCTCCCCTTCAAACTCCCTCTGTGACCTAAGTTTTAACTCACTACTACTAGGACTTACTCCTTTTTATTTTTCAGCAAACATAGGATTTCCGTCTTTATTTTCTACCTTTCCAACTTCCTCATCCTACTAGATTGTTTTCTTACATGGGTCCTCTCTTTCAGATGACACTAAAATCAATGGCTAGCTTTACTGGAAGCCGGTGTGACCCCAGTGTTAACATTTACAAACTATTAATCTTGATATGCCATCACTGGCACCTTATGATTTCTGGATACTTTTTTGTATCCCGTAGGTTTTGTACAAAGAGGAACTGGGGAAAGGTACCCCGACGCCTGTCACTCCTGAGATGGAGAGAGTCAAGCGCAATCAACAACACATTAGCTCGGTATTCAAAAGAAGAAGAAAGATCCGAATGGTTTACCATAACATTAGATGTGTTATAAAGATCCATGCTTCCTAATCAAATATAGCACCCAGTCTCACCTCTTGGCATAATCACCCTATCTTCTGAACTCTCTTTGCAACCTAAGCTTTAACACATAAGTACTAGGAGTTGGCTTAATTTCATGTTTGGTTTGTATTTATACCTTTCCAACTTTCTCATCCTACTAGATTCTTTCCCTTTATGGGTGTTGATTGATTGGTGTCTCTCCTAGGTGACACGGAAATCAACAGCCAGCCAGCTTTCCTGGAAAGCTGGCATGATCCAATTATTAACATTACAAGCCAATAATGTTTGTTTGCAATCTGCCGTGATATGATTTCTGGATACTCTTTTGTATCCTGTAGGTTTTGTACAAAGAGGGATTGGGGAAAGGGACTCAGACACCTGTCACTCCTGAGATGGAAAGAGCCAAGCGCAATCAAGAGTTCATTAGCTCGGTACATTTTAAAAACAAATATACACATTTTAAATAACATCCTAACAAGCTGTGGGAATTGTTTCCCCTCTAGTATCTAAAACTATACTTTCTTCCTTAAGTAAGATACTCCTATTTATTTAAACTACTTACATTTTACTCATAAAATACCGTAAATCTGATATTTGGTATTTAATAATCTGACCATAGAGGGTTTTTTTTATAACCTTGCAGTGGTGACTATAGGACTCTATCCAGACACTGTTAGACCATATGATTTCTGGTCCACATAACAAATTTCTTGATAAACGAATTTGTAATAATGAGAAAAATAATACTACAATCGCTAAATTATTTTGATTGAACATCCCATACACTTATGAACTGGTGGTTTCACAAGATGTCATAGGAAATCGCATGTAGGCAGGAACAGACAACATGATTGATGCTGTTACTTTCCAAATTGGTACATTGTTGATAATGGGGTTTCAGAAAAAGGCCTTTAAAATAGTTTCCCCACCCTATCAATATAAATCTCCATAGAATTCAGCATTCAGAGGCCTCAGCATTCATGAGTTTTAGGACTCAAAAGCCAGGAACACCCTTCAGTAACGGAACAACCAACACCAGCATGAAAAACATGCTGCCCAAGTAGTCTTCCAACAGCACACTGAACTGAACTAATGAGAGACACAAGATACTTTGTGATTCGGTAGTTAAAACTAGGACAAGAAACTGGACCATGAGTTTATATGTGATGACTTCCCTGGGCACAGCTATTACACAGTGATGGATGTTGCCTACTGGATAGAATCCTGATCTCAAAATAATACATTCCTCTTTTAATTATTTTACCTGCTTAATTCACTGTTGTACATTCTTCTCCTTGGATTTTGCCTTTCACTTGTACCAGGACAGATCAGTTTCTATTATGTGACTTTTTACACTGGTGTCTTTATAATTTTTTATTAAAAATTTTAATTGTTTTTGCAAAATGCCTACATTTGAAGTGCCGCCCCAGTTATTATACTTTTCCTTCAAACAATAGTCTTATTCACATTATATTTTTGTGATTTTTGGATACTTTTTACAATCTTTAGGTTTTGTATAAAGAAAATTTGGGGCAATCAACCCCAGCACCTATCACTCCAGAGATGGAAAGAGTCAAACGCAATCAACAAAACGTTAGCTTGGTATTGAATTTTTTAAAAATACTTTTTTTTTTAAAAAGTAACATCATCAGATATAACCTTGTCCTGCATCTATTTTATCTGAATCTTATCCATTTTCATATTCCTAAAGAAAACACTCCTTTTAATTTTTTTAAATACTTTTTCTTTTTCCTTCCCCCCTTTTTGCTTTATCCAATAACTTTTTAACCACTTTGTTTCTTGAATTCTTTACCCACCTATGCAGTGATGATGATTAAACAGTAACACAACTTAACACAATGGTTCTTCAACAATAATCTAATTCTTTGATTTCTGGACACTTTCTTGTATGCTGTAGGTGTTGTACAAAGAAAGCATGGGAAAAGGAACCCCGACATCTATCACTCCAGAGATGGAGAGAGCTAAACGCAATCAAGAAAACATTAGCTCGGTATTTTTCAGGAGAAAAACCCCCCTCAATGATCTAGAAAATATATAACTTCTTTTTAACACCTTAAAAAGTATAATACTTTCCCTACTCAATTTAAACACTTTACGCAACTATTAACTTTATTAATATTATAACTTTATTTTGACATTTAAAATACTAAACATGTCACCTAAAATGTTTCTAATTGTTTCTTATTCCTAGTTATGTAGAATTTACATTGAAATATAGTTTAAGGATTTCTAAGCAACCACTGACCTCAAATAACAGTTGAATGGTCTCTAAACATTTTGTAACATCATGTGTTTACTGATGTTTTTAACCAAATGAAATGGTGTTTGTTCTGTGTTTTTTAAATCTTTCTTTAAAACAGCCGATAGTCTACATAAATACAAAGGTCCGAGATGGTGTCCCTAGCTCAGGGGAAGGGGTGTAGCAAATGCTTTGTTCCCAGGCCTACAGAGAGCAGCTTAATTAAATTGGCAAGTGCTCAGTATTCTGTGCACCAGTTCATTTCAGAAATGTATTCAGCATACAAAACCCAGAGGCAGGTACCAAATGAATTCAAAGGGGGAGCTCTGTTTGCATATTGCATACAAGTCTCCCCTTTTGTACTTAACTGATCTGAGAAGCCTACTTCAATCTTAAATGTTTTCACAGCAAGATTTACAAAGAGAGAGCCAGTTGTTGAGCCAGTTCAACAAGGACAGCATCAGAGCCAACACAATTGGCATGACCAAGAGGTGGTCAAAATTATAGCTTGCTTTCTTGTCCCTGTTCTCATCCAAAAGTTTGCACTGAAGGCTGAAGGACCTTTATTACTGTGTGTCCATTAGTACTTAATTGATGGCAACACTTGCAGGCTGGTTTTGCAGGATCTAGCCAAATAAATGGTTATAGAGAAAATCAGCATAGGGTGGCAGAATCTTATTGGGGCAGGGTGGGTATTAGTACATTCTATTTAAGTTAATTGATGCTTAAGTTCTATGGGAAATAAAGCTGCTGAAGACAGCAGCACTAACCATTGCTTTTCTTCCATCTCCCAGGGTCCGTTTAGGGCCGTTCAGTCCCTCTGGCCAACCATCTCCTGGTCAAGAGCCTATATATGTAGGAGGGACAACTGGGGACAGATCTACACTTGCTTAAAATGTTAGAAATGTGTTACTAAAATGTGACACCAGAGGGTGCTACAAAGCAGCAAAGAAAAGCTGCCATTAAATGCTATAGAATGTTTTATTTTACGTTTAGAAGATCAGTCTAGATCCAGCTTGGGAAATAGCAGAGTTGATAACATTTTAATTCATATGATCTACTGCTGTGTCTCAAGACAGGGGGGAAAAATCAGGTGGTTTGTTTGGGGAATAGTTGGGGAGTTGCATTTTGAATACAGAGAATGAATCTGTTTGGAAAGCCAGGAGGGCTCTGAAGAATGGACGAACTGACCACTATTTCTAACCAGATTATATATGTTTTTCTATATCAGCAACTGTTGCTATGACCAAGCAAAAGGTAGGGTGCGTGGAAAGGATGGACTCTTGACATCACTACCCACTCATTTGCTGGGGAGGCCACCTCCATACATTTCTGGTGAAATTTTGCTGTAACGTTCCAAGAGTCATTGTTGTCTATGCAACTTTTGATTGGATTGCTACCACGCACTCCACACTGGGCTGTCCTTGGTTACTTTTTAACAACTTCTGCTGGTAATCAATGCAGTGGAAGAAGAGATGCTTGATGGGAGTAGGACACCTAGAACCCATTCTTGTGCTTTATGGTCCGTTGTGTCCCTTTGTTTGTTTCTAGACACAATTCAAGGTGCTGGAAACAGCCCAAGACCCCCTTCTCTTATATTCCTTAATGAGAGCAGATCATCTGTGCTTTGAGTTGCCACAATAAGGGCAAGTAGAAGTGGTCTCTTGATGGCTGCCATGGGACTGTGGAAGTCTTCAGCCTGAGCATTTTCTAGAAGTGCTATAAAATAAGAATACCCTGGAATGAAGGCTTGCATCATTAAACTGGGGTTGCTTTCGAGTAACAGAGTATTGTTCACTTAGTTAACATTTTATTTTAGGAAGGACTCTGGGTCAGTGGTAGGCTAAGAGTACATGCTTCAAATGCAGAAGGTCCCAGGTGTAAGAGCTGGTATCCTTTGTTTAAAAGGAGATAGCAGGTGCTGTGAAAGACTTCCTTTGCTCGAGACCCTTGAGTCAGAGCAGGCAAAACTAGGCTGGAGAGACAAAGAATGCAACCTGATTTAAGGCAGCTTTCTGTATTGTTACTTTAATGCTATTCTTTTGAGTGTTATGCTTCGCCTACAGTTCTTGGGGTGGGTTTGGAAACGATGTAAATCAACCTCCCGCAGGGCTGCCTAGGCTGCGGATGTCTTCCTGAAGCCTGGAGAGCAAGAGGGGTCGGTGCGCACAGACCCCTCTCGCTCTCCAAGCTTCAGCGAAAGCCTTACATTAGCCATAACCTTCTAAAGGCACAGAATTCATAGTTAGTAAAAAAAAATCTGTGGCATAATCTTGTGACGAGCCCGTCAATAGTGATCACATCATGTTTGCATCTGCCTTCAGCACTTCTTCATTCATGCCTCATTTCTTACGTCTACATAAAACCTCTCTTAAAATCTGCTTTCACTGGCTGGGTGTTTATTCACATCTACTCATTTTGTTAGGTCCTCTACTCTGATAGTTTCCGGAAACAAGTACAAGGTAAAGCGGCCTTTGTCCTGGATACCCCTGAAATGAGACGTGTTCGGGAGACGCAGCGACACATTTCCACCGTAAGTATTTGCAGCCAAGAAATGGCTGCACAAGTAAAGCCAGCCATGGTGACTTATTTAGCAGTATTTAGTATGCCTTAAGATGAAACTGTTCCAGGTACAAATTTAATTAAAAGGTAAATGCAGAGTGGGGCTGGGTGATATATTCTCCAAAAACTGCCTTGAATCCGTTATTATGATATCAGTTTCATAATTTTTGACCTGGCAATATATCGCAAATTATGCTGCGCGCACACATGTGCTTTGCAAAAATAAACATGCGGGGGGAAATTTGAAGTCAGCCAATGCTTCTCTTGATTCCCGCAGCCTGTTAACTCTGCTGGCTCAGCTCTCCCTGCCTCCTGCAGGGGACAGCAAATCACAAGAGTAGGCACCAGCAAAAATCCCAATGCGGGGAAAACCATGAAGCCATCATCCTTATTTCAGACATCGTGGTATCTGTATATAGTGTATGTTTAGCTGGTGACATATGATGATGCTGAAAACCAAATATCGCCTAGCCCTAATGCAGAGATCAGGTTTGCTGTCGCAGAAACTGCAAGAAATGGACATATCTAGTGAACAGTGAAGTTTACTTGTACTTCTGAACTAGATAAGGAATTTATATTTCTGCTTGCCTTCTACAATTAATGGCATGTCCATTCCAGCTACCCATGTGTTACCTTGAAAATTCCAGGTGAAATACCATGAAGACTTTGAAAAGAGCAAAGGCAGCTTCACACCTGTAGTTACTGACCCCATAACAGAACGTGTCAAGAAGAACATGCAGGATTTCAGTGATATTAACTACAGGGGCATTCAGAGACGAGTTGTGGAAATGGAGCGAAAACGGATAGATCAAGATCAAGAAATGAATACAGGTACTCTGATTTTATGCTTTGGTTTTCCCCCTCAGTAAGTTAACTTTACATAATGGTCACAGCTGACAATATATGTAGAAAATTACCGTATTTTTCGTCCCATAGGACGCTCCGTCCCATAGGACGCACCTAGTTTTTTGGGGGGGAAATAAAGGAAAAATTTCCCCCTTTATTTCCCCCCCAAAACCAGGTCGGGGAAACCGAAACAGGTTGAGGAACAGCGGGATGGCAGCGCTGTGCTTCCCTGCTGTCCCCCGAGCTTGTGGGGCTGGCCGATGTCTGCCCAGCGCGAGGGGCGCTCTGCGCCTCGCGCACCGGGTGGCAGGCTGCTATCCCCAGCGTGGGGAGACCTGCGGGGAACTCCTGCAGGGCTCCCCACGCTGCAGCTGTCTGCCCGGCGCGAGGGGTGCTCTGCTTCAGGGCGCCCCTCGCGCCGGGCGGCAGGCTGCTATCCGCAGCGTGGGGAGCCCTGCGGGGAACTCCTGCAGGGTTGCCTAGGCTGTGGGTGTGTTCCCAAAGTGCCGGGCGCTCTGCTTTCAGCGCGCCCGACGCTCCGGGAAGCAGGCTGCTATCTGCAGCCTAGACAGCCCTGCGGAACGTCTCGCAGGGCTGCCTAGGCTGTGGATGTCTTCCTGAAGCCTGGAGAGCAAGAGGGGTCGGTGCGCACAGACCCCTCTCGCTATCTAAGCTTCAGCGAAAGCCTGCATTCGCCCCATAGGACGCACCCAGATTTCCCCTTCATTTTTGGAGGGGGAAAAGTGCGTCCTATAGGGCGAAAAATACGGTATTTATAGTGATATGATTTCACATCATAAACAATCAAACACACACACTCTTCTGCCTTGTTAAATTGATATTGAATACATGAGTCCTGAATCCTATGCTTGTAATTGTTTCCAGTTAACCAAATCTGCTTGGACAATTCACTTCTTCCTTACCTTACATATTTTCGAGGACAACACATACTAATTCATGAGAAAGTGCCTTATACTGAAGTGGTCCATTTGGCCTACTATCATCTACTCCAACCACTTATCTGTACCGTTTACGGCTGCACTGTATTTGCACTCCATGTGGGGCTGGTCACCTCCTGCTATCAGTGGTGCACCAGGCACATATCCTACCTACCAGATACTGGAGAATGTACATGCAAATGATACATTCGACAACTGTGCTAAGGGCTCTTCCCTAATGGTGCAACTTTTTTTGTTGGTGGTGGGTCAACATTGTTAAAATGTAAAAGAAAAACATTCTTTCCCATTCATTAAACATTCTGGTCAAGTCACATTTCAGCTGTGAGTTGCAAAGCATTTCCTAAATTAGTTTTTTTGCTGTGTGGATTCCATTTAAAGACCTGTTGGATTCTGCAAATGTGTTTTCTTATACCTATGAAGTCAGAGGCGAAGGATAAAACTAAAATACCCCACCCACCTGTCTTCTGCAGATCTTCGTGTGTGGCGTACTAATCCTGGATCAGTCTTTGACTATGACCCAGCAGAAGACAACATTCAATCTAGAAGCTTACACTTGATTACGGGTATGTTTTGCATCCTGTAACATTATGCAAATGGCTGTGGATGGATACAAACTTGCTTTAAGCACTCCACAATGTAACTTTCCATTTTGATTTTTAGTTAATTTTGCCTTTGACCAAGTACGCTCCTCCTCAAGACATCACTGTAAATTTCTTCATCTTTCTTGCCTAGTTCAAGCCCAGCGACGTAGCCGAGAGCAATCCCGCTCTGCCAGTGCACTGAGCCTCAGTGCTGGAGATGAAAAATCTGAGCATTCAGAGGCTGCCGATCAGCACATGTCCTATTACAGCAATGGAGGCTTCTTTACCACAACTACAGCAGGTACAAGGGACTCAAGACTGCACTCGTCTTGCAGGGATACCTTTTCAGGTTGTGTGTACTGCTATTTCAAGGCGATGGGGGAGGGGGGCAAGGTTCAAAGCCTTGCCTTTTAATAATATTAACAATTAAATTGTAAAAACAAAAAAACATTAAGACCGTCTGTTATGGTTACTTTTCCATATGTTTCATAAGGACCAAAGACAAAGAGGCTTTGCAGGAAACAATTCTGTCCCTCTTCCCCCAGTGACATAACTACAAATTTGAATATTTATTAAGTTGGGGCTTCTTGCAAATCTGATCATACAGGAACATGGAGTGAAGGTGGCCAGACTGGGGAGACAGGGAATAAATGATGCAGTAATGTTTCAAAACTCAGGTGAATTTGGGTAGTGTGATTATAATGGACAGGCAGCACTAACAAATCAGAATTCCCAAAAAATGCAGTAGCTAGTTCAATGCAAGCTGCTATATACTATTAGAGATAGCAGGGAGACACTTTGTCCGAAAGAGCTTTATTTATCTTTCAGATAATAGTTCTAAGTCCTTTTGGGCAGAAAATAGCAAGCGTTGGACAAGCCGGGGGGTGGGGGGGTTAGAACACTGGTAGAATATAGTTCTGTACACCAATATTCTTGCTTTTTTTAAAAAAAGTAGAACTATTTATCTAAAATGATACAGCCACATCATCTTTGCTGATTTACATCTGCTGTCACCATTCCTTCATAAAATGCAACCAAGCCCTATTTAAGTTTTATTAAAACACAGCGAAATGATTGAAGAGAATGAAAGCTTCCAGCTGGTTTCTCATTATTCAGTTTTTTCATTTCCCTTTCCAGTGGACTACAAACACGCTAAAACTGTAGAGCTGCCACAACAACGGTCATCTTCTGTTGCTACCCAGCAGACAACAGTCTCTTCCATCCCCTCTCATCCATCTACTGCAGGGGTAAGGAAAATAAATTATCATATGGCAAGAGTAACAAGTACAAAGAAATAGATTTCTGAATTGCATCCCTGTGTTGCATTGGGGAGAAAAACCTACATGTCTAAATTAATGGTTGGCATTGTTATCTTGAATGTACATTTACTGATGGAAGAGAACAAGTCTTATTTCTAAGCACTCATTTTCTTCCTCTAAAAGATTATTTAATATTTATATAATCTTTTATACCAACAAAGCTGAGCTCAAAGCAACTCACAATAAAAAAATTTTTTGATGACCAGCATTTCTACCACTATAATCATAAGAGTTCAGTAAATTATTGCAATTTAATGCAAACTGAAGGTATTTTAAATGGATTATCCCAACATACTGCATGTACGGTAATAATCTAATAGCATTTATTCTTCTTTTAAAATGACCACCACAGAAGACGTATCGTGCCATGTATGACTATACTGCAGCAGATGCTGATGAAGTCTCCTTCAAAGATGGTGATGCAATCGTCAATGTCCAGGCCATTGATGAAGGCTGGATGTATGGGACTGTGCAAAGAACAGGCAAAACAGGCATGCTTCCAGCTAACTATGTAGAAGCTGTTTAAGCCAAAATGGAGGCAATATTCCATGAGACATTTTGACAAGGTAAATAAAAAGGCACCTCACAAAATGGCTGCCCGCTATAATCCTTAAACACTTTCTCAGGTGCCTTATTATTTTCCCATTGATATATGATATATGCATTGCCTTTTACACAACAAACATTCTCTCATTCTAGTTATCACAGAACCAGTGGGAAATACCAACATGGCAGCCTCCATCACTACCTTGATTAAATGGACTTGTGTATTCAAACATTATCTAAAAGAGAAATGTTTGGCTCAGAGTTCCACTGTATTGTCAACCTCTTTGTTTGGAATCAAGTTCATAGTCCAAACTAATCTTATTCTTTTTTAATGAAACATCTAATCTGTGTTGGTTTTAATGCTTTTCTTATCAAGAGATGTTGTGTTCTCCTGTGATATTATAAAAATAGCCAAATGTATTTATTTCTGTTTCAAGTAAGCAATTATGTAAAGCTAACATCTCAAACCAGCCAAACTATATGTGGGAAAGCCTCTCCTCTTGTCTGCTTACAGAACGCTGATGCATGCCTTATTCATCTGAGTGTTCTTTGGTCCTGGTACTGTGATTCCCTCTCCAAGTGGTGACTAATAAATTTCACAGCTCTGCAAATGTAGTTATGTGCTTAATTTATGCTGGAGGTGGGGAGAGGGGAGAAACAGAACACTGGATGCTCAATTCCAAATGGATGTGTGCAGAGGAAATCCAGAACCATGGATAGGCACAAATGCTGCTAGCTCCTCCCAGTTCTTCCCTGTAGCCAACAGACTCTTGCTATTCATCTGATGTCATCGAGAGGAAAGGAACCTTAACTGACACCGTTCATCAACTGATGTATCGCCCAGGACGATACAGGACCAGAGTGCAATGGTGGTTTCACTCACGATACCACAGGGTGAAGGCGCTGGAGTTGATGCAACTCATTCCTTCCTCAGTGCAGCAGAGGGAGGAACAAGCTGCATTAGCCCCAGTCCTGCAACACACCAGGGTCCCACCGAGGTGGTTTGGGGCGGATGCAGCTTGTTCCTCCCCCTGCTTTTCAGCACTGTGCTGCATCACCAGCCAAACATCAAGCTTTTCAATATTGCAATGTATCACCCAGCGAAGGAGAAAATATTTACTAACACACACCCTCCTCCCAAGAGCAGGAGAAGCCTGCTGGAGGATCCCCCAAACACCTTAGGGCTAACATACCTCGGCACTGTCTCTCGCAACTGTGGTGATGAATGGTTTGACTAGCTCCTGCAGAAACACCTCCTTCTGGGATGAGACAAGTTACACTGCTAAAGAAGAGCATCTTTCACCTGAAGAAATCTGGGAAATGCAGCTGCAAGGTAAGAGTAGCCACCACAGAAGGGTGGGAGTGAAATGTGGCCCATAGCACACACTCAAACTGTGACTCCATATTAAGCAGTTTCCCATCCCTTGGGAATTCAACAAAGCTCCTACCAGCTCTACCAACATAGTACATAACCTGCCTCTTCTGCAATACATCCTCTCTTATCTGCGTCTATATAGATGGGACGCAACAATCAATGGAATTCATTACATTAAAAACTCTAAGCTACTACAAAGTTTCCTTGATTTTGTATCTTAGCAGAAAGAATGTCTCTTTAATCATTCATATTTTTCTGAGTAAAACACTTAATAAATGACTCAAATCAACTTACAGACACAAATTAAATACTAAAACCAATTAAACAATAAAAACCTAAAAACACACACAAAAGAAATCGCTTACTGCAACAAAACATTTTCCCTTCAGACCTCTTTCATATGCAAATATACAATGAAAAAAGACTCAGTTATCAGCTGAGAACCCTACACAGATTTGGGGGGACGACAGGCTAATTCTGGGTGTAGCTCACTGCCAGCATGACAGAGTGATTAAATGCTAGTAGCAATACATACTAACCTTATAAGTATCTAAAAGCTCAGCACTGAATTCAGTCAGAACAAAGTATCTGTACATTGCCTTAAATCATATCATGATGTTGATCAATCTACACCCACATACCAAACTGTAAAGTTCTGGGTAGACATATAAGCATATATTTCAAAGAAAAATATTTAGAGTGCCCTCCTGCAACATGATGCCCTCCCGGAGTTTTAGGCCCAATTCCCATCAACCCCAGCCAGCAAAACAGCATGAAGAGGCCACACACTATGTAACCTGAAACTAGCCCAATGAAGGACAAGCACTAAAAGACACTAAATAATAGGACCACGCAAGACCTCAAGTGGGAGGAGGGTATCTCTCCAAGCTCTACTTAGATTCCCTTTTCAAAGCCCATTTCAACAGCTTTAGATGAAAAAGGAACTGCTAGATCCATTAAATCAAGACACAATTAAAACCAAGTTCTATTCAAAATACAATTCTAAATAAGAGTTCATTACTTTATTCATATATACATATATATTTATTTCCAAATAAGTGAAACAGATCCCATTGTTACTTCTCCAGAACGGCAAACTGTGTGCTTTATACAAACACAATTTTTCCCATCCAATGTTTTAACAAATCTCAGATCATAATTAATAATGTCTAGAATTGCTATTATCTACACATAATGTACAGTTATTTATGTCTAACTGACATGACTCTGAGAGTGGGACAAGTATAACTCTGATAAATATAAAAATTCTGTAGCACATGAGATTTGAGCTTGAAAATACTGCATCAGAATTTCATACCAATATACATTTTTCTCCTTTTTGCATAATTGCATGCAAAAATAGAACTGTGAAATGGTAGAAAAATTGTTTGGAAATACTTTTTTTTTTTTGAAGCACTAATTAAGTACAGCACATCTTAATATGAAGACAGACTATAGAGCCACTGTTCTCCAAAACACCAGTAGCAAAAAAGTTGGCATCACTTTTGGTAAATCACTCAGCATCTCAAGATTCATTCCGCATAGTGAACTTTGTTGTTGTTTTTAAATATAGAAATAAAATATAAATCTGCATTCAAAAATATAGTTAAAATACTCAGCAAGTTGATTTTTTTGTGGGAAACTGTGCACAACGGCAATAAAAACACTTGAATAGTGAATGTACCAAACTTACTTATTAAGATATACAGACTGATGCCATACCTGCCTTGAGTGACGAAGATCTCTTATTCTTCTGGGATGTTTTTAAGTGAGTGTTCAGCTCAAATAAAAATAAAGGGATTTTAGAAACAAAAATGTCTCACTATGAAGTCTTCTCTTCTGAGAGATAAGTACAGATGATTAAACAGTGCTTTCCTGGGTTGGTGACTTCCAACGAGCCTGGAGGCTTTTCATAATACAGTTTGTCATGCTATGTAGTTTCTCTTGCATTTCAAAGAGTTCACTCACTGAATAGTTGAGAAGATTTTCAGAAGTAAACTGCGGAGCAAGTATATCAATCTGGGCAAAAAGGTCTGTAGTTGATTGCTCATCTGCAGTGGAGGAAACTGGCTCGCTCAAGTCTAGGAAGAAAGAAAGTTCACACATACAGAGATTTCCTATTTAGAATCAAACTAGAGCCCTACTCAAATTCAGCAAGTCCACAATTCTTATTTGTGCAATTACATACCATACTAACTACAGCCCTAATGGGTAGGCAATGCTAGAATGGTGTGTAACAGCCTTAATCATACAGTGGTACCCCGCAAGACGAATGCCTCGCAAGACGAAAAACTCGCTAGACGAAAGGGTTTTTCGGTTTTGCGTTGCTTCGCTAGACGAATTTCCCTATGGGCTTGCTTCGCAAGACAAAAACATCTTGTGCTTTTTTCTTAAAGCCGCTTGAAGAGGCGCAGTTGCGACGGACCGTGCTTCGCAAGACGAAAAACATCGCAAGACGAAAAGACTCGCAGAGCGAATTATTTTCGTCTTGCGAGGCACCACTGTATAGGAGAAATTGCTTGCCCTTTTTGGACCAGCTGTGGAATGACAGCAATCACACTGCTATAGGTAATGTAGACAATGGATTTAACCTGGGAAGCAAACATACCCAGTCTGCATTCCAGTTCAGGCATTGAAACTGCACAATAGCAAGCAATATTTACCTGTTTCCATTTTATCTTCATTTGTGGAACAGGACTTCTCATCAATGCCATTCACTGGCTTTTCTACATCATCCAGGCCAGCATTTTCTTCAAATCCACGAGATCGTACCTGCACATTTGGGGGAGGGGGGAAGAGATTTTATTGCAATATATTTCAATTGGAAGCAAAATTGAATACGGATGAGAAATATAATTTATAGCTAATTAATAGCATTCCTTCTTCAACAGGAGGAGGGGGTATCTGGTGGCCATGAGTACCAGGAAAGCTGCTGAAGTTCTGAATCAGTGTCTGGAACCAGTAATGGGTTCGATGGCTGCTAACTGTTAAAAAGAATTAATCCAGACAAAGAAGAAGTGTTTCTGCTCAGGAGAGATAAGACACTCTGCATGAGTATTATTCTCTGGTCTTGCAATTCATAGGGGCTTGCGGATCCAGCATTGTGTTACACAATGTTGTAAGTCAAGCAGAATGTATTGTGTGGAGCAAAGTATTTTAGAACACACTATATCTCTTTCTTTGTATAATGCCATATCCCTCTTATATCTGCCATCTTTGTTACCACCCATGTTGTCTTTAATTTCCCAGTTATGTATTTTGGAACGCTACTGCAGTTCAGTTTGTTTTAGCTGCTCTTACTCACCCTGAGTATTGCATATGCAACATAAAGGTAGGATAGATTTTTTTGTACAAAAAAAATAAAAGCAGGACTACCTTGCAACTATAAGCTTACATTTTAAAAAACGTAGCTGTACATTTTGGAGAGGAACCCCCAAATGACTAAACAAAAACCTACATTCATTGAGTTCCAGGACATTTGAAATATTGAGGGCAGTTGAGTCCAGTTCAAGATTTTTAAATTAAGGAAGGGGAAGAAGTGGGACATTGGTTTGCTGAAGTGTGACAGCTTTAGCATGGAGAGGGAAGGGAAGCAGGGAAGCTTCCACAAGGTGTTTTATTACCTCCCACCCCCATGCTATGTGGGTTTTTTTTCCATAAAGGTGAGGAAGCTGACACCTTGCTCCTTTTACACTCTCTATAATCTTTCCTCCTCCTGCTGCATAGCAGTAAAGTCCTCAAGTACTGGAGCCTGGAAGTCAACTCTATACCAGAGCCTAAGTGCTCTATAATACAGTGATTTCAGGAGGATAGGAAACAAGAAAAGTATATCTTTGTAGATATTATTCCATTTCCCAACAAATGCAAAACAAGAAGAGCAGTAGTAACAGAGCAGTCTTCCCTTTCACCTGCTAAACTCAAACAAGGCTCAAAGTTCCACACTGGTAAAGCCCTGGACAGAAGCACTCCTGTTATGAATAGTGGATACATGGCAACATCTTGTTGTGTGATCCGACTAGTAGTGATGATGATGATGATTTAAATCTGCATACTGCCCTATACCTGTAGATCTCAGAGAAGTTCACAACATAAAACTGCAATATAAACAATACAAAATAATTCCTCTTGGACTAAGTGTTCCGCAAAAAAGATTTCTGATACAAAAACGAGCCCACATTTCAGATTTTATTTATTTTATTATAATAATGCAAAGAAACTAACCTGTTGGTCATGATATCCTTTAAGAGCTCTTTTAACATTGGATACTTTGGGAGAACGAATGGGAAGAGTTTTGATCTCGGCTGATGTCAGAGAACTCAAGTCACCTACAGTCCTGATGTTCTTTGCTCGAATGAGTTGTCCTAATCCCCTTGCCCTTAGCCAAATCAAAGGGAGAAGTGTTAGTCCCCCCCACCTCTTCTTACATAACATTCTATGGACAAGGTAAGAAATACAACCACATTAAAATGCTTATCTTTGAAGGACAAAAGGACTCTTTTCAAAAATCATTTTTCTACTTTAACACAGGATTTCTACAATTAAATTACCCAATATCTAGTCTACGTATATGCAACTCTTCTACTTTCAAAGTGCGTGCATAAAACCTTTATTCAGGAGCTTGGGTGTTCAGGGAAGTTTTTAATCTGTGATATTTTACTGTATTTTTGGTTTCTATGGAAGCCGCCCAGAGTGGCTGGGGAAACCCAGCCAGATGGGCGGGGTACAAATAATAAATAATAATAATAATAATAATTATTATTATTATTATTATTATTGGCTGTGTGGGGAATTTGCTGGAAGGTGGGACAGGCACTTGAGCCCCACCCCCAATTTCTCTGCATGCAACAGCTCTACTTCTGAAATTTGTATGTCAAGAAACACTGTGTGAAGGAAGACATGTTCTGGTGAGAATAAGGAAGACATTTGGTTTGTCACTCCATCAACAGGAGACAGGGCCAGCTTGCAGCTTAACTTCTCTGCTAGGGAGGAGGTCTCAATCTCCCGGACCAAACTGGAACTTCCTCCAGCTATGCACACCAAAGTTTAAAAAACAACCCACCTATCACGCTAAGTGGGTGGCCAGATTAAAAAACCGACCCAGATCCTGCAATCATCATCTGAGGCCCTTCTTCATGTGCCCCCTCCATGAGAGGCCCGGAGGGTGGCAACATGAGAATGGGCCTTTTTAGCAGTGGCTCGTTTATCAAATGCTCTCTCCGGAGATGCTTGCTTGGCACATCCATTACATATCTTTAGGCACCGGACAAAAACATTCTTCTCCTAGGCCTTTGGGTTATACAATCAATGCCCTTTTAAACTGTGCACACAGTGAGAGGTGTTTTTGTTGTTATTACTATGTTATGTACCGTATTTTTCAATGTATAAGATGCCCCCATGTATAAGACGACCCCTACATTTTAAACCCAAAATTAAGAAATTAAGTTGATTAGCTTTTACGGAGGTAGGGGAGGTCACTTCCGTCAATCGCTCACTCACCTGCCTGCCACTGTCGATCACACACCTTGTCACAGCCACCAACAGCCCACCCACCCACTTGCCACAGCCGCCAATCACCTGCCTATTGCTGCAGCCACAGCCAATCGCCAGCAGGCCTTGCCGCAGCCACCAATCACCTGCCCGATCGCCGCTGCAAATCTCCTGCTTGCTGCTGCAATTAATCGCACGTCTCCCCTCTGCATTCACTAGCCATGTATAAGACACCCAATTCCCCCCCCCCTTTTTAGCAAAAAGCATTCTTATACACGGAAAAATATAGTATTTTTCTGCTTTTATATTGCAAATCACCCTCTGATCCTTGGATGAAAGGAGGTATAGAAATTAATTAATTAAAATAATTGCACCTTGAAGATACCCTTTCCTTCCCCCATACACCCCAAGCAGTCTTCTTTATCAATAATACTTCAACATTTGACACAGGAATCTTTCCCAGTGACTTCCTACTTACCAAATGTTTGAAGTAATCTGAGGCAAAATTGTGTCGACAGGCGCTTTACAGCCCACTAATGCAGGATATATGCAATCTGTAGGACTTGGTAGCGGCTCCTTGACCATTTCTGTGATCTTAAATAATACAGAAAATTATTAATTTGGCTAAGTTTAAATGCTGAATACAGGAGAAAATGGAGAAGATATACATAAAGCCGAAGCAAATCTTACTAAACACTTCTTTGAGCTCTTATATTTATGGCTACGAGATCCTGGGGACAGAGATCCTTTGGTTGGAGTAGTAATAAGCTGGATAGGAAAAGAGGAAAAAAGCTCTCTCAGGATCATAGGAATTACCTAACACCTTATGACTAGTCTTATTAAAATCATTTGCCTAAAATGGGACAAAAGCTAGTTCAAAGGAATGGATCATACTACTATCGACAGCCAATACTTCTTCAGTAAACTACATTAGTGAACCACATTTAAGAGAATGGCATGTTACCTTGCCATTTTTACTTCCCTGAATGTAGAGCTGAAAATAATCATATAATCATGTACACAAGTGGGTGGTTCCCCACCACCAGCAGATGTCACATCACATACTGCTCTGGAAGGTCCACTGACCTACAGGAGTGGTTTATGGTGGGGCGCAAACAGCTAAATTAGGATGGACGGAGGAGCAGAAAAGGCTTTCTACTTGTGCACAGAGATCTCCAAATCCAAGCCTCAACTCTTTTATATGATTATAAGCAGCTTAGTTTATTGCAATGTTCTTCAATGTCGCAGAGATCATTCTCTCAGTAAAAATAAAACAGAATTCCAGGTATTACCTTGGCTTGGTGGTTAGGTGAAGATTTAATACTTCGGAAAGACTGAGAACCATTAGAAGAATGGGTTCTAACCACAGGACTTCGCCTGTCAATGTCATCTGCCAATTCTTCCTGGTAGATCGGATTGGCAAAGGAAACTCGTCGGCTCTGTTCATAGAGATTCAATGGATTTTTAAGAACAAGGTCTTATACAATAAAGATATACCAAAGCCACAAAGTGTTGACTGATTTTCAAGGGAAATTGATTTTTTTCTGCAAAGTAGCTAGCATTCATATATTTTCAAAACAAGACTGACAAACTTGATAAAAAAGAAGCATTACGTTAGTACAGCTGATTTAGACCCATCCAATATACCATAAGAGGTCCTCAAAGTGTGCCCAAGTGCACATCCTTAACAAAAGGGGGGAAATCCCTAAAGCAAAAATAAGTTCTACTAGTCATGACTAGGAAAAGGGAGTGAGCCTGCAATGGGAAGTGACATAATTTTAACATAGTAGACTTGAGTTGCAATGCAATGCTTTGCATGAGTTTCCACTCTATAGCTCAGTAGACATATATAGGATGTACTGTAAGAAACTTTGGACAACTGTCTACGTCTGGGTAACACAGGAGACATGCGACTCCCTAAAAAGAATAAATTATGCATTTTTCATGTTCAGATCTGGTTGTGAACTATACTACACTTTTGAGACCTACTTATCTACATTAATCTCTGGTTTGAATGAGATAAACTGGCAGATTTTAGCAATATTTGAGATATTTCACATTGGTGAGTGCAGTGACTACTAATTAAATAAAACTATTATTTATTAATCACCTGCCACACATGTCTCAGGGCAATGTACAAAATACAATGAAAACACAACACACACAAAATCAGATAAATGCAATATAAAGTAGGCAGGTGCCTATGGATAGCCTGAGAGCAGAACCTGAACACAATTTTGTTCGTAGGAATGAAAAACTGTAGTACGAAGCAATCCAGAAGCCTGACTGTGGAGCAAATGGTGATAAACATCAAAGGCTAGTAGATAGTTTTAAATGATACACGGAGTGAGGCATCAGTAGAAACAGTGTGCAACACTGATTAAGAATGGTCACAATTCAAGGCACAGTGTGTGGGAGCTGGGTATTTGGGAATACAGGATATTCCATATTCTAAGTTGCACCACTGAGTTTACAGGTGTTGCTATAACAATGCCCAGGTTTCTAGGTAAGTTAGATACATTATGTTAAGATAAGCAGCTTAATCTCTTACAAGCAAAAAAGAAGCTTCTGAATTGACAAAAGACATTTCCTCCACAAAGATTTAAAAGGCTACTACTAAAATGAGGCTGCATTTAAAATTGTATTTTTAACCCGTATTTTAATTAACTGTTTTTTCTTTTTCTATTACATTTTATTGTAATTTTATTGGTGTTAGCTGCCCTGAGCCCAGTTCTGGCCGGGGAAGGCGGGGTATAAAAGGAAGGGGGAAAAATTTAAGCCTTAAAAGGGAGGGAGATATGAAAAAATCATGGAGATTTTGTAGGTTTTAGCTCTTATTAAGGAAGAAATGGATACTGAACTGTATAAAGGATATAGATCCAATACGGAGATATTCACATATAAATTTACAAAAGCCACTTCAAGTACCTTGTTTGCAGGTGATGGAGAATCTTCTTCTTTTTGTCTTTTTACACCTCTCTTCAAAATGCTGGTAGAGGGAGAAGCTGATGGAGACCAAATACAGCGTGCCTGCACTCCATTAGGGCTTTCACTAATCTTGGCTACAGAAAGAGCATAAATTTCCTGAAACTTTAGAGGGGAATCTGAGCTATTTTCCTTCTGTACCAAGGCTGAGATTTCATGTTCTTCTGATCTGCTGGCTATATCGCTTTCTGCATCCTGTTCTTGAAGTTCTGGTACCTCTGTTACAGATACTGGTGTCTTGTCTACAACATTCTGAACAATGTCAGCTTTTGTTTCGCTGGCCTTTATTTCTTCAGGTTGGTTCACACTCATCTCTACGTCAGTCCTACCTTCTGGATGACCATTTTGAATACTATCTCCCGTTTTTATAGCACCTGGGTCCATGTCTGCTTTTAAGGATGGACACTGAACAATGTGTTCTACTGAATCAGAGTCTACTGAACTTGGTTCTGAAGCTGCTTCAGCCCAGCCAACACAATCCAGATTTTCTGCAACAGATGTGCCACTCTCATCTTTGACATGGGATGATTTCTTGAGTTCCTCTTTTGGAGTGTCACCTCCTAGCAAATCCTCTTCAGATCGGATACCCTCATGTGAATCTTTCAGGGCAGAGGAATTGCTAATGGAGGACAGTGGTGTGCTCGCTGCACAAGGTTCCATATTGAGCCTTTCAGCAAACTGAGAATCAGCAGCAGCAGGAATGCTTGGCAAAGCCATTGTTGATTTATTAGCCATCTTTTTAGACTCCTTTAACTTTAGTTCTGGGCTACCTTCTTTTTTTGGGCTACCTTCTTTTTTTGGGCTACCTTCTTTTTTTATTTCAGTGATAGACTTTCCCAACAGTGGAGATGGCTCCTCACCACAGCAGTTACAGCTCTTTGATTTCCTTGTCCGCTTGCTTCTTTTGTGCTGACATTCACTTGTCTCTGAAGACTTCTCAGGTGAAGAAGAGACACTGATAGCAGCAGTATAAGCATCACTTTCCAAACCTTTGGCAGGGGAATCAGAACATTTATCCATAACTGTCGTTCTCTGCCTTTCTAGAGATGACTCTGAAGTGGAGCGTGTCAGCATTCTGGCAGCAGTTCTCTCTGTATCTGAAGAGTCTCTACAAAGGGAAGTGTCCATATCTTGCTCAAGTCCTGAACATTCACTAAGTGGGAGGGAAGTTCTCTCTCTCTCTTGACCAGTAACACCAGACAGTAATGCTATTTCCATGTGTTCATCAGAGTGCATTACATCTTTATTTTCTGGTGGCATGGTCTGGATTTCTGTTGCAGGTTTTGCATGAAACTCTTGGCTTTCTAGCACTTCCTTCACCTGGCTTTCAATTGAACTGCTTTCAAGTGAACTACTTTTATTTTTCGATCTTCCTAACCTTTTCCTCTTTGTTCCTTCTTCTCTTGTTTCAGAACTATCAGACTCAGAGTTTTCTATACTGGTAAGTAATCCCTGTGAGGTTCTTCTTGTCTGATACCGTGGAAACCCTTTAGGTTTCTCACCAGTTGCTTCTGGAACAGAATCTTGCAAGTCACTGATGTCAGATGATTGACTTCCTTCAGATTTTTCATTAGTTATGCTAGTTTCCTCTTGGATAGTTCTTGAAACATGGCAGTCTTTCAAGATCGTACCTTCTGCAGTCCTGCTCCCATGTACATTGATTTCTTTCTTTATACTTCCTTGTGCATCTATTGTTTTATCAGGAACAGATTTTTGCTTTTGTGCAGAAGCCTCTTTACTTTGTGAAATCTTCTTTGGCAGAACCTTTTCACCATCTTTACGCCCATCTTTTTTCTGTTGACTGTTCTCTTTGTCTGGACTACCTGAAGCTCCTTCTGCAGTTTCTGGTTTTCGTCTTAAAGAACGTCTTAACGCTTTTGGATGAGGTGAAACTTGTGGACTTTGGCCAACATTAGATATTGTAGCTGCTGCTAAAGTCAGCTCTGGAGGGGTATTCTCTTTAGAATCTAAGTTTGCTCCTGCTTTGGTCTCTGCAACATTGTCCAAAATTTGTTTATTTTCTATTGTACATCCTACTGCATTCAACTCAGAAACTTGAGAAGGGATGTCTACCAAATATTCTGGTTCTTGTATTTCACCAGGCAATTCACACTTATCTTCTACAAGGTTGGCAGGAGACTCTTGCATATTTTTCTCCTGTTGCAACTGTGATATCTTTGATTTTTCTTCTTCTGAATTATCTGTTTTATTTTGCCTAAGGCTTGACTTTTTAATCCCAAGTGTACTTTCAGGTTGCAATTTTGAATTAGCCTTATTTTCATCTTTCAATCTTTTGACTTTGACATAAGTCTCCAGTGCACCTAAGATTTCTAGGTTTGACCTTTTAGGCCTGGGGGTGGCTTTTTCCACTTTGTGTTTGAAGGTGTTATTATTCTCCACATCTGGAATTCCTTTGAAAGAAGCATCTGAAGCAATCATGCATTCCTGTTTGGCTAATAAAGGAGTACTTGCAGATGTTCCAGACACAGTGAAAGTTGTAGGACTGAATGGTCTGTTTTCTGAACTATTAAATTTTTCCAGAGTTATGAAAGACTGTCTTCTGCTTACAGGCTGTGGGGTTCCTGAGATGACATCACTAGAAGCAGAGCTGCAGCTGCTGACATTAGAGGTACATTCATTTAGAGAACAATCCAATACTGAAGTTTCCCCTGGAAGTGATTTAGGAGCACATGTTTCCAATTTCTCACAATTTGGATCTAAGCTCTGTTTGCCAAAAGTGGTAAGCTGTTCAGCACTGGTGGAATTATTGTCCTCTGGAAGTACATCTGCCTTCCCACTTTCAGTTACTTCATGGGCAATGCCAAGCAAGTCACTTGCTGCTTTTTCATCCTGCATTGAAAATAGCTTAGTGTCATTATACATTTTTTGACTATACTGCCTACTTCACATCCCACCTTTCCTCGAAACTCAAGGCATTATTATGTGCCAGTTCTAGGCATCCATACAGCCAGATCTATTTAACTACAGCAAAGTTACTACAGCATGCACCTTCAGGCCATATCCTTGTTCAACAGTTATCGTAAAGAAACAAAAGAAAGAAAGAAAGAAAGAAAGAAAGAAAGAAAGAAAGAAAGAAAGAAAGAAAGTAAGTATCACTTTGGATACTTTTCCTGTTATTTTACCAAAATTGCAAGCATTACAATTTAATTTGTGTTTTTTGCAATTCCAGGATTTGTTCCAGGTAAGAATATGCAGGAAAATCCAGCAAAACTTGTGCAGGGGGAGGGGTTGACAGTTCCAATTATTCACTAAAACAGTTTGCTAGCTTCAAAAATCTAGTCATTTGTTCCAACTAGAAACTGGTGACAGTCCTTCAAGTATAGACTATGCACTTTCTATAATGGAAGGCCTGAAGCAATCCATACATCCCAAGGCACCATGGCAGGGTGCAGATAGGCTTATGCCTTCACTCAAAAAGGAAGTAAAAGCCATCCAATGTACTTCAATAATGTTTCAGATGTCAATATAAACCTTTTTGTGGCTGTTAGTTTGACACTTGGTAAGGATATGTGTCAGCAGCTACATGTGCTTTACTCCAGCTATAAGCTACATCCCTTTCCCTATAAGTCCTTTATAAAGATTTTTTTTAAAAAAAATACCATTACTATCAATTCCCAGCAACTGTCAACATATGAAGATACCTGGGGCACTGTTTTGTTCTCTTCCTTCTCAGGTTCTTCCTTCATATCCACAGAGGCTGGCTTATCCCTAAAATAAAGGTGACTTACTTAGATGCACGGAAAATTCAAACATTTTACATTTCAAAGCACTGTTGGTTCCTAATACTTACGGATAATCTTCCTGGCTCTGTGTATACTGGGAAAACAAGGTAGTATCTTGGGATGCATCAAGATTATTGTACATTGTAGGAATATCAATCCTGCAAAAAATAGAACTGGTCAACATTCCAATAAAATGAGTAGTCCTAATACATTTGATAAAGAATGGCATTTTAAGCTAGCAACTGTTCAAATTTGAAGGCTTGCTCTAGGGCCTGTGTAGGAACCATTCTACCCAGGGTTGCAATAAGCTCCCTTATTGGTTACTGAACCTAGCTGGGCAGAGGAAGTGGGACCAACTTGGAAGCTCTTCTTCTGCCAGCTCTTGGCAATGAAGGAGATGAGCTACCTAGAAAGTTTCAGACCTGGTGGCACACAGAAAATGTGCATTTCTTGACTCTTAAGTTACTAAGTTACAAACCTTTTAGTTCTTAGCACTTCTTTTTGGTGCTCTGTCAACACTCTCTCTTTTGTTTCTGGAGGAATAAACACAAAGTCAACAGTATTTTCCTCTTCCAGGAGCAAGTTTTTTCGATTTGTCTTTGTCAGCGAGTTTTCTAGTTTCATCTGCTTCATGAGAAAAAGTAAAAATAAAGAGTGTAAATAATTTGCAGCTTATGAACACTAACAGTACATATCAGACAATGCTGTAAACCTTGAGCTGTGGCTGAGTGAAAATGGTTTCTGTTCACATCTGGGGATTCTGTCTATAATCAATTGCAAATTCCACTGCAATCTTCAAGTGAGCCCCATACTTACATGATTCAGCTCTCCTTATCAACAAGAAAAATAACTGATGCTTAGAATAGAAAAAAACTGGGTATTATTGCTGGAGATGTAAGTGCCAATAAGAAACCATTTCATTTAATGAACTGATGTCTTACCTTTGAAGGTGTTACGGGGGAATTAATACTTTTCTGCTTTAGTTCATTGGTCTGTGCCAGCAAGGAGTCTCTTTTCCCACTAAGATTTACTTCTATTCCACTTATCTTTGCATCCCACTGGGAATTCTCTGTTTGCTGTAACAAAATTAAAATTTAATAAGAGTATTATAATACCTTAATTGAGTTCTTACTGTAGTTCTTACTATTAAACTACAATTTAATAAGAGTAATGTACTATTACCACAGAATGGCTGGGCTCACCCAGTCAGACGGATGGCATATAAATAAATTTATTATTATTATTTCTTCAGTTGCTTTTTAATGAAAAGTAACTCAAAGTGACTTACAAAAATAGCACATAGCTGAAGAACAACTTGAAACTAAAACAAAGTGAAAGCTAAAAACACATTCATAGAAGGGCAGGACTAAGAAAGCCCATCACTGAATGAGGCCAAAGATAATTAAAGGCCAAAGGTTTGGTGCAAAAGAAATGTTATTGCTTGCCACGTTGAGAGCATTTCATAAATGGGGACCCACCGAGGGGGTCTGTTCTCATGCCGATACCTTCTGCATCTCTCTTGGAGGGACACACAGAGAAAAGTCTCAGATAAACAAAGTTCATGTGGGAAGAAGAGGTCCTAGTTTCACCAATTCAGATTGTCAGAAGTGCTGTCAACTAAGTTTCTCCACAGATTTATCTGCAACTACCTTTAATAAACAAAAAAACCCCACCACACTCCTACTTTAGCAATTGTAAGCTGAATGAAGGTGTGCATTTTGACCTATTTACTTAGAAAAATAAAAAGGTTTACTACAACCAATGCCAAACCCTAATACTTACAGAATCAGAGCATGTCCCGTTACATTCTCCCACTATGTCCGTGTTTTCAAAGCCAGGCAACGAGAGTAAATTTTTTTGCTTGGCTTGGCACAAAACACATCTGAAAGGAAGCAATCATGAAAGTTGCATTTAAAATCTTTGAATCCAATATTCAGACTTGGAACAATTAGTTTTTGGTACCATGTTTACACTTGAAAACTTATAAGCAAAGAATGAAGCTTTGAGTTGCTAGCTACAATGCATTTTCAAGATGATGCAGCTTGGTATTCTATATCCAAACCCAAACATTATGCAAAACTTTCACCTGTTTTGATTGTCTGTATATGAATTCTATACTAGTTTATTGTGTGAAACGCCAAGTGAAATATGAAATTCTGGAGGACAAACAATACTATTACTTTGCTTCTGTTGTACAAGTTACTTCATTAATCCCAAATCAGAAGTAATTAGCAGTCAGTCAACATCAACCTTTCCCCAACCAAAAAGAACCACTAAAAGGTACCTGGTATTTATAAGCTTGACCAGAGGAGTGATAGAGAAAAGGAGAAAGCAGTTCTAGTCAAAAAGTTCCATTTGAAGTCCTTACATGAAATTTTGTACAGGAAGGATTACACAAGAGGCAGGGTTAAGCCACCCTTTCCTCTACCCATTCTTCTGCTCAGATTTGCAGCGTCTAAAACAGGCTTCCTCAACCTTGGCCCTCCAGATGTTTTTTGGCCTACAACTCCCATGATCCCTAGCTAGCAGGACCAGTGGTCAGGGAAGATGGGAATTGTAGTCTCAAAACATCTGGAGGGCCGAGGTTGAGGAAGTATGGTCTAAAGAGTTATTCTGGTTTTTAATTAAAGGAACTGTCATAGTGACCCAACCCCATGTCAGGACAGTTATGATATAGTTGTTTTCATATGCATCTACCGTTTTTCAAGTTCCCCCAACAAAATGCTTCCGATAGAAGTGCTTCATGTTTAGCAGACTGGAAAATGGATAAGAATGCTTTTAAGATTGGCCGTGAGCTGGGATGGGGCTCTACACAAGTAAATGAGTTTGTCCACAAGTCTATAGGTATATCACAAGCTACAAAATTCTTACTTTAATTCTTCTGGGTATGTCAGCACTACAGCTTTACCAAATGTTGCATTCCAGAACTGAGCCGCTTGACTACGTAGCTGTTTATTCTTGTGCAAAAGCATTATGCACAGCAATGGAGAAAGCTCTTGCAGCAGCTCACTGTCAAAGGATCCAGCATAGGAAGACTGAAAACAACTAATACTTTCTGCCAATAACTTTTCAAACTGGAAAATAGAAGGAAAAAATGTATCAAAAAGGTTATAGCTGCAAAAGGTGTTAACAGCAGATAATGGGCTAAGCATTGTCTACTTAGTTCAATGTAAAACTTAAAGCAAGAAGGCCAATAATATAAGGAAGTTCTTGGAACGCTGTTTACAACCCCGGAGGCCCTATTCTCTAGGCTAGATGGCACAGAAGATCATGGCAAAATCCTACACTAGACGCAAATAATGCACAATGAAGCAATTATTTACTACAAGTTTTTTCCCCTCCTCAAACTCCATGCACTGATTAGGCAATTCCTTGCCTGGGTTTAATCATGCAACACCCACTTAATTATGAGGAACTAGCGAAGTCTGTGGTAGCACAACAGAGATGCTGGTAAAACACACACACACTATACACTATGTGCAAGGGCAGCTCCTTTTATGGAATTATGCTACTAGGCTGCATGGTATTAAAAAACATATTCAAGAGACAGAAAAGCTTCCCACCACCACCAGTCCAAATTACCTTGTTGTTGAGCCCATTGGTCACTTTAGATGCATTAGTGGACCTGATGGGGGAAAGGAGATAACTGATGAGTATTCATATAAGGAATAACCTCTGCTTCTTTATTTCTTTATTTACTGGTTACAGCATTCATATCCCCTTAGCCAAAAAAAGCTCTGGGAGTAGCTTACAAAAAAAGTTTTAAGACTATGCCTGCCCTCAGGCGTACAATTAGTCTTAAAAATAGATTCAGTCAGATAAGGTACAATATAGGACCTACCTTATTTTTATAGTTTAAAATTGTGGCAAAGTGTTTTCAATAATGTTTTTAAAGCTGTGACCTCCCCTTTATGCTAAGATGAAAGGCAATCAATCAATCAATCAATCAATCAATCGCAGGAGGAAGCTCAATATAGGAAAAAACTCAAAAACTGGATAGTATTGTAATTTTATCATAACCATAACATTTATACACATTTAAAGAAACACACCATTTTGGGACACATCAAATAGCCAACCAAATCAAGGCTGCCAAGAGTGAATTTTCAGTAAGCAGTTGATTCTAACCTCCTGTAGCTTTTAGGGCTATCACCCAATTAAGCAACTCTCAGTTTGATCAATGATGAGCTTCGGCCTACTGACCAAACTTGTATATTGATAGAAAGGTAACTCTGAAGCAAGTGGTGTACTTTCTTATTTTTGGATGAAGCACACATCTCTTAAGGAGGCATCATTTTTTTTAAAAAAAGTATCGCTTCCCCTTCTGTGTCATAGGAAATGACATCTCTTAAAACTGTGTGCTCTCTGCAGTTAATACTTGTGTTAAATATATTTTTAAAAACAGCTGTAAAAGCAAAATTTAAAATGAATAAATCTGATTACAGATTGCAAATGGAACAAGGTGCTACGTAAGCTGCTATCCAACTCTCAATGTAGCATCAATAAAGTACCTCTGGAACATCATTGGACTAGTGGTATAGCCATGTAGGTTTCCTAAGCTATTTCAATCACATGTATGAAACAAGTTAGCCATAGTAACGAAAGTAGTATACAACTGCAAAGTCAGTACTGCATAGCTATATAGCAGAGCACTCACTTTATTTTTTCATAAAATGCTGATAACGGTTTCGCAATAGTTCTGAACAGAGGTCTGATGACTGAAGGTAGGGAGATGTGGCCAATGATATTTTGAAGAGCACCGATAACGGAAGTGCTGATAGAGGTCTTTCTTTCAGGGCTGGATTCCTTGGACACAATCATCTGAAGTGAGTTTACTAGTATCACCAAAAGTTTAATTAAGGACGACAGCTTGCCAAGGGGATCTTTTTTCTTTTTGGACCAGTCTGCAGGCATCTGTGGGGCTAAGGAGCAGTATGTTAAGTTGACAACATTTATTTTAGCAAATAAGGTAGTTTATATTAAAGTTAAGGTTTAAATAGCAAGGACCACCACACCTGCATCTATTTATAAATACCATTCCTCCTTTCCCTTTCCCTTGGAACATGCCGAATATTGAGAGTGTTATTCAATACTACAGCTATATTCCTTGTACAGGGTTAAGAGTTCATATGGAGATCGTGTACTCCCTTCCCTTTCCTGTTCCCATATTTTAAATTCTAGAACATGAAGTAGCTGTAATTAACATCACAGCAGATGATTAAGGGCAATGGGATAGGATGAAGGAATCTTCACAGGAGGGGAAAGTACATGTAATCCTAATGGCCTGCTTGCCTCTTAACCATGTGCAACAGCCCTTCCAAAGGAGGAGGGCAATACAGCAAGAAAGCCTATTCTCCCATGTAAGGGAATGGTGCAAACACATACACCCCAGGGGCTCCTTGCAAGTTTCAAGATCCCTCACTCCACACGTACCCTGCCTCCCATCATGACAAGCATTTTACTTAAAGTATTTAATAGCACAGCTGAAGAACTTAATCCAGACTAACTTTAAAAGTAGTTCACTGCACTGCTGACTTCAGTAGAGGCTTCAGAATTTATGTCAAACTACCAAACAACACGAGTCTATACAACTTTAAGAAGCTTGTTACTAGAAGTCTGAGCACAGCTCTTAATCAACACAATCAATTCAACTGTCAAAACAGTAAACTGACCAAACATGTACAGCAACTCAGTAGCTCTCTGTTTCATAATACAGGAAGCCTAGATACATTTGAAATCAATATTATGAATGCCGATTCTTACATAGCCTAAGAAAACAACACTCAAGCACAAGAAGAAGGAATAAAGGAAACCCCAACGATGCAGAAGCACAAAAAAAAACCTTTAGAAAAAAAACACTGAGGGGGGGAAATCCTGAAACAGTCAAATGAGGACTGAGCAGGCTCACTGGGCAAGAAAAGCTGACTGACAAGGTGTGGAAGAGAGAGGAAGTATCAGAAAATCAGGAGAAGGAATGGAATGAACCACTCCCCAATGCAACATTTAGTTGCAGATTCCACTTATTATCCTTACATCTATTTGCTGGTTGGTATTTAGTGCCATAAGGTGCAAAATTGATGCAGTCAACCATAACTGACATGATGTGAGCGAGGCCATCCAACATGGACTGATTCTGAAAGAAAAGAAATATATTTACTACATCAGTATAGAATGAAAAACAAGGGATAGGATTTTACATAAACACCAACCACATTTTGTATTAAGAGCAGCCTATGCAGTCATACCCCGGGGTTACAGATGCTTTGGGTTGTGCACCGCACTGAACCCGAAGTATGGGAACAGGTTACTTCTGGATTTTGGCGCTCGCACATGTGCAGTACCGCTAAATCGCGCATGTGCAGAAGCGCCAAATTGCAACCCGCGCGTGTGCAGACACGGCACTGCAGGTTGAGAACGTGCCTCCCGCACAGATGACTGTACTTACAATATCTGCTTCATCTTCTAATCCAGATATTATTTTAGCACAGAGTTCTTCACAGCATAGATTATCTTCTGCTGTTGCTACCAGCAAAGCACAACGGGCAAATGCTCTATAGAGCTCTGACCAGGAACGGAGCAATGTTTTCATTGTAGGCTGTAATGAAAGAAAAGAAGCAGAGATCACAGTTCTTTCTGGTCTAAGATTACTGCTACACACACTTCTTTCTTTTTTTTAAAAAAAAATCCAATTAGTTTCTTACCTGTGGAAATTCAGAACATGGGAATATGGTATTCACAGGGAGGAACAATGCACTGTAAAGTGCATTGAAATTATGTTCCAAAGCATCACCTTGATTTACTTCATTTGTCTAAAGGGAAAAAACAACAACAACTGAACTTTATACACTCAAAGAAACCTGGTATCCTTAGCTTTGTTTTTCTAAAATATTTTTCACTTTTACTCTAGACATGCATCATCATTAAGACACATGGGAATTCTGGCTTTTTGTGCCTGACTGGATCCGAGATCATTTTACAGACACTATACTTTTAAAATGCAATTCCAGCAACTTACATTCTTTGGTATTTCCATGTATAGTCATTTAGGTAGAACCAACACACTGTACCTGGTTAATCCACTCAGTTAAGGGGTTAACTATAATACTCCACATTCTCCAGAGGTGCTCCTTATTTTCCAGATACTTTGAGCTTTGGTTGACAATTGTGAATACAGACTCACTAAAAGTCAGAGGAGATGTAGGGCCAGACAAAGCACATCCTACAAGTGATTCATAGTTCAAGAAAAACCTGATTTAAAAGAAAACAGAAGAATCACTCAGCAACTTCAAATTATTTAGCAACTACATCATTCAACAAAGTTTTAATAACTTTGACTTATAGATTGAGGAGGAAAAGGAAAAATATTAGTTACATTTTAAAGCAGAAAATTATAGTAATCAGATCAGCCCAAATGAATTCAGATATTAGGATATATAAATACCAGGGTATAGAAAAGCTTTGCTCTTAGTACCTACCTTTCATCTTGAACATAGCATTTCAACAGATCTTCATGGAAAGAAAGCTGAATTAAAAACAATGCTGGAGTCCCCTAGCAAGGAAAAAAGCCACAGTACTTAGTCAACAAGTCTGCTATGTTTGGCAATATTTCACAAACATATGGCTCTATTCTGTCTTACGTATTCTATCCCGTAGAAGCATCAACAACACCTGTTCACTGGATTAAGCTACAGGGGTCAACAATTATGTTTCAGTTTCAAGGAACAGATCATTGCTAAATGATTCAATCCCAAGATGTGATCTGTGTTTACCGTGCTCATATGCAATTACAAAGTGTGACTGGAAAGTTCGGTGAATGGTCACAGAAATCAGACAGCGAGAAATATTTGAACATACAATCAGCATCGGAAACCCACAAAATGCTCACAATTGTGTATGGAGATGAAGCTGTAACTCGAAAGACACGTGTATGAGTACTTCAAGCATTTCTGTGAAGGGCAGCAAACCATCGAAGATGACCCTGTCTGGCAGACCATCAACGAGCAGAATAGCAGCAAATTTCGAGAGAGTTTGTGAGTTATTGATGTGAGATCAGCGTTCGTCCATCTGAATGATGGCGGAAGAATTGCATATTCTGTGTGAAATCATTATTGATGTTACTGAGTTGTCCCACCCTCCATATTCTCCAGATCTGGCCCCACCGGATTTCTTTCTTTTTCCAAAACTTAAATCTGACTGAAAGCGCACAGATTTCCCAACATTTCACATGTCCAAGCTGCTGTGATGAGGGAACTGAAAGCAGTATGAAAAGAGGACTTCTCCAGAAGTTTCCAACAGTTCTACGAACGTTGTCAATGGTGCATTGTATCAGAGGGAGCCTACTTTGAAGGCCTGCAACCCATGTATGTTTGAATATTTCTTGCTGTCCAATTTCTGTGACCATTCACCAAACTTTCCGGTCACACCTTGTATAAGACTTTTGGAAAGAATTTTTTCAAAGAAAGAGAGCTAGTGGGGAAAACCTGAAGCCCTTAAATGGCTATTAATCAGCTACAACAATCTATTTATGATCTCTGATCTCAGAAATGCTACACTTGATGCTACAATCAGATACACATTCAGCTTATGATTAAGAAACTGGTATATTCAAGGGTCGCAGGTCACGCTGTGGTCTAAACCACAGAGACTAGGGCTTGCCAATCTGAAGGTTGGTGTTTCGAATCCCTGCAATGGGGTGGGTTCCCGTTGCTCTGTCCCAGCTCCTGCCCACCTAGCAGTTCAAAAGCACATCAAAGTGCAAGTAGATAAATAGGTACTGCTCCGGCAGGAAAGTAAGCGGCGTTTCTGTGCACTGCTCTGGTCTGCCCGAAGCGACTTAGTCATGCTGGCGAGATGAGTGCGCAACCCCAGAGTCATCCGCGACCGGACCTAATGGTCAGGGGTCCCTTTACCTTTTTTATATTCAAGGCATATTGTATTTTGTTGCACCCTAGAAATGTCAATATCTCTCTTTCCAGCTTTTCTTACTAATAGAACCTTGGCAATCTTAGGCTAAAATAGTTAATGTTTTAAACAGGGAGCCCTCCATCCGACTCCTGCCAATATTTTTTGGTATGGTCACTATTCAAAGAAAAGGAGTCAGGCTCCTTATATACTATGCTGTAGTATACATAAATACTCAGAAACATTTCTAGCTAAAGCATACATGCGTCTTACTAGTTATGCTTTGTCAAGAGAACAAAGGTCATCTGCCTATTATATATTGTACAAGTGACATGATGGGTAGGATAAGCTTTATACACACAAACACAAAGCCCACTTACATTCAGAAGATCCATGTCAGCAACCTGATAAGCTGGGGATCCTAGTACTTTTGAAGGCAGTTCTTTGATTGTGATTTCTATCAGGGACTAAAGGAGGAAACAAAACATAATTATTCATCTAAAATAGTTACGTAGCATGAATACTAAACCTTATCTTTAAACATGAGGAAAAAACATTCATCTTGTTTCATCAGGTTATGGGGTACAAAGAGGAAATCAAGGATTAACAGAAGCAGTGATCCACAAGACTGGAAAGACCAATTCCAACAATACTTAGCTTGAAAATCCTGTGCCAACTAAGCAGCGAGTGCTTAATGAGTATCAGCACTGGGAGCAAGCGCTACTCACCAGAGCAAATGCTGACCCAAACAATGTCCAATGGGACCAGTTCAGAGATCATATAATCTGTAGATATGCCACCTCTTATCATAATTTAATAGCTATATAAACACTTATAGACTATAATAAACAACTTACCATTGACTTTAACACAGATAGTTCATTTGACACAACAATGTTTTTTAAGGCCTGAAGTAACATAGTGAGTACGTCTGAGCTTTGCCGTTCTCTCTTGCTCCCTAAAAACAAGCGACGCAAAATTAGGCCTTGAATACAATTTGGTCTTGCAAAACCTGCAGCATTGCCCACCTTAAAGGACAGAGCTGCATTAATGCTCTTGCTGCAAGTTTTAAACTGAGTTCTGCTTTCAGGTAAATTATTGCTGTTTAGAAATAGTGGCCTGGAATTCACTTTGTTCGTGTTAAATGTTCTACCAATTTGTTTTGACACAGCTGTAAGCAGAACTGAAAAACGTATGTGTTTTTCAACTCTATCATTTGTTACTCAGTTTAAGTTAGCACCAGTTCCTGGACACTGAGTGTTAGAGCCAGGTTCTTCATGCCTAGAATACTTTTACCTGGATGGTGCACTTACTTGTCCACACTCTTACTTTCCAATAATCCTCATAAGCTTTTATTATAGTCTACACCAGAACATTAATATATCCACTTACCTGATTCAATTGCCCCTTTCACAAAACGAATCATTGCCTTCCATATAGCACTTAGACTAGTATCTGTAAGATAAAGAATGAATTAAGGGCAAATTAATAACCCAATGAAGAGCTAGATAAATCAAGTTTTGACTACTGCCCATTTAGAAGAATCCTTTCTATCAACTTGCATAGCACGAAGCAATATTCTTAGGGGGGGAAATAATCTTACCAGAAGCATCTTTTCCAACTGCAATGAAGCCAACCTGAACTGCATTTATGAATGTGCTGGCATGCTTACAGAAGAACGAAGGACTGGTGATTACTGAGTGCTGAAGAGGTTCTAAGTGGGAAGAGAAAGCACAAGTTATATCATTCTTATCAATTGTCAGAGCAGCTAGCAGCGTAGACTTGTGTTGTGGTATTATAAGCTGCTTGAACTTTCCAAAAAACGTATAACATTACCTAAACTAAGTGCAATGTTGTTTTCTTTGGAAAACGTCAAAACGTCTGGTCCCATGAAAAAGTGAAGTAGCATTTCGATTCCTAGAAGTTGAATTGATGGAATGGCTGTAACTCCTGTACTAGAACTCAGGCTCATCCTTTGATTTGCAGGGGTTCCATTGGGGAAAGCACCTAAATAAAACCAGTAGTACATTACTTGAACCACAGAAACTTTTATATACACGAAAAAACACAAAAATGATATATAAACAAATGATTTTGGGGGGAGGGGAGATCAAAAGACTTAACTATGGCTTCTATTTCAAAAACAGGCTCAGACTATGCTGCTAATCTCAAAGCTTTACATGTAGTCTGAATATTTGTTTTAGAGAAGTAATTGCAAGAGCTCTTAAAGACTGTAGCCACAGAATCTTATAGTTTAATACACTGGAGATATGATTCAGATGCAACAAATGTGCAAAAAAGACAAATTCTTAAGTACACATACTGAAGAACCTTTCCATATGAGGCTGTACAAACTGAAATATATCCATTACAACAGGGTAGGTGGTGCTAAGGATAAGTCCATGCATATGTAACCTCATGATATAAAACACAGTATTTGAATTTTTAGATTTCAGATTTGTTGCATCTAAATCATAGTCAGAAAGAGATTTCCCTCCTACCTGATTTGTGTGCAGAACCCGGTGTTAGTAAACTCTGGTTAATAGCTAACCGTGATGAATTTCCTTGTAGAACGGAATCTAAGCTTAAAGTGCTCTGAATCAATGGCACACAAACCTAAAAGGGGAAAAAACACCATGAGGCAAAACAGAAGCAACTTAACAGGTTGGGGCTAAACTGCCCAAACAAACAACAGACTTCCATGTAGGAATCTACTAAAGTCTTTATCTAGCACATGAATGAAAATAAGGTTTTAATAGACTTCAGCTGTACTTGTAGTTCCATGATTGTAGTAAGTGTGCTTAAGGCTCCATAGTCTCGACAGTAAGAGGCAACAGTGATGCATTTGGGCACTAATATTAAATGCCACCCACAAACTAGTTCAGCCAGCTCAATTGAACTAAAATCAGCATAAATCCAAATACTCTGGTTTAATGGTTTCTGCAGATCAGCTTTAATCACATATTTATTACATTTATATCCCACCTTTTCTCCAAGTAGTTCAAGGTTTACATGGCCATACTTCTTTCTGTTTTAGCCTCACAACCACCCTGTGAGGAAGGTTAGGCTGAGACACAGTAACTGGCCCAAGATCATCCTGTGAACTTCATGACTGAATTGAGAGTTGAACTTTGGTCTCCTAGGTCTTATCTGTTCCTAACAACTACTAGACATATCATAACTATAAATTCTCCATTATGCAGGTAAGGGTGGTATTCAATACTAGTCCTAATCAGACTAGACCCAATGAAGTTAATGCACAAGTCAAATAAGAGAAAACAAAGCTAAGAACTTTTTGGGAAATCTGCTTTAACTAGTGTTAATATTAGCGTTAATATAAAAGATGAGATTACCTGTTCAAAGTGGGCTGGGAGATGAGGTCCCAACCTCATCAGTAAATACCACCAGACCTCTAGCTTTGTCAGTGCCAGAGCTTCTGTTCTCACGTGAATGGAACTCAGTGGTTGCATTAGCAATTTCAGCCTTTTTGCACTGCACAAGATTTCTTGGGAGAAGAAAATGAAACTTGGTTTTGTTACATGTGATTTAAAGTTAAAATCAGTTTTCAAACTCAAAAGAGGAATTGTGGCTTCAACTTCAGGTGAACTTTTTTTTCAAGACCACAACAACTTGATTATTACTTGTTTACTTATTTGTGAAATCAGAGATGCAATACAGAGGTCTGAACCTACTCACCTTTTCCAAAGTATCCAAAATCTTTGGAGGTATTTGATGGGTTTAAAAAAAAAAATTTTTTTTTTTTACTTATAGTCATTTCTGGATCCCTTCATTAAAAATGCAGACGAGTAGATATTTGCCAGCACACTTTTAAACTATACTGTGGTACCTCGAGTTATGAACTTAATTCATTCCAGAGGTCTGTCTGTAACCCAAAACCATTCTTAACATGAGGCGTGCTTTCGCTAATGGCGCCTCCCACTGCTGCCGCACTGCCAGCGCTCAACTTCCACTTGCATCCCAGGACAACGTTTGCAACTAGGGGCATCTACTTCCAGGTCAGTGGAGCTCGTAACTCGAGGCACTTGTAAGGTAGATGGTACGTAACACAAGGTTCCACTGTATAATAATTCTATAACACAGGGCTCCAGCTCATGGGAAAGACAGCAGGAATCTCCCTTTCAGATCTTTCCCTAATATATGGATAGCATTTGTGTGGGTCTGGCACAAGGCTCAAACCATGCAGAGAGAAACACCTGTAAAAGGGCTGTGGCAGCTCTTCTACCTAAGGAAGTGGCTATGTGGCCACTTTTTCCATTCCAAACATTCCCAGGAATTTCACATGTATTGTGTAGCAACTTAATTCAGCCGGGCTGGTAGAGCATAAGACTCTTAATCTTGGGGTCTTTTACCTTGGGTAAAAGATGCCTGCATTACAGAGGGTTGGACTAGATGATACTCATGGTCCCTTCCAACTCTACAATTCCATGATTCTAACTCCTGCTTTTATTTATGCATGTGAAGGTAACCTTTGGTCCCTTTTCACCAAAAAAAGCAGAAGTCTACCTGTTGGAACTCCCTCCCACCAGATGTCAAAGAGAACAACAACTACCAGACTTTTAGAAGACATCTGAAGGCAGCCCTGTTTAGGGAAGCTTTTAATGTTTGATGTATCACAGTATTTTAATATTCTTTTGGAAGCCGCCCAGAGTGGCTGGAGAAACCCAGCCAGATGGGCGGGGTATAAATAATAAATTATTATTATTATTATTATTATTATTATTATTATTATTATTATTATTATTATTGGTGGCACACTGCTGGCTGTGTTTGTTATTGATGCAGCAAGATATGTACAGCATATTCAAAAGGGCCAGACGTCACTCTCACATGCATAGAGACTAACTAGTGATATGATGGGTGCCCTTAGTGCAGCATTTAACAACTCCCCCCACTGTTTTCACTTGCACACACAAGTTGCTACTAAGTTGAAACAGAGATCTCAACCATTAGAATTCATTCAACTGCAATCAACAGAATTTGCTCCCAAACAGGAAGTATATCACATGAGTGTGCACAATTATTTTCTTTTTTCTACTTCAGCATGCTAATGAAATAAATCAAAATTGCTTAGTATTTTAGTCTACCTGGATTTAGAGCAAAGTTATCAATCAGACTCTTCCATGCAATGAAAGCTATTTTCTTTACCACCGGTGACCCACTACGAAATCCTAGTTCTTCTAATTGCAGCAATGAATTGATAAAGCTTCCGCTACGATGAAGCGCCTGTAAGAGTAAATATTGTTTTATGCAGTTAATGTATCCATATCATCAGCACCTACAGTAGCTGAAACAAGAGAAATCAATGTCCAACTTACTTTGCCAAGCAGCTTAACAAACAGAGGCCAAAGTTTCAAAACATATGTTTCATTTTTTGATGCAAATAGTTTTTGGAGTTCTGGGATTACTTTCTGCAAGAATACAAACAACATTATTTATAAAAATAACCCAACACAAAATTAGTTTGTATGATTCCTCCCTCCATCTTCCCCCCCCCCACCCACCCACCCACTGACCCCACTTGATGCGGCAGTGACTAACTATGGAAGAGATTTTGGGGTTGTGGTGGCTATAAAAATGTCAACTGTGTGTGCACCAGCGGTGAAAGAGCAAATTCTGTGCTAGGGATGAATAGAAAAGGGATTGAAAATAAAGTGGAAGGTAGGTCTACTGACAGCTATTAACCAAAACAGCCAATCTTCAGAGGCACAATGACACTGAATACTTGCTGGAGGGTGTGGGAGTGATGAGGGAGAGGGCTATCACCTTCATGCCCTGAAGATAGTAGTATTTCATATGCAAGTATGACACCATAAAATATAATTGCAAGTATATATGCAAAACTAGGAGTAGGGAGTCATATGAAGTGATCATTAGAGTGGACAGGGCCCTTAAACACATATGTGGAATTCTTAAAAAACCAAAAACCCATCCTTTAAAAAATAACATGTTGGCCTTCCTTACCGTAGTCATAAGTTCTTCAGTGACTGCTGCCACCTCCTGCTGCTTCTGAAGTAAAAGTGGCACTCCCATCTCCAATGCAGTAGCACCTCTTAACTGCACTTTATGAGCAGAGTGGACAACCAAAGGGATGATCAGCTTCGCCCACTTTACAGCCTGTTCTTCCATGTGGGATGGAGCCTGTTCTATGAGCCTAAGTTCAGATATATTTGTCAGTATGACCAAGGTTTGTAAGAAATATTGTGTAGTTAACAATGACTGGTCTTCTTCACCAGTGTCTATCAACACTGTGTTCTGAGTAACTGGAGAGTGTCTCAAAAGGCTTCTCAAGGAGAAGATCAGTAACAGTAAGAAAAGACAGTCTGGCCACCACTACAAATCTTCCCTGTAGTGCACTGTCATTGGCGCACTCTAAGGTGCACCCTCATTTCACCTGCAGGAATATGCAGGCGGCCTGTATGGGGATTGAACCTGCAAACTTGGCAGTAGCAGTGATACGCTCTAACCAACTGAGCTAATTCTAGGGTTTCCTAGAAAGTTGGGAAGCAGAGGCAGCAGAGAGCAAACTATACAATAAAGAAATACCAACATTTACAATATTACAACAACAGCAAATGGTATTCACCATCTACAACAATGACTTAATATAATAGCCCTCGTGACTTGAGAAATAACCACCAGAGTGCAAGCTGTTTTCTAAGCATGTACCCTGATTTTTTTATCTGACCAAGATGTTACTGAAGTGTGTTTTTCTTCCTCACTTCTAACACACTTGCTCAACAATTTAACACCTGATACATACCGTATAATAACATTTAATGCTTCATATTCAACCACCATGGAATGCAAGTCTCCTTTATTCAGCACTGTTTCTAACATACCAATAATACTGGGTACCTGAAACACAAATGAGATGTGGGTGACTGAACATGTTAGTTTAACAAAATGTTATTTGTAGGAGATGGGACAGAGAACACTCACCAGCTTTCCAACAGTATCAGAAGGAAAGGACTGCTTAGAGATCACCCAAAGTGCTCTAGTGCGAGTGTTTTTGTCCACAGCCTTTATAGCAACACTGTTCACTATTGACAACAACTCCTGTATTTCTGATTCTGTAGAAAAAGGTAAATGGCATTTTTCAGTGTGGTAAAACATGGGGGAAACTTGAAAATGATACAATGGTCGTGAATTTGTTTATGCCTAGTATCACAAACTCAGCAGGGAAGGAACTAATGCAGTCCTCACTCATTCTAAGGCACTGCTGCTTTTGTGTTCTGAAATAGGACAGACACACATGACGATGATATAAAAGGGGTAACAGATTCTAATATTTGCAGACCCAGAACAAGGCACTGAAGAATGCTGAAACCAGAAGCTGTGTCTTCTTGCCAGACTCAGGTCGCAAAAAAATGGGCTAGAGTTACAGTCATTGAAACTTGTAGCAATTCAGTCCCATTGTAACACCAGGCCAGAGAGCTAAATAACATGATATGAATAGTATTACGTACAGTACAATACCACATATATTTTATTCTATTGATATTTATGATACTGCTGGCAGTCCATCTGTAAAAAGCAGATTTGGATTATTTATTAATTTTTGAAACAGAATAAAAAAATTGTTTACCACATAGCAAAGCAGCAGTCTTTGAGTTAAACACACAGAATCCTAAGGCTTGCAAGGCTGCACTGCTCAATTCTGAATTTTCAGTAGGAATATATGTCTACAAAAAGAAGGAATAAAGTTTTAACTCATGTTGACAACACTTATTGACAAATAATTGAAATGGTTCAGAATTTTTAAATTGTGTCAATAAAAAGCAAAACAGCTACTATTTTTGGTTGCTTTAAAAAATATAGTATATGCTACACCCTCAGATACAAAAGCTAGTTTATTGGCTAACTGCTTCTCCATTCTGAGCCCCAGAGTCCAGCTACATTAGACTCCAACAGTTTCCCTTCTACCATGAAGGGCCCTATCTCTTGTGCCACAACCTAACCTGATCCATGTGAACAGCAGCTTCCAAAGCTGATCTTAACATACAGGATCTGCAAATCTTAGCATTCCATAATGCCACGTAAAAAGCTGCTCCTTGCCTCTTTCCTTCTCTCTCATGGATGTATAGTTTCAGAAGCCGTTTCTAACATGGCTGGTGAGCTGCTGAGGCAACTCCCACTAAACGATAGAGGTCTACTTCTGACAAGGGCCTATGAACAAAATCGTCAGCAGTTTACCAGGATGGATCTCTTAGCTTTGCTTAAATAGAAGAAAAACAGGACCAGCTGAATTCAACTTTGACATTTAGTTTCAGCCATGGACAAGGGTTGTGCACGCCTGTCAGCTGACAAACCTCACCACCACCACCTGCTGCTGCTCTGGAGGTTTTGCCAGGGCTGCCCACATGCTACTTCTGTCAACTGCTAGTCCTACCAAGTTTATTGCACATGAAGTGTAAAAAGAAATGTCTATGACAAACCTAGTATGGTAAGGAAAAGTAGTAGTCATTACCACTGGGGAGTAGCAACTACCAGGTTGGAGTGTGGGGGAGAATGTTAATAGCAGAAAGGGAAAGGCAAGGGCTCAGTATCCTTTATACATGGAATGGGATACTTATTAAAAAGAGGATTTACTAAAAACCATACAATTTTAAATACACACCTTAAATATCTTGTAGAGCTGAGGGAAGAGTTTCCCAACTTCAGATGCAAATTCTTTTCCCTCTTCACCAGTCAGGCGACTTAAATGTAGAAAAACACAACAGGTTTTCTGTTACACAGCCCAACATAGACAAAAAAGCACATTTTGGCAATTACCTAAATTAAAAAGCTAAAGGCACATCTTCTGTATATATCATTTTCAAAAGCAACAGGCTGTTGCACAGAATAAACTATGCTTGGCAAGTAAAGATACTATTGAAAACAACACAATGTCAAGGGAGTTGGCTATTACTGTTAAATTTTGGCTCAGTAATACTGCAGCACCATAACTGACAAAGCAATTTGTGCTTTTCCCTACCTCCCCATATTAATAGCCACTGCAATGCTCTTTCCAGCATCCCTCCACACTCCAGCACCACCCAAAGAAACAGAACCCAGAGAAGGGGTATGCAGATAAATGATTGAAGGCTTCTTCAGTTCTTTAAAAAGCATTATAAAAGTAAGGAAATGAAAGTTACAGTGTAATACAACAAATTCTACTCATTTCACTATTGCATGTACATAATCAAATATTTAAAAACAAAAATAAAATGTTTAAAACACACAGTGTTTGAAGACTTGATTAACAAAAAACAGTAGGGATACAACTTACATGGATTTTACTTATGCAATCACAGCTTTATGTGCTTGACCCCCAAAAATAAAAGGCATGTGAGCAACTGTTGGAAGGGGCCTTCTGAGATCTTGTGGGAGCCTCCAAAGCAGAGCCCAGAAAGCAAGGTGGAGAGCTTAAGAAGCTCTTTCCTCTTTCCTTCACTTTGCATACTGGGTTCTGGGAAGATCTTGCACAGGCTCTGGAGGGCTTTGAGAGCTCTTCCACTCGATCAGAAAGGCAAGACATGGGGACAGTTCCAGGTGGTCATTATAGCTATGAATTTTTGCTTTTATACACTACCCCCTGGAACAGTACCTTTGCACAATGCCATTACAGTACTGAGAAAAGCAAGTCTAACCACCAATTAATGTGGTGAATGTCATGTTCATTAACTCCATGATATGAAGCAAACTTGCATGGGAGCAAGGAGAATTTCATTCTGCCATTTGAAAACTACTAATCTTAATCTACAGATTTCTCAACTGTTTCAAAAAACAGAGAAATGTCTTGTCACCGGTGACATGGTCTGGTAGTAAGAGCATTCTCAGAAAAATGCCAATACAACCTTAGGAACACGTGAGGCAAATAAAGGCCGATCACAGCAGCAAATTGACTCACTTTACAAAAACTTGCATGGAGCCAATGCATAGATCTTAAACACAGTGAATGTCACTATGTTACTAAGTACAGCTCCTGCCAACCTAGCAGTTCGAAAGCATGCCAGTGCAAGTAGATAAATAGGTACTGCTGTGGCAAGAAGGTAAACGTCATTTCCATGTACTCTGGCTTACGTCACGGTGTTCCATTGCGCCAGAAGCGGTTTAGTTATACTGGTCACATAACCTGGAAAGCTAGCTGTGGACAAACACCAGCTTCCTTGGCCTGAAAGCGAGATGAGCGCCGCAACCCCATAGTCGCCTTTGACTGGACAACCAACCGTCTAGGGTTCCTTTACCTTTTTTACCTTTTACTAAGTATCACATAATGGCATGAATCCTAAATTGCTCCTCTGTTCATGCAAGTGATGGAATTGGCTTCAAGTTGCAAGAAAGAAAATTTCAACTAAACATCAGGAAGAACTTTCTGGTGATAAGAGCTGTTCAACAGTGGAACAGGCTCCCTCAGAAGGTGGTGGACTCTCCTTCATCATATGTTTAAAGCAGAGGGTGGATAGCCATCTGTCATAGATGCCATGGTTGAGATGGAGGCTAGACTAGATGACTCTCGGTGTCTCTTCCATCTCTACAATTCTATGAACTTCTCCCTCAAACAGCAACCTGCACACACACACATTCCCCACCCACCAGGAATAGATTGTCAAGGGAGTGTAAGGGGAGTAATTCTGCAAACTGTCTTAGCAGGGAATCTATAATCCAAGCCATTGCATTTACAGCCACTGTGAAGATGCAGAGAACTGCAAATAATGCTGATTTGGTGGCTCAGAGGTTGAAAGTGGCACACAAGATATGCTAATCTTGACAAAGCTAATCAGAAAGCAAGCTTTGTAAATGAAAACAATATATTTAAATTCACTTCTATTGTGCATCTGTTCTTCATGCTCACCCTTTGGCACACAATAGCCAAACTCTTGCATAGATAAGACTTTACTTCCTACTTATCTAAGACTCATAGAGCCAGTGTGGTGTAGTGGTTAAGAGAGGTAGACTCATAATCTAGGGAACCGGGTTCGCATCTCCGCTCCTCCACATGCAGCTGCTGGGTGACCTTGGGCTAGTCAAACTTCTCTGAAGTCTCTCAGCCCCACTCACCTCACAGAGTGTTTGTTGTGGGGGAGGAAGGGAAAGGAGAATGTTAGCCGCTCTGAGACTCCTTCCGGTAGTGATAAAGCGGGATATCAAATCCAAACTCCTCTTCTTCTCAGCTAAGATGGTAGGAGGATGTTTACATGCACAGCCTGCATGACATACTAAATGAACTTTTAAAAAATTGTTGTGACTGAGCCAGGTGCCACCTCCCTACCCTATTCATCTATATTGGCTCTATTTCTTAATGTGAAGGAATTAAAAAGCATAATCAATGTTGAACTTACATTAAAACTGGCATATTTGGTTATATTTTGCTTGCCATTCTCATGCATCAGTTTCAAGGGCAGAGTGGTGGCTCAGTGATAGAGAGCACAGACTTTGCATGCAAAAGGGCCCCAGCTAAATTCTTTACACCCCCCATGGAGTGCTAGAAGAGAGCCATGCCTGAAATCCTGAACTGCTGCTACCAGACAGTATAGATCATTGCCAGGATGATGGTACTATAGATGGGGGGAGCTAAACCCTAGAAATTAATAGTCATGGGGAAAAGAAAGTGCGCCCTTTTTGAATATCAGGACACAGGAGCAATCATTTGTTCCTTAGGTCTAAAAATTGTGTAAATACAACCTCAGATGAACAGCAAGGCATGGCATATGGTGTACCATGTCGTAATTCATTTAACAGAAATAAAGCCAAGATGGAGAAATCATATGTGAAAAACTAAGTACACCCTTACTGATTCCATAGGAATTAAGACGCTAAGTAGCAGACAGGGGCTGCTAATCAAAATGTCCTTGCTTAATTGATCACCAGCAAGTGTGCCAACCTCTATACAGTGAGGGGGGAAAGTATTTGATCCCCTGCTAAATTTGCCTGTTTGCCCTCTGACAAAGAAATGTTCAGTCCATAATTTTAATGGTAGGTTTTAGCTGTGAGACAGAAAAACAGAAGGAAAAACCCCAGAAACCCAGAAGACAAAAGTCAGAGATTGATGTGCATTATAATGAGTAAGAGTTCGATTTTGGTCTCCTCTGACCACAACTCTTTCACCCAGTTCTCCTCTGGGTCATTCAGATGTGTATTGGCAAACTGCAGACGGGCCTGTACATGTGCTTTCTTGAGCAAGAGGACCTTGCGGGCTCTGCAAAATCTCAGTCCTTCATGGCGTAGTGTGTTACCAACTGTTTTCATGGTGCCTATGGTTCCAGCTGCCCTGAGGTCATTGACAAGTTCACCCTGTGTACCTCTGGGCTGCTTCATCACCGTTCTCCTGATCATTGCAACTCCACGATATGAGAACTTGCATGGAGCCCCACACTGAGGGAGGTTGACAGTTATTTTGTGTTTCTTATTTTACTCATTATAATGCACATCAATCTCTGACTTTTGTCTTCTGGGTGTTTTCCTGTTGTTATTCTGTCTCTCACAGCTACAATAAACCTACCATTAAAATTATGGACTGAACATTTCTTCCTCAGAGGGCAAACAGGCAAATTTAGCAGGGGATCAAATACTTTCCCCCGCACTGTATGTAACTGTTTTAATTTTTTGTGTACTGTGTGGATAATAACAATTCTTATTATTTATACCCCGCCCATCTGGCTAGGTTTCCTCAACCACATTAAAAATGTGATAACACATCAAACATTTAAAACTTTCCTAAAGCTATGCATTGCAGAACATATGTACGTTTATTCCGTCCGATGTTCAAAACTGCCCTTTGGCCTTATATCAAAGGCCTGCAAATAAAAACAAATAACAAAAAATGAATGAATGTTTGAGTTATAAGTGGGTCTTGGGTCAGGAAAAGTTGAACACAGCCAAAGTAGACAACTCTGAGCTAGAGGAATTCATTGTAAGGCAGCTTCCTAGATACCTCAAGTAAACATGAGTAGAATCAAGTCTGCACAAAGACTTGATCTATATTTTTTTAAAGGAAAAACCACATCCGCTAAGTACAGAAGCACACAGATACAGTAATCTAATTCTTAGACAACTGACACACACCGGTGCCTATGCGAAGCTCTCACATACTCCTTCCAGAGAAAAAGGAAACGTACTCCCCCGCCCCGCCCCCCCATAGCAACTCCAAACAGAGAGGTAGAAACCCACATCACACGCCCACTTCGGGAGGGGGCTCCTCTGCCTTGTAACAGTGCAGCAGGCAAACTTCCAACAGGGAAACCCTCTCTCCCCCAAATCTCCCCCCCCCGCCCCATCACCCAAGCTGAGGAGAGCCTTTCCTGTTGATTGGCGGCGCGCAATCGCCGGCGCGCCCTTTTCGAAACGCTTAGGTGCGTTCTAAAGTCGTTAAAAGCCCAACCGAAATGGTTCCAAAGCACTTAAACGTTCACGGCCTCGCAGCCCCTGAGAAGTTTTGTTTGACGAAAAGGGAAGCAGACAGGCGGCAAAAAAAAAAAAAAAAATACCCCACCCCCCTCGAGAGATGCCCGCCTCCTGTGGGCCAGTGAGCGAAGAGGGTAGGAGCCCTACCTAATAAAACAACAACAAAAACCCCGCTCTTTACGCAATAAGCATCTCTCATCCCTCAGGTGTGTATGTGGTGGTAACAAGTACCGGGGCTAAAGCCTGGCCGCGAGATAATACTCGCCCCCCGCCCAGGCTTTTCCCCTCTCAGAGACCCGCCTGCCCGCAAGGCCGCAGGAGGGACCCGCCGCCCTCGCCGGACACTCACTTGGTGAGGGTCAGAAGCGCGTCCGTGAGCGCCGCCGGCGCGGCTGCGGGGTCTTCCAGGGTCTCCAGCAGGGGACGGAGGCTCCCGCTCGGGCAAGGCCCCGTCGTGGAGTCAGCGCCGCTCATGGCGCCGCCGGCAGCCTCTTCCTCGCCAGCTCCTCAAGAGGGGAAAGTGCGCTTCCCGCGCTCTTCGCCTTCTCTCGCTCTCCCGCGCGCGCTCACTCACTCACTCTCGCGCTCGCTCGCTCTCTCTCCTTTTCTCGCGGGCTAAGATGGCGAAGCGCGGGACTTCTCTAGCCGCGTCACTGTGTTTGTGCGGAAGAAACGGAAGCTGGCCGCCCAATCACAGGGCGAGGAAGAGGCTCGGAGGAAGCCAGAGCGCCGAGCTAGTCGAGCAGGGCGCCGCGAAGTCGAACCGCCGAGTTCATCCATCGGCCAGCTTCCCTCTGAAATGCATATGCAGACTTTCTCCCTGCTTCTTCCATACTATGTGTTGGGATGTGTGAAAACGGACCGGGTGGTTTCGTTTGCAGGGCCACGCCAGGGCCTTCTCTCTCTCTCTCTCTCTCTCTTGTTGTAAATAAAAATATGCCCTTTTCCCTTATGGGGTATCCAAGAGCCCATATAGAGTCCTTACATAGGTTCCCTATTGGTAGGAGAAAATAACAGAGGCCAACCAGAGAATATTGAGAAGCAAAGCAGCTAGTAACCTTGATCTTTATTAATCTGTTGCAACAGGGTGCTCCCCTCACACGCAGGAGAGGAAGAGGACCCCCCAAAATGCCGTGCAAGGGCTTATAAAGACTTGAAATTCCCATTCTCTAGATCAAGACCACCCCCAGAAACATTATGCATACATCACTGAAGGGGTGTAACCTAAGACCACCCCTCAGATACATCCCACCTACATCACAGAAATTTAAATGTTGTTTTTCTCTTGTCCTTATTTATCTCCTGTCTGGCAAGTTACTTGATTGGATTGCCTGGGGAGCATGGCCATTCTTTTGTAGTGGTAAAATACTTATTTCCTAGGCCAGGTCACAGGCTCACACCTTATTCAAACAGACATATCCTTGAGACAGGATTTGTGAGGAAAGAGACAATGGGGAGGCTTTTCCAGGTTAACCTTGCAGAGAAAGGATTTGGTCAGTTTAGGAATCAAAATGGTTCCAGGTTGGTCTTCCTGTGTTGATCTATGTATGTGTTACAACTCTCTCTCTCTCTCTCTCTCTCTCTCTCTCTCTCTCGGAAGAAATGGGTCTGATTTCCCAAAGGTTGGCAATGGTTCCCCCAAATAGTACTTCCTGCAATTTTTGAGCAGAAGGGAGGGGAGGTTCTACAGAACCTCATTGCAAAAAAGAAAGAGGAAGATTTATGATACCAGTATGGTGGGATATTGGTATGGACAAATGTGCGATATTGCCCCAATGGAGAAATTAACAAAAATGAGAATACAGAAAACTCATTTTATATAAATCGGGTCTGCTCCGTTATACTGGTCTCCCCCAACCACTTCTGTGAGTGGATGTCGTAGGTTAAAATCTCTTCCCCACCCACAATATTATTTGGTACTATCTGTAATGAACATTTTAAAAGGATTGTCCATTAACAACAAGTATACAATGCATTAATCTCTGGACCGGCCTCTCACCTTCATGTTTTTGTGCTGCTGCTTCTGAATATTTTGGGTATCCAAATTGAAATAAATTATTTTTTTATTTAAGAATCACAGAGTTGGTTCTTCTAAGCTTAGGTGCCCTGTGGAGACCACAATGGTCTGACTCAGGCAGTATACCGTATTTTTCGCTCTATAACACGCACCCGACCATAACACACACGTAGTTTTTAGAGGAGGAAAACAAGAAAAAAAATATTCTAAATGAAACAGTGGATGTATGATTTTTGTTGTTCATGCTGTGGCCACAGACATGTGATCTGACAGTGAGTTTGGAGTAGCCCAATGCAAAAATCCTGAGGATCCATGTGGATCCATGCTTTGTAACCACATTTTTGCACCACTGCGGCCCCAGGCAACAGTGGGTGCGTGATTTTTTTGGTGCAAGTTGTAGCCATGGACATGCTATGTGATCTGATGGTGAATTTGGGGTGACCCAGTGCAAAAATCCTGAGGATCCATGTGGATCTGTGCTTTGTAACCACGTTTTAAGTGGGGAGGGAAGCAAAAGCACTCAAGCGACAAGGAGCACATGTGGGGTGTGTGGAGAAGGATGCTGCTAATAATGCAGAAGAGGGGTATAAGGGGAAAAGGCTCTTCTCTCCCACTTTGCTCCTTTAAAGCAAGGAGGCTCTGCTTTTCTCCCTCCTCCCCGCTCATCCCCGGCTTAGCAAGCTGAAAAACTTTGCTGCTATGTAGCTAGCTGAGTGGGGAGGAGAGAGGGACAGAGAGCCTGCTTGCTTTAAAGGAACCAACCGGACAGGAGCCGCTTACACAACCGGACAGGAGCCGCTTTGCTCCTTTAAAGAAGCAGGCTCTCTGTCCCTCTCTCCTCCCCACTCAGCGGCTCTTCTCCTACTTTGCTGTTTCAAAGTGAGCCACGGAGGAAGGAAGGAAGGGGAACCATGGATCCTCTGCTCACGACTGCAGCAGATTCCCCCCCCATAGGCATTCCCTCCATAACACGCACAGACATTTCCCCTTACTTTCTAGGAGGAAAAAAGTGAGTGTTATGGTGCAAAAAATATGGTACATACTGTTGTTTGCTTGCCATCCAATACACTTCCATCTCTGATTTGGGAAGCAGTGTACACACAACATTACCCACAATATGACTTTAGCCATAATCCATAATCTTGTATCCTGTGTTTATTGTGTGAAATACTATGTTTTAATGTGGTTTTCCCCATACCAGCTCCATTAAGTTCAATGGGACATTCCCAGTTAAGTGTGTATAGGGTTTAAAGTTGGATTTAGAATTCAAGTGTAGATGTAATATGGATTTAGCTAAGATTAAAGTTCAGTTTAAAACTGAATTCTAGATTTATCCAAGCTTAAAGTGGGTCAGACTTCTGCACTGCCAAGGGTAACTCAAGTGACCTTTAATTATCTTTTGTACTCATAAAGGAGCCAAAGGATCTTTCACGCCCTCAAATCATCTCTAATTGTAGTCTTGGGCATTGTATAGCAGCAGAGTCATTTGGTTGGGCTGCATAATGTTTGTTAGGCTAAGCATGCACACTTTTTTTGAAGTAAAGAGAAACATGATAGTCTTTCTATCAACTAACCTGGATATTAATTTGAGGCAGTATTTTAGAGTACAGTGGTACCTCGGGTTACATACGCTTCAGGTTACAGATGCTTCAGGTTACAGACTCTGCTAACCCAGAAATAGTACCTCAGGTTAAGAACTTTGCTTCAGGATGAGAACAGAAATTGCGCGGCGGCAGCGGGAGGCCCCATTAGCTAAAGTGGTGTCTCAGGTTAAGAACAGTTTCAGGTTAAGAATGGACCTCCAGAACGAATTAAGTACGTAACCAGAGGTACCACTGTATCAGTAACAAAGTATCAAGACAGAGGGGAGGAGCTAGTTAAGCACCTGAGTTTGGTAGCCAGCTGCAGAGGCCAGGCAAGCTTAAAAGCAAACCTTACCCCAGAAGCCTTAATTAAGTACTTGCATCCACATGATCTTAAAATATTAAGAAACATTTTAAATAAATAAAAGTTAAACCATGGCCATGTTATAGAAAGGCACATTGACAAGCCTCAGGTTCATGTGATTGCTCTTCGATGCAGTGCTGAGATGTTTGGAAGTTTTCTCTTGTTTTTACTACCATAGGTAATATTAGCTGTGATACACTGAAAAGTTCGGTAGGCATTACATTTTTGAAAGCTTTGGGACCTTTGCATAATTGTGTGTCTGTGGGGATTCTGAACTGCTAGAACATAAATAAGCCCAGCGCTTATTAATACCAAATTGTTTGCAAGGTTGCAGCTGTAACTGCTAGGCTGGCAGAGGCATACAAAATAACCTGTGCCTATTTGTGATCCTAGGCACTGCAGTTCTGTTCCCCTCTATGCAACATCAGTCACCAGAGGAACTAGGAATAGAGGGGATTCACTGAGACCACTAGATGGCAGAGATTAGTAGCGTCTATCTATAGATTCCATTCTTGTAGCAGGATGGCAGAGGATCATATCACAGGCTCCATAAGAATATCCTTGTATTTAATCTCCAGTGGCAGTTCTTTCCAATGAAAAGCAGCTCAGCAAAAGAGGCAATTTGGACTGGAAAAATGATGTGGGTAGGACCGAGTGTTTAACCTTTTTTCCCATCTGCTTTTCTACGGCAACTCCCCTTCCCAGCTGTTCTTCTCCCTGCCCCTGCCGGGATACAGATGTGCGTTTATTCTTTGATATATTATTGTGCAACTCCATAACTTCTACTTTGCCCATCCCATTAAGTAGCCTTTGTATCACTTATGAAGGAGATTGCTTCTCGCAGTTTTAAGTTCTTGGCAGGAATACAAAAAGTTGTCTTATACGAGGGTTGCCATATTTTAAAAAGTGAAAATCTGGACACAAAAGTTGTTGAGCTTTTTTGGAAATATCAAGGGGAAGAAAATGAAGTTTTTGAGCTATTTTTGAGGAAATTCGGCAAAATTTGACACTTCTGACATGGGTTGCTATGTCTGGGAAATTCGAGACATATGGCAGCCCTACCTTAGACTGACCATGGGCTCATCTAGCTCAGAATCATCAATACTGACAGTTGCCCAAGATTTCAGACGGGTCTTTCCTTGGCCTTTGCAGACAGATGCCAAGGATTGGCTTTATGTGTGTGAAGCATAGGCTACTATCCAACTGCTGTGTCTCATCAGCGCATGGATTTACATGTGTATTCCACAAGCTCCCCAAATCAGCTCCACAGCGTTGGGAAAAAGCCTAGATGTTTGTTGGTGTATTGCCAAACTTGAAATGAGCCTTGAAGTATGGCCTTGAAGCACATTCTTGAGGCATGTCTAAAACTTCTGCTTAGGAAAGAGGCATCTCCCCAGCAACTGGTGTCCTTATCAGGGCACGTCTGGAGGAGGAGATATGCCGTGGAATGTGAGGCAGTCAGTGTTGGTCAGTGTGTCTGCCAGAATTTGTGAAAGTCTGATTTGAGGAGGGTGCAGCAGAGAGTTCCATTGCACATGTGTAAATCCTTGCACTGATGGGACACATTAGTTGGATGCTGCCCTTATAGATTCTACCACTGAGCTATGACTTTTCAGGTTCCAGAAGACTGGTTTTTAATTATCTATTCTGAGGCCTTTGCTGTCCCATTCTTGACTTTCCTGAACTAGAACCTGTAGTTTTGTTGGCCAGTTCAGACATCACTGACAATTTAATCTGGTTTGATTGTTTCATCTTCCACATAATCTGTGAATATTAGTCTGTAGTCTGAGTTCAGTGGCGTTCTACTGATTGCGAAGGAACTTGTAAACCTGAAAATGGAGTCAGGATTCCATCATCATATTAATTAAGTAAATAAATTGTCTTAATTTTAAATTTAATTTGGAAACAGAGTGGCCTCCCCCCCCCCCCAAAAAGGAAAAACATGGCTCTTGATGTTTGATAAATATATATTTAGAAATCTCAATAATACATCAAATGTAGTACAATGATTATAGGGTCTAGGAGTAAATATTTCTTCATCTTTTTGGCTCAAGGAAATGATCACTGCTTACAATTCAAAGTGGCTATCACTGAGCAGCTGTGAAGCAGGAAGGGGACTTATTTGCACACAATTGCATGGCCCCTTGGAACTTTAGCTAAAAACTTGAAACAAAAATAGCAGGCTTTTAAACCCATTTATGGTGACGGGTAGAGAAGCAGATAAAGTCAAGGGAGGAATCCCATGATGGTGGGAAGCATCAGTCCAAAGGGGTGTGTATCACTGAGGTTGTATGGATCACTGAAGATCAGCAAAAAAGAGAGATCACATTGGGAGGAGGTAACAGGAAATTATGGCGAATAGGATCCACTGGGAGGAACATCAAGTAGGTGCTTGGGGATAGGGGAATGTCTTTAATAAGCATCCAAGGCAAATTCTTCTTTCATGTCAATGTTCTTTTATACAATGCCAAATCTTCCAGCTAAGTAATTTTTGTTGTCTTGGGTAGTTGTATTTTTCCCATCACTCTTTTTGGGTGTATCTAAAGCAATGTATTTAATCTGAAAGCCTCCTGCCGTTACTGAAGCATCGGACAAAAACTTCAGTGTCATTACATTACCTAGGATGAGAAACAGAGAAAGAGAAAAATTACTTCTATTGAGGAAACACCTACCCCCCAATAAAACTTCAAAGAATTTTTGAATCTCTCATTCTTTCTGCCAAAACACATGGTAGCATTTTTCTCTTAAGTGCACTCAGAGACACTGTCAAAGATAATAAATGCCACTCAGCATGTGAGCAGGACAGGAATGGGAAACCTGTTGTCTTTGTGATGTTACTGGACTTCCAACTCCCATCAGTCCCAAAGGCCAGGGAAGATGGGATTTTTAGTCCATCACAGGTTCTCCATCCCTGCCCTAGGAAGTAATGCAGAGGTTTATAATACTTCAACCATTCTGCTTCTGTGAATTGGCCTTTGTGACGACCTCTCTGGATGGAATGTTCTGTTGTGCAGTACTTCTTAAGAGTCTGAGAAGTAACTGTTATTGTCTTAGTCCATGGTTGTGTGGAGGTGTGCATGTGTATAATATTACCTGTGCTGATTACATTTTCTGGAAGTTCGTCTCCACAATACCTGAAAAACATGACAGTTGATTTGCTGGTTAAATATAGGCAAGCCAAAATTCAGTAACACACTTGCTGCAGTGGCTACCTAAGCCTTTGCCAGACCAATATCAGCTTGAACTTACACTGGGTGATCTATCGTGAAGGATGCCACCATTATGATGTGTAGAAGACATCAGGTAAGATAATCACATAGAAGTAACTCATATGCCACAACAATGGTAATTTGCAAAGTGGCTGAAGTCCTCAACTGATTTTGGATACTTCTCAACAGATTTGTCACATTTGGCACAAATAGGAACCTTTTCAGGGACTGGAATTTAACATGAAGGAACAGAAAGGCCAGTGACCTATACACATAACACATGTATGTGTATAGGCCACTGTATTATGTATTAACCATGTATTTTGAATGTATTAACCATGACGATAATCTCCCCTTGCCATGTGCAATTCTGTTTGCATGGTTGATAGAAAACTGGTTATCTGAAATATCAACATTTTAGTAACTGAAGGCCAACTGATAGATGATTGCATGCTTTTAGACATGCAAATTGTGTCAGCTGGGAGGGCTGATAAGGAGATCGGGGCAAGCATGAAGTAGGGTTTTAGACCTGTTTCCCCATGCTGTGGCCCTGGGGCAAATCACTCATCTGAATCTGGTATTATTTGTATTGAGAGGAAATCCCCCATTGATGGGAAGTCCAGGAACTTCACTTGAATGAGAGGCAAGAGACCACAAATGAGCTGAGATGAGTTTACTTTCTGCTCTGATATTTTGGAGGAATTGCAGAGTCGGGGAATGGGTGGGGATTGACTGGGAATTGCAACATACTTCCAATGAATGAGTTTGGAAGGATTCCTGGACTGGATCTAAAAGGGCGAGAAACCAAGGAGTGGGGGGAAGTTGGAAAAAGTGTGTGGTTATTAACACTTCTTAGTTCGCTGTTTGTGTAAATAAATGATGTTATTGTTCAGAACCTCTGAGACTGGGTGGTATAAACATATCCAAATAATAGATGTGTGTCGTATCTATATTGTATGGCATTCCCCCCAGCAAAACCTGGGAAGTGTAGTTTACTTTTCAGAGAGCTACAATTCCAGGCACCTCTAACAAATTATAATTACCAGGATGGGAAGCCATATGGTTTAAATGAGCATAAAATGTGGTGGTAGTCTTTTTATTTCCTGGATGAAGTTTCCACGCCCCTGTATGGTGTAATACGTTAAGAAAGATGGAAATTGTTTTACCTGCCAACAAAACCATTTACGTCATCATAGCTGTCGTATATTTCTAAGTAATCAGCCATGCACGCTGTATCGTCTTCAAGATCAAAGTCGAGAAACTGAATTTGAATCCGTTGGCCGTATTTCACCCTTATATGCCAATAACAAGTTTGATCATTTTCATATTCCTTTGGGTAGCCAGGGGTTTTAAAGATGTGCTTTGAATCTGTGAAGATTCCACCGCAGGCTTTTCCTAGGAGAGAAATAAAACAAGAGGGAATTTGCCTTTTGAATTGGGCTGTCACAATGTCAGAGAAGACTTGCAGCGAGACACAGGTAACCAAAATTAATACTGGCACCTGCCATCACTGTAATGTGCCACATCCATATAATCATATTGTATTGTGTTTCTAGTATTTAAGGGAGAATGCTCACCAGGGTACAAAGAGAAGGATATAAAGAGTACTGCTCTACTAGACAGCAGGGAGCCCCAACTTTGAGCTTTCATTTTTTTAAATGAAGAAGAAAGTCTGTAGCCCCTTTAGAATGAAAGTTTCGTTGCAGAGTGGTTTAGAACAACCCTACAGTGTTTCCCCACAGTATTAGACACTTGTTGCAGGTTGAGTTGGGTTGAAGCTGAAAGAGTAAGTCCTGGGAATTGTAGTTTGTGCTTTTTACATGTGTGTTGAATGTGCTTTAAATGCATCGAGTGCAGGCTAAAACAATGCTGCAATATTATCCATTGCTTTTATCCCCACAGTGGAAGTTTGGCTATTGCCTCCAAGTTGAATAATATCACTTACAAAGTACGAAGATTCCCACCCCCCAAATGAAAGGAACAGACGTAAACCAGCCAAGGTCAACAACTTGGTTTGATAATGATGCTCACCACCCAAACAATACATTTGGAAAAGATCTAGCTTGCCTCTCAGAGGAGACAGCCAAACAGGAGGCACAGATAGGCTGACTAATCTGAATTCTAAGAATGAAGGTTGCCTCTCCCTCTTTTCCCTGACATGTTCAACATCTGTGAGGGTTCTCCTCCCCTGAGAGGTTACTCAGCTGCTTATTCACACAGCTTTTTGTTTTGACTTCACATTGATAACTGCAAAGTGTGGTTTCCCCCACCATTTCTCAGAGAGTGCTAGTCACCATAGTGCTTCATGTACTAAACACGTGAACCTGGTTGCTGCAATGATGGCATTTACAAAATGGCAAAAGGAAAGAAAATGTTTCCTGCACCAGAAAACCATGCTGGTTTTGATGGTGAGCTATTATAGTATAAAATGCACTATGAAACATTCCAGCACTGTTAAAGGAAAAGCAATACAATTGGGTTTAAGACTGCATTTACTGTATTTACAGGCACATGAATGCATGTTCATTTAAAAAACAAACAATCATTTTGGAATCTTCTTCTGACACTGCCAGGCAAGCATCTCCCACATGTTCTCCAAACCCAAACCACTTAAATTCCAGCACACCGTCTCCAATGGTATAATTCAGCAGACATAATTTGACCTTGTTACTCATAGGATTAAAAAAATAAATAAAAGTAAGTAGCACAGAACAATAAAGCTTTGTCCTTGATACTGTTTTTCTTTTTTACTGCCCCTTTGTCATCATTTCATTCTCAAGAAATGCTTTTCAGGGGCGAAGAAGAGCGTGCAACAGATCTAGACTTTGCGTTTGTCCACATTTCCACTTGTCTTGTGCATAGAAAGCACGAGTCTAAGTCTGAGCAGTTTCCCCCCTTGCCTCACTCCTTTCTCTCCCCCCCCTTCTTCTGAATTTGATAGTGTTTATTATACAAACCATTAGAAGTAAATTTACACAGCTGTTAATTATGGAAAATGGCACTACCATACTGTGTAACACAGTTTAAGATAGTAGAATAAGGCATTATTCCATTTAAAGGCATGCAGGAAGGGGTTTATTGCATTCCATATTTTTCCTTCAGCTCTTCCACTTTTTAAATATATGCTTTCATTGCATCTTCTTTGGACATTTCTCTCAAGGAATTCCAGGCATCCCACTTGGCCTTGTCTTTGAAATCAAGCATCCCAGGACGGTCTGTATTTACATCTCCAACTGTGGCCTGCTTGTAATGGCTGTAGATATCCAGCACTTCTTGATCTGTTGCTTGGGTCTTCAGCTTCTTGACTTCTTCTGCAGCTTTTGCAAATTCTGCCTATGCCATGGTTGCAGAAGAGCGCAGCAACCCCCTCCCGATGCAACAAAAGGCTGAACTGTGCCCATTGCAGTCTCTTGTCCCAGAGTCTCTCTGCCTCACTCCTTTCTCAGAGAAAACCTGCTTTTTAGGGCTAAATCGGAGCAAATGCGAATCCATTAAAAAAGAAGTTTGCTTTGACTGAGCACTAAAGAGCGGTTTCCCCAGTGGGACAAGAGGAAGTGTCAATAAGCCCCTCAGCAGAAGTACAGTGGTGCCCCGCAAGACGAATGCCTCGCAAGACGGAAAACCCGCTAGACAAAAGGGTTTTCCGTTTTGGAGGTGCTTCGCAAAACGAATTTCCTATGGGCTTGCTTCACAAGACGAAAATGTCTTGCGAGTTCCTGCGGGTTTTTTCCCCTCCCCCCCTTTCCCCAAGCCGCTAAGCCGCTTATCAGCTGATCCTAAACCGCTAAGCTGCTTAACAGCTGATCCGCTAAGCCGCTTAACAGCTGATCCGCTAAGCCGCTTATCAGCTGATCCGCTAAGCCGCTAAACCGCTTATCAGCTGATCCACTAAGCCGCTAATAGCGCTAATCCGCTAAGCCACTAATGGGCTTGCTTCGCAAGACGAAAAAACCGCAAGACGAAGAGACTCGCGGAACGGATTCTTTTCGTCTTGCGAGGCACCACTGTACTCAGTCTCCGTTGATTCTAGAATGAAGTGCTGTGGGTACTCAGCCTGAGGCCAAATAACAGAAGCAATCATTGGAAAAGCAGAGAGTCCCTCAGGCCTGTTTGGGAGGCTAGCCAGAAAGCATTGGGCTTCCCTGAAAATCAAGCATAGGGCTATGTCAGTCATTTTAGAATTGACGCCACTGCCTGCAGAAAATAAGGCCTTGGCAAGAGCTGAGAAGTAAGCCTGGATGTTGCTGGACTCTGGGACTGATGCTGCCTGGGGACTTGCCTCGCCTGCGCAAGCAGCTGTTTTCCTCATAATTCCTTTTCAAGAAGTAAATTTGTTCACAAAGATTTCAGAGGTCTCCAGGATGCTGTCATCAATAGGAAACTGCACAAAGTCTGCCCTGAGCTTTTGGAAGGGAAAGGAGTGGTCAAAGCAGCAGATTAATGATGCATATTTAATTGGCACCTTGTACCTCGTTTTAACTTGTACCTTGTTTTAAATCCTGCTTTATTTCTGTGCCAGCTGGGTGACTTTTAGTGAGCCATTGTTGGAGAACAATATCATCCCCAATATGGAGCTGCTGCTGAAATGTGTAGGGTCCTTGACCATGTGACATCACCACACTGTATATTTTCCGTCCATTTCCCCCACAACATTGGTAGCTTCTAGCAAGACATACCATCATGATCTCTCAATAGGCGGGCAAGTGATCCAACAAGATACATGGGTACACTCAACATGGAATGTCATTTTTGGCAGTAGATCCATGTTGTGGATCTTTTGTTCTTATTTATTTCCTACTTGATTACTGAAGTTTAATTCCTGAATAATATGATGTTCCATCCTTAGTGTGCAACCACTCAGAACTGTATGATTAGACACTCTGGCACAAAATCCCTATGCTAGCAGGTAGCTGGTCTTCAAGGTACTATCCACTGAACTTTTAATTTTGTTTAAAAGTTAATTTTATTTTGATTTTAAATGTGATTTCAAATTGTATTTTAAACTAATTGTTTGATTTTGTGTTTTTAATGTATTATATTTGGTGTTAGCTGCCCTGAGCCTAGTCTCGGCCGGGGAGAGCGGAGTATAAATAAAATTGATGATGATGATGATTACTGGGAAAGTTGTTGCCCAGAAGTGTCCTTATCTTCAGTTAGCTTTATTTGCAAAATAAAAACAACAATTTGCCTCTTAGAATTTCAGGGAGGCTGAATTAAGAACTAGAAGGTATGTACTTTAATGAAAAGTTGGGTATTGAACAGATATTTCCACCCCTTTGTCCCTACAGACGAACCCCGGAGGAAAACGGAAATTTATCAACCACAGCCCTGAATATAAGAAGCTTAAATCCGCAAATCTCTGGGCACTTGTTTTTCTGCTAATCAGAACATTTATGCTAACCAGAGGGGAAGGAAAACCCCGCTGACTTGGAAAGAAGCAGGTGATTTAGGGCGGCTCCCCACTCCATAAAATACCGCCAGCAGATTATGAAATAGGCGCTACATTGCTATGGAGTTCCTTGGATTATGTAATACGTAATGGGGCCCACTAGAAAGGAGCAATCAAGTACTGGCTCTGGAATTTCTCTTGGGAGTATTAAAAAGCACACAGATTTGCAATCGCATGCACACAAAAGCTTATACCCAGAACAAACGTAGTTGGTCTCTAAGGTGCTACTGGACAATTATTATTATTATTTTTTGACTACGAAAATGTTGTTTGTTGCACACTCACCATTAGGGTTGAAGCAGTAAGCATCCCACTTCTCGCTCCTGTTGAGCCGAAAGCCGTAGTCCACAATCCCAGTCTTTCCAAAGCCACAGTTGCTTCCAGGTTTGACAATGGGATAGCCAACTCTTCCTTTCGCTAACCAGCCAGCCGCACACATATGAAACCCTGGGGGATGGAAGGACATGTCATGTACGCCCAGTGCTGGCTTAAGATGGAAACACTGTACTTCAGATTAATGACCTTTTGTTCTTGTTGCCAAAAATGTAATTGACACACAGTTCGCTTAAATTTAATTAAGCCAAGCAAGTGAAACAATTTCCACCCTGGACATAGAAAATGCCTCGTGTATGCTTCGTTTATTTTATTAGAAAATGTGTCATCTTTTTTAACAATGGAAAGGGCTGTTTTCACTTTAAACTAATAAACAACAATTGGATGCAGATGCTTACTAGATCTTAGTCTTAGAACTGCTTTTTAAAGATGTCGGACTAGTGTAAGTCACCGAGTTACTGAAATTCGGGCATTCGCTCCCTATGGCAGTTACCTCTGTTGCATCTCTGTTGCCTGGCATTATCTTCAGGTACTCTCCAGGTTAATATCACTCATCACACTAGTGCAAATAGAAGCCCGTGGATGTAGAGATGTAGAGAAAAACAGCCTATTACCACCTTGCTTAAGACTACCTTAGTGTTGACAAGTCTGGGAGAGTTTCAGCTCTATGAAATAAGCATCTCAGCCTAAAATTGAGAGGTTGACATGTGCCAGGTGTGTATTGAGATCTAGAAAATTGTACTACAACTTAGAATGATAACTTTCTAGGTGGAGGAGTTAGCAAAAGAGTCAGAAGTGTGTGATAGGGCCATTTATCACACACTGTACTCATTTATCAAACGGTCTGGCAATTAATCATTTTGGTTGCTTGCTTTGTTGCCAGATTGCAACTTTCTAGGCCTCTTCACATGTTGTGTGAGGTTGTGCACATTTCATTTTATTGAAGCCATTTATATTAATTGATTCTTGAGCTCACACATCAGTAGTGTTGAACAGCAGCTCCAACAATGATCCCTTTTACTCCATTCCTGTACCCGTTAACTTGGGAGCAAGTTCCATGGGACTCAATGGGGCTTATTTCAGAGTAGACATTGTATAGGATTGTGCTGCACATACCTTTCCCCCTTGGATGTAAGTCCCATTGAATTAGCTATGACCTACAGCCAAGTAGCACATTGCGGATAGTGGGCAGCCTTGATATACAGTGGTACCTCTGGTTACGTACTTAATTCATTCCAGAAGTCCGTTCTTAACCTGAAACTGTTCTTAACCTGAAGCACCACTTTAGCTAATGGGGCCTCCTGCTGCTGCCGCACCACCACTGCATGATTTCTGTTCTCATCCTGAAGCAAAGTTCTTAACCCAAGGTACTATTTCTGGGTTAGCGGAGTCTGTAACCTGAAGCATCTGTAACCTGAAGCGTATTTAACCTGAGGTACCACTGTAATGGAGATTAATAAAACCAAACTGATTTCAATCCATGTCCATAGGGTTCTTAAACTTTCATCTTCGGTATTACTTACATGTCAATTTCTGTAACAAACAGCACTGTTCGTACAGATGTGTTTTTAACAGAAAAGGAAACAGATGAGTGAACTGAAATCAGACTCAATCATTGAACAATCAACAGTGCGGGCAGTTTGTGTGAACATCAAAGGACAAAACGCACTCTGGGCAGCTTTTCTCCATCTCTTGCCTTCTAGATGTTTTGGACTACAACTCCCATCAGCCACAGTCAGCACAGGAATGTCACAGTAGGAAGTTTCCTCACTAAAAGCCCAGTGGTTTTATGTAGCTCTTCTTCACTTTGGGGGACTTTGTGGCATGCAGGAGAATTCCTGCTGGACCGGACTGCCGAATGATCCCATATATTGCGTGCTCATACCTATTTTCCTTGCAGCCTCCAGCTGCTGGTATGTGGCTAGATGTCCTCCTTCATACTGACACACTGCTTTTGCTTCTGCATACGTGAGCTGGTATTTTCCAGACCTTGCTTCTCTATGGTACACTCCTGCCGCTCGTTCTGTGAAGCCAAAGCAACAAACAGTGATCTTTTTCTTTTCTTTTTAAAACAAAGGAAACAGAATTTTGAGGAATCTAGCAGGTGTCCTACTCTTCACGGCTGCCGACAGTTTAGCCCAGGATGCTGTTCCTTGTAATGCGAACATGAGCAATCTATCAAATCTTCTCTGGGTGTCAGTGAGGGAATTCTGCCATTGCTCTTCTGACAGCAAGTAACATTAATTTTAGCATCCACAGATGGCTTTAGAGCACATGAACATTATGTACAGAAACTAGCTTCAAGCCTGACATAGCTTTTAATCAAAGAGCCTTGGGGACTGTAGATTGAGAAGGGGCTAGGGATTCCTTAAAAATTTAATCCTCCGCAACATCACACACACACACATTTATGACTCCAAAAATTTGCTTGGGGGGAGCCAACAACAGTTAAATTGAATGCAAACAAGTCTCAAGCTAGTTTAAAATTGAAATTAGGCTGGCAACTAAATTCTCAAAGTTAAATGCTTTACTGCTGAGTTCCTGGATCTTTTGGCTCTTCCTTACTTATCCTACTGGTCATGACTATGGCTGTCTACCTATTCATCCATGCTTAAGTTCCCAGTTCATCCTTTCTTCCCATGCCTGCCCTTTACTAAGATTTGGCCCTCTCGGTCACAATGTGTCCACATTTTATGCCCAGTCAGGTCCCACATATGGTTCTTTGGCTAGTTCAGATGCAATGCCTAAAACCAGGGATGGAGAATCTGTGGTCCTTCAGGTGCTGTTGGATTCCAAATCCCACCAGCTTCGGCTAGCAAAAATAAAGGATTATGACAGCAGGAGTCCAGCACTATCTGGAGGGTCACAGGTTCCTCATCCCTGGCCTAAACGGTGGTTTGGCATTATTTGAATGAGTCTTCAAGGAGCTTTAGGATAAAATGTTCCTTCCTCCCTTTTCTAATTTGAGGTAAACCATTCTTTGCCACACTGTTTAAACTGGGCAACTCTGGTTTGTACTTGTTCTGCAAAACAGGATCGGCCACCAGGTTTTGTTCATGATTTCTAACCAACAGGCAACATCACACCAATATTTATTTGTTATCTCTACTATTTCATCTCTGCTGCTTGCGGCGGTTGAAGAAACAAATTGTAAGATGCCAAAGTGCAAGTTCTACAGCTATTAGAGGAAATGGTTACAGAAAGACAAAATTATGAGTGCCTGTGCTAATCTGTTGAAAGAAATTCAATACAGCCAGCTCGGAATGGCTTAAAAACCCATAGATTTGGGATGATCAAACATTTGAATAATGGTGTACTTCTGTGGAAGCTGGCTTGGAAAATTAATCAGAACTTGTTCCCAAATGAGGCATGCATAGGACTGTAGCCCAAGTAGAATAGGGATTTGGGACATTTGCAGTCAGCGTAATAATGAGAGTTTCACAACTTGAAACCAACATCTTTTTAAAAAAATCTATTGGATGTTATTGTTGCATATAAAAATGTGTTGTCACAGAAAAAACAGGTAACAGAGGGGGGCTGAAAGGGAGGCAACTAAACAGTATCCAGCAACTTTGATTTAATGAAGGCCTTTGACACTGAATTGTCACTGTTGAGTAATTTTGCCAACACTGATTCACCCCACGAACACTGATTATAATATTAGTACAGGACAAGTCCCCTGCCTAGACCCCCACAAAGACTGGATGATGTGGTATGAAAAACCTTTTTCTTTTCTTTTTTTTTGGCAGAAAGGTCAGCTTATTATATTCCCCCCATCTTCTTAAGTTCTTCCAACTTGGCTAACGACAACAAATTTCAGCAAATGTTTATTGCAACAAATATTCCTGAGCCAATGAATCTACGAAACTGGAAGTGGGGGATGTGATTTTTCCTGGCAGCGAGAATCATAAAGTCCATGTATTCAAAAAATCAACAGCCAGATTCCAGTACGCCCCATACCTCTCCTGTGCTTAAGGAAAATTCATTCAATTCAGGTATGTATGAATTGAAAATGTAAAGCGAGGGATAACAAAGCGCATTTGCAAATAGAAGGACCTTGGGGTTTTGTCACTTTTGCTGGCCAGCATTTTACTCATGGCAGCCAAGGACAGAGATTTCTCTACTGGATGAATAAGTTTGTGCCAAGTTTGTCCTACATTGCGCGCGCGCGCGCGCGCACACACACACACACACACACACACACACACGTGGTGCTGTTTGCCACGCCCCTAACCTATTTCCCAGGGCACATGCCCCCTTTCACCCCCATCAGAGGGAGCTCCTGGGACAGCAACTGTCATCTTCCCCACAACAAAGGACCTGCAATAGCTGTTCTAGTTGGAGGAAGGAATCCCTGTTAATTAGCAACTACAGCTAGATGTATAGTTGTTGTTAAAGAGTTGTTATTTCACAAGAGAGACATTTGCCTGATGTCGTTTGGCTACCTACAGCAGTAAACCGCTGCGTGGTCCTCCCAGGAGACCAAATGTGCCTGGAAAGGCCCATCAGTGTCACGCTGCTCTCTTGGAACAGTGCAGGGAATGAAATAATCATTCAGCATAAATCACAGATAAACAATACAAAGCAACAAGACAAGAGCCCCTGGTACACAACTGGTATAAAACACCCTGCGAGAATAGGAGATGGTAGAAAAGAAAGCCAGTTAACAAAAATAGTCACATGGCAAAGATCTGAATATACATCATGTAATCTAGTAGAAAAGCTTATTAAAAGCTCAGAAGTATTGCTAGGAAGGCAGTGATAATTAGGGGGAAATGGTTGCTTTCCACATTTAATTTCTTTGGGGAAGTTCCTGGATGCAACACAGGGTAGTTTTATTAGTATGTTCTTGTGGGTATTGTTATAATAATATTTTATTGGTGTATCATTGTTCAAAAGTCAATAAGAGAATGTAGGTTTTTCAATCTTAAAACCAAACCAAACCAAAAATTATATATTTTGGAATGAACAAGCTGTTCCTGATAGTCTTCTTTGGGATTTTATTTGCAGTTGCTACAGAAACTACAGCAGTCTGTCTTTCTGACCTGCTCCTGTGGGTGGTCTAGATCTATTGAGAGTAATCAGAAACTTCCATCTCTCTTGCTCTCTTGTAAAAATCATTTTATTGGTATGGACAGGCTTTCAGCATCTGTACTCCACCTTCTCTCCTCAGTTTTTGAATTAAAAATCCACTGTATATACCAAAAATGGTTAAGCCACGTCCCCCCAGATGTTGTGGGACTCCAATTCCCATCGGCTCTACTGAAAGACCAGCAACTTTTTGTTCCTTGAAATCTTTCCATTCCAGATGGTCATTACAATAACTCTGTAACCGAGAAAGTGCCTGAGTTTGCTTTTCCTCTCATTCCCACTCATCTCCTTTCCTTTTGTGCCATGCTTTTTTAGATAATAAACTTGGGGGCAGGAGCTTTCTTATTATTAACATTTGCAAACTCCTTGAGGTGTTATTTTTAGTTGAAGGGTAGGATTAAGATGTTTTGAATAAATAAAAAGCCACAACCAGTGGTCACCATTCCCATTTAAAGAGAACGAGAGTGGTGTTCAATGGTGTCAACTCTTTTTCTAGAAAAGGGCTGCCCTTGCCCCATTATGGTGGGGACTTCTTTTTTTAACATAATTTTTATTAAATTTTGTTAATTTTTGTCACATACCAATGAAATCGTAACATCACTTACATCTTTGCTCATCCTGAGCCTTCACTTCCCCCCTCCCACTCCCTGGCTTTCATAGGTATACCCTTTCGTCTTAGCATCCCTATCTCACCTGAATTACCTTTTTTTAATCCTTAAAGAAATTTACTTCTGTGTTTGTAAACCAGTTCCACATATCAACATTACAAAATATTTTAAGTAAGACCTGCAAACGTTTGCAGATATTTACAATGTTCTTTCATATATTGTATAAATTTACTCCAGTCCTTTTCAAACAGCTCATCACGCTGGTTTTGAATCTTCCCTGTCAGCTTTGCCAGTTCTGTGTATTCAATCATTTTAGCCTGCCATTCTTCCAAAGTTGGAAGTTCCTGCTGCTTCCATTTCTGTGCTGAAAGTGTCCTTGCAGCTGTAGTAGCATACATAAATATAATTATTATACCCAGTAAAAACGCCTCTGGTTTTTTAATAAAAGTATTTTTAAAGACCTTTTCCAGTTCATTATATATCATGTCCCAGAAGGCTTTAGTCTTAGTACAAGTCCATATGATGGGGACTTTGCATGCTGTGCTGATGCTCCATTTTTCTCTTCTTCCTCTGCCCTAGTGGTTAAGAGCGGTAGACTCGTAATCTGGTGAACCGGGTTTGATTCCCTACTCCTCCACATGCAGCTGCTGGGTGACCTTGGGCTAGTCACACTTCTCTGAAGTCTCTCAGCCCCACTCACCTCACAGAGTGTTTGTTGTGCGGGGAGGAAGGGAAAGGAGAATGTTAGCTGCTTTGAGACTCCTTAGGGTAGTGATAAAGCGGGATATCAAATCAAAACTCCTCCTCCTCCCTACTGAGTAATTGAGAAGATAATGAGTGTTATTTCCTTCCCTTGTACATGCACGTAACAGTCTCTGCTTCTTTTCATCTCATTTCTCTAAACATTCTTGAGCCACACTTGACCCCTTTGAAAGCTGCCTAAGGACTCATAGGCCAGTTTCATTTCATGAGCATCCTTAGCTCATCAATATAGACCAGTTTCTATAACTACCCAGAGAGGTGCAGACATTGTAATGGCGGTGGACCCTTCATTGGAAGTCTTCAAGCAGAAGTTGTATGACCATCTGTCATGGATGCTTTAGCTGAGATTCTTGCATTGTCCTCTAGAATCCTTTCTATGATTTTTTGACTGTACCATGGAGTTGAGTTGCATGCATTTGCATTGGAGAAATGAGGGGATTAGTGCTGACACCAAAAAGCAGGAAATCCGCCAGCTGGATGCTATTACAATAGCTGTAAAAAGCTGTCCTCTCAAATGGCAGAGGGCTCAGGAAATAATTATCCCTGGGAGTCCTGGACGAAACTTTTCTCAAATGTTCCATGCAGATTGCAAGCCCATCTGTGCACTTAGAAATATTTATGCTTACAGGAGGGAGGGCTGTGTAAACGAATTAAGCCTTGGACATTGCGTTTTTCCACAACAGAAATTTAAACCCATATTCTATCAGGGGCACCAGAGGTGGGTAGCTCAGAAACACCACCACTGTCTTGTAGCTTAAATTGGGATAACATACAAAAACTGCTTGCAAAAATGTGTTTATTGGGAGAAATTCAAACTAAACTGAATTTCCATGTGGAAATGTGGTGAACGGAATTTGAGATGGGGAAAAAAATGGGAATCTGAAAGACACAAAAATTGGCAGATTCATTCATCCCAACTCAGGTCTCCCACATTTCCCCTATATCAAACCGTATCAGCAGTATCCCTTGCTTTCTATTCCACTATGTTATTGGATTAAGATGGTAGTTCCAAGGAGTATGGTATTTATTACTGCTGCTCAGCTCTGGAATAATCTGCTGGAGAAGTTATTGGTAAGAAATTGCACACAGGGCGTACAATATATAGTTTCTGTTCACTTTCAATTGATCCATTTTTCAGTTAGGCTATTTTTGTTTTTGTTTTTACTTGCTTTCAACAGTGTTGATTTGCTGTTTTGTTTTATTCCTGGGTCTTTGGTTTTACTTCTGCTTACCTACTTTGAGCCTTTGCAGTGGCATAGCGTGGGGGGTGCAGGGGGGGCCCGGCCGCAACATCTGGGGGTTAGGGTTAGGGGGCGCAAATCCACGGGTTAGGGGGCGCAAATTACTTGCCTTGCCCCGGGTGCTGACAATCCACGCTACGCCACTGAGCCTTTGGAAAAAGCGAACTATAAACAACTGGAATGCATACCTATACATACAGCCTGACAACCACCAGGACCCCGTGCTGCATGGCCTATTCCTTTTAGTGCCAACACACAGTGTTGTTATCAGAGCAGGACTTCAGGGCAGACATCCACTAGAATGATCAGGAGGATCCCCCCCCAAGCAGCAGGGCAGAGGGATCACACTCTGAAGTATGTGGAATATTTATTAATTCCTGTAACCAAAATGCATGTACTCCTTGATAGGAGAAAAACCTCTAAGTAGTTTGCAAAAAATATAAAATAAAACATTTTTAATTAAAAAAATGAAAGCCAGTATTTAAATCATTCAAAGCATGGTTAAAATCAACAGTAGCTAAAAAGTGATAAAATACATATAACTTCTGAACGTCTGGATAGGGTTGCCTGAACAATAACAAATATTAAGCAGTTGCCAAGAAGAATACAGGGAAGGCACCTGTCTGATGACTATAGGGCAGGGAGTTCGAAAGTGTAGGTGCTGCCATGCTAAATGACTGATTTCTTGCAAATGTGGAACAAGTCTCATGGGGCACTTGTAACAGTGACCATTATGCAGATCAAAGTAGTCAAACGGGCACATACAAGGTAAGGCAATCTCACAAATAAACTGGTCCCAAGCTGTTAAGGCAGTGGTTTTCAACCAGTGTGCCATGGCACCCTGGGGTACCTTGAATGATGGCCAGGGGTGCCGCGGGCAACACTGGCCTCCCTCCCTCTAGCATCTCTGCCTCGCCAAGGCTTGCACGGTTGTTTGTTGCAGCATCTCTGGCTACAAGCTCCACAGGCGAATTGTGCCTCTGGGGCTGGCCAGGGAGTGCTAGTTACCTGGAGTTACCTGGTGGCCTTGGAGCAAGCAAGCAAGCAGGCAAGGGAGCCCAGGCAGCCAGCCCACCAGCCCTTGCTGTTGGGCATGGGAGGACAAGTGAGAGGCCAGGCAGGCAGGCAGGCAGGCACTGCACTGGCCTTTCTTGTGCTTGCTGTGAGCAAGGCCTGCCTGGGAGCCCAGTGCTGAAGGGGAGCCTTTCCGCCATGCAGGCCCTGCAGTACCCACTGCTGCCACTGCTACCTCCCAAAGTAAGGTGCTGGCCTCACATTCACCTTTGGCCAGTTTCCATTGGGCCACTACGGCAGGGCGCATCCTGCCCCTGTGGGGCAGTGTGAGGACATGCTTCTCTTTGGGGCATGGGGAGGCAGCTCAGAGAACAGGGGAAGTGGTGGCAGCTGCCCACAGGACTCCCAAGGAGAGGGGAGAGGAGATGAGGCTGAGGGAACACTCCAAAAGGGAGAGCGTTCGAAAAAGGGTGAGAGGCTGCCAGCAGGCAAGGGGTGATATAACTGGGCTCCTGAGCCCCACAGGGGTGCCGCAGAAAGAATGTAGTTGGTCAAGGGAGCTATGGACTCAAAAAGGTTGAAAACCTCTGTGTTAAGGGATTTATATGTTCATATTGAACTTGGCCTAGAAGCAAATGGGACAAGCAGCTTTAAACGTATGGTGTGGATGTCACCTCAGGAAAAAGAATGTGTTAACCCCAGCTAAAATATAGTGCAGCTTGACTTTAAAGAAAATGCTGATTTTTCACACAATGCAAGTGCTACCCTCAAGGAAGATGCTTGACTCTTGCAAGACAAAGAAATAGGAACCTTGCCTCCCTGCACTGCCAAGCCTAAGTGCAGCACAAAGTTTCATTGTGACCGCGGTTGACAGCATGGTAAAGCCCCACATGCTGTGTTCTCAATTAACACATCCCTTCCTCAGTGCCTGTAATTAAATAAAGCCGGAGTCGCCAATGCGGTACCCAACAGATGTTGTGGACCACAGCTCCCTGCATCCCACTGACCATTCCATCACGCAGGCTGAGGCTGATGGAAACTGTAAGCTAAAACATCTGGAGGGCAGCACCATGTTGGCCACCCCTGAAATAAAGAGTAAACTGCAATGCGAATTCACAACCAGCATCGTGTGTAGTTAAGGCCTCTATATTGGTTTGTGCGCTGGGAACGTATTGTTTCACTCAAGTGTTTTATTGCGCCTTCCTCATCTCCCTGCCACATTTACAATTCATGAGTAAGATACTCTGACATTCAGGATTTTTCTGCACTCCTCTGACTATATTTCCATCACATACTACCCAGTATGTTCCTTTGCATACTACCCAGTATCGTTAGGACCTAGGTATTACTCTACTAGTGGTTCTGAAAGGGCTAGCTAATTTTATGTTAAGCAGCTATACACCATAAACAATCAAAAGTTGGTTAGGATAAAAGCAAATGTCACTTCCTGACATCCTGGAGAGCTGCCACCCATTAATGTAGGCAGGGGTTGGGGAACCTATGGCCTTTCTGTTTTCGTTGGGACTACAGATGCCATCATCCCTGGCCATTGAGCATGGGAGTTGGAGTCCAGCAATATTTGGAAGCCTACAGGGTTCTCATTCCTGGTGTACACAGTCCTGAGCTAGATGGAGAAGTGGTCTAACAGGTAGGTCAAAGATAGCTTAAATATGATCTCTGTGCCTTAAGTCCATAATCCACCCACATGTCATGCATGTATTTTCTGGGAAGTGGTTTCCAGCAAGTCCAAATGTGCTTCTTAGAACGGTCTTAATCAGGAATGGATTGCGTTCCACTGAAACGCAAGTAACAGAAAGGCTCAATGACCTGTTCTTTAACAAAAACCCCAGAGGGGAAAGAATGGATCTGTCATGGTCTTGGGTTGTAACACTTAGCGCTCTTTCTTGATCATAAGCTCCTTTGTACTGAGCTGGGCTGAGCGTCGCGCTGGCAACTTCTAAACATACCCAAGTCGTGTACCTGAATGTGTTTTCCACCCCCTCAGACATCACATTTGAAGCACATGGTGTAAAGTCTCGTAGTTTGACCTTCCTGCACCTTAGCCTGGGGGGGGGGAGACATTTCTTGCAGAACAGCTGTGTTTAAATGGACAAGACTGCCCGAGTTTAAATGACCTTTGTATGGCAGCCTTTGTTGTTTCATTTGTAAGTAATATCTTGACCACATGAGACTTTTTCTAGGGTTTCTATGTTAGCTGCCAGAGGATATACCCAGCGGTGTGCTTCATGGCTAAGGATGCAGCCCTGAGGTCACTTTTGGGGCAGCATTTTATTTTGTGGCAAAAAAGATTTCTGCATTGCAGGGGGTTGGACTAGATGACCCTTGGGGTCTCTGCAATTCTATTATTCTATGCCAGTATAAAGTGGAACTAGATTAGAAGACACAGAGCTATTATTGACAATACTCCACCCCCCTTCTCTCCACCCCAATTCTCCATCTATTTCTGGTTCTGCCAAGAGAGACCATTACCAAGATACTGAACAGGCTCCATTCTTTATTTTCCTAAGTAAAATTCAGCTGTTCCGAAATAAGAGGGAAGGCAGGAGGATGCTAGAATAAGTAAGACATAAGAAAGTCAAAAGACAGCAGGAGAACAAAAATGGGATACAGAGAATGGGGAAGTACAACTGCTCTGAAATGTTTTTTAAAACCACTTCTTTCACAATGTATATTTCCCAAAATATCTGTATATGAAGCATCAAGGAATTTCATATATGTACAAGGCAAAGGCTGATGTGTATCTTGCACAGCTGTTTCTGTTTAGTTCTCTCACTCTCTTGCTCTCACACACATTCTCTAGAGGTTTAGTTTTCCATTCATCTCAAGCTTTCAGATAATATCATTCTCCCAGCTCATATTTCTAGGCATTCTTTTTCACGAATGAAATGTCTGCACCACTTTTTTTTTAAAGTAAAATAAAGAACATTAAGCCAAAACAATGCAAATGAATTCTTGTTCAGCTGCAGCAAGATGCTGCCTTTAAATCAATGGGACGTGACAACTGAAGCAGCGATTTGGAAAATGTTGTGGGTATCCCTGAAGCCAAGGCTTTGCAAATGGAAACAAATGAACAAACAAAACGAATAAATGAAAAACCTCTTACCTAGCCAGATAGAGTTATGTAGAACTCCGTCCTTGAACCCCCAGCCAGCAGCTGTATCCCACAGCAAGGCAAAGAGAAAAATCAACACAATCATATCTTCTGTTAAGAGTATTTTGCAGTCACTGTTGAAGCGGGTCTGGAAAGACTCCTTCTAGCAGCTGCTGACTTTCTAGTGGAACATCTGGCTGCCAGATCTTATATAGTGTTTTCATCTGTGAGGTCAGCAAGCCTGCTCCAATTGAACATGCTGTAGTATTGCTCACACATTAAAACTTCCCTGATTTTTTTGTAAGTCTGACTCATTTTACGTTTCCCTTACATGAGTCTCCAAAGTCTACAGCATCCAAGTAAAGGTTTAATTCCTCATTTGCCAAAGCAAACATATTATTTTCAAACAGTTAAATATCTCTTTTCTTTTTTGGGGGAACCTCCTTCTTTTGACACTGAAACGGCAATCTGCTTCACACAATTTTGCTCTTTTTACTGTATTTTTTTTACCTGTTAACTATCTTCTTTCCCTCCCATAACCATCGTCACTTATTTTGATTCTCAGACAGCAAGCTGCTCTACACAATTCCGCCTTTGTAAAAGCATAACAACTGAATCCTTTGCAGGATAATTTGACTGTAGCTTCAGGCTGTCGCAGACATGCTTTCATGGAGCGGAAAAGCTTCTAACCCTGACTGGAGAACCAGAGTGAGAACTTCGCCGCTCTGGCCCGCCATCCAGGTTCCTCGTGCTTGGTGCCCTGATAGGGCAGTTAAAACATTTGGCTTGGTGGGCTTTCCACCATACAATACAGCTGGTCCAGGGCACTTAAAATGGCCAGCCACTGGGACAGGACTCCTCGCTGCACCTGGAATGGAAGGCATGCCGCAAGGGGCTGCGACTGCCACCCACCCTGATTGTAGGGTAAGTGGCCATTTTGGAATAACCAAGATGTAGGAATCTACAGCTATTGCTTTCATTTTTAGACACCTTCAGATCACTAATTTTAGGATAATAAATTCATTTTTTAACCCCACTAACTTTTAAGTTAGAAAGAGATACAAAGCACACAATGAATTGAGGGAGTTCCTCCATGGCTTTTGTGTTCCAACATGCCTCTTTTGTACTCAGAGTTTCTAACATAAGGCACAGCTATAATATGGCATTGAGGAACCCACTCTTCCAACCAAAAGTTGACGATATTGGCTATGGAGACCCACTGTGGGCTTTATGTCTGCACATGGAAGGATTTCCCATAGGGCAGAAGCCTCTAGGTCTCTTGTCCTACTGCAATGCACTCTACGTGGGGCTACCTTTGAAGGTGACTCGGAAACTACAACTAATCCAAAATGCGGCAGCTAGACTGGTGACTGGGGGCGGCCGCCGAGACCATATAACACCGGTCTTGAAAGACCTACATTGGCTCCCAGTACGTTTCCGAGCACAATTCAAAGTGTTGGTGCTGACCTTTAAAGCCCTAAACGGCCTCGGTCCAGTATACCTGAAGGAGCGTCTCCACCCCCATCATTCTGCCCGGACGCTGAGGTCCAGCGCCAAGGGCCTTCTGGCGGTTCCCTCATTGAGAGAAGCAAAGCTACAGGGAACCAGGCAGAGGGCCTTCTCGGTAGTGGCGCCCGCCCTGTGGAACGCCCTTCCAGCAGATGTCAAAGCAATAAACAACTACCTGACATTCAGAAGACATCTTAAGGCAGCCCTGTTCAGGGAAGTTTTTAACGTGTGATTTTACTGTATTTTTGGTTTTATGGAAGCCGCCCAGAGTGGCTGGGGAGGCCCAGCCAGATGGGCGGGGTATAAATAATAAATTTATTATTATTATTATTATTATTATTATTATTATTATTATTATTATTATTATTATTATTATCCTCAGCGCTCTCCAAAAGCCATACCCCCCACCTGGCCCACCCCTCTCACCAGCCCCGCTCTGTGCTCTCATTTGTGAGTGCCTTTCCCTAGATGGAATGTGTTTTGAACTGTGTTTTAATGCTTCTTGTGTATGTCTCAAGCAAGATGTAAAGCTTAAAAGCTCTTTTTGGGCCAAATATGTGCGGGGTTACCCAGCACAAAAGGAGCTTTTAAACTCTCTGCCTTGCTTGCCAGGCAAGGCCTGAGACAGCCCTAGAAGGCTCTGGGAGGCTCTTGTGAGATCTTGTGGGACCACCCACGTTTCCGCAGGTTCTTGTGTAAGCATCCCTAGCCTTCCAAAGCTGGCCTGCTGGGTGGGCCTTGCCTCCCAAGCAAAGCAGAGACCTTAAAGGCTCCTATCATGCCAGGCAACTCAAGGAAAACCAGTGCAAAAAGAGCTTGTACCCTCTCCACTTTGCACACCAGTTCTGGGGTGCTGAGGAAGCTCTCTTCCCCAGCTCACCCACTAGCGACGGGGTGGCTCCAAGGGTTAGACTAAACATGGAACCCTTGGCTCCAAACCACTGCATGAGATGTGGGATTACTGTACGTAACTACAGTGAAGATCACACACACAGCGCCTCTAGTTGTGGGGTGTAAAGTTCATCTTGCCTTCCCCCAGCCCTGCCCTCGTTCCATCTGAGTCATGGTATGACAGATGTCTACTGCTCCTCTCTTGTGGCTTCTGGGAGAGTTGCTGCCTCAGCAGCTGTTTTTGTGGTAGGTGGGTCTAGGGAAGGGAAGTTAACAGAAGTTGGCATAGAAACATCTCTTCTACCACCACCCTCCCCAGCCTCTGAAATATTCTTACAGATGTGAAGGTGGAGTCCGTTTCATTGATTGCACAAGGGACTTCAGAAGACCATTTATGCAATATCCCTGGGAGAGTGTTAAGGCAATGTAGGAAAACAATTTAGAATGTAGTGACTTGGCCTAACTTGACATAACATGGTAACAAGAACAACAAAAACAAAGTAAATCAAAGTCAAGGAGCTCAGATTCTATCTCTGTGTTCCTTGCCCTTTGGGTGTGTTGAAGGAGCAAAAGGCAGGCGCAAACAATTACAGTGGTACCTCCGGTTGTGGACGGGATCCGTTCCAGAGCTCCAGTTGGATCCCGAGGTTTCTGCAACTGGAGGGACCGCTTCTGCGCATGTGCGCAGCATGGTAGAGCACTTCTGCGCATGCACGCATGGCGAAACCCGGAAAAATACGTCCAGGTTTGCTGCATACATATCCTGAAGGATACGTAACCAGAGGTGAATGTAAGTAGAGGTACCACTGTATTACCATTAATTATTACCATTACTATTATTATTTCCCTGTACAGTGGTACCTCTGGTTAAGAGCTTAATTCATTTTGGAGGTCCGTTCTTAACCTGAAACTGTTCTTAACCTGAGGTACCACTTTAGCTAATGGGGCCTCCTGCTGCCACCGCGCCGCCACCACACAATTTCTGTTCTCATCTTGAAGCAAAGTTCTTAACCCGAGGTACTATTTCTGGGTTAGCGAAGTCTGTAACCTGAAGTGTCTGTAACCTCAAGCGTCTGTAACCCAAGGTACCACTGTATATTATGCTCAGGTCCTTTTGTGAGTTTCCCATTGGCATCTGGTGGACCACTGTGAAAACAGGATGCTGGATGAGATGGGCCATTGGCCTGATTCAGCAAACTCTTCCTAAGCAGTGTAAAATCTCAGGGTAAGGATACCTGGGTTTGGTTTGGTTGAGAGGACACTGGAGACTCCTAGGCAGGATCTAGACACATCAAAGAACCGTTTCAGCTAAACACGTTGCGAACTTTGTATGAGATATTGGGTTGGCAAAAAACAGAACTCCACAGCGGCATCTGGTGTCACAGTGTTAGAATACATTAAACAACACATTTAAATCACTTTTTCTTTGCCAATGTAGCTGAGTCCACAGTGTCTATATCCTATTTGCTTTATTTATAAATAGGCAAGCAGTTCATACCTGCTCCCACAAAGCTGCAGAACTGCTACCCAACATTAGATCCCCAAAGAGAAGTTCTGAACTCCAGAGGTGCAGAAGTCAAGTTCCCTACTCAGGATAATGAGGAGGATCCCCACCCCCTTCAAAAAGAAGAATCAGGGTTGGCTTACCATATTTTGAGGTAAGTAGGTGAAGTATGTAAGACCACTACAATGCAATCCTATGCAGGCAAGAGACCATCTTGGCTGTGAGCCCTGGAAGATCTACTCCCTGTCTTGTAAGCGTTTTCCACCTGGCTGGGGAGGATGGGGCATTGACTCCAGCTACAGAAGCTGAGGCTGCTGAACAGACTTTGGTTTGGGTACTGTTTAGGGAGTTTTGTTTGAGGGGTTTTGTTTGCTGTTGTTGATATTAATTCTTTGAACCTTTATTTTAGATCTTATTATGATTTATGTGGAAATTTGTCATGTGTTTTTGATGTTTTATTTATTGCTTATGGCTACTGTCATGTTGTCATTATGTATTCCTTTTTGAATGTTGTTAGCTGCCTGGAGCATAGTTTTACCAATGTGTGTATGTATGTGTGTATCTACTCAGAAGAAGTCAGTCCCACTGAAGTCAATGGGACTTACTCCCAGGTAAATGTGCCTAGGATTGCAGCTTTAAGACCATGGTCTAAAATCAGCAAACTGCACCATGCCCAATTGCTTTCAACCAACATAGCTTTTTCTTCCTCTCACTTTGCCTCTTAAATGGCAAAGAGTTGTTTTTTCATTTACCGCCCCTCCCCCCGAAAGTTTTCTGTAGGTAATATGGAGATAACTTCACAAATGGACCTTCCATCTGCCCCATCCTGTTAGCTGGAAGGAGCTGTCGTGTTCTCCAAGTTCTGATAGCTATTCAAATACAGTACATTGTAATTTCCCGCCTTCAAAAAATCATGTCCTAGCCATTAGATGCCACCTGGCTGAGCAATATTCTGGGCTACTGTGTCCAACAAAAGGAATAGCAAGCCAGCAGCTGTAACATTGTACTACTTCCTGGAACAAACAGATTGGATCCAAAACTTGTTTATTAGGCACATGTGTATTTGGTTCTTGGTATCCTTTTCTGCACCGAAACAGGCAAAGCAGATGTGAAGCGAAGCTAGACAGGACTGTAAATACAATTGATACAATACACGTCTGGCTTCCCTACAGTCCCGTGCAGATGTGCAAGCATTTTGGTTCATCTACCGAAGCACCTGAGATTCTATTTTTTTACTAAAGAAGCTTATTGTGCTGCACTGGAGGCTGTTCTGGAGAGAGTCAACAAACTTCCTGTATTGGCAGGAAGGAAGGTAATGACCTATAACATCACAGAACATTGGTCGGAACTCTCAAGAGCAGAAAGAAGCGCCACCTGTTTTTTTAAAAAATAGAGAATCTCAAGCTCCTGAAGGAAATAAAGAACAGAGGCAGGCTTCCTGTGAATTTAACCGAGTTAAACAACCAAGCTGCAGCCTACCAAATAACCTGTTTGATCATTTATGTTGATTAGAAGAACAATTGTCTCCACATTTTATTTTAACTTTTATAATTAAGCTTAAATGTATGAAGTATTGCTCCTTTTAAAAACAGTTTCATGGATATGTGTTTGTGTGTTCTATTACTGAAAATTTTTAATTAGAAGGGCATCTCCACAATATCCACTTGCTCAGTAAGATGAGAGTTCATGGAGTACCCAATAAATATATGGGGAACCGAATGTCTGGGTTATCCCTGAGAGGATCTACTGACAAACAGTTCCATAGGAGGAAGAGCACTATGGCTGCAGCTCTCCAGCCAAATGACGCCACCAAGCGGATGTGCTAAGAAAAATCTGGGCTGAGTGGCTCTGTGTGGGCATGGCAAGTGGGTCTGCAACATGCTAAGCTCACATTTATCACAACACTGCTCAGTCTACTCTTTGTGGCGGTGAAAATACAGGCCATATTATGAGCTCGGTGCTTGAATTACTACTTCACGTCACTACAACTCCCATCAGCCTCAGGCAACATACCCAATGGTCAGGGATGATGGGAACTGTAGTCCAACAACAACTGGAGGGCACCGCATTGGCTACCCCTGTGAATTGCCGCTGCTTCTTATTGGATTCAAACAAGACTTTGTTCTTTTATAGGATAGTAGTGCAGAGTTGTTGGGAGTTGCGTGGGACCAGCTCCTGGTGCATATTTATAGTACAGCTGGTGATGCTACATATTGGTAGTAGGGCAACTGCAGTGTTCGGGGGTTTCTTTTTTTAATTCCCTGGACCTAGAGGACTTTATCTTGTTGCAAAGCTATTTAAAATGAGTGATCCAAAGTCTGATGGCATGTTCTTCTTTGCAAGAACCCAGAATTGACTCAGACTGCCATTTCCGCATTGCCCCCACTTGTCTTGGCAGTACAAGCTGTCCTTGCTCCCTCATTCTGCACAGTTCTTCACACATGTTCAGCATTCACAAGTGTCTTGGAAGGTGGTTGCTCCACCACAAAGCACACCGAACAATTGGGCTCCTTATCCAGCTCCGAAAGCGCTGGATCAGTTCGTTAAATTGCTGCATTCTGGTCCACGCTTATAAAAACTTGTTGGAACCCATTCCTGTTTGTGCAGTGCCCTTAGAACTATTGAGTTCATGGTTTCGCAATTGCTTATTTAATTACCAAAATCTGTGAAGCGAATGGCACATTGTTGGGGGAGAAAATCCAGACATGATTAAATTTATATTTATGTTGGAAAACACCCTTGTGGCATTGGACAAACTGTTTTCTGACCTGGGGTAGCTTGGATTCATCCTGTGTAAAGGTTTTGGCACCTCTTTCTCTATCCACCCCTACATACATATTCAAAGCCCTCCCTCCGATTTGACACTGCCATCAATAAAATGCTTTTTTCTTAGGAAGAGAAGAGTTTCAAGTCACCCTCCCTGCCCTGAGATGGACTTTGGAGGTTGGGCACAGGAGGAGAAAGAGCTCCATGGGAACAAGGACAACTGAGTCTCTTCGCCCCCCACATCCAGCAATGATGGTGGCTATAGTAAATCCCCTCAGGGAGAATAAGGGTAATGGATAGGTTTTGATGATAGGGTGTGGAAGGGATAGAGTTTTGTCATGAAATTTCTGTATAAATAACCTGTACATTCTTTATTTGTTTTTGTTTGGTAATTTTTGCCTCAGTAATGGAAGGGTTCATTCACCCCCACCCCTTCTTGTTTTCAAGACACTGTGGAGTAGACGAGCTACAGGTTTACCAGACATGGCTGGAAAAATACATTTTAATAAAATGCCTGCACTTCAGTTGCAACGACAGGATGTGATATCATCCCCAACCACAAATTGCCACGATTCCTAGCAAATTTTCACAAACATAATCTAGAGCGACAGTGGAAGGGAAACTTGTATTAGGTGTGTGACGTTGATCCTAATTAATCTTAATATAAGGGAAAGTCAAAAGAGACGAATAGTATCTGCTTTGCAGACAGAATCTTAGAAACCAGGGGCAGGACAAGATGGTGTCCGCTCATCGTTCCATGGTGACTGGAGCAACAGTTGAATCTTTCAACCCTGGCAACGAGACAACAATCTCCACAACAGCTTAGGGAAGCAGGCTCACTGAAGGGGGACAGGCCAGACTACATGGCACACACAGTTCTGCCGTTCAACACCACACCACTGCTAATTGCCCTTGCAGAATCTGCTACCTGAGGCAGCCACCTTAATTGCCTAAGGATAGGGCTGCTCCTGATAGAAACAGAGGGTTACAAGGACTTTCACTACATAAAAAAAACCCTCTATCAAAAGATTATTACAGCTCCAACTCTATGGATGTGCATTCTTGTACCAAAGCTGAAAGTTATTAATATGCTTTTTTGCAAATCATTTTTCCACATGAAGTGAATCCACATTTATTAATTGATCCCAACAAATGCGTAACCTGCTCCGAAATCCTCTAGATGAAGATTCCATCATATCCACGGATAAACTTTCCAGGTTCCTTCATTATTCATGTGATTGGTTCTGCTTCATGCCCAGGCTTAATGTTTTGAATTTCTGCCCATTATTTCTTAGTATCCCCAAAACAGGAAGACAGAACAACTGACCATTGTCCTCTTTCCCCCCTCCTCCTGAAGACTAATTTGGCTCCCTACAACCATCTCTTCTCCAAGCTAAACAAACACAATTTCTTCTATCTTTCTTCAAATGCAAAATTTTCTATACCCACTATTAGTATATTTTTCTTGCTCTTCTTGGAATTCTTTCCGGCTTCTTCATGCCTTGTTTAAAATGGGGAGACCAAAACTGGGCACAGTACTCCTTCATTATGGCTATGTCTGCAAAAGGGGCATGTGTGCAGTACATTCTGTTTCTATTGGTGGGGATAGGATGGATATGGAGGTCACACTCCTAGGAGAAGGGAAGGACCAAACCTCAGTCTGCCCTTAGCCAGACCCTCACCTGCCTGCCTTCTTAACAACTGGTATGGGGAGATAGCACTGCCTGCCAGCTCCCTTCGTCTCAGTCTCAGCCAACTGATTTCATGCTCTGAGTATGACTAATGATGGCAGCATCCTTGTTTTTTTCATCCTTTATTTTAGGACCAGGGTGGAGAACCTCTAGCCTGTGGGCCAAACTGTCCAGGCCACACTGTCTGGACTCTCAGGATTCTCCCCAGTTGCCTCACCTCTCTAGTTAAGCAAGAATCATGATCACGGTGGAAGGAAGCAAACCAAATAAGCAGAAGCACCATCCTCTTTTAATACACACCAGCACCACCATGTTCATTCAGGCTGCATTAAACTCAATGGATAAATCTGCTGATCCAGATGAGGATGTATGTTCTCATCTGGTAACTCTGCTCATGCCCAGCACCCATGAAGCAATATGGACCAGGGACAAATATTGTTACTGGGATAAAGGTTAGTTCTTATAAATGTACATACCTGGTCAGGCTCATGCCAGTTCGCAAACCACCCACTGCAATGATTTCCAAGAGAAACCCACTGGGAATGAGGGTACATTAAATGGAATCACACTGTTTTCGCTAACAAGAACTTCCACATATATTCCAGTTGATGAGATGTCTCACATCTGTCCCATATTTATTTAACACATGTTTTGCTGTTTATTTTCCTATCAACACAAGCCAGCAATTATTTCTCTGTAAACCCTAGGACATAAAATTTGTGCTTTGGGTTTTCTTAGGAAAAGAGGGCATATTCTAGTTGAGAGTGCTATTGATCTCAGGCTTCCCACAGGCATCAGGTTGGCCACTGTGAGAACAGGATGCTGGACTAGATGGGCCTGATCCAGAAGGCTTTGTTATGTATTGGAGGACTGCTGTCCTATTTAGAATCACCAGACTGGGAACAGAATATTTTCTCCTATCAGTGAAAGAAGCAGACTTGAAGTAGGGCGGCGGCATGCACAGGATGGACATATGGTTCTGCATCATACACATAGGGATCTCTGGATTGGGACCCTTCCATCTCTTTCATATAACACAGGAATGGTCAATTACTACATTCCTGGAGGGCCACTCTGTTCTCAAAAGACAAAATCCCTTTTGCTGCAAACAGATTAAATTGCAAGTGACTAGGCTGCATAACAAAGCACCCCATCTTCATGTTTGCTTGGGCTCTGTTGCTTTGTTGCGCCTTCTGACAGCACACTCAGTGCTGAAGGGACAGGAGCCAAAATGGGGCCACTGAGAAAGAAGGGGAAAGTATCAGCATGTTCAGAGGAATCCTGAGGTTTGCAGAAGTGCAGAATCCTATCTATCATCTATCTATCTATCTATCTATCTATCTATCTATCTATCTATCTATCTATCTATCTATCTCTATCACCCTATAGAGCAAACTTCTCCCCAAACACTTCAATGAGCTCTAAGAGCTATGGAATGCTGAATGTCAGCTAGAAAAGAAAATAGATGTGGGGGCCATAGATTGGCCTGTCTGAGTCTCTGACACCTTAAAAGGTTATGGTTATGGTTGGCTGCAAGAAATAAGGACTCATTGTTACAGGTCCCAATTGCCTAGTGCTAACGGTTTCCCGGTTAAGAAGCCCATGGTCTCATACAATCAAATAAACATGAGCAAACTGTGGTCAAACTTTTAACCAGATCTTGATTAAAAGCAGGAAGTAAGTTCCCATCATTGCAGCATTACAAAGGAAAACAAAGTGACTTCTGAGAAAATACAGACTTGTATTTCATACGAGATGCTTTGGGATTATGAGGGATATTTAGGGACATACTTCCCATAAATAAGTCTCATTGTCTTCAATCCCAGGGAAGTTTGCATAGGACTGTAGCCTTAGAGCCAGTGTGGTGTAGTGGTTAAGAGCGGTAGACTAGTAATCTGGTGAACAGGGGTTCGCTTCCCCGCTCCTCCACATGCAGCTGCTGGGTGACCTTGGGCTAGTCACACTTCTCTGAAGTCTCTCAGCCCCACTCACCCCACAGAGTCTTTTTTGTGGGGGAGGAAGGGAAAGGAGACTACTTTGAGACTCCTTAGGGTAGTGATAAAGTGGGATATCAAATCCAAACTCTTTTTCTTCTCTTAGTAGGCTCAGATGCTGAACATTGGTCAAATAAATATGCCTCTGATGATTCTAAAAAGGAGGGCATTTGTGAATAAAAGAGATGGACGGCAGATATCAACTGCTAAATCTTTTCTGCTATCACGATGTCTTTTCCCCCCTTTAACAATCTCAAGCACAGCAAAAGAATAAAATATGGGTTATGTTAATACATTTTTGAGAGCGGAATAACTGAAACGCAACAGAACTTGGTCTAAGTTTTGGGCTCCCCCCCCCCTTTTTTTTGCAACCATGCAAACCATATAAATGTCAAAACACATTTCCAAACTGTTACAAAATCAAATTTATGGTCATAACCCAGAAAGCTTACAGTAAGCTTGTAAAGCAGCAAGAGCTACAAAATAAATATATATCACAAAGGCACTGGTGGCAAAGGTTCCTCTCCACCCCTCTGCTGCCCCTGTTTTATGGGAAAGGTCTCAAATGGAAAGCTATGGAAGCTCAAACTCACAAAGATAAGAGTGCTTTGAATGTATGGTGTGGACCACAAAGTCAACCACCAGAAAAGTATCACTAAAGATAAATCACGCTCTGGCTGGCTAACTCATGTAGCCATGCCATTTCCGTAGAAGATGCCAGTTGACTGGCTAATTGGTTTAGCCTCTTCTGTTACCTGCACACAGGGTAGACAACTTTGTTGTGAGTTTGATGGGGTGGGTGGGTTAAATGCCTGGGCCCCCTTCTAATTCTTGGAATAGCCAGGCTTAGCTTCCTGGTGAGGTGGTAGCCAAGGTAATTGGGCCATTAAGAGAGCAAAGGAACTGGATCTGTGCCAGATGACAAATGGGTTGGCCTCCCTCATTGCTCACCTGGCTGCTTGAATTCTGTTTGAATGCAAGGCTGCAGCTATGGGAGAAGGAAGGCCTTCCTGGGGTGAGTACACTGTGAACCTCTCCGTCAGGTTGTATGTATGTGTAAATAAACCATATAGCACAAAGACATCGCAGTCTTCGCTGTGCCTCATTCTGAAGGAAGCATGAACCCTGGGTTCATGTTTGGAAACCCTGGAATCTCACACCACTCGAGGATTGGGGCGACACGCAACACTATCATAACAATATTGAAAAGCAGTATCAGGCTTGAAATGCAGAATTCTGTCATGGATGTGCATACTAAGCTTTCTTATTCTAAGGGAGACTTTTTAAACAATATGTTTAACTTTTACATTTTTAATTACAAGTAAATAAATAACAGTCATTTCCAAACCAAAAGTAATCACAAGGTGTTCTACACCCCATTTTCCTCTGAAAGCAGATGGAAGTTTATGGCTAGTCTTCAAAAAGCAAGATGCAAAATAATGTCCTGAATTAATTTTATGTTTTAATGCTGGTCTACCTTATAGGGATGTCGCTATGATGACGCAAAATGCAAGTGAAGGACTTTGAGGTCATACGTAAAAAAACCTATATAACTATTTGTTTCTGATAATGCTGTTACTCATGTTGAAGGTTAGACAGGCCTCACTCTGCTCAGCCTGAAATCTTAAAAAAAAATATACTCCTTTCACCCAAATAAAAGAACAGAAGCTGGGTATTGCTGGTATGTCACAATCCCACAGCAGACATTCAAGGTAAGACCTACATAATACATAGAAGCCCAAAAATCAGGCTAAGAAGAAATAATAAGGAGTCAAACTCAAGATGAAAACCACCATCCAGTTGTGACAAACATCTGTACTTGAGAATACTAAGCCTAGAAGTCACACCATTTATGGCAACCTTGTTAAAATGTGCGAGTCTCATAAATACTTTCCCCCTTTATATTTTCGAAACATTCATCACCATTAGTCATGATCGCAAGGAACAGAATATCCCAATCGGGGCATAATTGTTATTTCAGACTTGTAAAAATCATTTTATTGCCTCCAAAGAAAGTAATTCTACAAGGATCAAGTTAAACGCTCCAAGCAATAAGCGACTGCATAAGCCTTCAGACAAACACATGAATACCTGACTGTTTGTCTGTTAAATCTTGTGTGTTTTAGAGTAGGGGTGGCTAGCCTGCAGCCTTCCAAATCTTCCTGAACTAATCTGATTCCCCTCACCTCAGACTATTGACTATGCTGGCTGCTATGTACCATATGGAGAGGTACAGGCTAGCTACCCCTGTTTTAGGGTTCATGTTTCCCCAAGCCATTCTAGGCCATCCAGAGCGCTGCTGGAGCAGCCTCCTGTAGATCCTTTAAAATCACACAGTTAGGTCTAGACGGTGACCCATAGAGGAAACCTGTTTTACTCACACACAACATTTGAAACAGCAAGCAGGTGTGCTTACCTGTGGGTAGGTAGACATGCCTTCTTATCACTTAAGCAGCTCACAAACTTGTCTAGCGCCTCACTAATCACCTGCTGAAGCGATCCCTCTAATCACTTGCGAAAGGGTTCTAGGCTTGAAGCCAAACAGGAGGGATGTCTTTCAACAAAGTCTCTTTTAACTTTAATGAAGTAAGGCCCCCCCCCCCATATAGGGGAATCCATGGGAAGTAGGATTACAGGCAGGGGAAGGAGTGGAGAAGAGAGAGAGATGGAAGAAACATCTGTGGAGACAGTTGAAATCAATCTTGTGAAGATTGTGCAGAGTATATGGGTAGAAAGCTGTAAAACAACGTATTCAGAACCACTGTACTTAAATGCATAAGCTGTAACTGAATCTCTTTCAGACCAACACGGCTACCTATCTACTACTGAATCTCTTTCGTTTGCTTAGTGTTGCAGAAGCCTCTTGTTGGACTCTCGTATAATTAACAACTGTTTAGCATATTGTAAACACCGCTAACAGTGTACACAAAATACTTCCGGCACTTAGTGAAAGAATTGGCAAAGCTATGCATAAATAAACCACATAAACAACAGAGCCTAGGGCTTGCTGATCAGAATGTCGGCAGTTTGAATACCCATGACAGGGTGAGCTCCCATTGTTCAGTCCCAGCTCCTGCCCACCTAGCAGTTTGAAAGCACATCAAAGTACAAGTAGATAAATAGGTACCGCTCTGGCGTGAAGGTAAATGGTGTTTCAGTGTGCTGCTCTGATTCGCCAGAAGCGGCTTAGTCATGCTGGCCACATGACCTGGAAGCTGTCTGCGGACAAACGCCAGCTCCCTCGGCCTCTAGAGCGAGATGAGTGCACAACCCCAGAGTTGTCCATGACTGGACCTAACAGTCAGGGGTACCTTTACCTTTACCTTTTATGCATAAATACTTGGTGTTGTCATTTACAGTGTGCATGTGCTGGTATCAGAGTTCTCTGGATCAGAGTACATAGAAATCTGCCTGGGGAAGGGGGTGGAATCCAGCACAACCTACAGTGAGTAGAAACCCACCCACCCACCCACCCATATATGATCAATTTCTGCTTAATAGCACCCTTTTCTGCCCTCCAAACACAGTCATTCATTTCTTGCCTTAAGTGGATGTGTTTGGCAGCAGCCAGTGAAAAGCCCCCAAATGGAGGAGTCTGGGGCAGGGAGGGAGGCGTTGAGCTGACCCATGACCTATTGGATCCTGAGCTGTGACAGGATCAGACTTGATGTGGGTCTGATTAGTGCACTAGCTCCATGCTGACACAGAGATTTGCCAGCCTTCTCAAGCTTCTTCTGCACTGGCTGTCCTGCATGGCAGGGTTCTGGATGCAGCAGTGACCCTGAAAATCCATTAAGCCCTGGTGGGCAGCATCTGCTATTTAGAATATGGCTTCAGACTTCTTGACTTGAAACCTCAAGTCTTGATGGTCCTCTGCAGTGACAGAAAATGATCTTTCATCCACCACCGACAAGGAGATGTGCCAGCCGAGCTGTCTCTATACTAGGAACTTGTGCAACTCCCGACAGAGATATAAAAACAATTTTTCATATTTTATGGAGAAGCATGCATGATGAATCATGTGATCTCCCTTTCACCTTTGTACCTACATCATCTAAAGTTGTTTTTGCATGTTCACCCACATGGATGTGTATATACAAACACTGAAATTGGAAAGGACACAAAACCCTGTATATATGTTGCGGTCTTCAGTATTTTAAAACTCTTTTTGTTTAAATTTCCCCTCTTTGAACCCCAAATATCCAGAAATGGTTCTAAACTGAGGGAAATACTGGTGCTTTAGTTTAGCTGTCTCGGTTACTATGAAGGGGACTGTCATGGAAAGTGGTTATGACCTTTCAAAGGATAGGGATGGGGAAACTGGTCAGTTCAGTTTGTCTCAAGTTCCTCACTTTTCCTCAGAAGTTTTGTTCTCCATGCTACCACATCAGCGCACGAATTATTTTAAACAAGCCCTCAGGAAGTTTCAGAAGCATTTTAGTTTGGATTTTTCCTGATGCACACATTGTTCTATGCAATTTTGCCTGGTGTACACATTTTTGCAAAATATTCATTTTGATGTACTCTTTATCCTAGTTCAAGAATTTCTGTGCAATTACTTGGCTGGGGAACTGCACTGCAAAATTCAGGGAAGTGTCAATTGAATTTCTTCCCCATACCTATCAAAGGCTCAGGGAATCATTAGTGTATTTTTAAATAACCCTCAAGACATGGAAATCTCTCTTCTTGTCTTTGGAATGTGACAACCTTCAACTAGTAGGAGGGCCACAGAAACCCCGAGCATCAGTTTGGGTTTGGACACAGGGAGAGTGTCAGAGACCTGAGAGTTTTTAGCTGGTGATATAACAGCCTTGATGTGCAGTTGGAAACGACTGGCAGTATTGTGCCATCTGTGTCAGGAGCTCATTTGCTCCCAAAAGGGATCTTAACATTGACAAATGTTACAAGAATACACAAGGTCTCCAGTACTTTCTTGCATTCCAGAGGAACAAAACCCTAGAGTGCTGTTTCTGGACATCCTTTACCGTTTGGAAAACCAAAGAATGCCTAACATTACACTCCTTTTCTACTGGTGTAATTGTTTCCTGCAGAATTCAGCTGAGAATAACATGGTTAATTTGGAAGTTGAGTACATATGTGGGCATTTTCCCTACTGTTATCTGGAGTTATGCTCCTTTCTTTCACAGAAGCCAATACATAGCATGGGAAGAGTGTCTGGCTAAAGCAGCAGTGCATGAGCCAAAGAGGTGTGCCAGCCCTCTCCATCAGGCCGTGTCCAATTGTCCATCACTTGACATCATACGAGCCCACCCCTGGTTGTTCCCTTGCAACCGGGGCTTTACCTTTGACACTGTTTGAATGAGATCAGATGCACTTGGAAGCTGTCACCCTTGGCACTGTTTGACTATGGCATCTTATGTCTCCTCTTCAGTATGGGGTCTACTCTTGAGTATGGCCTAGTTGGGTGTTCATTCTTTGGTTGCTATTTTTTTCTTTGGTTAACAAAGAATAAAGAATTATTGGTGTTTTATTCTTTCGTTAAGAGCCTTTCATATTAGTCTACTCTTGGTTCCTCATTCACTTTATCTGGTCACAGAAAGTTCATTCTTCCCATACATAATGACTCACAAGGGCTGATAAAGCTTAAATTAATACGTCACCACCAAGACATTGTATGTGGTGCAGTAAATCCAACAGACAGCTGATGTTATCCATTGCAGATAATATCTCTCAATTTCTTCCTAACCCATTTGTTTTTCTCTCAAAGAGGACCTAGAAGTTCAGGGTTCAAATATCCACTTCACTCCCAGGAAGCTCATTGGGTGACCTTGGGCCAGTAATTTTAGAAAAGGACAATGGAAATTATATGTGAATGCCTTTCTCATAATCCAAGCCATAATGCAATCAAACCATCCAAAAACGCACTCTGACGTTGTCCATTTACAACAAGCCACCACCACGACCACAGCTGGTCAACCTATTAACAGCCTGTCTTAAGGACACTAACTTTCCACCTGAGTTATGTGCAGGGACTCAGGCTCTGTGTTCATTCCACACCTATGGGGACTCCTTGGTGCGCATCAAGACTCTTGCTTTTCTTTTGTCACACATGGGAGAAAACCCTTCAGGTATGATTCAACTGTTAGGTCTCAGTATTCAGTTGTGGACACTCTCTTTGAGGGTCCATTTCATGGGTCCAGGAAGAGGATGGCTTTGGGTGGGGTTCATCATGTTAAAACCTCTTTTCTATAGTTAGCTTGGGCTCCCTTCCTTCCCTGCACCTGTGTTGTTTTCCTTTCTGTTTCTTTTTAAAAACTAAATTCAGTTATGGATCATAGGGAATACATCACTATAGACTTCCCTTCCTAAGCCCAATTCAAGAAAGCCTCAAAGTTGCAACATTGCAGGCTTCAGGGACCTACAGGGTTCAGATAGTGCCAGCGATCCAACCCAAGGAACTCTTGCCAAGTCTGGTGCAGGAGTGGGGAGCCTGTGGCCTGCCAGATGTTGTTGCTGAGCTCCAGCTCCCATCAACTGCAGCCAGCGTGGCCAATGGTCTTGCACGAAGGGAGTTGTAGTCCACTGAAATTGAGACCACAATTATTCAAGTTCTTCCTGCAGTTATTTGTCCCATGGGCTGTGTACACACTATAACTCTATAACACATCCAAAGCACATTCTTTCCCTCAAACATTTCTGGGCACTGCAGTTTGTTAATTGTTGCTGGACACTATAATTCTGTGAGGGCTAAACTGCAGTGTCCATAACTCTTTGAGGGAAATAATGTACACAGTTTATTTAATAAATCAGCCACCCAGAGGCAAACAGCCAACACAGGAGGGCCCATGCAAGATCAAGACCATGGGTAGGCAAACTAAGGCCCGGGGGCCAGATCTGGCCCAATCGCCTTCTAAATCCAGCCCGCGGATGGTCCAGGAATCAGCGTGTTTTTACCTGAGTAGAATGTGTTCTTTTATTTAAAATGCATCTCTGGGTTATTTGTGGGACATAGGAATTCATTCATCCCCCCCCCCAAAAAAATATAGTCCAGCCCCCCACAAGATCTGAGGGACAGTGGACTGGCCCCCTGCTGAAAAAGTTTTCTGGCCCCTGATCAAGATCTTTGTGTGGCGTGGGCAAATGACTGTCCCTGCCACTATCCTGATCTGACCGGGTGCCACTGAAAGTTTTCCTCCCATTATAAATACAGCGGTACATCAGGTTAAGTACTTAATTCGTTCCGGAGGCCCGTACTTAACCTGAAACTGTTCTTAACCTGAAGCACCACTTTAGCTAATGGGGCCTCCTGCCGCCGCCGCGCTGCCGGAGCATGATTTCTGTTCTCATCCTGAAGCAAAGTTCTTAACCTGAGGTACTATTTCTGGGTTAGCGGAGTCTGTAACCTGAAGCGTATGTAACCTGAAGCGTCTGTAACCCGAGGTACCACTGTAGTAGGGAGAGGGAAGGAGGCAATCCCATTGGGGACTGTGGCATGGCAAAGAGACAATGCCTTCCTCTCCCACACCATGTTTCAGCTCCACCTCACATACCCTGCCTATTGGTTGAAAAACAATCAGACATGCAGATATAAACCCATATGAGAAGCATCATGTCTAGGATAGCCATGAACTCATTAATTATCTGACATTCCTTTTACCACTCTGATTCCACACTTTGAGGTTTAATGTTCCTTTGGGACTGCAAATAGAGGATGTAGAGAGATAAAACAAACTGGAAAGCATGGATTGATTCATTCTTCTAGGATAGCTAAACTCCCTTCACAACTTATTCACTAAACTGTCTAGCCGATCAGCTGAGTCAAGGCTACTATTTCCAATACCCCAGAGTTTATAAAGCCACAAATGATTCAAACTATTGCATACTTGAATATTCGCTATAAGGAAAAGACACCTCCCTGACATGGAACACGAGTATGGGGCATAGCCCTGCACAGGGGTTCTGTCTGAACGTGGATTAACAGCATAAGTAGGGGGCCACACGCACCAGCCCTGCCCTCAACACCCCCTCCGCTCCACCCCAACTTTGTCATGTTAAGTTGAAAGGGCTGGAGGGTGAATCTATAATAATAATAATTTATTATTTATACCCCACCCGTCTGGGCTGGGTTTCCCCAGCCACTCTAGGCGGCTACACATTCCAAGCACATTCAGCTGATCAGGTTTGGGGCATCCTCTCTAGACTTTTAGTATTTTGTAGCAGTGATTCAACCAAATACCAGAATTGCAAGTTTGCACAATTAAAGTGCTCTATCCACATTAAAGGCCTTTTGTGGGTGGGAAAGTGATGGGGAATTGCACTGAAAAGTGTGGGACCGAACTTTTCTTTCTTTTTTTGGTGCTCACTCGTAGCCGAGTAAGATTGTCTTCCATAAACACGTTTTTAACAATGAGTCCGTAAGTGACTGTAGAGGCCAATTCTGGACCCACACATCCTTCCACAGTGGGGACATTGGTTTCTGGGCAGGAGCTGATCACGGTGTGGATTTGCCAAGCATGCCTTCCTCTTAGCACATTTCTCCCTTGCGCCCTGAGTTCAAGTGTCTTCAAAGCCCATGACACCTTTGGTAAAAGCTGTTCTCCAACTGGAGCGCTCGCAGGCCAGTGTTTCCCAGTTGTCAGTGTTTATACTACATTTTTAAAGATTTGCCTTGAGACAGTCTTTAAACCTCTTTTGTTGACCACCAGCATTACGCTTTCCATTTTTAAGTTCGGAATAGAGTAGTTGCTTTGGAAGACTATCAACAGGCATCCACACAACATGACCAGTCCAACAAAGCTGATGTTGAAGAATCATTGCTTCAACACTGGTGATCTTTGCTTCTTCCAGTACACTGGTATTATTGGGACCAAACACACTGGCAGGAGCAGGTGAGCATCGATCCGCCGCCTGCAGGTAAGCAGCAACTCACATGCCAGCAGCTTAAGCTAGTACCTCTGCCCCACCACACTGCCCCCTACTGGAAGACAGGCAAACACCACACAACATATACAATTTGATCTTATTTGTAAGGCGCTCTGTTTTTGTTTTTACGTTCTGGTTTTGTTTTGTCTGTGGGAAAAAAAGAAGAGAGCAAGGCAGGCAAGTCAACTTAATGTTTTATGTAACTTACTTGTTTTAGTATTTTAGTATTTTAGAATACTAAATACTTGGCAGAAAGGCAGTATATGCATTCAGTCTATCCATCACTCAATACTGGAGCCATGGAAACTGCGGTGGAAGCGGGATGAAGCTACTGAAAACTATGGGAATCTAGAGCTTCCTTACAAGATTTCGATGTGCCAGTTCTTGAAATCAACAAGATAAGCCTTTCCAGTTGAAGGAATCCTTGCTCCAGCCTTAGAGGATCTTTTTTTAAAAAAGAGAAGTTTTGAGTTTTGCATTGGACCATATAAAAAAGACAGTCATGGCTTTTATAATGATTTAGCCACATGTGGAAAGAACAATTCACATGCCTATTTTTCTACAGCCTGCAAAATTGCATAATGCTTTTTATCATGTGTCATGCATCTTGGGTGTTTCCGCACATTTATCGTCCAATTTCCTTCCCATTCACAAATTCTTGATACAGAAGTAAGGTCTATGTTCCTAGATTCCATTACACGTTTCCCCCTGAACTGAATCTCACATCTGCGAATAGGCTGGTTGCATAATAAACTGTTCACTGCAATGGTGTGGTTGGTTTTTGTTTTGTTTTTAAGCATCCAGTACATTTAACTTTTTGGTTGAAATTGTTGTTTTGGAGCTGTCAATAGGAAATACACTTTGTAAATGTTATCCTGCAGGTTGTGGACTCTCCTTCCTTGGAGGTTTTTAAGCAGAGGTTGGATGGCCATCTGTCAGGGATGCTTTAGCTGAGATTCTTGCATTGTAGGGGGTTGGAGTAGAGGACCCTCAGAATCTCTTCCAACTCTGCAATTCTATGATTCTATTAAAAATATGTTGCCTTGGAGCACGATTCTATGCACGTTGACTCAGAAGCAAACTCAAGTAAGCATGATAGGGCCTTTGTTGTTGTTAGTTAGCTTCATTACAGATTTTTTTAAAAAATATACTTTTACAAAAACAAAACCCACAAACACAAAAAGCACAAAGATTAATTAGAGTAGCAAAGAAGGCTTTGGGTGGGAAATTGTAATTAAGACCAGATAAACGATTGAGAGGGGAGGAACCCAGTGGTGGTGGTGGTGGTAGCAAATTGCCCCAAGATTTGATATCTGTGTTGAAGTAGAACAGTCACTTCTCTTGCAGATAACAGTTTACAGCCAGAGATGGCCGGACTGAAATTTGAATAGCTCAAGTAGTGAAGGAGGGTAGAATGATCAACTTTAAACAACACCTTTTAAAACCAAGAACTTTATGAAGAGTATTGCACAAGACCATTCACCATATATATCAGCATCAGAAACGGGGTGGGGAATGGGGAGGTGATGCGTCACTTATTCCAGTGACAAATGGGCTAACTATAGCTGTTGACACACAACTGCACTCGGAATTTCTACTGAAAATGATGCACTAGCTGGTTGGTAAAGCTTATTGACTTAGCAACGAAACACTGGAATGTTGGGAAATGTGGGTTCCCTGCAACATGAGCAATTCTTTTGGGACATGGTCTGGATCCTGCGCAACAACTACTAACGGTGCATCTTTCTATTTTTGGAAGCTGCCTTATGCCTAGCCAGATTATTGGTTCATCTTCCATTTTCTACTGACTGGCATTAATAGGTCTCTAGGGTCTCAGCAGGAGATCTTCCCAGTCTTGCTATCAACCTGAGATCCTCTTAATTGGAAATGTTAACTGGGAATTGAGGGATTCAGTTGTTGGTTTCAGTGGTGTTTGCTGACCTGTAGCCTGAAAAACTTTTTAAATATACAGTGGTACCTCGGGTTAAGTACTTAATTCGTTCCAGAGGTCCGTTCTTAACCTGAAACTGTTCTTAACCTGAAGCACCACTTCCACTAATGGGGCCTCCAGCTGCTGCTGCGCTGCTGGAGCACGATTTCTGTTCTCATCCTGAAGCAAAGTTGTAACCTGAAGCACTATTTCTGGGTTAGTGGAGTCTGTAACCTGAAGCGTATGTAACCTGAAGCGTATGTAACCTGAAGCGTATGTAACCTGAAGCGTATGTAACCTGAGGTACCACTGTACTTACTTAGGTTGCAATCCTATACGTGCTTACCTGGGAGTAAGACCCACTGACTGCAATAGGGCTTACTTTTCAGTAGATACATGTAAGATCGCACAGCTTGCATTTCTGGGCATAATGCAAAGCAAGGAGAAGCTGGCTGCTTACATATAACAGCTACTAGGTAGAGGCCACTTTGGATTTGACTGTGAAGCAGGTTTAAGAACAATTCTATAAACACAAAGGCCCAGTTTGCACTCCTCCTTTCTTCCATGCAAAGTAGCATTTGAAATGGATATACAGTGGTACCTCAGTTTAAGAACTTACCGGTAATTCGTTCTGGAGCTCTGATCTTAAACTGAAACTGTTCTTAACCTGAGGTACCACATTAGCTAATGGGGCCTCCCGCTGGCGCTGCACCACCGCCGCACAATTTCTGTTCTCATCCTGAAGCAAAGTTCTTAGCCTGAGGTACTCTTTCTGGGTTAGCGGAGTCCACAACCTGAAGTGTCTGTAACCCGAGGTACCACTGTATCACACAGATGTCTGATTAAACTTAACACCCAATTCATGAAATCTCTCTCTCTTAGCCCAGTATTGTTCTGATTGGCAGAAATTCTCCAAAGTCTCAGGTGTGCAAGGTCTTTCCTATCACATAGTACCTGATACTTTTAAAAACTGGAGATGCCAAGCTTTGGATTTAGGATCATCAGCACAAAAAGCAGGGGCTCAACTACTGAGCTACACAGTTTCTCCTCATAACATGACGCTGTCATTACAAAAACAACAACCACAACCCACACCTTCTTTTAATTTATACAGTGCTTGTCTTCTATCATGGAACCCAAGGCCTTGTGGTTCCCAGGCAGTCATCATTTCATCCAAGCCCTGACCAAACCCAAATCCACACCTGGTGTGCTTTCAGATCGTCAAACAATCGTGATAAAGGCAGAAGCCAATGGTTTGTATTACTATAAGGCAGATCCCTATGTTAGGGAAGGGGAGAGGGTGTTAAAAAGTTTTCAGTTTAATGTACATAAAATGCTGTGTTTGAATGCACTGTAGTTAAAATGCTGTAAAGGGAGGCTTACCTTAGACCAGAGGTTCCACTATGGCAAAAGCGTCAGAGAAGGCTGGTATTTCTCCATTTCTGGAAACGTGAGCTGCAGAACTCTCACAGGAGGAAACTGGAACTTGAAAAGCCTTGGGGGTGCTTTTTGGAGATGACTGGTGGTAGTAGCTTCAGCAGCAGCGGTTACAGAGCAGCTCTGCAATGATAAACAAGCTTAGGAACTTCCTCTGAGGCCAGAAGAGAGAAAAGTTTACCGAACTGCATAAAGGACCGAACCCCAGTGCTCGTTTGCAATGTGTTGTTACATTTATCAATTCTTGTTCTGCAGTAAAGCTTTAATAATAATAATAATAATAATAATAATAATAATTTTTATTTATACCCCACCCTCCCCAGCCAAGGCCAGGCTCAGGGCAGCTGACAAGAAATAATAAAAACAAGTTGAATGAATACTTTGAGACTCATTCCTGTGGTGGAGAGAATTCCTTTCTACACATGGGCCAAAGAAAGAATTCCCAAGAAGCTAATAATACTATTTGAGCGTGCTTCTGTGTATTTGAACATCGAATAATGGGAAGTTAGGTTAGCACATTCCTTGCTGGGGGTGGGGGGCGAGGAGAGAGACCATCTCCCATGCTCTACCTAATAGCTAACACCTCCACTAGAAGACAAATAAAACCATCACTAATCCAATCTCCCATTTCCTCAGATAGGAAAGGCATCGCCTGCGCGATTTATCCCCGCCCTCCCTGCACGTGACTTCCAGTCAAGGGGCTGCAACTCTCTGATTTCGTTTCCTGGCGATCCTCCCTTTGCAAACGGGGATGCAAAGTTCAGCTCCTGTAAGTTGTGTGTCTGTGTGCGAGGAGAAACTTTGGGGACAAGAGCCTGCCGCGTTGTCCCCCGCCCTCCCCATCGCGCCTTGTTTCCAACCCTACCAAGCAAACCCGCTTCGGGGAACTCTTGGTGGTGGTTTGCTTTTTTTAAAAAGCGAAACTAAAAGTGGTTTCCTCTCGCAGGAGGACGGTGGGTGCCTCCGGTTTCAGGAAAGAGCAAGGAGTGCTACCTCCGGCTTTTTGCTGGTCGATCTCGGGAAATATCTTCGAAATTTGAGAGGGTCCAAGTGCATTTCCCTGTTCTAATTTTACTCGTCTTAACTTTTTTTTTGGGGGGGGGGTCGCTTTCTGCGCTTGAAAGCAACGCAGCTGATCCACAACCCTGGCTGGTGAGGTGGAATCCAAATACAGCAACTGACCTCTCCTCCCTTCCCGAGCTTTGCAGTAGAGACTAGAAAAGATCCCCAGAGATCCCCAGACTGGAGCCCCCAATCCTGGAGTGCCGCCTCCGCTGCTGAGCGGGGGGGGGGGGCAGGAAAAGCGCGCAAGCGTGGAAAGGTCCTGTAATGAGTAAGAATTATTACCTTGAAACATTTGTTTCCCGCGGGAATGACACACGGTATTCTCAATTTCTACAGTTGGGAAGGTTTTGCAGTAACTATAAAATATTATTTTTTGCTACACATAGTACTGTTGTTGTTTTTACGGTAATCTCGGTTTGCTTACAAGAGTGGCTTGGGAAATCCTGCCAGATGGGCGGGGTATAAATATTGTTGTTGTTATTTTTTCATCATCATTATTAACCATGTAAAGGAAGGTGTTATTGCTGCAGGAAAACAAAATAGAGAGAACGACTTGCCTTCCAAAATCACCTACCTAAAGGTTTCAGGGTTGGTAGTGACAATATAGTCATAGAATTAAAAGTTTATGCAATTCAGACAAAAACAAGAAAAGTGACTTGATGATGATGATAATTTATTATTTATATGCCGCCCACCTGACTGGGTGGTCCCAGCCACTCTGGGCAGCTCCCAACAAAAAATTGTAAAAGCACAATACAATATCGCATTCTAAAAACTACCCTGAACAGGCCTGTCTTCAGATGATGATGAGATATTGCCTCCTATATTAGAGGGGTTCACTCAAGCATCTCGTATGTTAAATTCATATGTGAAGGGAGTTTGGGGTTTTTTTTATGTTGCCCTACCCACACCAGCCATGCCATCACCACACTCCTACTGCTGGCCACACCTTTTATTAGCTATGTGAAGGGGCCGTTTACACAGAACAATATTTATTTGAAAGCTTTAAGCCGCATTGTAAATCATTTATGCAGAATAAGCTCTCTCACACACATATCTGCACAATTTATTCGGGTTGCAGAATTGGTATTATTCGGGGAGCAGAATTTCTGTTACCTTGTTCAGTATTTGGATTTTCTTCATGTACGGCGCATTCCCAATGAAAGTCTTGTTTTGGCAGATACGGTATATATTTTGGTAAAGGCGGCTCCTCTGAAACACTTTCCAACCTGCAACTGCCTAGCTCTTTCGCCATCCAATTAGCTGTATGGCTGGAATTCACCTCAGGCTCAACTGAGTGGATCACTAATTCCCATGGGTGTACAAAATAAAAATATGCATGATTCTCCCCTCACATGGAGGAGTCCTCTGTGGCTACATCAGTAATCGAATTTAAATAAAAATATCATTGATTTTTAGCCACCCTGTCTAATAGCTATGTAAGTACATGTACATTTACAGTCTGCAAATCTCATATTGACCCAGGTCGCATATGGAGCAGCTAGCTGGATTGATTGTTGCAAGTTAGCCATATTGCAAGCTAAGGAGTCTCTAAGCTCCAGAACTCCCTGCCTAAGGAGGCCTGTATATTCCTTTTGTTGGTCTTTCACAGGGAGCTGAAGGCTTTCTCCTGTAGATGAGCCTTCAGCGATTTGTCTTCAGTCATGCTGATTTCTTATTGGATGATTTTTTAAAAAAACAACATCAACAAATAAATGCATACCAGTGCAGATTAATCACAACACTGTTGGTAGGAAGGGAAACTGGTTGCTAACTGCTCCTGTTTTTATTAACTTTTTCATATCTGTTTTTGTATTTTTTAATATCATTATTGTTAGTGAAAGGTGGAACTTATATTGAATTAATAAATAAATAAACACAACATAGATCTGTGGTATGGGAACATAAACAAATGTGACTGGTAAAGAATATCAGGTGCTTTGACTGGATTGCTATTAAATATTTCGATAGGATGTGTCTTGTTAAAATAAACTTCATGTTCCAGTGGATTTAGCACGTCAGACCTGCTCAAATGACAATTGCACTATGAATATGCACTGATGATGCCATCATTCTTGCTATTTAAAAAGTTCTATTTTCAGATGTAGTCTCTCCTCATATTCTTTACATTTATTCTAAAACAAATGTTTGCTTAAGTGTCATGTAGTAGTGGAAGGTGTTTTGAAAAAGGCTGGACAGAGCTTTGGAAATTATTCTGAATGTCCTTAACCGTTACTTACAAGGCAACAGACAGATTACCTCATGATCTTTTCCTGTCTAGGTTTTAATGATTCATATTGAATGAAAATCTATTAATGAATATAGAGAAGGTCTTTTCTCAGCAGATTTGTGTCACTAATCTGTGTTGTGTCTCATGTGGATAAGAGCTTTTCAGTATGAATTCAGTACTTAAGATATCTTGAATTAGGGCTACTATAAGAAAAATGTCCACTGAAGGTTATTTTGTCAGAAAAGTGCATAACGAAGTAAAAATTGTGTCAGGGAAAAGGTAGTTTTTTGATGTTCTTTTTTAGATGACTGGGGTGCTGCTGGGTTCTGTTCTGGGCCCATTGTTTCTCAGCACCTTTATAAATGACTTGGATGAATGGTATTGAGGGGATGCTTATCAAATTTGCAGATGACATCAAACTTGGAGGGTTTGCCATTACTGTTGAAGACAAAATCAGGTTTGAATATAACCTTAACAGATTGGAGAACTGAGCTCGAACTAACAAAATGAATTTCAATTGTGACCAATGTAAGGTTCTGCACTTAGGCCAGAATAATCAGCTGCACAGATATAAAATGGAGGACACCTGGATTGCCAGTAATACATATGGAAAGGATCTAGGAGTCTTGGTATACCACAAGCTTAACATCAGTATGATGCAGCAACAACAAAAAAAAGTGAATGGGATGCCCAATGTATGTCAAGGAAGTAAGAACATACACTAAAGAATTGTCTAGGATTGCTTCTTCAGAAGCAAACCTCAATATTTATTTAACTTCTGGCATTCATTGCAATACACAGGCATCCCTTTATTGAGTAGTCTTCTAGTTAAAAGGTTAAGGTTTGCCCCACCCTTTTTCATAATATGTATTTCTGACTGTGTTTGTAGAATATGGAGGAAAGTGAGATTACAGGAGCACTTGTAAATGAGATGGAGAATGTTAAAGAACCAGATAAATTAAAGGTAAGTTCTTGAAGTGCCAATGCAGTTCCATTTAAATAGCTTAAAGCCTGCAGCCCAGATATTTACAGAGTGTATAATTGTGTATTTGTACCATTTCATAGATTATGGAGAATGGTGAGCTTCCAGGCACACTTGTGAACGAAACAAAGCATCTTGGAGAACAGGAAAAAGACAAAGTAAGTTCTGTCGCTGGTCCTTGTGCAGTTCCATTAAATGAAGATTATAGTTTTAATTTGTAGGTGTCTCCCACTGGATGGAAGTGAGAATTAAACCGGACTTATTGCTTTAATGGATGGATAGATTTGGTTCTGATTAACTTTTGTTTTGTAGACTACTGAGGAAGGCCAGGTTGAAGACCAGCGTGTCACAGAGGCAGAAAGGGAACGGCAAGAATGGGAGGTAAATCTCTGTAGGTTTTCATGCCATTCAAAGATGGCAGCATGAACCTAATGCATAGGCTATGTGGAACCCTTTTCCAGCCCTTGGGTTGGGTTTCATTCCCATGTGAAGAGCCAGGGGCTGCATGTCATTGGTGGGAGGAGCTGTAAGCAAAAATGGGCAAGACCTGGGGCAAAAATGGGCGGAACAATAGGCGTGACTCTTGCCTTTGTAGAGCAGGCTACATTCCAGCTCCACACAAGCCAGAGGGTTCTACGCACCTCCATTCATCCTACAGGCAAGCAAAGAGTCATTACAATACTGTTATAATATATTCCAGCCAGGCAAAAGCATTCAAGGAGGGTGAAGAGCAGAGCCCTATGACAGGTATGGCCCATGACCAAAGGCTGGATAGAGAGCCCTGGAGGAGGAGGGACTCAGCCCCCCAGACCTGAGGTTCCCCACCTTTGCTGCCTGCGGCAAGCAGCCGCATTTGTTTAGAAAGCCTTCCGCTGAAACCGTCTTGACTTCTCTTGCATTGCAAAGGAGAAGGTTGCCAAAGCTGAAAAGGAAAAGGCCGAAGCACTTCTTTCGAAACTTGCTGCTGATGAGAAGAGGTCCCGCTGCCAAGAGGAGTTCACAAAGCTAAAGGATCAGGAAAACGAGGCACTGAGGGAAAGAATGATGCTGCAGGAGAAGCATCAGGTAATATAGATTTGTGTTAGTTAGCTGCCTTTTTGCATCCCTATCCTGAGGTGGCGGTGTTGTTGTTATTGTTATGTCAAAATGTTGCAGTGGGGAGTGCTTCCTGCTGTGGATTAAAGCAGGTCAGCAGCAAATGTTACAAATTCAAAATATAGCAAAGTGAAAGATAGAGGCAGCTGCTCACATAGTCATTTTGGCCTCTTCCCATCAAGTAACGAGAGAGCCTATTTGTACTGCCATTATTTTAAGCAAATAGCAAAATAGTCAATATGGGGAGCCTCAATCCTGCTCCTTTCTGTGGCTTGAAAGCCTAGCATTTGGGGGCCGGTTCTGGTTTGTTTGCAGTGAAGGAAAGTTACTCTGCACATGCTTAGGAGTACAGTGGTACCTTGGGTTACAGGCGCTTCAGGTTACAGGCGCTTCAGGTTACAGACTCCGCTAACCCAGAAATAGTACCTCGAGTTAAGAACTTTGCTTCAGGATGAGAACAGAAATCGCATGGCGGCAGCGGGAGGCACCATTAGCTAAAGTGGTACTTCAGGTTAAGAACAGTTTCAGGTTAAGAACGGACCTCCAGAACAATTAAGTTCTTAACCTGAGGTACCACTGTACTCAATATCTTAAAACTCTTGTTCATGTCCCAAGAGAGGTATTTAAACAGATTTGAGAGCTAATCAAGATCTAGATTAAAAAGAAAAAGAAAAAAAGATTTGGGAGTAACATCTTTACTCTTATTAAGATCTGAGTGTTCGTTGTGCACTGGAATACTTTTTGACTGAGACACAAACTCTCTTTAAACAAGGACAGAACAACTAAATAGAGCAAAATCAAGCAACAGGGATATTGTAACATTATGGCCACCATGTGGACATTGCTGGAAGTGCTTCCACATGGCATAATGGGTTCTGTGGAGCAGCAACAGAAACAATTGCAATATGTGACTGACATTTCAAAGGCCTTTATAGTGTTAATTTCGGAAAGCAAGCAGTACAGAGGCTGGCTGTTCCAAAGTTTGAATATAATCAAGGTTTGTCTGTTTGGGCTAGAGCAGTCTTCTCTGTCCTGGTACAATCCAGATGTGGTTGACTACAATTCTTATCAGCCCCATCCAGCACAATGAATGGTCAGAGCTTATGAGGCTTGTAGTTCAAAACATCTGGAAGGCACCAGATAGGGGAGGCTGCGTTCGGACCTATTCTTGGGGGTGGACAAGAGTCTAGGAAATTAAATCATGGGAAACTTTTATAGTAAATATTAAGCAATATTTTGCTTACTGTAACTGCTTGGTTGTTGTTGACATTCAGTAAAACGATTACCTTTGAAAAACCATTTCTACCTCCCATTGACAGATATTTAAATCTTCTCTCACATTCTGCAGGAGGAACTTTCCTCAATAAATTCAAAGAATACTGAGCTGAAAAGGGAAATTCAGATCCTTAAAGCCAGGCTTGCAGAAGAGAAAGCCAAATGTGGAGAGCTTTCACAGAGATATCGGGTAATACTTATATTTCATTGTTTAACCTTCAAAGGGACATTAGCTGTATTCAGGACTGTGGGTGAGATGTTGCTGGAACTGGGCTGCCTAAGGCATAAGAGACAATATTTTAAACTATTCCAATTTCAAATTTTCCTGCATGCTTGGGTAGACTTTGCAACTCCTCCTTGTATTTCTGAATTTTTAGTTTACTACAGATTAACACCCTCATTACAATTTCGTTAGGAGCAATTACCCTTGTAACTTCGTTAGGAGCAATTACTACTTATGCACTTAAAATTGCCTAACTTTTTACCAGTGCATTGCATGAGTGTGGCCAGTGAGCAAAAGAGCCCAGCTATATCAGACCAAAGGGTTATCTAGTCCAGCATCCTTTTTGCAAAGTGACCAAGCAGATACCTATTGGAAGCCCGCAAGCTGAACAAGACTGGCCACTGGCCAAAGGTTCCCGGTCCTGTTAGAAACTTTAGGAACAAGCAGGCACTATGGGGCCTACACGCCAGTGAAACCTTTCATCCAATAAGTATAGCATTTTGGGTTTTGCTGTGTTTTTATGAACAATGTCATAAATTGTTTTTATCTTGTCATCTTCTGTTTGGTTTCTAAAATACCAGCTCAAAAACGACATACCTGAGAAGAAGATGAAGTTTATGCGGCTGGAGAATATCAAGGATGAGAGCATGTATATGAACATAACCTGCCTTTTTCACATAGCAACAAAAATCCCATTCAGGCTAAGCCAAGGAGAAGCTCTCATCACATTTGAAGAGGAATGTGGTAGGAAATGTGCATTCATATATATGAATGCTATTTTATTTTTTTAGCAAAGACGTTTGGGTCAGCCAAGTCCAGGCCAAGACGTTGAGCAAACTGACCACATGACCCTGCTGTGAAGATATAACAGTAACCGACAATTGGATGCCCTTTAATGGTGCGCCAAATCTGCCACCTTAGGCAGCTGCTTCACTCTTCTTCTTGATAGGGCCAGCAGGATATTCATAGTGTAATGGGTAAGCTTTATGTCAGAACCAGAGAAAAAAGCATTGACCTATAAAGTGGTCTGTAAAATTATTTAAAATCAGTACAGTGAAACCTCGGTTCCCAGACGCCTCTGTTTTGGAACGTTTTGGCTCCCAAACACCAAATACACGGAAGTAAGTGTTCCGGCTAGGGACCAACAGGAGGAGTCAATAATTATTTAATAATTGTTTAAATGATACATTTTGCAGAGGGGGGGTGGGTGGGGCAGAAAATCTCCTTAGGGGTTGGATATGACCCATAGCCAGCCCTGCCTTTCACACAGACTTCTGTGGCATAGTGCAAGCTAATTCCCCGCAATTTTTGATTACTTGACTCCCGTGAACGTTTAAAACCAAATGTATATATGGCCAATTTTTATGTATGAATTTGTTCCTTGGTTTTATACTTGGTCATGGAAAACTATTAACATGCTGTCCTTCAGTTGCCCAGGGACTGATCCAAAAACACTGCCATAATGTGAACTTTGAAAGTAAGATGATACCTATGAAAGCTCTGCCTGTTATCCTGGAGAGGGGAGTAACATTTGAGGTAAGTCAGTGACTGTGGTTTTTAAGTGTTATGTGTTGGTGAGTTGAACTCTGAGACAAAAGTTTTGTTGGTGGTTGCAATTCTATACAGAGTTACTCAGGGGTAAATCTTTTTGAACTTGGACTTTCAGAAATATGAAGGCCTGGGGAAAACAGGAACATTAATGAGAAATGTCTGTTCCCTCCCTTCTGTTTTTTAAAGGGTAATTGTAAAATGTGGTGTTTTTTTAAAATCCCGGTGAATTTTCTTTTTTTTTCCCTCTGCGCATCTCTCAGGACTTGTATTTGAATAAATCTTCCACAGAATCAGGTTGTATCATATACATTGCAGACCTGTATATGACTGCTCATAAGTACCGTATTTTTCGCCCTATAGGACGCACTTTCCCCCCTCCAAAAATGAAGGGGAAATCTGTGTGCGTCCTATGGGGCGAATACAGGCTTTCGCTGAAGCTTGGAGAGCGAGAGGGGTCGGTGCGCACCGACCCCTCTCGCTCTCCAGGCTTCAGGAAGCTATCAGCAAGCCTGGGGAGCCCACGGGAATTCCCACAAGGCTCCCTAGGCTGCGGATAGCAGCCTGCCGCCCGGAGCGCTGTGCGCTCTGAAGCAGAGCACCCCGTGCTTCGGGCAGATATCCGCAGCCTAGAGAGCCCTGTGGGAGTTCACGCAACGCTCCCTAGGTTGCGGATAGCAGCCTGCCGCCCCTGGCACGCGGTGTGCCCTGAAGCAGAGTGCGCCGGGCAGACACCCGCAGCGTGGGGAGCCCTGCGGGAGTTCCCGCGGGGCTCCCCATGCTGCGGATAGCAGCCTGCCGCCCGGCGCGCAGGGTGCCCTGAAGCAGAGCGCCCAGTGCGCCGGGCAGACATTGGCCAGCCCCACAAGCTCGGGGGACAGCGGGGAGGCGCAGCGCCGCCATCCCGCTGTTCCCCCATCTGATTTGGGGGGGGGAAATAAAGGATTTCCCCCCCTTTATTCCCCCCCCCCAAATTAGGTGCGTCCTATGGGACGAAAAATACGGTAATCACAATTGAGTTCAATGTTACCTACTCCCACAGAAGCAAATATAGAATTACAGCCCAAATCTTTTAACATATTTTTTGCATGGTATACTCTGGTGAAGCAAAATATTGGACCTATTTACTTACAGCCTTCTCAGCTTGATTTGTGAGAAATGTATTTAACGCCTGGTAGTCACAGTGATGTTTGGTAACAAGTATAAGTTCTGCAACCTTCTGCCACTCATGCTGTAGCTGATAGGGACTGTGTTCTTGCCAATGAAACCCATGCTATGGTCATGATATGTTTTGGCCTTTTTGCTTCTATAAATGAACATGGCTACAGTTCTGGATTTTATTTCACACCTGTAATTTTGGATTGTTTTGCAGCTCCATGCTAAGATCTCTAGAAAGCAGATTAATGTTTCTAACATCCCATACCTAAACATCCCTCCGGAATGGATGAGAGATAAGTTGGAACTGAATTTATACAAAGCTAAACTGGGAGGAGAAGTGCAGAACGTGACCTATGACCAGCAGTCCCAGATGGCCCTCGTTACATTTGGCCAGCCAATAGGTGATCTCTGAAGCATTGTGCAAGTTAACTTTACAAAATCTGATCCCCTTTTATTTGCATTACTTTTACTTTGACATTGTTCAGTTGACTGCAGATTTGAGCATCATTTGATTGTTGCAAAACTGATCTAAGATGCATTGACACCAAGTACTATCTCCTGTCTCCCCCCACTGGTAGACTTATAACACAGTCTATTGCAGGATTACTTAGAAGTAGCCCTATTTAGTTCAACTGATATTCCCTACCACATCCATATAGGATTGCAGCCTTAAGAATAAAAAGGATATATAGCAATGTTACCTGAAATGCATTCAGTTCCAAACCACATTCTTCTGCACTGGTGAGTGTTTTTTATTCATCCTAGAAAAGAAAAAGCAGATGTGCATTCCATTTTACATCTTTCTTATTCACTAGTGCAGTTGTACACATTTTTAACCTCTGCCCTTGCAGCAACCATTTTTTAAAAACGATGCTTCATTTTTATATCACTGTAAACAAGGGGGGTGTTTATACCCCAGATGTGGTAGAAATGAATAATGAAAATATATATGTTCACTCAGAAGTAAGTCTTGGTGTGTTTATAGAATGCTGTTTGAATTGTTGTGTCCTCCTTGGACACATTTTCTAGCAGGGTGGCCAAATAATATATGGAGATAAGTGCTCCTGCATCTTTAATAATGGTTTAGAAGCAGGAATGCCAGCAGTTATTGCTTGTCCCTGAATATCTTTGTGATATTCCTTATTCTACACAACTGTTAGTATAGCATCACTCTCTGGCTACCCTTGTTCCTTCCGATTTTAGGCTGCAGTCGTTTTCACACTGAACCTAAGATCAAGTCCCATTGAATTTAGGGGCCTTCTTTTGAGTAGACATGACAAAGAGTTCACTAATGGTGCCTCGTAATGGGACATTTAATCATTATGTTATGTTTATGCTCAATCCCAGGTAAATATACATAGGGCTACAATATTAGTCATCAATACTGGTTTTGTACAAATAAACAATTGCCCAATTAAAGTACATATTAAAATATTAATTTGCAAGTTTGGGATTTTATTCTGTATGGAAACAATAGGGTTTTCTCCCCCTCCCCCTGCCCCTGAAGTTCAGTACTTGGGATAAACTGTATTTCTTCATTACATTTCTACTGTTTTTCTCTCCTAGCTGCTAACAACATTGTGAGATATGGAAAATGCCCTTTCCGTACAGGTGAAAGGACTCATTTTGTCCTGGTTTCTCCTATCATAGAGAAGACTCTGAATAGATTTCAGGTAAATGGATCATACCCGTGGGGCTTATTGCAGTTAGTAAATGAACGGAGACTTGCAAGCATTGCAAGTATTGTGCCACAATCCCAGTCTTTACTAGCAAGTAAGTCCTACTCAGTTCAGTGGCACTTACTTCCAGGTAACTGTGATTTGTAATTTTAATCATAATAGTTAAAACCTACTTGTCTCACTTTCCAGAGAATGCTTTTCTTCACAGAACTTATCTCAAAGAGGCTGTGGTGTCAAGTAATGGGGAGTGAGAATTAAGAGCTTAGAAGCGTTCTGAGAAACAAGCATAGGTTTGAGACCCTCGGATTTTAGCAACATTGCCACGCCATGTTTGAGATCCTCAACATCATGTGTGCGAATATAAGGAAGTGCATATGACACACCATCCAGAACCTAAAAGGCACTTTCATGATTCTTGGGCTGGCACATTTTTCCCCCTCTTCTGCTTTTAGTGATTTCACCGAGGCCCCACTATTGATTTTTCCTAACAGAATTAGGTTGCCATTTTTAACAAGCAACCAAAAGGTGTAAGTACATTTTATTCTGGCTACTTAGCAACCCTACAGGACAACAATTGGTTTACCTTTAAAATTAGACACACAGGCATTACTTGCAGCACTCAAAAAAGACAAAAGAATTTATTATTATTTTTTGCATCAATGGGTACTTTCCTCCCAGTCCAAATAGCTTCAGAAGAATAATTTTTGTCTGGACCAAGGCAGGTGGAGGGCAGCAGGTTAAACCTAGTAAATAAACACTCCCACAGAGGCACTACTTACATTTTAAAACTAATGAAAGTATGCTTAGAGCAAAGAGCATCTTGGCTCTTAAGGACTAAAGCCTAAAGGTTTTGCCTGCATAACTGGGAGTAAGCCCCACTGAATTAAATGGGACTTACTTCTTAACAGACATGGTTAGGATTGTAGCCAAAAGTACAGGTTTATAGTTTGTTTTAAAACATCAAAAAAGGGAAGGACCACATGACCTGCTAATACCAGTATTTTCACTCCACCAATTTATATATTCCTTAAAGAGATTTGTAGTCACAAGACGTTGTGTGTTTTTCTTTTGACAGATATATTCAGGGATTTCCAGGAGAACCATACTGCTAACAGGAATCAAGGCAGAAGAGGAGGAGGATGATGAAAGTGTGCAAGATATGATTGCGATCCACTTTCAGAAACCTAGAAATGGTGGTGGTGAAGTGGAAAATGTCAAATTCGTTTCACAAGGAGCCAAAGTCGCTTACTTTGAGAATGATGCAGAGAATGTTATATGACAGAGAATGAAGTTGAACTCGACTTTCCATTCTGCCAAGGGCTTCATAGAACAATAAACATGCTCTGTATTTTATTTTATTACACTGGATGGTGTGCCTGCTTTTTTTCTAAATCAAAAGTCATTTTTCACAGATAGGAAGGTTCTCCTCTGATCCAGCAAAAGTAATGACAAACAGTGCAATCCTATCTATGCATGTTTACTCAAAAGTAACTCTCACTGTTTTAAATGGGGTTTACTCTGAAATAAGTGTGCATTGGTTTGCTGCCTATGTTCATCAGACTGTAAAGAAGGCATCACTAGGCAAGCACTGATTGATCTTAGCGCCACAATAGGAAACAAGCCCCAACAGAAATGATGGCTGATATAAGATGACCACAAGTCCTTTACAATCTCAGGAAATTGATTATATACTAAGTCTTTAGAGTAGAAGGTTCATTGCAGATAGCTAATATTGGATCCTAGATTGCTGTTATGGTTAATACGATATAAGTGCTCATAATAAATTGGTGTGTTTCGAATATATGTCTAGTGCTTTCTTCCTAAAATCTAATTAAATGAACCTGGGACTGCATTAGTTTATTATTTATTTATTTATTTGTGTGTGTGTGCGCGTGTTCGTGTGTGTATTCACATATGATATATGTGATAGGATAAGGTGTGTGTTTCAAATACATGTAATAGGATACATGTAGAAAGCAGAATCCAATTAAATTACAAATCATTGCCAGAATAACTTTCATTAGCAAAGGATAATCCAAACAGCCAAAGTCTGAGTAAAGCCCAATTGAGGTATAAAATCATAAAGGAATAAGTCAACATGGCCGCCACTGCCTTCCAATGTTTTTAGCCAATGTTTTTGATTGATGCGCGAGTTCCTTGGGCCCCAAATTATAGGAACTCCTGGGGTCCCAAAGAACTGTTTCTCTCTTCCCTTTAGTGCACTTTTTCTGCTTGCTTCATTTTTCTAGTCCTTGAAATCCCTTCCTTTCATCTTAACAGCCAATACACATCTTTCCTCTGGTGCTTTTTGCCTGAGAGAAGGTACTTCCTACAAGTTATGTTCTGCAAATGCTAACTATACGATAAGGGTTCTCATCCACACTTTTGCTTGAGCCGTGTTTTGATCGCATTGTGTGCTGAATAATTCCCTGGGGTCTGAGAGCATTTCCTGTCTTTCCGAGGCCATTCCTTGCTGCTGATGTCTATTTTGTTAACATTTAAAATCTCCAAGGAGCTCGAGGTGATGTCAGTAGTTCTCCCTCTGTCCATTTTACCTTTTCAACAACCCTGTGAGGTAGGTTAGGCTGAGTTTGTGCATGAGGGAAACTGGCTTGATAGACTCAGTCTTGGGACTTCTTGTGGAGAACGAAGGAGTTTTGGATCCAGGGGGTCCACAACACACCCACCCACCCTGTCTCTCCTGGAATAAGGAGTTTCTTGTGGGCATGCTGGGGTCTTTTATGATGAGGAGACCCTTCTGTCAAATCTAGTCCTGCCCCAGCCAGTAGACCTACAGATTAGAACTGTGCTCTCAAAACATTGCTCCAATTAATCTCTTAATGTTTAATACCTCTTGCTTAACATTCCCACAGTTGTTATTCCTATTCCAGTTTTGCATTAAAAAAAAAAAGTATTTTCAGAGGAACAAACCTTTGAAGCTTTTATTAAATAACATTTGAAGTGGACCACAGAGAGAATTAAGGGACGTGGGTGGTGCTGTGGGTTAAACCACAGAGCCTAGGGCTTGCCGATCAGAAGGTTGGCGGTTCGAATTCCCGTGACTGGGTGAGCTCCCATTGCTCGGTCCCTGCTCCTGCCAACCTATCACGTCAAAGTGCAAGTAGATAAATAGGTACCGCTCCGGCGGGAAGGTAAACTGTGTTTCCATGCACTGCTCTGGTTCGCCTGAAGCGCCTTAGTCATGCTGGCCACATGAACCGGAAGCTGTATGCTGGCTCCCTCGGCCAATAAAACGAGATGAGCGCCGCAACCCCAGAGTTGGCCATGACTGGACCTAATGGTCGGGTCCTTTACCGAGAGAATTACTGGGATATGTTAAACTGATGCCCACCTCCCACCTCGAATTAAAAGATGTGGAACAGAAATGGGTCATGCAGTGAAGTATTTTAAGAACTTTTCTGTGCATGCAGTAATGGAAAAAGCTTGGCTGCTTGGATTTCTTCCTGACAGACTAGACGAGACTGCAAAAGTACCCTAGAATTGCAGTGTTGGAAGGGATCAACACAGGATCTTCTATCCAACCCCCTGCAATGCAGGAATCTGCAGCTGTACCATACGGGGACAGAAATCTGCATCCTTGCGTGTTAGCAGCAGCATGAGCTAACCAGCTCTTGGAAGATTAAATGAGAATTAAATGAAGATTATTCATTTATTCACATTTATAAATCAAAAGAAGACGCCGATAGGCAACGAATGCTTCCCTCGTCTCTTCTTTTCCTTTCAAGGAAAGCACGAGACCCTTCGGTTCCCTCATTTAATACAAAAAAGCGAGCGAGGGCTTTTCGACGCCGCTCTGCCCCGCCTAGACAAAGTTGCGCAATGCCTCTCTCGCCTAACTGGAACGAACTACACTTCCCAGCATGCACTCTGCCAGCCCGCCTCCCAAGTTTTCAGGGAAACACTCGACAGAAACGAAAGCAAATGTTTTAGCGTCGCATCTTCCAGAAGAAACGCTTCGCGAGGGGAGATCTGCGCGACTATGGCAAGTGACCGAGCGTTGCCTTTTTATATCTGCCTTGCTGATGGGGACTCGTGGAGCAAATACTGGGTCTTCTGAAGCTCCCTAGAGATGATGGCTCTTTGGAAAGACGCCGAACCAGGAGCGTTTCCCCGGGGTGGAGTAGGCGCGTCTCCGGCGCCCTCCAATATTTCCCTTCCCCTGTTGTTACACCAAATTGCCAAGCAGGTTCTGTGCCCGTGTTTCCCAATTTTCGGTGTTTATACTACATTTTTTAAGATTTGCCTTGAGAGAGTCTTTAAACCTCTTTTGTTGACCACCAGCATTACGCTGTCCAATTTAAGTTCGGAATAGAGTAGTTGCTTTGGAAGACGATCATCGGGCATCCGCACAACATGACCAATCCAACGAAGTGGATGTTGAAGAATCGTTGCTTCGACACTGGTGATCTTTGCTTCTTCCAGTGCACTGGCATTTGTTCGCCAGTGGGAGATCTCCAGTGGCGGAGTATGTTTCATCATAGCAAATGCTTGTGGTTTTTTAAAATCACACCTCAGACGCAGTTCAGTACTGTAGAATGATAATCTGCATAAACTAATTTTAAACCTAGATTGTTGAGAAACTTAAGTTAATTTTTCCAGAAGCTCCATGTTTTTATGACGTGCAGTCAGGAAACTTTGTTTAATGGGCCTCTTTTGGTTTCATGCATTGCCTCCGGTAATTTGATAGGCTCCTTTAGTTACCTTAGCAACTGTTTGTGATCAGTATCGCTTGGTTTTTCGCTAGCATGATGAATCAAAAGATCATTGCATATATTTCTGTCCTTGGCTTATACAAAAAAGTTTTAAAACACATATCCATCCCAGTACCAGGTTGGCTTGGAAAGCACTGCGATAAAACTATGGACATAAGATGTGGGCCCTTTGAGCAGGAGCATGCAGAAGCTAGATAAGGATCTGCAGGGCTTTTCAGTAGATTGGTTTCTGACTCCCAATTGTTTAACAATAGCAACAAAAGAAGAAGTTGTTGTTTTTTCACCAGTGGGCATTCTCAGACACATACCAGCAAATTCAAGCACTGTTAGAGTTGGAAAAACTGGACTGTTTGCAATAAGGTAATAGATGGGGAAATAGGTGATGTGTGGTAACAGTTGCTTGAGACATGCAGGTATAGAGCGGTATACAAATTTTATTAATAATATTAATCATAATAGCGTGATGCAACATCTTACCTCTCTGCAAACAAGTCAGCTGACATCGTCTAACCTCCTTGCAAATTTTAGTCATCCTGATCAGGTTGAATGGTAAATAAGCACATCCGGAAGTGACCTAAATTAAGAGAGTTGAAATGAAGCATAGGCAACCTGGCCGCCTTACCTCCCCCTTTCTGTCTCTGATGGATGGCAATAAAGGATGCAGTGAACAATTTCCCTTCATCACTGATGAACTTTAGGCTAATGGCAACGGTGACGAGTTAGTAATCACATTTGAATCTCACACTTTCTCCAACTAACTCAAGAGTGGTGTAGCCCCACAGCCACACTGTGTAGTAGGTGGTTAGGTTGAGAGATGGTGCATTGTCCAAAGTTATTCAGTGAGTTTAATTGCTGAGTGGAGATTTGAACCTGGGTTTCCAGCAGCCAGTCCCAGCAAGCTAACCACTGCATCCCAGTCGCTACTAGCATCCCTTTGTCGTTCTCTTGCTTTCAGTGGAAAAAGATTCTCACAGTGGCTTGCGTATGTAAGAGCAATAACCAACAAGGCAGTTTGTTTTCTGGGTTGCCCCTGGTTGCCTTCTCCTGCTCTGCATGTTTTTCCTGTACATATATACTTCCTATTCTCAGGCCCCTCACTGGCCCACTGGGCAGTCATTTAAAAAAAGCAAATATATATGTAGTTGTGTTTCTGCATTCTTGCATACTTAGGTAATGTTGCTGCAGTGTGCTTCCTCACCTCCCCCCCCCCCAAAAAAGGTGTGCAGGTATACTCCATTTCTGATAACCAAGAAGTATCTGGATTGTGAGAGAGAAATAAATTTCTATTGTTAGGGATGGGGGGAAAAATCTGGGCGAGGAATCTTGGAAGATAACCAAGATGAAGGACATTGCGGAATGTCAAGACTTCCGTTGCATGCAGTGTTAGATATGAAAGCTAGGAACTAAATGGCACCTTAAACCTAGGTTATGGGTGCAACAACAGAATGTCTAGGTGCACAAGAATACAAAGCTGAAAATGAATGAACTGCAGCTAAAATATTATGTTCTTTTTTCACAAGGTCTAGTCCTTTCCCTGCCCACTCCTCTAATTTTCTTAAGAAGGTCTCTTCTCTGGTTTTCAGAGAGTAGCTGGAAGTGGGGAGGCAGAAAAAAGTCCTCCTTTCCTTCCACTCTGCAGTTTTAATCTGAAATCTTAGGCTCAGTACTGCGCCCAGAGCTCAGAAACCGCTTGCACTAATGAAATTCCCTGTTGCAAAACGCATCTAGAACAATGGGAATTTTGAACACTGGTTGCATGGGAGTTAATTCCTGCTCATTGAGGTACTTTTCCACTAAAGGTGAGTCGGATGCAAGTGGGGAAAGGATGTAGGATGATGTGTGGACGGTACAAGCTACTTGTGGTACTTATGGGTACAGATTCCATGAAGCACAGCTAATGCAGACGTAAACTTAGAGAGAGCAGAAACCAGCAATCAATCTTAAGTTTCCAGCATATTGGATCAAACTCTGCAGAGAGTGGATCATTTGCATTCTCCAGCTGTGTAAGTAACCCAAAGGACAAACTGCATGGCAATGCTAATACTAATTTTACTGCGTGACTGTCGGCTACAGATAACTGCTACTGCTTATGCCTCTTTATAAGATCAGAGCTGCCACATGGAAAGTTTGGAGGGCGCAGTATATGGTAAGCAGGGCATTTCATTCCACCTAGAATATATCATTGAAGAGCTATTGCACTTCATTTACATTGCCTCAAGAAAGCTCCCAAAACTTTCCTTCTGTGTTTCTCATCACTCTTTAACTTGTTTTGCATTCTTTCTTCAGCTCATGGATTCATCAGTTTTAGGAGGGTATCCAGTGGTAGGTTTTTTGTTTGTTTTTTAAATATACCTTTTTAAAGGATAAGCATAGTAATAGGAGGAGAGGTGTTGACATGTAGAACCAGTCTGGCTATAGATTTGATTTTTTATTTTTATTTTGCCTCAAATGTGCCCTGGCTTATTTTTTGGCTTTTCATATATATTCCTGCACTTGTGTAGGTTTTGATGGTTAGTGGCAGTAAATCTTGTCAGAGTTTGCACTGGAATGTATGTGCACTCCATTGTAGAGTTTTGCATATTGGAGAGATAGTGGATAAGGTGGGTATGTCAAGCCTGGAGTTTTCCCTATCTCTCTGGCTTCTCTGACTTTAAGGATTGCCAGATCTGAGTATGGCTGACCCGAGTCCTCTGGTATGATCCGAAGGGCTTCCGTCCTTCCGTCCGTTTGTCTGTCCACCTTTCCTTCCTTCTTTCCTTTTACCTTTCATCATTCCCAAGGTAAGGGATGGGGCCACAAGGGTGAAAAGGGGCGAGCCAAGGGCTGCCCCGACCTTAAGTGGCCTTTCGAAGGCCCGCCCCTGCCGCTAGCCGATTGGCTGGCGCTACAGGGGATGCTAATTAGGGAATCCCTGCCTCCCGCGAGGCTGGCGCCAGCCTCGCGGGAGTAGTGTGGGCGGCGTCGTGATCCCGCAACCCCCCCTCCTCCTGAAGATCGGTAGGGGCATTACAGTCATACCTCATATTACGTCCGCTTCATGTTACGTTCTTTCAGGTTACGTCCCGCGGCGACCCAGAAGTACCGGAAAGGGTTACTTCCGGGTTTTGCCGCTCGTGCATGCACAGAAGCACAAAATGACATCACGCGCATGTGCAGAAGCAGTGAATCACAACCTGCGCATGTGCAGACGTGCCGCTGCGGGTTGCGCTCTTTTCATGTTGCGAACGGGCCTCCGGAATGGATCCCGTTCGCAACCAGAGGTACCACTGTAGACTTTTTGTGCTCAGCTTGTGCGCCCAAGCACATGAGCTACATGGAGAGGTGAGAAAGGAATCTTTCTGCCAGCTCCCCCCCGCTCCCCGGCATGAAGACTTTCAATAGAAAGCCAGTAAAAGGCCGGAAGACCCCTGGAGTCCTGCATGCCAGGCATCAAGATATTGCAGGAGAAACAAACCTATGTGTGGAATATGCTAGCTTTATTTGAAAACCCAGGGTATATATGGGTAGGGGTAGTACCTCTGGTGGGGGCAGTTGGTCCGACCACCTTTGGTCCCCACCCTGCACTCAGCTCTCACCTGTGGCCCCAGGTAGGTCACTTTGAAGCTGCTAACACAGTGGTTTGACTTCACCCCTGGAAGCGTACTCCATTGTCTCTTGAGACAGATGGATGCCAACATCAACAATTTATTACAGCCGTTTCTAGCATTCACCTTGGCCTCCCTCCCCACACCCTGGTTTTCTGACTGGTATAAATATATTTCTCAGAGAGGGAAAAATTAAAAGCAGCCTAGTTTTCTTCTGTCAGCTGCCAGACAACAGCAGTGGGGGAGGAGGGAAAGCTATTTTTCTAGGAGGGGGTTTTAGGGTATGGAAAGGAAATGCTCATAAAAATCTGTGATTAAAAAAAAAATCTGCTTCCTTTCCCAGCGCTTCTAATACTGGGTAGCTTTAGCATACTCCGGAATCAAAAGGTTTGTGTCCCTTTTGTAGGAAATGCATACTTTTTTGTGCATTCTGCAGTTTCCATTCTGCAAGCACACGATATAGAAGATTCGGTTCATTCTGCAGTCCTTTAGGAGAAAGGAATATTTAGCATGAAGTGTGTTAAAAATAGTCCTTGCGTCGTCTTGGATTAAAAGTTTGTGGATAAGGTTGCTGAGCTGTCCGTTTGAGTCTGTTTCTTCACTCTTTTTAGAAATAGGAGACAGTGATGGTAATCATAGTTCTGATTTCTTGTCATTTTATAATATATTTTTTTAAAAAAGAGCCCTCCTACAGCAGTGCTTTCAGGCTGTAGCACAACTGCGCTGCCCTGTCTCCTTTCTGAAGCAGTAACCCAAGGAATAGACATTAAGTGCATTGTACAGAGATCTGATGCAAAGCTAGCTTAGGTTGCAAGATGTCAGCAATTATTGACAGTTCTTCCTATCATCGTCTCAACACTGGCACACCAAATTATGTGCAAAATGATCTGCTACTCCATACATACTAAAGCCATGTCACTCCTGATGGGGAATGGTGAGATTTGCTGCTTTTAAAATAATAATAATAATAATAATAATAATAATAATAATAATAATAATAATAATAAAATCTGACTCCCCTTTGCAAACCAACCAAATATTTGGTGTCTATTTAGTGTCTGAGGTACAATTTTCTATTATAGAGTAAGGCCTATAGTGTTGCCTAGGCCGTGAAACTCCACACCCAACGTGAGAGATCTTCATCACCATAGTTTTATCATCATCATCATCATCTCTAAAGACTGTTTTATTTCATCATGGTTTTCAATTGGTTTGTTTGATGCCTTTGGGTAGAAAAGCAGCCGGTAGGTACACATTTTAGAAAAGTAACCAGGGATTAGTTCATTCAGTGTTGAAACTATGTGCTACTCTTGCAGAGTGAGACCATTCTGTTTCATGGCTACAATAAATAATAATAATAATAATAATAATAATAATAATAATAATAATTATTATTATTATTTATTACTTATAACCCGCCCATCTGGCTGGGTTTCCCCAGCCACCTTGGGTGGCTTCCAACAGAAGATTAAAAATATATTAAAACATCAGTCATTTAAAAAAAAAAAAAACTTCCCTAAACTGGGCTGCCTTCAGATGTCTTCTAAACATCTGATGGGAGGGCGTTCCACAGGGAGGAGCCACTACTGAGAAGTCCCTCTGCCTGTTTCCCTGAAACTTCACTTCTCACAGTGAGGGAACCGCTGGACCTCAGTCCTACGGGCTGTTTTTTTTTGGAACTGATGAGAACAAAAACATTTTTTTTCTGAATAGGAATTAGGCCAAAAGGCAGTTCTGAGGAAAATTTTATGTGCGCAGAACAGTGAGACTCTTGTGATTCGGTATTTCGTGGAATGAAGTCTATAGTGGGATTCAGTCTTAATTATTTTGTTTTATTTTATGTTTCTTTCATGTCAACAATACGAGCAATACAATTTCCTCAGCAGTTTGTACTTTCTGTATTAAAAGGCCTGTAAAAATCCCCTCTTTTTTTTTAAAAAAAAGTACTATGGCATCACAAATTTACAAGCATCGCTATGCCACTTTGCAGAGGTGGGGGCTGAATTGAATCAAATGAATAATAAGAATACACTTGCTGTTTATGCAGCATTCATCCTGATTTCTTTGGATGGAGGTTATATGCCTTCTCATCCATCAATTGTTATCCCACACTTTCTAGAACAGCCGTTTGTCGTTTCCCTTATTGCATGTAGTCCTCCCTAGTTCCATTAACAAAAGCCCGGACGAGGACTCCTGCTAGCACAGTAAGACTCCCATCCTCATCCCACAGTCTCCCCCAAATCTGCTTGGGGGTTCAGGAGAACCTGCAGACCAGCAGGTGATGGAGCGATTGTTCAGTCAAGCAAGCTTGCACCAACAGCGCAACCTCCTTAGCCCTATGTTGAATCCCACCCTTTGTGTTCGAGTGTTTGTTGCACCACACCAATTCCATCCACTTTAATTGGGCAAACTTAAATTTGGCAGTGGATGCGACTGAACCCCTCCTTAGTGACAGCCTGAAGGGGGATGGGGCGCCGGCCTGGCGCTTTCAGTGTCCCTTGTGTTTCTTCACAGGCCACCGCACAAGCTGCCAAGCCAAAAAGAACCATTGTGGTCTGCGGTGTTCCAGATGGCCTCCTAAGTGACGACGTCATGGCCGACATATTAATGATTCATTTTCAAAAGGGAAAGAATAAGGGTGGCGATGTGGAGGATGTTGCCTACCCGACATCAACAAAAGGAGTGGCATATGTAACGTTTGAAGATGAACGAGGTAATGTCAGAGGAAGGAAATTAGAATTTTGGGTCCTTAACCGTAAAGCGGAATTCTTGCTCTGTAAAACTCCTGCGTTCTTGACGTCCTGGCTCAGCGTACTCTGGGTTTGAAACCTCTCACAGTGTATAAGGTTGCCTGCCATTCGTCAGACACATAAATGCAGCGAGGCTTTAGAGAGAGAGCATTTGCGTGGGTGTTTTAAACTACTCGCACAAGAATGGAACGTATAGTACGCTTCCTGGCAGATGAAAAAATTGCAGCTGAGCCTCGGGGGGGGGGAGTAAAATTGCTGCCAATTAATCTTCTAAAGAGACAGGCTGCCGTCATTCTCCTCGGAACAATTTTTGCGCAGTGCAAAAAAAGTATCAGGAGACAAGTATCGAACACTGGGGGCGGGGGAAGGAATCCCAGAGGAAAACTACCAATGAGAGGGACCCCCCCTTCCTCCCCCAAAATCGAGGTATTCCGGGAATTGGGTTGGCAACAAAGCATTCTAACTTTTACTTCTTTCTACAAGACAAAATCTGAATTCCTTCTCAGATGCAGAAAACGTTCTCAGGAAAGGCGACCACAGCCTAGAGGACAAGAGGCTGCCTGTGGGTTATCCCTTGAAAGTGTCGTCATATGGAAAAAGTGTAAGTTACGCCAGCTCGACTTTTCTTCTTCTTAGAATCTCTAGCCTTGCAGTTGTTTATTTTATTTATTTGTGAAACTTGTTAGTCATGTCTCACTTGAAGGTCTCCAACTGACTTAACGCTAAATAAAAACATGCACAAACATAATTATATGCACATACATAGAGAGAGAGAAATGGGGGCGTGGGGGAAGTTGTGAAGTGGCAGGTGTCACCAAGGAGCTCTTTTTTGTCAGGACCGTTGCTCCTTGTTAAATTTCAGCTGAGATAACAATACAGCACAGTGAATGTCCATGTCATTGTGTAAATACAGTGGTGCCTCGCAAGACGAAATTAATCCGTTCCGCGAGTCTCTTCGTCTAGCGGTTTTTTCGTCTTGCGAAGCAACCCTATTAGCGGCTTAGCGGATTAGCGCTATTAGCGGTTTAGCGGCTATTAAAGGCTTAGCGGCTATTAAAGGCTTAGCGGCTATTAAAGGCTTAGCGGATTAGCGGCTAAAAGGCTATTAGTGGCTTAGCGGATTAGAAAAAGGAGGAAAAAAACGAAAAAAAATCGGAACACGTGCAAGACATTTTCATCTTGCAAAGCAAGCCCATAGGGAAAATCGTTTTGCGAAGCAGCTCAAAAACGGAAAACCCTTTCGTCTAGCGGGTTTTCCGTCTTGCGAGGCATTCGTCTTGCAGAGCACCACTGTAATGATAACAGTAGATCTCTTCTCCATAGAGCTTACAGTCTAATGTTTCACAGAGAAGGGGCAACTGAGGAGTTGAGTGATGGGAGTGATGAGTAGATTATCAATGGCTACTGACCATGATGACTATGTTCTACCTCCCGATGTCAGGCAGTGTTTGTCTCTGAATGCCTGGGAACCACAAGTGGGTAGAGTGTTGTAGCACTTAGGTTCTTGTTTTGGGCTTCCCATGACATCTAGTTGGGCACTGTGAGAACAGTGCTTCTGGACTAGATAGGGCAGTCATCCAATCCTGCAGGGCTTGTCTTAAGTGTAATAAGGCATCTGTGTAAAGAAAAGTCTAGTGTTGCCTTTCAGTTATGATCTCTCTCTCTCTCTCTCTCTCTCTCTCTCTAGATTTTTACCTGCATGACATGCATCCTCAATTTGTCCCCATTTGGAGAGAAATACAACTTGGAAAGTATGGTGCAAGACTTCAAGAAGAAGTTCCCAAATTTGAGCTTTGGGCCATTACAGTCTAACGGGCTAATAAGTGTACAGGGTCCATTTTTAGCCATCAGTGCCCTCCAAAAGAATATCTTATTAAACATAAAGCATTCCCTTTCAGAACAACATGTTGCAAGAAATCTGAAAGTATCAGATCACAGGCCTGGTACAAGACAGGCAAACAGCGGATTATCCTCAGAGCTGAAAAATAATTTTGTGCAAAATGAAAGCAAGGAGGAGGGACTAACTGTTGCCCTTGACACTGATACATATCACTACATGAGAACATTTAGAGACGAGTTTTACCAAAGGATTCTAAAAGAATGTGGTGTTACTAGTTATGCAGCTGAAGATGGGGAGGTCACCACCATATATCTAAAGAGTGACAAAACAAAACCAGGTTCCAGACCATTAAGATGTGCAAAAGATAGGGTTGAAGGCTTGTTGGCAGAATTATATGGCTTTCTGCGTAAGGAAAGATTGTCACATGAAATGTCCAACAACTCTGAGAAGCGGAGACGTGAGCGTGCATGTGAGATGTTAAGGAGCCAGTATCCAAACGTTCTGGTTCTACTATACCCAACTTACATTGATATTATAGGATCCTCCTCAGACATTTATGAGTTTGCAAGACAAGTAAATAAAATGATGGGAAATGTCCCCAGAGAACCTTGGAGATAGGCAGCTGGTTATTTTGATCTCTTGAGGGCAGACCTAGATTTTCTGTTCGGCACAGGAGCTGCCACCAAAAATGGCAACCTTCTGTCGTGTTCTCTGCTTGTCACATTTTATGCACACTTGGTAGTGTTGTTGTATCGTCCATTTCCCGACCCCTGCACCACATCAGTGGTCAACAGAAGTGGTAAAATGGCACAGGGCAAGTGGCAATAAGGAAAAGTGAAAGCTTTACACAAGGCTTGTTTTTGGGCAGAAGTACTATGTTGACCATAATGGCTAGTTCTACACTGACAATAAAGTGAGCTGAAACATATTGACAGTAACAGTGAAAGGACAGCTGCTGCCTAATGGAAAAGCTGAAAGTAGAACACTTTAGCAGTTTGTGGGTTTTTTAGTCTATAGATGTGACCTTTTCAGTGTCTCCCTCAGGATTTCAACACACTACTTAATAGAGCGGTTTTGCTTTCTGAAAGTTTTTGTTTCCTCCTACCCTTTTTCTCTGGTCAAAACGACCCATCATTCTCAGCAAGTTCCTGCTCACTTGAGAGCTTTCTTCAATGGTCCTGTTATATAGAAGGTGATGTCATAGTTTAGTGTGGACAGCTGAAGCTGTTTTCTGTGTTTGACAATGAGACCTGGAAACGAGATTTCTTCATGATGTATATAGTTCAATATCACCGGATTAAAACTGGCTCTGTTGGTCAATATGTTTCACGTTAGTCCTTTTTGTACATCGACAATTAAACAAAACTGGAGCTGTATCTCTCATACCATGAGTTTTATAGCGCAGGGGTGGTTAGCCCATGGACCCCTCTCCCTGGTTGCTGAGCTTACAGCTCCTACCATCCTGACTATTGGCCATGTTCGCAGGTAGTGATGGGAGTCTCAACAACATAAGTAGCTGTCTCGGTGTCTGATCATTGGTTCATGCAGGTCAGAGTTATCAATACTGGCAAGAGCTCTGCAGGGTTTTCAGGCAGCGGTCTCTTCCAGCCTTTTAAAGGAAGGCTTTTGTTCTTGCCCCTTCCCTTTTCCTGACCGCTAATCCAGAGCTGAAAGAAATGTGAAGGGAGGTGCTGTTTTAGTAAAGGGATTTGCTGGGAGGTCACTTCAAGGGAGATAGTTGAGGAGCTGAATATGGGTCTCCACCCAGCCACCCTGCTTCTCGTTTAGAGTAGGTCTCCAGAAAAAAAAAAAGTTTCTGATTTGAAATTTAGGCACTCAAAATATGTGATGATGATGAATTGCATGTGTGAATTAGTTCCAATCAAGTTTCCAATTGAAAAGGAATGCAACTGTTGGAAATGGGACATTGGAGTTTGCAGGGTATTTTAGGTCGCCAACAAAAATAATAATAAATAATTTTTTTTTTGTACCCCATCCATCTGGCTGGGTTGCCCCAGCCACTCTGAGCAGCTCCCAACAAATATAAAAGCATAATAAAACATCAAACATTAAAAACTTCCCTATACAGGGCAGTCTTCAGATGTCAAACATTCTCCACTGGCCTGATAGGCAATTAACCAGCACAATAAAATCAAAAGGCTCAGAGCATTTGCAGGGACTTAAATATGATGGGCATTTTTTCCCCCAGGAAGAAAATGCATCTTCTCTCAACTGCCTGCATCTGTTCCCCATAGAGGGCATTTGCAAGTTAATATTACTCATGATATCACTGGAAAAGGTGTACAGGGATTCCCGGACCTGTCTAAAGCTGTTAAGGGCCCTGGAATAGACAAAGCTGCATTTGTCCCCTGCTATGACTCTGTATGACTATGAGAAACACCATGATTTTTAGTCTGCTTTGAGAAACTATCAGGAAAATCTATATGGAGAATTAGTCTGTATTGATACATGGCTCGTGATGCTCTTTTACACCAAGGGTGAATTTGACTCTTATTTTCTCTGCCGTTCACTAAAGAAGCATATAGCCATCTGGCAAAGGAACACAGGGAAGGAAGGCTGGGACATTGCAAGTGTCATAAAAACAAAAAGCACAAGAGGGAGCCAAATACCGTCCAGCTCACAAAAAATTTCCCAGCTTGCAAAACCCGAATCCCTATACAGTAGATGTTCAGCTAAATCCTTGTACATTTGGAAGATCATTTCTCCTCTGGAACTGCCACTATGTAAAGTGCCGAAGAGGGAAATTGTGTATATACTGTAATTAAAAGTACATTCCAATAGAGACAGTACTATCCAATCAAAAAGATCTTGTCTTTTTATGCATGTTATATCTACGTGTTAGAAAGGTGAAAGACATCAGCGCCTTCCAAGATTGTATTTGGTTCTCCTTGTATTTGCAGAGGGGAATTGCTGTGAGCACATATACTCTCTGGAAAAGGTTACGCTCAGAAATTCAGGCAGTGATCCTAAATGCACCTAATGAATTATGTTGAACTTGGGGCTTATTTCTGAGCAAACATACTTCATATTGCACTGTTTGCAACAACCCCTGTGAGATACTTGTGAAACTGGATTGTAAGAGATTCCTGCACACATAATAGCATGCAAACACTATGAAGATAGGAAAGGTCCTATAAAAAGACCTCCTTTCCTCAATGCTCTATTATGTTAGGTGCCTGTGTTTTTGATAGTTGTACTGCACAATCCTCAAGTCTATTCAGGAGCAAGTTCTATTGAACTCAGTAGGGCTGACTCCCTGGTGGTACATGCCACTCCATTCTCCGTGTTGCAAGAGATCCCAGGGGTTCTGATTCCTTAGAATGAAGGTTGACAGAGACTGGTGTCTTGAGGACATACGGTGGTTATTTTACACATGCATACAACTGGAACATAAGATGCAAGGGCCCACAGCATTAACGCCCTGGCAGATCTTCCTTCTCCATTAGTCATAGCTTTGGTTTCCAGCTTGTTCACACACAACTCTCTGACTTTTGTTCTCCTACCTAGCAGTTAGCTGTGAGGGAGGGGAGGGAGGACAACCCGTTTTTATGACACCGAGCAACTTTTGTGGTTATGTTGATTATGGTTCTTAGCTAGTCAGCCAATGCCATTGCCTAGACAAAGGGATGAGTTTGGCAAGCTTGCTCTCGTACACTCTACATCTACAGATAGAGGATTCCAAGAGCTGGAAGGGACTCAGGACATCATCTAGAATGACCTCACCCAATTCATAACACAAGCAAGTGGGTTTAGGATTGCAGTCACAGGCAATTAGCTGTACCCATCCATGCAGGAAGTATTTTGCATTTGCTCTTCTGGTAGAGAGAAATTATTTCATTGTGTGCATTGTTTAGTTAGTTAGAAGGAGTTATTGTTGTTTCCCTGCCCTAGGCAGTTTTATGAAGGGTAAGCTAAAAATATTTTAAATAAATAACCACCTGGGTGGGCTGCTGCCTGGCAATGTTAATGACAGCGAGCAGCACTTTTGGTACCAACATCTACAGTTGCTCATAACGAGAATGAGCTCCAATCATGAACATCATGTTTACACAGTAAATGCTTAGAGAATAACCCCATATGTTTTGCACAGTTGTAATCCGTCCTCTGTGGCTGCCCATTTTTTGTTTTACTTTTTAAAAACCCGGGACTCCTCTGTGCGTGTGACAAATGGACTTTCCAAATCCATTGTCAACAGCCAAAGGCTTGCTTAGGCTGCAGTGCTATGCATGTGTAACCTTTGAGCAAGTCCCACTGATATACATAGGATTGCACTGTTAATGTTGGCTGAGCAGTCGTATGGAAAATCAGAGCTACAAATTATTTTTTTGTCAGCAGGCGATATTGCTGGGGTGTGTGTGTGTGTGTGACTGTCACGAAATTTCGATGTGGGAAAGCATTAAACCCTCCCACCTGTGCCATGGTTCAGATGTGGGTTGACCACCAGTGCAACTCATTTTTCTAAATAAAAAGATGCCAATTCTAAGCATGTTAATTAGCCATGATTTTAAAGTACTGTATCACGGTCTGGTTTTCAGGTGAGCCATTTACAAATTCTCCATCCAAATAGGTTAGCACTATAACAAGCAGTGAGTGACTTTGGCAGTCAAAGAAAATGTCCAGAGAAGGCTGGCAGACGTTCCCTCTGTGATGTTTCTGTTTTATGATCTGCCTCTGCCTTGCTTTAAAAAACAACAACTACTAGCTGGGGTTGTGTTGCCACTTTGCATGGAAAAAGGAGCCCCTGCCATCTTGTGGAGGCAAGAGTTTCACGTGGTACACCTTAAGAATGCAAAAGAAGTCCTTTTTCAAGTGCTCCCCTATGATGGTAAATGTTATTTTTGTTAACCGAAGGAGGAATGACTTTGCACTGAATTAAATTAACTCTGCAAAGCAGCTGAACGGTTTGCTCTTCCTCCTCGTTCAGAGGGTGTGCACTCCTACAACTGCTCTAAACTTAGATGTACTTCTCAAACAGATACCACAGGTGGTTGGCTTCTGACAAGGGAAACTTGAGCAATTGCTGGGGAAGAATGGATTGCACACTGCAGGATGTGTGAGCCGGCTTCCTACACTCTGCCTGATTTGGACAGAGGAGATGCATTCCAATCAGACTCTCTCTGGGAGGCCTGTCATTTATTACATGGGCAGCTCTGCTGGAAAAAATAGCGCAGAACCCCACAGTGCTAACGGTGATACAGTCATGAATAAAACTGCGTACTGGTACATCTAGTAAAATAATAACTGATGAACAAGGGAGCACCTGGGATTGATTTCATGACATGTGGAATCAGTCAACATTGGGGGAAAATAGCAACCCCTTTACTGCTTGCTGGACTGGTAAAAATTCACACAATACCTATCATGAATGTAATGGCCAGAGCAACAAATAACTGCATTTCATTTTCTAACTAGGATGCTTATAACAGCAAGAACTGGTCTAATAGTAAATGCATGGACCCTCCAAGTCCCAGCAGGGGATCGGTGAATATAGACTATCTGTTTACCCATTTGCATGGTGCTAGCTGCAGAATTGCCTCCTAAAAGCAAAACCTGTTCACTGTACGGACAGGATCTGTATCCTGAGGGAGGTGGAGAAAGCCAGTCTGGTCACTGCACGGAGGAACTGGTAGGCATGACCTGAAGTTTGTATTGCAGACACCTTGTGAAAGGAGAGCAGGTCTGGCTATGGTCAGTGCCTAGATGAGAGACCATCCGAGAACCCATGAATGCTGCTTTGAGCTCTGTGATAGAAGGAAGGCAGGATATTAATGTGGTTAAATACAAGGTATGACCAGAAAGTTCAGTGAATGGTCACAGAAATCGGATAGCGAGAAATATTCGAACATACAATTGGCATCGGAAACCCATGAAATGCTCACAATTGTGTACGGAGATGAAGCTGTAACTTGAAAGACAGTGTATGAGTGGTTTAAGCATTTCCGTTAAGGGTGGCAGACCATCAAAGATGGCCCTTGGTCTGGCAGATTGTCGACGAGCAGAACGGTGGCAAATGTCGACAGAATTCATGAGTTACTGATGTGGGATCGGCGTTTGTCCGTCCGAATGATGGTGGAAGAATGGCATATTCCACGTGAAATTGTTACTGAGGTTACTGAGTTGTCCCACCTTCCATAGTCTCCCAATCTGGCCCCACCAGATTTCTTTCTTTTTCCAAAACTGAAATCTGCACTGATTTTTCCAACATTTCACATGTGCAAGCTGCTGTGACGAGGGAACTGAATGCAGTATGAAAGGAGGACTTCTCCAGATGTTTCCAACAGTTCTACAAATGTTGTCGAAGGTGCAGAGAGGGCCTACTTTGAAGGCCTGCAAGGTATGTATGTTTGAATATTTCTCGCTGTCCGATTTCTGTGACCATTCACCGAACTTTCCGGTCACACCTTGTAAATAATACTAGCTGCTGGCCACCTCATCACCACTTGCAGGTGTGCCTTGCTTTAAAGATTTGCCAGACTGAGGCTGGATCTATACTCTTTAAAATGTTCTTGGAACACTGTTTTTGATATACAGTCATACCTTGGGTTAAATATGCTTCAGGTTGAGTGCTTTCGGGCTGCGCTCCGCGGTGACCCGGAAGTAACGGAACGCATTACGCCGCTCGCGCATGCGCAGACATTTGTTAAGAAACCAGAGGCCTTTCTTCTTGGAATAATAGGTTTGGAATTGCCCAAAAAAGGTGTTAGACTGTTTTTGTATGCCACAACTGCAGCTCGAATTTTATTAGCCAAAAATTGGAAAACACAAGAAATGCCAACAGTGGAGGAATGGCAGATGAAGATGATGGACTTTTTGGAGCTAGCTGACCTGACCGGAAGAATCCGTGACCAGAAGGAGGAGGAACATGAGGAAGAATGGAAGAAATTCAAAGACTATTTATCTAAATATGCTAAGATAAATTAAATAGAAACACTTGCAAAATAACAGATAGGCTAAGGATTTAAATATGTGAAATTACAAAACAATATGTTTAAAGTTAAGATGAAAAGAGACAAAGATGTTAAGGAGTAAGTTAATTTTATGAGAAAATGTTTTGGAAAACTGTTACAATGATATATAATGAAATTCAGTCAAGGGAATTTGAGGAAGTCATTTAACTATGATATTAATATTGGACTAAGTTTAGTTATGATTTGTATTTGTTTGTTTGTTTAAAAATGTGGAAAATCAATAAAAAATGACATCGTGCGCATGTGTGGAAGCAGTGGACGCAGGTTGCGTTTGCTTCAGGATGCGAATGGGGATCCGGAACAGATCCCATTCGTATCCAGAGGTACCACTGTAGTCCTAAAATATGAAGGCATTTGATTTCTCTTTCGCTTTCTTTTCTACACGGTCTACCTACTTATTTCACGGGGAGAACTCCATGTCCTCTGGTGTCACATTTTAATAAAACATTATTGACGTTTTAAAAGAACGTCCTATGACTATATGAACATCATAACCCTTTTAAAACTAATTTTTAGCGTTAGAAACTACAAGTGTAGATGAGTCCTAAGTAAAGGCATTACATGACAATTGTATACAATAGCAGTGAGCATTGGTAACTAGGAAGAGGAGGAGACACAGGTCTGGTACTACTCAAGGGTTTTCTTGACTTTGCCCTTTGCCTGGAGTTTCATCTGGGAGCATTCACATATTTTTTGCCTCTTCAAGTATAACCGGAAACTGAATTAGAATTGCAAGGTGGATGAGACAGACCACTCAAGCCTGAGAGAAGGTTATACCACCACAATTGACTTTCCTCTGGTACACATCATTGCAAGTGGTACACAACCAGCCTTACCGACTTTGTGATAATGGGGTGACTATAGGGGTGCATGTTTGGAACCTGTTCAAAAGATTTGCTTTTGCGTAGATTCAGCATAGCAATTCAGCGTTTCTCTGATGTGAATAGGGATATCCTATTTCATAATAATAACAAAAATAATGTTACTATTTATACCCCATCCATCTGACTGGGTTGCCCCAGCAACTTTGGGCAGCTTCCAACATATATAAAAGCATAATAAAACATTAAATATATAAAAGAACTTCCCTATACAGTCATGCCTCGGGTTAAGAACTTAATTCGTTCCAGAGGCCTGTTCTTAACCCGAAACCATTCTTAACCTGAGGTACCACTTTAGCTAATGGGGCCTCCCGCTGCCGCCGCGCCACTGCCACACAATTTATGTTCCCATCCTGAAGCAAAGTTCTTAACCCAAGGTACTATTTCTGGGTTAGCGGAGTCTGTAACCTGAAGCGTCTGTAACCCAAGGTACCACTGTACAGGGCTGCCTTCAGATGTCTTCTAAAGGTTGTATAGTTACTTATCTCCTTGGCTTGGGGATTGCCATATCCTCCAACATTTCTCCAGTGAAAATAGTGACATCCTTAGGAAAAGCAAGACATTCCGAGATCAAATCAGAAACCGGGACAGCTTCTAAATCTGGGATTGTCCCTGTAAAATAGGGACAATTGAAGGGTCTGAGACTGTCACTATGATGTAGCTGCAGCAAGTCAATATTCAATGGCAAAAGTGTGGTATCACAAGCAGATGGGTTTAGCAGGCAGTGATTTTTGCTGCACTGATTCAAAGCAGGTGTTTGCAACGTATGCTTCTTTAGGGAAGCCAGACTCATGCTTAGATCATCCTGATGATCTTATGGAGACCCCTGGTTTCCGGAGTCAATAGGTCAAAAGGCTGAAAGAACCACCCTTGCTTCTGCGTACTGCAGTACATTGCTTATGGTACTGGAGCACTTCAGTGCTGGGCCAGTGCTTGAGCAAAGGATCTTAGCAACTGGAAGTGTCTTTTGTCTTTTGGCTCTCTCTTAACTTTTACATACCAAGGAGTGAGCCCCAACATGGGACATTTGCCATTTACACTTTAAGTGGTAATTAACCCTGTTGCATTTTCCAAGCTAGTGTTATATCAAAAAGGCTCCCATTTGCCTTGCGAAAACAGCTTTGTGCTGCTAATGAGCCAGAGAGAGAGAGAGAGAGAGAGAGAGAGAGAGAGAGAGAGAGAGAAATGTCCCAACCACTTGCAGTAGCTGTTGCAGTTTGGCAGAGGGAAATAAAATGGCACCACTTGGCACTCCTTTAGAGGTTTCCATAGTTCCCACCGTCTTCACGCCAATTTTGTATCGCAGCTCTTTGTCAGGCGCCATGGTTGTTCCATCTTAAAATATTTATAAACAGTGATTGTTAATCCAGTTAGGACTCAGGTGAGCTGATGTATGCAAAACAAAGCAAATGCAAGCAAAGAATAAGAATGCTGGATTCTTAAAAACAAACAAAGAACAATGCATTTTTCAATTGTGATGTCTAGTTTCGCTTGTCAAGTCATTTAGGTTTGTTTGTTAGAAAACAAAGCCAGCTGACAATGATCTCTGTCGAATCTCTCACATCCTGGCTGTGGACTTTGGCATTCCATCTGGAAATGGGAAGGACATATTAACTCCTGTGTCATTCTGCGTCATATTGACTTCTGCATTGCTGTATCATTTATTCACTCAAATTTATGGATCCGTTGAACATTATGGATAAGTGAGATAACAGGGAAGGTCATATTGGCTCAGACGCTTGCCTGCTGGATTTGCATTCCTTCCTTCTGATTGCTTAGCCGCAGTGATTAAGTGACTAAGCAACCTTAGCATCAGCAGTGCCTCTCTATCTGCCTAATAAGCCATAGAACACTGCCTCCAGGTCTTGCTTTCTGACTTTCTTTATCAATGCCTGATTGACTATAAAATAATGAAAGCTAACATTATGGGGCCTTGCAGGTAGGGAGGGGTGTGTGGCAGGAATGAACATGAACATGAAGGAATTGTTTAAAGTTCTGATCCCAAATTATCTTAATTCACCTTTAGTTCACCTGACATTTGTAGTAACTACTTTCAGGTGTAGTTCAGAGATTTTGAAATAGTTCAGTGAACTCCATTCAACTGAACTGATTTATTCCAAAAAGATGAAGAGTGTCATTGCATGTGCAAGACATACCTCTTCGATGCTAAACTGTGTACTAGCTCAGCAGCCAAGCATTCAACATCAATGCAAAAGAGGATTTGCACCCATGTGCAGGACTCCTCTATGGGAATGGGAATTTTGATTGGCCATGCTCCTACATATAGGCTCACTTTCATATTGATGCTGAATGCACAGCTACTTGTGGGTGTGGCCAACAGCCATGACATCATGGAGCCATATGGCTGATGTGTGAGAGCATTTGCATGATCAGCTCTAGTTATTAAATTCATGGGGTTTCTGTGAGGATGAACACAATTAAAATTTAAAACACGCTAATAGAACTGTGATCAGGACTGTTAATATACAAGGCTGCGATGCCGGTTAATGTTTTAATTAGTTCACTTGGTCCTATGCTTGATATGTTTTCAGTGCAATTGGCAGGAAGCCAGGTTTTAATTAGAGTTAAAGCTTAGCTCTTTACTGTAATATAAACAGTGCAACTATAACATTATTATACTATGAAATCAAACTTGACTCACGTACCACGATTAAGCAGGCTATTCTACATGCCAAAGAGACTTCTGTGTGGGGAACCCCTGTTGAACTGGACCATGAAATGCAAATAAAAGATCACCCATGCAGTTTCTTGGTTGGATCTTATATTCATGATCTGCATTATATTAGGACAGTATACTTCAGATTGGGCACTAGTAGAAAAGCAGCATTTTAAAATATCAGCTTAATGTTTACCATGCATGCATAGTAGCCTTATGGATATGATTACAGTGGTACCTTGGGTTAAGTACTTAATTCGTTCCGGAGGTCCGTACTTAACCTGAAACTGTTCTTAACCTGAAGACCACTTTAGCTAATGGGGCCTCCTGCTGCTGCTGCGCCGCCGGAGCACGATTTCTGTTCTCATCCTGAAGTAAAGTTCTTAACCTGAAGCACTATTTCTGGGTTAGCGGAGTCTGTAACCTGAAGCGTATGTAACCTGAAGCATATGTAACCTGAGGTACCACTGTATTGAATTTTAATTCCCCGCTCCCCACACCAGACTAGGGTTCTTAGTTTTGTTAGAAATTTATATTGACTATGTATTACTTTGTTTTGCATTGATTACGGGTCAACTCACCTCATATACATAGATCCATCAACTGCTAACTCTGGGTGACAAATAGAGTGTTGCATATTCCTTGACCAATGAAGAAGAACTCTTGGAGGTCAAAATGCATTTGACTTCTAGTTATGGCACACATCATTAGTCATGTCTATTCGTTTCTGTGGGTCTACTCTAAGCAAAGCTCAGTTTGGATATAACCCAATATTCTGCTGTGTTGATGTTCCTGATATTCGAAGTGTTTGACATGCTTACAATAGACTTAAATGTCCCAAGCCAGAGAAAATCAATGGTCTAGCTAATGTAAGACCACGAGAAGTGTAAATATGAACAGCCCACACCCCGCAACAATTCTTAGTTTAAGTTCAGTGTGATACAAGAGGCCACTCACTTCTGATTAATGGACTAGCCTGTACATTCATTAAGTGCTGATACAGTTCCAGCCAAGCACTTGTCTCTGTATAAATCAGGTATTGAGTTTGTTTTAGAACAGCATTATAACAAACGGAAATCTATAGGTTTGCAGAGTGATGGATTCAAAAATATAATCTGCACATAGAGGGCATGTGTGAGAATGATATGGTACTCAAAGAATAAACCTGTTAGTAAACTTGGCATCAATAATAATTATTTCTTTGCATCTGCCCAAGTTTGCAGGCAAGATGAATCCTTGAGAATTACAGAGCAGGCTTCCTCAACCTCTGCCCTCCAGATGTTTTGAGACTACAGTTCCCATCATCCCTGACCACTGGTCCTGCTAGCTAGGGATCATGGGAGTTGTAGGCCAAAAACATCTGGAGGGCCGAGGTTGAGGAAGCCTGTTACAGAGGATTGCACACATTTGGGCCTTGGAGCCTTCTTTGGGCACAAAAGGGAATAAGGATGAATAGTATTGGCCAGGCCCCTATGACTGGCAGTCAGTATGAACCCTTTGGATTGGCCTGGCCTGGCCAGGCCAGGTAAATATAATAGGAGCTTGCACAGCTGATCAATCCAGCTGCATCAGTATTCTACCTATATATCTCATCAGATTTCAATGTTATCTCCTAGACTGTCTGACATGGAGGCGCATTTGAGCCTTGTTGAAATTAAGCAGGTCTAAATCTGGTAAGTGCCTCAGTGAAAAAGGTGAGATATAATAGTAACTAACTAGTAATTAACAGGCAGAGGGTAGTGGTAGTGGCACCCGCCCTGTGGAATGCCCTCCCATCAGATGTCAAGCAAAATAAACAACTATCTGACTTTTAGAAGACACCTGAAGGCAGCCCTATTTAGGGAAGTTTTTAAGGATTGATGTTTTATTGTGGTTTCAATGCCTTCAGTGCAAGGATTCTAGAAGAGAAAACTCCCACTCCAAGTCTTGAGTTGCAGATATGGTTGACCATGGATTATGGTAATTCCAGACACGAGTGCCTGTGGCTCTAAATTGACCTTGATAAATAGTACTAGGCAGGGAACCTGTGATTCTCTAAGACTAGATTATAACTCCCATCAAGCTACGACGGAGGAGCACTTATTTACCTCTCCATCTTTTTCCAGGCATCTTGAAAACAACAGCATTATTTCCTTCTCATTTTTCCTACTAATTAAACCAGTTCTGGGGTTGGCATAACTTTCTCTCTGTCTTGGAGGCATGCTGAAGAACTGGATAGGTTGTTGATCCTTCAGATCCACGGCTTCCTGGGTCCTCACTGGGCATGCATCCTACCTGCCCCCAGCCCTACTGATGCCAGAGCTCTGATGTGGGTCGGGCAAAGACCATGAACATTTGCTGCATAAGCAGATAGGGGGAATCCGGCATAAAATCTTCCTACCCAAGGCCTGATCTCTCTCCCCCACCCAACCTGCCACCTTGGAGCAGGAGATCTGATGTATTCTATGGACCATGGGGCAGTCTTCCAGGAGCTACAGGACTGAAGGATTGGGTTTTTTGTTTTTGAATGCCATATCCTCCAGGCTGGAGAAGAACCCTATCAATGCTAACACTGCACTGAAAATGACTCAGATTGGGCTTTGGCTACTGTTATGTACTGAGTTGAATAGGATCCAAAATGCAGCAGTCTGATTGGTCCTAGAACAATAGGATTCAGAATGCAGCAGTCTGATTGGTCCTAGAACAATGCAGCAGTATGATTGGTCTGCAGGAGCCACCCAATCCAGCTCCAGATGGAAGTGATTCCACAACCTGATTGGCCTACAGGAGAATTCCGGAATTAGCCAATCATGTTCAGTCCATTGTGTAAATACTGTATATAAAGCAGATACTTTGGGGGAACTTTCATTCCTCCTCCCACTATGAGCTGAATAAAGAGCGTGAAATCCACTCTCGACTCTGAGTATATTTCAACTACCCTTCCCCCCGACTTACTCTCAACTCCTTTGTTCTGTCAAGCAAATCTCTTGTGATTTGCATGCATCCTCTGAGTATTTATTTAATCCCTATTTCAAGTCTGCAGTAGGCACAATAAGTGCACCTAAGCATGCTGTGGCCATTACTGCAAGTGTTTGGTCCATGGGAGATCTACTGCAGTGTATAAACATTACAAGCAGAAAATAAATTGTGGTTTGTTTTCATTGTTTCATTATTGGGGAGGGGAGGAGTCCCACCTTTTGCAGCTAATACATTTAATGTAGATTTCGACTCTCGCCTCTGGCACTTGTGTTCAGACAAGGGCTTAATTCAAATGATTCACTTGGCAACAAATGTAATTTTCCTTACCCACAAAAAAAAAGTTCATTTAGTCTGGATCTAGAGAGCAGTTCCAATTTAATGAACCACAAAACATGCATACTTGTTAATGAAGTTAATTTGCCTAATAGAGTTAGAACGAGGTGTGCCACAATCTCCCCTCGCAAGTGTCAAGCCCTGCTTAATGTCAGGCGCAACATTTTGTTTGACACTTTGCCCAGTTCTGCAACTCACTGCTTGGCCTTTGCAGCGCATCGGGAGAAGGCTGGGGAAATGGAGAGGAAAAACTGGAACCTATCCATTTTCCAGTCCTTCAGCCCAGTGACAGCCAATTCTTCAGTAATTGCAATGCCTGCAACTTTCCACTTTAGGGGAAACACATTTGGCTTGGCTGTGGCTCAGAATGGTAGAGAAGCAAGGGTCTGTTAGCCCCCTGCAAACACCCACCCAAAGAAAGGCCTGTTTTACAAGGCTTTATAAATACAAAAGAGAAGTGGTCTGCCACCTTGCTTCTTACTGCCCCCAAATCAATGGAGCACTTTAGTGTTTCAAGCATTGAGAGTGCCTACTCAAAATGCCTGATTCCCTCTACCACCTTGCATGGTTATTCTCTGGTCATTGGTGCTCAAAGGTATTAGCACCACTCACAAGATTTCCCCTGCAGCAGTTGCGTGTAAAAGCAGTAATGTCTAAAAGCTTCTTGCCATGGGTGGATAGAGTGCTCAAGGACAACAGATGCTTCTGTCTGGAGTTCTAAGGGGTGTTCAGATACAATGAGAACCGAGCTAAAGCTATTATCTGGTATTATAGGTGGGGCAAGGTAAAGGCACAGATGAAGTCTGTTGGGTGGACTAAGGCAGGGAAGAGCAACACTTTTTGTGCGAGTGAAGTGCGCATGCAAAGAGGTACTGTTTGGACATTTTGACTGCAACTGATTGCCTGGCTGAACAGGAGAAGTGAGTTTAAATGGAAACTAGCTTTCCCATTCTTCCAAGGATCAGCTGCTTCCATATTTTTTTTTGGGGGGGGGGCAGTATGAAAAGCCGGAAAAAAATATTTAGACATCAAGAGCAACAACCAGATCCTTTTATTTGTTTAATTCTCCTCCATGGTTTTCAGTTGAAAAGGCTCCCAGAAGAGCTTATGACACATATCTATAGCCATATGTATGTGTTTGCATAAATGCAGTCCCTTTCAATTTAAAATTCCACTAGAAATGCTCCAATGGCATTTCTTTTTATTAGTTTGCAAACATAAAGTGATACCTCAGGTTACATACGCTTCAGGATACATACGCTTCAGGTTACAGACTCTACTAACCCAGAAACAGTACCTCGGGTTAAGAACTTTGCTTCAGGATGAGAACAGAAATCATGCTCCGGCGGCAGCAGGAGGCCCCATTAGCTAAAGTGGTGCTTCAGGTTTAGAACAGTTACAGGTTAAGAACGGACCTCCGGAACGAATTAAGTACGTAACCAGAGGTACTACTGTATATATTAAGGAAGCATTCAGAGATATTGCAGGGCCCAACCTTTAAGCCAAATGCATTGCTGAACTGAAAGTTCAAAGGTTTCCCATGTGAATGTGATTTGAAGTGTTCTCTGAAAGATATCAGTGCGAGTGTCCACAGGACAGTGCTCATGATGTAAGGAAATAGGAAATACACCCCCCCTTTCAATTCCCACATCATGGTTTTGATCTAGACACCCAGGACTCGGCCTGCAAAGGGAATATTCACATGGAAGCAGTAGAAATTCCCTTGTCTCAAGGCGAACTGCACCATCCTACCCCACAAGTGTCCTGTTTTAAGCTGGACATCCCAGATCACAGAAACCAATTCTGGCTTCTATTTGGATCCCAGATTGTCCCATTTTTTGGTCTGGCGCTCTGTCACTTGTCAGCAGGGTCAGAACAGAGCATCTTCCTCCCAACGCTCTGGGACGACCCTGCAGATGATCGCCAGGCTGCTGGACCGGAAGGAGTGCCCCTCCTGACGCCCCAATTTTGGGGATGAAAATGTTGGGAGGCACGCACCATACATCTAAAGCACGTGACCTAACAATTCTGGGTGCTGTAGTTTGTTAAGGGTGTTGGGAATTGTGAATCTAGGAGGGGTAAACCACAGTTCCCAGGATCTTTGTGGGGGGGGGGAGCCATGTGCTTTAAATGTTTGGTGTGGATGCAACAGAAGTGTGAGGAAGCCCACATTTCAGTTTCACCCATGGTAGGCTATTTCTTGATCATTTGCCTTAAGACGTTGGTAGGATTTGCTGCGTGTCTTCCCATGAATAGCCACCAGATGCTCCTTTGTCCTAGTGTCATTTTTCGTGACTGCATTCTAAACAGACTAATCTTGCCTTTCGCTTTGTTTATCCAAATCTCCCCTAGACCGGCGACCCTTCCCGGGGCATTATGTGTGGCCTCTTGTCATTTACTCATCTAGATCTATTCTGGGAAGTAGCTTGTAGGATATCCTGAAGCTCCTTCCTGGAATAACACTTCCTTCCATCAGAGGCCAAACAACATCCTGAATTGCAGTGGTTTTGAAGTCGTGTCCTGTGTGACAGAAGATATTATTCTCAAGCACTCCAAGTGGGCATAGGAACCAGGACTTTTCTGTCTGTCAATACTTGCTATTAACGTTCTCCAGGAGCGACGTGATTGAAACACCCAAATTCCTTTTCTCTGTGTGGCCTGCATTTCTTTTTCATAATCACTGTTGCAAAGGGATATCTAGCTTCTACTCCCCCCTCTCTCTCCTGACACAGGAAACCATGGCAACGCTGTGTTCAGAGCATGTGTAAGCAATTTAATTCGCCTTAAACATTTTACAAGCAGTATTTTGCCCATTCCTTTTTCATACATATATTTGTTCATTAAAAAAAAAAGTAGTGTTTTATTGACCCTCCACAATATGCCATTCCTTTAAAAAAAAGAATTTTCTGGAGCTTTATATAGGTATCAGTAGAATTCTGTCCCCACATCAGCCAAGGGCTGGTGGAAATACCTAAAAATTTCATTGGGGTTTCGCAAAACTTGCTTAGCACCTCTGAATTAAGCTACGAGAACTCAATATACCATTGAACTAGGGGCCTCAATCTTTTAATTTCTCAGAGGATTGGTTTACATGAAGGCAGATACAAGCTCTCACAGTGCTTGAATTTTGTTGGGTAAGATGACATGGGATATCATCCAAAGGGCCTCCAAGCAGCAAATTTCAGTCAGCCACAATTGTCTGATGCATGTGCCTACCTCCTAGGAAAAAATAAAACATAAATAGAATTTTTTTGCTCAAATATATCTTGTTGCCATTGCTGCATAAAGAGTCTGTTGCCACGGACTACCTTTTTTTTGTAAGCAGCTTCTGTTAAGAACATTGTTATGGCCCAGTTCAGCAATGAAAGATTCAGTGTGAGAAATGGACTCATGTTAGGCGATGAGATGCACGAGGTGCTCATGCCGCTGTGCGCCAGTGCAAAAAGTCATGTGGGGTGGGAGCCCCTCAAACAGCATTAGATTGGTGCCACTGGTATGTAATCGCAAGAGTTTAGAGTGACACTGGGACGCGACTGCGCTTCAGCAGAGACTCCCGTAATTTAAATCCAAATGAACTGAGGCAAATATTTCAGGAGAACCTAAAATGGGCTGAAAATGGAAGGCAGTTTTCAAGAAGAAAATGTAATCCACAGCCTTAAGCAGCCGGCTGAGCTGAAGTTTGCACATGGAGTGAGTCATTTCTGCCACTGGCTTTTTGCTTTGGAGGTTTGCCATGGTGTGGAGACCATTGCTTAGTCTAGATAGTGGGTGGCTGCACACCAGAGGCTCCCCAGATATCAGCAGCCTCTTCTACGTATATCATTTTAAAGCAGCCATCTGACCCTAACATGTCAACTGGTCGCCATGTTGCTCCTTTCTTTGAAAGGGATCATAGTCACAACAGGCACTGTTGCTAGTCAAGGAGGAAGAAGAAAGTGCAAATAACTGGAATAAAGAATGGAGAGGAGCCGGCTGACATTTGTAGAGACATTAGAATATATATATATCCGTAAAGGCCCAGGCAATCTATATAATTTCTAGTTTAATGACTTTCTACTACCTCTAATTTTGCCTTTTCCAAGTGCATTAGCCGAATGATCTCTAGATAGTTGGAAAAGGTGTCGTCAGGTAACAGCCTATATGTCAGCTATAAAAGCTTCATATGCATCATGCATTACATTTTGGGTGCAATCAGGATTTAAATGCTTCCACTCAACATTACCGGAGGTAATTTGAGCACATCTGTCAAGTTATTTCCTAGACATGGATCATTTCTTTAACACAGTTTAATTCTGATTCCGATTATTATTATTATTATTTTAAAAAGTCTATCTCCAACCCTCAGGATGGAGTTATAAGTAAGTTATCCTCCAACTTTTGGAGAGGACTTTAAAAAAATGTCTGGAATTCTTGAGGATAAAGTGCTAGGGAGGGTGGGTGGGCTACTTCTAGTGTTTGAAAAATACAAATCTTCTTCCAGATGTGTATTCTCTGATCTCCACTCTTCCCAGCATGCCAGTTGTGCAGAAAATCTGTTGAAAAATAGATTTTTATTTTTTCTATTTCCTTTTGCTATGTTTGCTGGATGGCAGCTGTGTGGCATCTACCCCTGTTGAAAACAAAAGTAACCAGTGATTTTATTTTAAATCTTCTGCACAGTTTGCTTCATCTGAAAAAAATATATATCAGTGGAAGCGTAACATCTTTGGGTGCAATAATTATTTTTACAATAAAACAGAGAACCTATTGCGAGGAGTAACCATGACACTAAATGCATGTCCATATTGTACAGTGAAACAATCCTATTTCAGAAAAGTGATTTTTAAACAATTACTTTGAAAGAAAATAGGAAGAGAAATTTCAAGAACACTTCTGTGGCTCATAGAGAAAATCCCAAGCAATTCAAAGTAAAATGTCTGACTTTCTGAAAATTTAATCTCAGAGTTCAAAGTGAATCTACTTTAGAGTTCAAGCAAAGACAAAACCACTCCATAATTCCACAATTACATTCATCATCACTCACCGCAGAAAACCTCTTCAAATCACTCACAGAGAGATCCTCCCGACTTGGTTTTGTGCAGTGTTCTGAAATGGCTGTGGAAACAATGATTGCAGCCAATAAGCACCAGCAGGTCTTTTCTGCAGTACTTAATAACAAGAGTTCCCCAGAATCTTGACATGAAATGCAAAAGAAGACCACACACAGAAGTATCATGAGCGAATGCATGCTGAATGGAGTGGAGGCAAAATGGGAAGAGTCCCCTTTCAAATAATTTATCACGAAGATGAAGAGGTATGAAACAGACCCATTGTGTGAGCTTGAAAATGTCTCCCCATATTACCAAAGCAAAGGGGTGAGACTTCCTCACTTCTTACACTGTACTGCAAGCACAGTTTCATTATCTACTCTTTTAGTGCGGTGTAGGAGGAAAGGGAATGTGACTTCATCTTGTACTCTCTTTGTGAGTACCTATTGGTGACAGAGACACTCCAGGATGATGAATTTCGCAGTTCCAACTGGTTGCTGTTTTGGTGTCTACTTCACCCCCTTTTCTGTGTCTAAGCCAGTGTTTTTCAACCTTTTTTGGGCACAGGCACACTTGTTTCATGAAAAAAATCATGAGGCACACCACCACTGTGTGCGGAGAGGGAGATGTCAGAGCCCCGCTGCTCTCTATGGGGAATCGGATGAGAGCGGACTGCCTGTCCGCTCTCATCCGATCCCATCCGATCTGATCCCCACCCAGGACGGATGGAAAATAGGGTGGACACAGTCCGGCGCCTGCTTAGTGGGCAAAAATTTGACTTTAAAAAAAAAAAAAATCTTTCGAATTTTTCAATTTTTCCCACGGCACACCAGGCAACATCTCGCGGCACACTAGTGTGCCGCGGAACAGTGGTTGAAAAACACTGGTCTAAGCCATGTCAAATTGCACTGCCTTTAAATCCTTTCCATTTCCACAACAGTTCTTGTTCAGGGCGCAGCTCCAAATAATCCATAGCACAAATATTTCTTTATGGTCTATCTGAGCCCACCAATAATGGCTAAATGTCCTATAGCTGTAGTATATTTTTTCATCACTGAAAAGTCATTATGAGCCATCAGTGTAAAAGGGTCAATAATATTTTTCAGCATCTGTAAATGTTAATGCAATGAACTTTAAAGGAGTTGTACATGAACATATACAAATCCATAGCTACTCTAAGGAAGCTCTCTAACCCACAGCCTCCCATAGTTCCTTTTATAAGCGCCACCAAGAAAAAATACAACCAGCTGAAATCTATCCAAATGCTATACTTTAACAAATGTTGCAGGGAGCTGCAAAGCTAAATTTTGTGCTCTAGTCTGCCGCTTGTCAAATCAAAAGAAAAAAGGCAGAAATGTTTCCCACAATATACAGCATTGTCAATTATAATTTTACATCTACAAGTGTTTAACTGCATCCAGGTGTGTTAGCATTAGCAACTTCTGACATTTATGAATTCTATTTGTCTCTGTATGCTAGCTCTGAGTTTATAGCATTGCAGCCTAGCCAGATATGCATTTCTGGGACTGGGATACAACAATATTCATAATGGTATCATGGTAAATTTTATATGAATACAACATGGCCTCCTTTTTATTGATGTGGTTGCTATGGAAATCTGTAGTAATACAGGAAAGCAGAGGTAGGCAATGTGGTGCCTTCCAATTGTAGTTGGGCTACAACTCTTATCGTTCCTCACCATTGGCCATGCTGACTGGGACCTGGTACGTACCAAATTGGCTACCCCTGTAGTAAAATCTGCAGTATTCAGCCTGGAAATAACTAGAACCTGTGTTGGCTTTAGACATTTTTGGACCTGAGCCAAAAGTCAAGATGCAATTTCCTTTTTTTCTTGGCCCTGTCAAGATTTCTTAAACTCAATCCAACAGAGAAGATCACTTTTCCTTTGACTGCACTGAAGGAGAGCAGAAAGTGTGGGTTTCCAGCTAAGAGGGAGATTGAAAAAGTGAGCATAATATGCAAACTTGCTACACAGTAAAGATTATGCTCCTAGGATACTATAGCACAGCACAGTCATAGGGCTTGTCCACACTTAACTTTCCCCTGTGCTTTCCAGACATGGGTCAGACTTTATAGTTCCATGTCCAAGCACTCTTCTGTTTGCTCTAGAGCTTTCTCCTGAAAACCCACTCTTTACCACTGAATCAGAGCAAATGGAAATCAGCTCCTGGTTTGTGGATTTAAAAACTGCCATCAACAGAAGCAAGTGTAAACCGTTGGGTTACTGCCAAACTTTTATTGCTCATAGCCAAAGAGTGTTGCAATAATCCACACAAATTCAAAAATATATTCTACAGAAAAATCTAGAGGCTGTCCCAGACTACATCTACACACCTTTAAAAAACCTCTCTGAAAAAACCGTTTTAAAGCTCACAGTGGAAAATTTCACAGAGTTCCGATTTCAGCTCTACAATGCCATCTGGTGTCACGGTGTTATAATGCATTTATAATGTTTTCTTTTGCTAATGTAGCTGGGTCCCCAGATGACCATTTTACTGATTTGCTCACACAAAGCTTAGACAGTGGTTAGACTATGGTTGCTTCCAGATGACATTCAACCTTGTTTGCAAAGTGTTTGGACAGCATTGGCTATTTAACTATTATTCATCCTAACTTGTCTGTGGAGAGATTAGATGATGTTAAATCAAGCAAGTGCTACCCAATACTTTTCAGCGCATGCCTCACTCTTCTTGATAGTAGGTCTGGCTGTGGTGTAAATGCACATTAACGGCTGCTTAAAACCACTACTTCACCAGTGTGCAGCATCAGAATTGCCAGAGCCATAGTGAAATGCTATCAGTGCTGATCCTATAATTGTTTTGAAAACTAAAAAAAAGTTACCAGTGAAGAAGTTCAAGATAAGTATGAAGGCACTCATAGGTCCTTGGAGAATCATCTTAACTTCCAATAATAGAAGAAAATGTAGCTCTCTGCTTTCCAGTTGTCTCAGTTCTTCCCACAAGAGAGACACTGAGAGATCCATCTTCACACAAGATAAAATATGAATGTTCATACTGGCAATTTTTAGCAAGGTTGAGGTTGAGAAGGTCCCAGGTGATTAAGGAAAACAGACTATTCGCATTAAAACCTAATCTGGAGACAAGAAGCTTGCCTGAGCATGTATTCACACATGAATTTCCATCATCTGATGTCCACAGCAGCAGGTACTTGCTTCTATGTGCAAAGCAGCCATCAGAGATCAAGCACAGATAGAGCTTATGCATCTACGGGCATCACATCACATCAAGTAATCCATAAAAATTAGAGGAACTTCACACAAGCCGTTTAGGTCTCTTTCACACATGCCTATAAATCACTTGACACCTCTCCATTCATTAGTCCAACTCAGCAATTAGCGCCCTATCCATATATACCCCAGTCCAGGAGTTCGCAGCATTAATATCTCAGAAAGGTCTTGATTTTCCTCATAGTCACAGCCTCAGACTCTCTCTCTAGCTTGCGGCTTTACTTCTACGTGACTTCACTGCAACTCAACTCTAAATAAAACTCTGCTTTGTTCTTCTAAGTAACCACAAGTTGGGGGAGGGGCACCACCCATTTGGCCCCTTTCCTTTGTTCTCTTAATGCCCCATCACCCAGACTATGACCTCAACATAGAAAGGAAACCTTGCTGGATCCAGGGGTTAGAAGGATCTCTCATACGGCCTACTTCCTCCCCCCTTAAACTCATGACTATCTATTGTCATGGACTGGCTGAATGCAGAGGAGTGGTAGAAGGCGGCAACTGGGGAACCCCCAAGGGTAGATGGCTCACAGCTGGGGGATAGATGGTGGGGCAACAGTGAGTGGTCAGAGGAAGAAGAGGGAGCAGACTGGGAGGAGGAGGTGTTGGAAGCTGAATAGGTAACAGGGTATAATGAGCAGGGAGAGGCTATGGCAGAGAGCAGTCCAGGAACAGAGGCAGAAGCAGAGGTTGCAGGGTTGTGTGCGAAGAGACAGCAATGAGTTATGCTGGTGAAGAAGCCAGGCTCCCCCCCCCCCTTGTGGCAACCAGTTCCCTGCTGGTCTCCTAGAACCCAAAGAGGTGTGAAGAGGGCGGAGCAAAGACAGACAAGGCGGGGAGGTTTGAGGTTTATGTTGTTGCCACCTAGTGGCTGAAAGGCAGAGTCATTTGTTTAGAGAAGACTGAGCAGGTTGAGAGCTCAGTATGTTTTTTTCCAAGATGGGTGCCCCACTGAGGACTTTAGTAGACAGAGAACTAAATAAAACTCAATTATTTCTTGACATTGCTGGTGTTACACAGAGATTCCACAAGAAATACTGACAAGTAGCCTGTGTATTTTTGAAAGACCAAAGAGTTTATGCCATAGCAAATTTGTTAATAGTTGAGATGCCACAAAATTTACAGTGGCATAGACTTTTGTGGACTACATTTCCACCTCATCAGATGCATATCCACCATAGGTTACAGATTAATCAATGTCTTAGTCCTTAAGGTGCCACAAGACTCTGTTGTTTTTGCTGCAAAACACTAACACAGCTACTCTGGAATATGTTCATTTTCTGTTTGCTTAAATAGCCTGAAGTGAATATATATATATATAGCATTAGCAATGCAGTTAGGCTCATGGGTTTAAGGGCAAAATTTTCTCAGAGTTCATGGATGCTTCCAGTCATTGTCATATTTGCTATTCCTGTCTTCAAGTACACAGGAAAAAAAGAATTGAGATAAAAACTGAAACGTGTGTGTGCATTTGTATTTTGAGGACGTGTGGGCTTTCCTTAAGGCTGATCTGCTTTTAGGAAAAAAAGAAGAAACAAAACACATTTATTTTAGTATTAGGAATTCATGGGCCAGAGCCCACTCTATCAGACGCTTGAAGAGATCCATTTTAAGAGGGGAGATAGGTATTGTATAAATAATATACTCTGAGTACTGGGAGAATGAAAAATAAAAGTGTGTGTTTCAATGTGTTTTAATTATTCAAGTTCATCAGAATAGACTTGCCAGGCACCTTAAAGCAGTTTTCTACCTTCAGAACGTTCTACAGATATTAGCCTTGCGGAAACAAATATATGAAATATCAGATGTAGGAATCGCATGGAAATGGAACACAATACACACATTGGTGCTCAAAGAGTCAGAACCGGCACACGGGGTCTTGCTAGTGATATTTATTTAACAAGACACTTAAAACTCACCATAAAGCATGTGGCTGGCAGTAGTAAAAGTGAAAAATGGATTAGGTCTCTGTCTATGGGGTTTGGAATGTCACATTATATTGCTTTATACGGCACAGGCGAGACCCAATTAAGATCACTGCTTGCACTGCTCGAGCACTACAAGTTAGCTAAATCGTAGCTGAGGTAGGAGGAAAATGGCAGGAGGCAAAATGATCAGTCAGATGAGGTCAGAGGGTGAAGAGTCCGTTCTGACAGCTGGCCTCATGTCCTTGAGGGATTTGAAGGCAGCTGGGGATTGCCACTGGGGAGCGGAGCTGTACTTTGCCCCCTCTGACCTCCCTTCACCCCTTTCTTGCCCTCTTTTTCCCTTGACAATGCCCTCTGTGTGGGTACTGCTAAAACACCGCATGAAGTAATAGCACACCATGTAAAGAATGGTTTCAGATTAAGACACGGGGAAGAGTTATGACTTATTGGTGGTGGTAAGAGAGTCAAAGGGTGTGCAGCCTCCTGTGGAATATTTACATCTAGTTAGTTACATCTGCTGAAAAGGCTTTCCATTCAAGAACGATTATAATCCCAGTCAGGTAATAGTTGAAACCCCACAATATGTTGATATCAGAAATGACTTTGTGGTAGATTAAAACAACAACACCCACACATTTCTGGTCAAATGTCACTACTAATAATCAGCCTTACAGATTTATTCATCTTTTTTATGACAGGAAAAACTGCACCAACCAAACCTCTCCAGTTTATATGATGGAAACGTTTTGATTTTGCTTATGACATGCTAGTTTGCACTATCTGGTTTGCTTTGCTAAATAGTCCTTTGTTTGGCACCTGAGGTCATTTTGTTTGCTTTTACTCTGTGCTTCTGTCGCTCTATACTAGGGGCAGATTTGCCCTTCAGATGTTTCGGACTAGAACTCCCATCCTCCCTCAGCCAGCATAGTCAGTACTTAGGAATGATGGGAGTTGTAGTCCAAAACATCTGATGGATGCCATGCTCCTGCTGCCTCCTTCTGCTGTATAAGTTGGTTGCTACTGGATAATATGTGTCTGTTCAGAAAGATTTGGAGCAAATCTTACCTACCAGCAACGGCTCCTTCCCATGCCAATTTCGTAATGTGTGCTTCGAGAAATCAGCACATGAAGCAGGGAACCAAGAACAAAACTGGACCCATTGCTATCTAACTCCCTCAAATCTACATTGCCAGAGTATTGTGGCGAGAAGGAAAAACAATCATCACCCCACAGCTTTTGGTGTGCGTAGGCAGTGGCGTAGCGTGGGGGGTGCAGGGGGGGTGCAGGCCGCACCAGGCGCAACACCTGGGGGTTAGGGTTAGGGGGCGCAAATCCACGGGTTAGGGGGCGCAAATTACTTGTCTTGCCCCGGGTGCTGACAACCCACGCTACGCCACTGTGCGTAGGATCCTTCTGGCCCTATGATTCTATGATAACTGAACTAGCTAACTAACGAATGCTCTTCATATTTCCCCCCTCCTCATGCAATGACTTGGGGTGCCGCACTGTTACAGGTTACTGCCCTCCACAAGTTCAGCTGCTGAGGCTCATCTTGTGATGCCCTCCAACCGACTGACTGAATGGGAGCTAACCACACAGTTTTAAAATTGCTTTCCTGCATGCCATGTCCCTGACACACTCCACCTTAACAGCATCCAACTCCCTCCCCCAAAACACCCCTCAGTTCCCCAGACTTGCTCTCCACAAACCCCTCAAATGCAAATGTAGAGCTGCTTTTACCATTTCTTTTACCATTTTTTTTTTGCATCTGTATTGATGCAATAATAGCGCATTTATACTGCACCATCCACACATTAATTCTGCTTTATTATGGTTCCCCAGCATTATTGCTGTCTAGAGGGCCACTATTGTGCAATCCTGTCCATGGATGGCACTGGACAGGATTCTGGCATGACCCTCTAGGTCCTTTTCAACTCTGCAGTTCTATGATTCTATGGAAGTCAGACAGCCTACTACAGAAAGTTGCAGGATTTCAGCAGGAAACTACAAGACATAAGCCTATTGCAGATGAAGCAACATGACCGCTCCAAATCTTTTGCAGGTGCAAATGGTATTGAAAAACATTAACTGTGTATAATGGCCATGATAACATCGTGAGCACAAATGATGATGAATGCTCCATTAAAAGGATGTCGGGGGGGGGGGTGTCCTGAATTGCTTGGATTCTACAGCTGGTTCACAGATGTATGGTTACTTGATGGCTGTAGCCTTGAGTGGCCACTTGCATGTGTGAATGAGTCATCACAGATCAAACATCAGAGAACTTTCTGATGACTTTGCATAATCTCCGCCCTAGTGCTTTTCAACATTCAGGGCACACACTAATCATGTGTGATGTGTGAATTGGCACCTGTGTTGTTGATTCTAATGTGCCGTTTGGCAATATTTGCTAATATACCATTTCAGCTTTTACTATCTGCCACATAGCTTATAGTTCTTATTCCGAGGATACAGCTAAATCAATGGCTGGGCCTGCCTGACATTTCAAGTTACCACACCTCAGAGCTCTAAACTCAGATTATATTCCTTGAGTATTTGGGCTTCAGTCAGTTTCACACGGGGTGGGTGGGTATTTTTTCCGGCTAAAAACTTAACAGCATTCTTACCATATTTCTATTCTGTTGCGGGAGGAAGGGAGAAGACTGGTGGGATACCTCATGGCATAGAAGAAATGCATTTAAATTTGAAGGAAACATTAAAATTGGCAACTATTCCATCAGAAAAGTGGAGGGAGGGGAGAAGAATCCAGCATTGCATTATTGAATAACAACCTGAGTGATGAACTCCCTCAACAAATTAAATACTAAAATATCGCATGCCACTTGCCACTTATTCCTTGGAGGCACTGAATGATTGTTCTGATATAAATGGTCTAAAAATTAGCAATTGTAACAAAACGATAATCAGCAGAAGCACGGAATAATATACTGCAGTTGGAGCATAGATAAATGTTCCCTGTATTGAACAACCCTGCATGCAGTGGATGAGCAGAGCCTGTTTTGCTATTTTGGGATGCTATTGTTTTATGAATAATGATATTATTTGAATAATGCTGAACTAAATTGAACAGTATTTGGGTTGAGTCTTTTAAATAGAAATCAGATGCTAACCTATTGAGATATTTTTTGTTATAAAAAGAGGAAAATTATCAGAAAATAGATGACTAAGGAGGATAGATTGTTCCTTAACCATGGGCTTATTTTATATATGTATTCTTGCATCTTGCTGGATTATAAAGAATGGTTCTTGTTTTAAACAATCAGGAAAAGCAAAGGGGGGGGGGGAAGCCACTGGGCACAAACCAGTGTAGAGTTGGGCGTGTTAAGATCACTAATGGATTTTAACAGCTCATAGCGCACTGCTGGATTAGGGCAAATAAGGCAGCCTCTGACTTGGGGGGGGGGGGCTTCATAATTTTGGGCTACTTACCGAGCAACTATGGATGTCTGCACTCACTGCATTTCCAACGCCGGGTTTTAACCCACATTCGCATTTTATCCAAGATGCATATGTAGCCTGCACTTTGTTACAGAATACAGTGGTACCTCGGGTTACATATGCTTCAGGTTACATACGCTTCAGGTTTACAGACTCTGCTAACCCAGAAATAGTACCTCCTCAGGTTAAGAACTTTGCTTCAGGATGAGAACAGAAATCATGCGGCGGCACAGCAGCAGCAGCAGGAGGCCCCATTAGCTAAAGTGGTGCTTCAGGTTAAGAACAATTTCAGGTTAAGAACGGACCTCCAGAATGAATTAAGTACTTAACCTGAGGTACCACTATACTACAGTATGGCATGGTGTTTCTCAAACCTCCTGCCTAGCCAATTTGTGGACACTTGGTGTGAACATACACACCCTGGTGTGAACACAAACAGAAATGGATGAAGGGAAAGAGCTGTGAAATGTATGGGGGGGGGGACAAATTCACTGTGCTCTAAGGGGGTAATGTGAACAAGCCCTCTATTTCAGTATTGCCACCTGCAAAATAGGAATATCAATGTGCTGCTTGCACAGG